>NW_026587216.1:20367516-20597879 GCF_907164565.1 Psammomys obesus
AAGAGGACATCACAATTTTGAATATCTATGCCCCAAATACAAGAGCATCTACATTCGTAAATGAAACAATATTAAAGCTTAAATCACACATTGATCCTAATTCCTTAGTAGTCGGAGACTTCAACACTCCACTCTCACCAAGGGACAGATCAACTAGACAGAAAACAAATAGGGAAATAAAAACACTTACAGAGTCCCTAAATCAAATGGACCTAAAAGATGTATACAGATCTTTTCATCCAAACTCAAAATAGTATACCTTCTTTTCAGCACCACATGGAACCTTCTCCAAAATAGACCATATAGTTGGTCATAAAGCAAGCCTCAACAGATACAAAAATATTGAAATAATCCCTTGTATTCTATCTGACCACCATGGACTTAAGCTGGACCTCAACAACAACAGAAATAACAAAAAGCCGACATGCACATGGATTTTATTGATTTGGATGGTGTCTCCCTGCCTTTTAGTTAACTTGGCTAAGGGTTTGTCTATCTTGTTGATTGTTTTTCAAAGAACCAGCTCTTGGTTTCATTGATTCTTTGGATTGTTTTATTTGTTTCTAATTGATTGATTTCAGCCCTGAGTTTCATCATTTCCAGCTGTCTACTCCTTTTTGGTGTGTCTGCTTCTTCTTTTTCTAGGGTTTTTAAGTGAGCCATTAAGTTGCTTGAATGAGCTGTCTCGAATTTCTTCTTGAAGGCACTTAGTGCTATGAACTTTCCTCTTAGCACTGCTTTCATTGTGTCCCACAAGTTTGGGTATGTTGTGTCTTCGTTTTCATTGAGTTGTATGAAGACTTTGTTTGTATGATACATTGTTTCTTTGTTTAATTTCTGTTTTGTTGACCTGTCCTTTGTTGAGAGCAGGGTGTTGAAGTCTCCCACTATTAATGTGTGGATCTATGTGTGGTTTAAGTTTTATCAATGTTTCTTTTACAAATGTGGGTGTCCTTGTATTTGGTGCATAGATGTTCAGGATTGTGATGTCTTCCTGGTGGAATTTTCCCTTGATGAGTATGAATTGTCCTTCCCCATATCTTTTGATTAATTTTGGTTGAAAGTCTATTTTATCAGCTATTCGAGTGGCTACTCCTGCTTGCTTCTTGTGTCCATTTGCTTGGAAAGCTGTTTTCCAACCCTTTACCCTCAGGTAATGTCTATCTTTGTGACTTAGGTGTGTTATGGCCATCTGTAAAGAAATACAGGAAGTTGCAGCCAAACAATTTGTGGCCTTTAGAGAGGAAATGTTTAAATCACTGAAAGAAATAAAAGAAACAGAGGATTGTTTAAACAAACAGCTGAAGGAATTGAAGGATAAACAGGAAAATACAGTCAGACAGGTGAAGGAAATTAAAAAAAAACAGCTCAAGATTTGAAGATAGAATTGGAAAAATAAAGAAAACACAAATGGAGGAAATTGTGGAGAGAAAGAACTTAGGGAAGAAAACAGGAAATACAGAGTTAAGCATATCCAATAGACTACATGATATGGAAGAAAGAATCTCAGTTGTGAAAGATACAATGGAAGAAATCGATGTATCTGTCAAAGAAAATGTTAAATTTAAAAAATTCCTGACACAGACCATCCAAGAAGTCCAAGACAACTTAAAAAGACAAAACATAAGAATAACAGGAACAGAGGAAAAAGAAGATTCCCTCCTCCAAGGCCCATAAAATATTTTCAACAAAATCATTGAAGAAAATTTCCCCAACTTAAAGGAGAGGCCAATAAGAATACAAGAGGCATACAGAATACCCGATAAATTAGACCAGAAAACAAAATTCTCCCACCACATAATAATCAAAACAGTAAGTATACAGAACAAAGAAAAATACTGAAAGCTGCAAGATAAAAAAGGCCAAGTAACATATAATGGCAAACCCATTAGAATCACACCTGGCTTCTCAATAGAGACTATGAAAGCCAGAAGAGCCTGGATGGATATCATGCAGACCCTAAGAGAACAGAGATGTTAGCCTAGGCTACTATACCCAGCAAAACTCTCAGTCCTCATAGACGGAGAAAACAAGATATTCAATGACAAAAGAAATTTCAACAATACACACAAATCCAGTGTTACAGAAGACACTAGAAGGGAAAATACAACCCAAGAAAACTAACTACTTTCAAGAAAACACAGGAAATAATTAACCTTACTACAGTAAAACAAAAAACAACCAAGCACACAACCTTATGACCACAGCCAACATCACAATCAAAGGATCTAACAGCCACTGGTCATTAATCTATCTCAACATCGATGGACTCAATTCTCCAATAAAAAGACACAGACTAACAGAATGGATGCGTAAACAAAACCCATCAATCTGTTGCATACAAGAAGCCTACTATGGTATTTTATGAGGTTGTTAATATCAGAGAAATCTTTTTTACACTTTTATTTTTTAATGGCAGTGTTTTTCTTTCAATTTCTTTTCTTAACAACATAACCTTACCACTATATTTTCAGAATATTTTATAAATATTAGATGATACTAAATATTAGCGTTTGTTTCACATTTTAAGTCAATAGTATCTAAATATTTGTTTATTTCTGGTCATAATTTGTTTTTATATTTGTCAGAAATATTCTGATAGTGTATCATAATTTTAAGTACTTTGTAAACTCTACATGTCATCTCAAATTCATCTTCACCAACCATATATACACATATATACATAGACACACACACACATATCTTTTTTTTAATTTTTCCTTTACTTACCTCCCAAGAGTGACCCTTCCTTCCTCTCCTCCCAGTCCTCCCCCTTAACCTCCGTCCTCCTTACAATCTCCCTTCCTTCCCTCCAGAAAAGGGGAGCTCCCTCCACTATCAGCTTTCCCCAGCATGTCATGTCACATCTGGACTGATCATATCCTCAGCCCCTGATGCCAGGCAAGGCAACCCTGCCAAGGGGAAGTGATACAAAAGAATAGAGTCCATGTTAGAAACAGCGCCCCACCACCCCATTAGTCCAGTGACCCACATGAAGTCCAAGTCACCCACTGGCCACATGTGGGCAGGGGGCCCTTGGTCAAAACCATGCACGCTCCTTATGATATCTCAGTCTCTGTAAACTCCCATGGGACTGGGTTAGTGGTCTCTGTTGGTATTCTCGTGGGGATTCCTATCCCTTCCAGGTCCTTCCATCTTCCCCCCAACACTTCCACAGCAACCCCAGAGTTCCACCCCATGCTTGGTTGCAAGTCCCAGCACCTGTCCACTGCTGGTTGGAACCTCCCAGATGTATACACATTTCAATAGAAAGTAGAAGAAGCTCAAGGGATTAATATCCTTACCTGACTTGGTCATGCTATGATGTGGAAAATTGCCTGAAAATTGGTTTATCGTGAGATGTTTGTTGAGTATATGCCTTATTTCACTTCAGAAGAGTGATTAAAGTGTATTTCGTGTCTTACAAAAACTTCTGGAGTGAACAACAGGAAGGTCCCAACAACGCAGCCCTTAAAAGTTTATTCTTTAATCTTATTAGTTCTTCTCTATTTTTTAGTCTCTCTGAATAGGAGCATTTAAGAGCTGAGTCTTCAGTGGCTTAATAAATCATCAGTTAAACAAAATGAATGGGTTATCACCATCCCTGACCATCAGCGACATGTAAAAGTGGAATCAACACCAACTGTCAGAAACGCAATTAAAATACTGCGAAATCTTGACTTAGGTTTGTGCGTTCAAGTGTCCCAAGGGTCACCTGCTGCTAGATAGGTCAAAAACGAGCCCTCGGTCCATTACAACCTATTACATCTACCACTGTGAGGGTTTCTTCCCCCAGCAAGCAAATTAATAGGAGTGAGCGATTTCTATCTTTATTATGGTTTAGAAAGCTAATATATCTGCAGAAGTGCACTTATTTAAATAGAAAGCAGGTATATGCAAAATAAGCAAAAAGGACCTGACAAAGCTTTTGATCTAAGAGGCTGACCCTGTGCTAAAGGTTAAGGTTTAAAAAAAAAAAAGGAATATTATTAAAATGTTGCCTATTTTAATTATTTGAAAGAAAATTTGCCACTATAGATAATTATATTTAGTCTATAAAATTTCAGGATGGCCTGACTTGATTTTTTTTTTTTTTTTTTAGGTGAGCAGTGACGGTAATGGTTTCTTTTAGCCATGGAGCTATCCTAGCCGAGAGGGTACTGAACCTGTGGAGCCACGGTTTGAAATATGCTGGAGATACTTAGCAGAAAGATGCCATAAGACACATGAGGCACCCACTCTCAGCCCATGCTACAGTGACTAGCGTTCAGCTCGAGCTTCGGTTTATTTACATCCACCCGTCTCTAGATCCCCAGAAAGGACCCTCCTTCCTTACCATGTTAGTGCAGATGTGTGAACACTGGAGGAAAGATGACAAGCAGATCGTTTATTATTTGATGCTGAAGATAATCCAGGGAGGGAAATGTCCAATGTTTAAATCCAGAGGCTTAAGATAAATATCCCATTCATTTCTTGTTGACTGCCAAATAAACATTAGAATCTATGCTTTTAACCACTTAATGCATTGTTAACAAAAGATATCTTGAAAAGAATAAATTTGCCTAACACTATAGGCACTTTAAAGTAGTGAGATGAATCTGCTATAAAAGCATAAACAAAAAGTTAATAATAATAATAGCAATAACAAAAGATCAATAAATTAGGATTAGTCTTTTATTGACTGGTAAATTCAGGCCAGGTTTTCACAACAATACGATATGTTAGTTAGGGCAGTTTTTACTTATGCAGTGGAAAGACAGAAAGAACAAGGTTTCTTAATTTACCCCAGTAAATACCCTAACCCAAATTCATTTATGACCACAAGAAGACTCAGTTCACACAATATAATGAGTGAATAGAATATGCCCTCAAGAAAGGGTGTGCTCAGTCAATTACTAGTACAAAATGTTATATTTGTTTCCAAAGAGATAGATTGATTGGTGATTGGCTAATTGATTGAGTAGTTATGACAATCATATTTATTTTTATGTCTAAATCTTTCAAAGGGAGCAGTCTAGCTGGTAAAAATTCCAAACTGTTGGAAAGTAATCATAAATGATTTTGAAAAACACAATGTCTAAGTCTGTCAAAACATGACAATAATTTAAACACTAAATTTTTAAAACAAAAATTTGTTGAAATTCAAGGGCTTAAGGCTTTAATGTCATTATCTCAGTTTCCTTCAAGCAGCAGACACAGAGTAGTGCAAATTATTTTAGGAAGCTGGACACAGTGGTGCATGCCTTTAATTCCAGCACTTGGAAAGCAGAGGCAGGTGGATCTCTGTGAATTTGAGGCCAGCCTGGTCTACAAATTGAGATCAAGGCTAACCAGGGCTGCATGTGGAAAGACCGTGTCTCAGAAAAGAAAAATGCAAAGAAAAATCAGTTCAAAAATTATTTTGCAAAGATGTCCATAGCCAGACATCAGACATAGCCAGAATTAGAAACTGTAACCTGTGCTCCTACAAAGGATACACTGGAAACCTGAACCAGTTGAACAATGCAGTAACATTTCATCACTCTACACCCTCCTCCCCTAGTTAGCTTGCCAGTATGAGAGTGAGAGAGAAACTTGCATTTTACAGATGAAAGAGGATATCACAAATAAAGTTGGAAAAATAAAACTTAAGGTTCGGTAGCAAAGCCAAGGATATGGGACATTGTCAATAGTCGTAACACTTAGCACCATAAAGGAGCAATTGCTCATATGTATTTTATGTTTACAGATTTTTGCCATCAAATTATAAAAATATATATTTTATAACATGTAAAAGATTGTATCATATTTGCACAATTTGTTCAACCCTAAATTGTGAAAACGTGTATTTTATAAACTCGCACCCTGAAAAGACACATATAGGGAGTGTTCTATTGTTTCTAAGCTTTCAAACTGGAAAAAAAAGTGGATAGGCCAAGGAATATTCTGAAATAAAAATTGTATATTTTAAAACTGACACTTTTGACTCTTTCTTGCTATTACAAAATATATTAAGCATGTCTTTTTAAAAATTTTTTATTATTTTATTTTAGTTTTTTACTGTTTCTAAATGTTTCTAAGTTGTGGAGCCCTGAAATTATAAGAATAGATGAGATAGGATGAAAAACCACACAGTTCACTTAGAACATTTTGGTAATGTGAAATGATGAGTCAAATTTAATTTAGTCTATGGGGTTAATGTTAATAAGAAAATTTGTTACTTAATGTGCTAATTAAAACTAAAATAAAGTAAATTTAAATAAAATAAGACTAGAAAAAGGAACTGAGCACAAAAGATTGATGTGTTATATGAAATGCAACCTAGGAAGTTTTCTTTTTTCTTTTCTTTTCTTTTCTTTTCTGTTCTTTTCTTTCTTTTCCTTCCTTCCTTCCTTCCTTCCTTCCTTCCTTCCTTCCTTCTTTCCTTCCTTCCTTCCCTCCTTCCTTTCTTTCTTTCTTTCTTTCTTTCTTTTTTTTCTTTCTCTTTCTTTCTTTCTTGGTTTTTCAAGACAGGGTTTCTCAGTGTAGCCCTGGTTGTCCTGGCATTCTCTTTGTAGACCTGACTAGCCTCAAAGTCACAGCGATCTGCCTGCCTTTGCTTCCCAAGTGTCAGGATTACAGGTGTGCACCACCATGCCTGGCTCACCTCGGAGCTTTTCTAAAAGAGACTTTCCTCCCCCCCTTTTTTTTAATGGGGGGAGTTCTTTATTCCCCAAATAATTTTCTTCTTTGGGCACATTAATCTTCTAATCATAGCATTTGGTCACAGGGTGAGGAAAAATGAAGACCCGTCTGTTCATACTCTTACCCTCTACAACATCACTTCTTTATCTACTTAATGTCTTGCAGAATATTTTACACGAACAAATCCTTTTCATTTAGTGCAAAGAGACATTTTATGCTGGAACAAAGCCAGTACCACTTGGATTGTTTGCTTGCCCGCTCTGCTCACATGGCATGCGTTCTTATTCTAATGGACACACACAGATACATACAAATATTCAGGCACACACATGCATATACCCAAACACACACAAACACACATACATGTACACACATGTACACACACACATTACATGCATACAATTAGAAAGAAATTTTCACTTGTTCTCAACCCATACAATTTTCTTGCCATCGTTGACTAAATGATTTTGTATTAACTTAGAAAGTATTCAAAATTTATGCAATGATGCTTATATGCTCTATGTAAATATTACTTTTCTTTCCGTGAGGGATTTGAACGGTCATATATTTTGGTGCCTGTGGAAGTCCTGGAACCAATCTTCTCTAGACAGTAAGAGACAGCTGTGTAAATAGTCAAAACACTTAAAAGAAGGGAAAGACTTTATTATATAGATGTTAAATGAAAGGTCCTGTGTGTATTCAAATGTATAGTTAGTTGCCTTCAAATAAATAGGTTCATGAAATGATCATGTAAATAGCATCAGAAAATTACAATAAAATTAACACAAGTTCTTAAAGAAAATATACAAATCCTGACAAATTCCAGGTTGAAAAAAAAAATTAAGTACTCTCTGTATGTAATCCCGCAGGAAATTCTAAGACATTGGGTATACATACATTTCCAAGTGTCCTTGGTTTTCTCAGTCTAGTATGACAACCTTTCTAAGAAGTTCAGTTGAGATTAACTTACCTAACAGTTTTCTCAACTACCTTAGCAGTATTAGCAAACATAAAATTGCATTGTGATATCTGTGCAAATGACTTACAAACTTAAGGAAGAGAAACAGTGTGCAAAACGTTAAAATATATTAATATCGATAAGACACATAATTAAAGGCAGTAAATTGTATGTTAAAAACAATGGGAACAGGTAAATATACAGAGAGATGTGGGGAGTTTTATCAACATTATTCTAGTTCCCTCTAACGGGTTCGATTTAAAGACTTCACAGAATATGTACATATAAGTATGAATACCTCAGACTCCTTTAACTACACCGTCTCAACAGACATAATAATTGAATGTTGCTTTCATTCCTCTATAGTTTTCTCAATTTTTAAAAATGTAATGAAGTGCATGCCTGAAATATATAACACTGTTCCCAATACACCCCCCCCCAAATATTATTTTAGCAAAAAATAATATGTCATCTTTTCCTGAGCCATTTTGACTCCTTGGAGGAAAAAAGCAAATGTCATAAAAATATTCTCTGCCTTTCAGTAGTGAAAATCCAACATGCTTACATCGCTTCGATATTTATTTTAATCTACAAATTTAACCCTTAAATCAATACAAAAATTCAGAAGAATGACAGTTGAAAAAAATGCACCTAGTGATGGCCTTTTACTAATGGTGGCAGAATCCAAGTAAGTCACTGGCAACTCTGGAGCTGGCATCTCAGGCTTATGCCAGGGCACTACTGAGCTATGCTTTATTAATTAGTTTTGGAATGCATACATTGTCATCAATTTTGTGAATACTTATTTAAAATACAGACAGAGGTTCTGATACCTGTGTCTTTGAATATAGACATTCCAATATAAACAGGCTCTGCTATTTTGATTCTGCCTTCTGTTGTTTGAAACCAATTTAAAATTATGAACGTGGATTACAGTGAGCCTTTTTAGACAGTACCCAGCAGTCACCTAGTAACAGTCTCTGCTAATTATTTGGGTTCTCTTATGATCCTGTTTTTAAAATGCTTTTTCTTTTAAGTAGCCATAGAAAGTTGTAGCTGCTCCTGTGTCTTTTTGGAACAAAGTGATTCTCCTTCATTCATTTTACCTATTCCTCTATTCCCACTTTAATTCCCTCTTTTTTCTCACTTTATTTCTTCCTCCAAGATTCTATTCCTCCTTCATGTCCCAAGTGTCCCTTTGTCCATCTGTATCCCCATCCTTTAAGACAGTATCATCAGGGTTCTTAGCCAGACATCTAGTTGCTGAGTTGGAAGCTCTCCTTTGTAACTGGACTTTATTGTTAGTTTTACGGACACTCTTCTTCTGCATCCATCACTTTGGTCAGGAAAAAAAGAATCACGGGTCATTTGTACTGGCTCTCTCATTTTCATGTATTCAACCATTCACAATTGTTTTTTTTTTATTATTTTTTTCTTTTTAGTTACATTTTGTTAACTCTGTGTCCCAGCTGTATCCCGCTCCCTCATTCCCTCCCCAACCCCACACTCCCTCCCTGCTCTCCTCCCTGCCCCTTTCCAAGTCCCCTGATAGGGGAGGACCTCCTCCCCTTTCATCTGACCCTGTTTTATCAGGTATCTTCAGGGCTGGCTGCAAAGTCCTCCTCTGTGGCCTAACAGACTGCTCCTCCCCTGGGGGGGGGGTGTCAAACAGCCTGCCCTTGAGATCCTGTTAGAAATAGTCCGTGTTCCCCTTACTTTGGAAAACTACTTGGTTACTGAGCTACCACAGGTTATATCCATAGATGGTCCTTGGTTGAGTGTCAGTCTCAGAAAAGACCCTGTGCCCAGATATGTTTGGTCCTTGTAGAGCTCCTATCCTTTCCATATCATACTAACTTCTCTTCTTTCATATGATTCCCTGCACTCTGCCGAGGGTTTGGTTATGAGTCTTAGCGTCTGCTTTGAAACACTGCTAGGTAGAGTCTTTCAGATGCCTTTTGTGGTAGACTCCTGTCATAAGTTCAATGCACATCCCATTTGTCTTTCTAAATGAGGATTAATCACCTTCACCTGTGTCCACTTTCTTGATTATCTTCTTTAGGTGTGTAGATTTCATTATGTTTATCATATCTTGTAGGTCTATATAAGCGAGTATATACCAAGTTTGTCTTTCTCCTTCTGGGATATTTCACTCAGAATGATCTTTTCTAGATCCCACCACTTGCCTGCAAATTTCATGATTTCCTCCTTTTTGATTGCTGAGTAGTATTCCATTGTGTAAAAATACCACAATTTCTGTATCCATTCCTCCGTTGATGGACATCTGGGTTGTTTCCAAGTTCTGGCTATTACAAATAAAGCTGCTACGAACATGGTTGAACAAATGTCCTTGTTGTGTACTTGAGCAAATTTTGGGTATATACCTAGGAGTGGTATAGCTGGGTCTTGAGGTAGCACTACTCCTAGTTGGAGGAAGTGCTACTCCTAGTTGTCTGAGAAAGCGCCAGATTGACTTCCAAAGTGGTTGAACCAGTTTACATTCCCACCAGCAATGGAGGAGGGTTCCCTTTTCTCCACAACCTCTCCAGCATGTGCTATCACTTGAGTTTTTCATCTTGGCCATTCTGATGGGTATAAGGTGAAATCTCAGGGTCGTTTTGATTTGCATTTCCCTAATGGCTAATGAGGTTGAGCATTTCTTTAAATGTTTCTCTGCCATTCGATGTTCCTCTTTCGAGAATTCTCTGTTTAGCTCTGTTCCCCATTTTTTAAGTGGATTACTTGGTTTGTTGCTTTTCTGCTTCTTTAGTTCTTTGTATATACTGGATATTAGCCCTGTGTCAGATAAAGGGTTGGTGAAGATTCTTTCCCAATCTGTAGGCTGTCTATTTGTTTTGATGACAGTGTCTTTTGCTTTACAGAAGCTTTTCAGTTTCATGAGGTCCCATTTATTGATTGTTGCTCTTAGAGCCTGTGCTGTTGGTGTTCTGTTCAGGAAGTTGTCTCCTGTGCCAATGAGTTCTAGGCTGTTTCCCACTTTTTTTTCAACTGATTTAGAGTATCTGGTTTTATGTTGAGGTCCTTGATCCACTTGGACTTTAGTTTTGTGCAGGGTGATAAATATGGATCTATTTTCATTTTTCTGCATGTAGACATCCAGTTGGTCCAGCACCATTTTTTGAAGATGCTGTCTTTTTTTCCATTGAATGGATTTGGCTTCTTTGTCAAATATTGAGTATTCATAGGTGTGTGGGTTTATTTCTGGGTCTTCTATGCGATTCCATTGATCCTCCTTTCTGTTTCTATGCCAATACCATGCAGTTTTTATTATTGTTGCCCTGTAGTACAGCTTGAGATCGGGAATGGAGATACCTCCAGATGATCTGTTGTTGTACAGGATCGTTTTGGAGATTCTGAGTGTTTTGTTTCTCCATATGAAGCTGAGAATCTTTTTTTCAAGGTCTGTAAAGAATTGAGTTGGTATTTTGATGGTAATTGCATTGAATCTGTAGATTGCTTTTGGCAGGATGGCCATTTTCACAATGTTAATCCTACCAATCCATGAGCACGGGAGATCTTTCCATCTTCTGAGATCTTCTTCAATTTCTTTCTTCAAAGACTTGAAGTTTTTCTCAAACAGGTCTTTCACTTGCTTGGTTAGAGTCACACCAAGGTACTTTATGTTATTAGTGGCTATTGTGAAGGGTGTTGTTTCCCTAATTTCTTTCTCAGCCTTTTTGTCTTTGGTATACAAGAGGGCTTCTGATTTTTTTGAGTTGATTTTGTATCCTGCCACTTTGCTGAAGGTGTTAATCAGCTGAAGAAGTTCTCTGGTTGAATCTTTGGGGTCGCTCATGTATACTATCATATCATCTGCAAATAGTGACACTTTGACCTCTTCCTTTCCGATTTGTATCCCCTTGATCTCCTTTAGTTGTCTTATTGCTCTGGCTAGGACTTCAAGTACAATGTTAAAGAGATATGGAGAGAGTGGGCAGCCTTGTCTTGTCCCTGATTTCAGTGGGATTGATTTAAGTTTCTCTCCATTGAGTTTGATGTTGGCTATAGGCTTGCTGTATATTGCTTTTACTATCTTTAGGTATGTGCCTTGTATCCCTGATCTCTCCAAGACTTTAAACATAAATGGGTTTTGGACTTTGTCAAATGCTTTTTCAGCATCTAAGGAGATGATCATGTGGTTTTTCTCCTTCATTTTGTTTATGTGGTGGATTACATTGATGGATTTCCGTATGTTGAACCACCCTTGCATTCCTGGGATGAAGTCTACTTGGTCATGGTGGATGATATCTTTGATGTGTTCTTGGATTCGGTTTGCAAGTATTTTATTGAGTATTTTTGCATCAATGTTCATAAGAGAGATAGGTCTGAAGTTCCCTTTTTTTTGTTGGATCTTTGTTTGGTTTAGGTATCAAAGTGACTATGGCTTCATAGAATGAGTTTGGTGGTGTTCCTTCTATTTCTATTTTGTGGAATAGTTTGAGGAGAATTGGTGTTAGTACTTCTTTGAAGGTCTTGTAGAATTCTGTGCTGAAGCCATCTGGTCCAGGGCTTTTTTTGGAGGGGAGACTGTGAATGACTGCTTCAATTTCCTTGGGAGATATAGGGCTATTCAGTCTTTCTACCTGATCTTGACTTAATATTGGTAGATGGAATCTGTCAAGAAAGTTATCCATTTCATTTAGATTTTCAAATTTTGTGCCATATAGGCTTTTGTAGTATGACCTAATAATCATTTGGATTTCCTCAGTGTCTGTAGTTATGTCCCCATTTTCCTTTCTGATTTTGCTGATTTGTATGGTTTCTCTCTGCTTTTTAGTTAGTTTGGCTAAGGGTTTGTCTATCTTGTTGATTTTCTCAAAGAACCAGCTTTTTGTTTCATTGATTCTTTGGATAATTTTATTTGTTTCTAATTGATTGATTTCTGCCCTTACTTTGATTATTTCCAGCCTTCTGCTCCTCTTGGGTGTATCTGATTCTTTTTTTTTCTATGTTTTTCAGTTGGGCCATTAAGTTGTTTGTATGTGATGTTACGGATTTCTTCTTGCAGGCATTTAGTGCTATAAATTTTCCTCTGAGCACTGCTTTCAATGTGTCCCATAAATTTGGGTATGTTGTGCCTTCATTTTCATTGAATTCTAGAAAGTCTTTAATTTCTTTCTTTATTTCTTCCTTTACCCAGCTGTCATTGAGTAATAAGTTGTTCAGTTTCCATGTGCATGTCTGCTTTTTGTTGTTTCTGTTGTTGTTGATGTCCAGCTTTAGTCCATGGTGGTCAGATAGTATACAAGGGATTATTTCAATCCTTTTGTATCTGTTGAGGCTTGCTTTGTGACCAACTATATGGTCTATTTTGGAGAAGGTTCCATGTGGTGCTGAAAAGAAGGTGTACTCTTCTGAGTTTGGGTGAAAAGATCTGTAGACGTCTATTAGGTCCATTTGATTTAGGGATTCTGTGAGTGTTTTTATTTCCCTATTTGGTGTCTGTCTGGTTGATCTGTCCCTTGATGAGAGTAGGGTGTTGAAGTCTCCCACTATTAAGGTATTAGGATCAATGTATGATTTAAGCTTTAATATTGTTTCATTTACGAATGTAGGTGCTCTTGTATTTGGGGCATAGATATTCAAAATTGTGATGTCCTCTTGTTGGATTTTTCCTTTGATGAGAATATAGTGGCCCTCCTTATCTTTTTTGATTAACTTTGGATGAAAGTCTATTTTATTAGATATTAGGATGGCTACTCCAGCTTGTTTTCTGGAACCATTTGCTTGAAAAACATTTTTCCAGCCCTTTACTCTGAGGTAGTGTTTATCTTTGTTGCATAGGTGTGTTTCTTGGATGCAACAGAATGTTGGGTCTTGTTTCCGTAACCATTCTGTTAGCCTGTGTCTTTTTATTGGGGAGTTGAGTCCATTAATATTGATAGATAATATTGACCAATGCATGTTAGTTCCTTTTGTAATGGAGTCGATGATCTTACCTTGTTTCATTGCTTGTTTTCTTTTCATTTTTGTTGGGATATTATCTGTATGCCCTGTTTTCTTGGGTGAATTCGTTTTCGTTGGATTGGAGTTTTCCTTCTAGTATCTTCTGTAGGGTTGGTTTGCTGTATAGATATTGCGTAAATTTAGTTTTGTCATGGAATATTTTGTTTTCTCCATCTATGTTGATTGAAAGCTTTGCAGGGTATAGTAGTCTGCGTTGACATTTGTGATCTCTTAGAGTCTCCATGATCCTTGCCCAGGCCCTTCTGGCTTTCATAGTTTCTGATGAGAAGTCTGGTGTGATTCTGATAGGTCTACCTCCATATGTTACTTGGCCTTTTTCCCTTGCTGCTTTTAATATCTTTTCTTTGTTCTGTAGATTTAGTGTTTTGACTATGATGTGACGTGATGTGTTTCTTTTCTGGTCTAGTCTATTTGGTGTTCTGTAGGCCTCTTGTATATTTATGGACATCTCTTTCTTTAAGTTGGGAAATTTTTCTTCTATGATTTTCTTGAAAATATTTTCTGGACCTTGGAGCCTGGAGTCTTCTTTTTCATCAATTCCTCTTATTCTTAGATTTTGTCTTTTCATAGCATCCTTGATTTCTTGGATATTTTGTGATTGGAATTTTTCTGATTTTACTTTTTCTTTGAGAGAAGTATCAATTTCTGCAAGTGTGTCTTCAGCTCCAGAGATTCTCTCTTCCATCTCTTGTATTCTGTTGGTGATGCTTACTTTTGTGGTTCCTGATCTTTTCTCCAAGTTCTCCAGCTCAAGAGTTTTCTCATTTTGTGTTTTCTTTATTGATTCTAATTCTGTTTTCATGCCTTGCACCATTTCTTTTATGTGTTTGAATTTGGATTCCTGTCTCTCTACGATGGACTCTATTTCTTTGTTCATTTCCTTTTTGTATGCCACTAATTTTTTCTCTACTTGTGCCTCTATTTGTTTGGCTATGTTTGCCTGTGTTTCTTTAAGGGTTTTGTCTATTTCTTCTTTCTTTATCTCCAATTGACTGGCCAACTCTTTGAAAGATTTGTTCATTTCCTCCTTATGAGCCTCAAATAATTGAGCAAGCATGGCTTTAAGGTCATTTTCCTGTGCTTCTGTTGAATTGGAGTATCCATCGATTTTGGGGTTTGCTGGTGAAGTCATGATGTCCTGATTTATGTTGGAAGTGTTCTTTCGCCTACCCCTGGCCATTGGCTTATCTGAGACCTTCCCTGCTTGTTTTTGGATTCTGCCGATCAGACTGGTACTGTCTCTCTCTCGAGTCTGGAGAATTCTTCAGAAAGTTGAGAGAGGTCCCGTGTCCTTAGCGTGTGCTGAGGACTAGCTGTACCTGTGGGAGGAAAGTACGCAGGCGCAAACAGAGGCAAATGCAAGCATGCGTGCGTGTGTATATGTGTGTGTGTGTGTAAGTGGGCGTGGGCGTGTGTCTCAAGGGACAGAGTGATGGCTAATGTTGAACCCTTGAGTGTGTGGGAGGGGCTCTGCAATGTATATGTTGCAGGCGCTAGTGATGATTGCAGCGCAATTTCTGGCATTAACTGCCTTAACTCCTCAATTAGACCCACAGAGCAGGAACTTCAATGTTCCAAGTGCCCCTCTGTTTCCCAAAGTGGGTATATGGGTGGGAGGGGTTTCGATGCCTGGCTTCTGTTTTAGAAGGACCCAGGATCAGTGGAGCTGCAGATTCTCAAGGGTTCACTCACTTACAGGAAGGTCACTTGGCAGAGATCGGGGTATCTGGGCTCTCTGCTCTCTGGTTTGGCCCTGCTTCTTTGATGTGCTCCGCCAGTTCCGTGCTGTTGTCACTGCCAGGTTATGAGGTCTTGCTGCAGCTGGAGATTTCAGGGTGGTCATGTCAGTGGGAATCGGGGTAACCAGCCTTTCTGTTCTCTGGTTTGGCCCTGGTTAGTCTTAAACTGGAGGGCTGATGTGCCCCGCCAGCTCAGTGCTGCTCCGCCACCAGGTTAGAAAGTCCCGCTGTAACTGGAGACTGGGTTGCTAGTCCAGATGCTTTCTGGGAAGTCCTGGGGTCTCTTCACTGTGCTCTCCAAGCTTCGGAGGCCCAGCGCCTGGTGTGTCTAGCTAGTATGGCGTTTCTGTCTGGTTTTGGCGAGTATATAGCGTATTCTCTGTCACTGTGGGATTGGGCGGGCCGTACTGTCAGTGATGGCGATCCTGCAGAGCTAGTACGGCGTCTAGCAGACTCGGGCCCTGGGAGGATGGTGCAGCCGCCGCGCGAATCTGGGGCTCCAAGACACAGTACTGCTGGCCTTTGCCGATAAAGGGCTTGGGGCTCCGCCTCAGTGGCTGCAGGCCCCAGGCAGGTAGGTCTGTGCTGAGAAAGGCGAGTCTGAGAAAGGCGAGTCCGCTGTGTGGAGGAGGAGGGAGGTCTGGGGGAGGGGAGTGCCGAGAGATCAAAGGATCGTTTCTCACCTTCCCCAAACAAGTCCCTGGGTGACCGGAGACCAAGGTTTTCACCTCCTGCGATGTTCCCTGTTGTTTAGAAAGTCTCTCCGTTGTTTTCCTGGCTTCAGAAGTTCTTCCACTCATCAACTCAGAACTTTATCTCTTCCACAGCTCGGAAACTGTGTGTGCTAGTCGCCATCTTGGCTCTGCCCCCCCCCCCCTTCACAATTGTTATCTGGAAGCACAAAGAAGAGCAACATTAAAGGCTAACTCTTGGGATTAGCTTTAAACAAAACCATATCAAAATTGTTTCTGTCTTGAGCTTAATAATTGCCTATAATGTTTAGATTCAGGAAATAATTCATAGGGCTGAAACTGAGCCCTGCACTTTGTCAAAGCCTTTGAAATACTTTAATGTAGAATGAAGAGGTCTTCATCCATCCATTTCTTATTTCTTGTCTTTTCTTCTATTTTTGGAATGGTAGTATTTCCTGTAGAAATTAAACTGATTTCTTTCCACCATTATTGCATCCAAAGGAAAATAGTACATTATTTATAGAATCTACTTAATACATTTTCTTGTCTCCAAAAATATGAAAATTAAATCTGCCTGAACCCTACACAATGAACTACAGGCAACCAACGAATGCTGACAGTTGAAGATGAAATCTTCTCTAGGAAACAGCACAACAATTGATAATACTATAACAAACAATCAGCCATGCATACATTAATACAAGTAATAATACGCAGACTCATCAGGTTATTTTTAGTAATTTATATTTATATACATATATACCTACACATATATCCATGCAGTAACAATTAATGCAAAAAGATATCATGAATTTGAAAGAGAGTGAGAAGAAGTTTAGAGCAAGGAAAAAGAAGGAAGAAAGACTAAAAAAAAATCTCAAAACTGAAGAAGAAAAAAATGAAAACCTAGATTGCTCTCCTATGTAGCTGAAATAGGGAAGAAGGTAAAATTAATAATCAATGTTGATTTTGATATGCATTTCAAATAATGAAGATTGGAAATCAAAAGAAAACAAAATACTTGATAATGTATAAAATCAAATATTTATAGAATTATTTCTAATTTACTGTTAAATTTATTTCAACTTATCACTTTGTATCCCAGCTATAGCCCCTCCATCATCTCCTCCCAATCTTACCCTCCTTTCCTCTTCTCCTCCCATGCCCCTCCCCTAGTCCACTGATAGGGTAGGTCCTCCTCCCCTTCCATCTGAACCTAGCCTATCAGGTTTCATTAGAACTGTCTGCACAGTCTTTCTCTGTTGCCTGGTAAGGCTGCACCTCCATCATGGGGAGGTGATCAAAGAGTCAGCCACTGAGTTCATGTCAGAGATAGCCCCTGTTCCCCTTACTAGGGACCCATTTGGAGTCTGAGTTGCCATATGCTACATCTGTGCAGGGTTTCAAGGTTATCTCCATGAATGGTCCTTGGCTGGAGTATCAGTCTCAGAAAAGACCCCTATGCCCAGATATTTTGGTTCTGTTGCTCTCCTTGTAGAACTCTAGTTCATCCTGAGTGAGGTATCCCAGAAGCAGAAAGACACACATGGTATATACTCATTTATAAGTAGATATTAGACATATAATGTAGGATAATCATACTAAAATCTGTACACCTAAAGAAACTAAGCACAAGGAGGACCCTGGGGTAAGATGTTCAATTCTCATTCAGTACAATTGAATTTTAAGTTAACTACTATGATCTTTTTTTTCTCTCTTCACCCATTTCTCCATCCTTTCTTATAGTTTAATCTCAACATGATTATATGAAAAGCATGCTCTTTGATGCACACAAGTGAGAAATCCTCATGAATGCCAATGTAACATAAAGAATGGCTTAGTTTTAACTTGCTTAAGAAAGTTATTCACTAACAATATATTCTCACTAGTAATTTATTAGTTTAATTTAACAATAATTTTGGACATACATCTAAAATTTTCTTAATCTGAAAATAAGAGAACTACAGAGACAATGATTTTCTTCAATAAACTCATTTTACAACCACAGAGAGATCTAAAATTACACAGTAAGAGACTGGGATATGCAGGCTGCAGCCAGAAGTCACTGGTCCAAAACACTTCTGAAATTTCGCAGAAAACATACTGGCAGTTACTCTAGTGGGATTTAAGGCAGTGTCTCAAACAGCTTGCAAATCGATCTACCAGCTCCTGGTTCTGTTTCGTGGTTGATTTTTCACTTTCCAACAAAAATAGCTCATGTGCATCCTAGAAGTAAGCAAGAACAACTTCCCACTATAGATGTAATGATACTCAAAACACAACATCTTTATTCTCTAAATCCTGTTCCACTTTCCCTCTAATTTGATAGGGCTTCCTAGTATGCAATGCTTCTCAAAACATCTCTGGGTCTGAAGATAATGAGTATCAAATAAAGCAAATTAAGGCAATTTCAGACAAAGATCACTCATTTTCTTTCATTTGTGGATCCTAGATTTTTTAACTAATTTTTTACCTAATTTTTAAAAATAACAGAGATTCATACTCCAACCAAGAACCAGGCATGGAAATAACCTAGAACCCCTGCACAGATGTATCCCATGGCAGTTTAGTGTCCAAGAGGCTTACATAGTAATGGAAAGAGGGACTGCCTCTGACATAATCTGATTGGTCTGCTCTTTGATCACCTCCCCCTGAGGGGAGAGCAGCCTTACCAGGCCACAGAAGATGACAATGCAGCCACTCCTGATGTGATCTGATAGACTAAGATCAGAAGGAAGGAGAGGAGGACCTCCCCTATCAGTGGACTTGGGGAGGGGCATGGGTGAAGAAGGGGGAGGAAGGGTGGGACCGTGAGGGAAAGAGGGAGGGGCTTATAGGGGGATACAAAGTGAATAAAGTGTAATTAATAATAATAATAAAATAACATGTTTGGGTATGTCTTGAACATAGTCATGAAGTTACCTGGCAGAGAAAGAGCTCTCATGTGAAGTTTGTGTAGAAAGAGGAGGCAAGTGCATTGGAGGATAGTTGCAAAATCCACAGTACCTATGTACAGAAATGCACTTAAGAAATCCAGCCCATGTTTGCACTCCCACCAGCAATAGAGGACGGTTCCTCTTTCACTATGTCCTCTCTAACACCTGTTTTCACTTGAGTTTTTAATGTCAGCCATTATAATTGCAAGATGGAATCTCAGAGTCGTTTTGGTTTGCATTTTCTTGATGACTAAGGATGTTGAAAATTTCTCTAAGTTTTTCTCTTCCATTTGTTTTTCCGCTGTTGAGAATTCTCTGCTTAACTCTGTACCCCATTTTTAATTAGATTATTTGGTTGTTGGTATTTAATATTTTTATATATTGTGGATATTAGCCCTCTATCAGATGTAAGGTTGGGGAAGATCCTTTCCCGGTCGGTAGGAAGTCGTTTTGTTTGTAGCTGATTGGCAGCTCAGTCTCCATGTGGGTTCCCAAGTAAGAGGAGCAGGGGTGCCTCTGTCATGAACTTTGATCACTTGCCCCTGGCAATGCATCCTTGCCAGGCTACAGAGAAAGAGGATCCAGGAAGCCCTGAAGAGACTTTGTAAGCTAGGGTCAGATGGCAGAGAAGGAGAACTTCCCTTTTCAGTGGACTAGGGGAAGGGGATTGGAGGAAAAGAGGTTAGGGAAGGTGGGACTGGGAGGAGTTGAGGGAGGAGGGGCTTTCAATTGGAATATATAATGAGTAAATTTTAAATGTATATATACATATATATTTGAAAAAAAAAAAAAAAGAAAGAGCCAACAGAGCTGGCCCTGGTGGCATATGCCTCTAATCCCAGCACCCTGGAGGCAGAGGCAGTAAGATCTTTGGGAGTTTGAGGCCAGTTTTTTTTTTTTATAGAATGTGTTTCAGAATGTCAAGCGACTTTACAGAGAAATTCTCTCACAGTGGGAAAAAATAAAAGGAAAAAGATAAAGAAAAAGAGAGCAACATGATACATAATACGTATTGCCAATGAAAATAAATCTATGAATTTTATCACTGTTCTTTAGTGAATACGACATTTGAAAATGTCTTGAAGATGAGTATTCTAGATTTCAAGTTTTCAAAAATGTGGTTTAGCCTTTCAAGCTTCAAAACCCTGACTTAGCTCTAGCACTATTTCAGATCTATCTGAGGTTTTGACAAGCTCTACTTTTGGCTGTACTCTTGGCCTCACTTTTGTTCTTTTGCCAAAAGTATTAATTCTTCATATATAAGTATTCCATCATCTAGTAATACTGGAACTTTCTCTCTTCTCTTTCTAATTCACTTGTGTGTGTAACTTTTTCTTTTAGACAACCAATGGTATTTCATATTTTAATTGGAATGTGAATTATTATCCAGAAAACACATTTCAAACTGCCTGGGTATGTTTTCTTTCTCAATAAGATTATTACTTTCCATGTCACCATAGGAAGCAATGTTGTTAAACTTTTACTGCTACATTCCATGCTGTATGGTTTCAAGTAGTCTTTTCCCTTCTCTATCTGCTCACTGAAAGAATCACTGGGTGTCTTATACAGAAGCTAAGGGTCCCTTATATGCTTTAAGCTTTTATTATCACTCCTCTCAGGTCCATGGCATTTCCCATGATTCTCCCATTTAAAGTCATTCAGAGAATTAAAATTTCTTTTGATATCACACATTAAATCTTGCATTAGTTACTCCTCACTGCAAAACGTTACTCGATAATACACTAGCTTAGGGACAATATACCTTTCTCAAGTTTTAAGTGTGTATGTCAGAAATGTTGTAGTAGCTAACTCAGCTAGTCCAGTCTCAACACTACCCATGAGATTTCAAGATACTGTTGTACTTTTACCACCTCGATGGTGGATTTACAAGAAGCTTTATCGTTATGGAATGAGGCATTCCTTTCAGTGTCTTTGAAAAGTACCTCCAGAGAGTAAGTTTCAAATCACAGACATGATATGCTTTACCCTTAGAAAATGCTAGAATGGAAGCTTCCTAAAATGTAAGCAAATACAAATATAAAAATATAAAAAGCACCCATGTGGATTTACTTTATAGTGCAGCAAAAACTCTTCTACCTAAAACCATGCGCTAATTAAATAGATAAATAGGCCAATGTCAGGAATGATTACCTCATTTGGGTTGTTGGTCAATGAGTTCACATGGACCCCAAAATCTTACATTGCTTTCATTGCTCTTGGCTACCTTCCAGAACTAAGTGGTGAAATCCTATTGATGGAGGCTCTAGGGGAAAACTTACTGTTGTTAGTTTTGTTAGTAAGGATAGCAATAAATTGCTTCCTAATGACATCTTGACATACTCATATGTCAGTACATTGTTGAACCGTTATCAGAAAAACACCTTAGAGTAACAGAAGACCTCAACTGGACAATGTGCAGCGAATGAGAGAATCAGGAACACTCAGCCCTAAATGAAATGCCTTCATCACCTCCTTACCCCAAGGCTCAGGAGGCGAAAAGATTGTAATAGCCAGAGGTGGTCAACAACTCCAAGAAATCAGCATTTTCCAGACACAGGGCTGATATGCATATGACCTCACAGAAGCTATGAAATTACGCATAAAATCTACACAAGTTCAAGACAGCCAGTGAAAGCACAGATAAAGGGAAGAAGGTACATATTCACTCCTAACAAAAGAGCTATTGACAACTATCAGCTGCTTTGAGGGGTAAAATCAGTTAGCATCAATAGAGTGATAGTGTGTTTATTAACCATACTTTAGGACAAGCCTTAGGCTCAGGAATAATTAGCTGACACAATAGGGTCACCATTTTGTTCTCTTGGTTTTCGTTTGTTGTTTACTTGTTTGTTTGTTTTTAACTAGGAAATTAACATAAAATTTGGTGAGTAGGGAAGGGTGTCCTGGAAGTATTGGAAGAGGAAATTCTATTCCAAAAATATATTCTAAAAAAATTATATATATATATATGTATATATGCATATGTATATTTAAAGGAGATATTATTGTTGAAGATAGCATATACCTGAGACACAAATTATGTCGAAATCAAAATGATATGGACATGAAAGTTTCATCATTATTGGTTAGCTTTTATAGTGCTGGAAGGTCCTAAGCATATTACCAAAGGAGAAAAGCAATCATTGGTATTAGCTAACTGTTAACCCTGTGAGCTACAATAAGGACCTTCTTGGCAGGAAATGTCCACGATACTGACATGAATGTAATGGGAATAACCAATCCCCCCCCCTTTTTTTTTTACTGGATTTATGTCCATTTTATTACACGCCACAGTAATCAGGACTGCTATTCTATGGCTAAAGAAGTCATAGCCTCCAGAGACGCCATACTCTGCTAATGGACAAAAGGTTAAAACAACTCCTAACAGCTTCTTGTTATACACACAGATTAGTGAATCTCTGAAATTGATCAAGGCAGCTCCTTTTTGTTCTCAATGGCAATTAACAGAGAGACCGAGAACCAGTCAAGGAATAAATGACTATTTCAAGCACATATCTAAATGGAACATTGATTTCACAGTGTTTCATAGAAGAACGGTAGTGTGTATGAACTCATTGCAATTGTGACAGCATGCAAAAGACTTGACCAAGCTAGAGCCAGACAAAATCCCAGTGTAGGCTGCCTTAAAAAAACTCAGTGGATTTTAAGAAAATGAGGACACTAAGTTGCGCAGTTAGGGAGGAGTGTTAGAACTAAAAAAAGAAATGGGGGAAGGGAATAAACATCCTCAACAATAAAAAAAAAACAATAAAACGTGTTATTCTTAACAAATTAATAAAAATAAAAGAATACACATAGCACCATTTCACTAAGTCCTCTGAGTCACCAATAGCCTCTTTTCTCCCCAAAAAGCTCTGATTCAAGACACCAGTCCTATGATACAGAGATTCCCGGAAGGCAACCATGGGCACTTCTGTGAAAGAATCTATGATGAAAGAAAAAAATAATAATGAGTGCTTGACCTGTTATAAGGAAAGTAAATCTTCTGCTTCACACAACCCAGAATAGACAAAAAGAATCAGAATTTTTTTACTTCCTACATTATAATAGATTAATAATAGCAAAAGAATGTATGATTTATTCATTTTCATCATATTAAAATTTTTGACTTTTCAGCATCCTTTATGAAATCTAATTATATAGCTCATTCATAATTTATTTTACTTTTGTTTAAGCTATTCTATTTTATTTCTTTTCAATTTATAATTACAATTGTTTAAATTAATAGAAATGTACTAGGTAATACCCAAGGGAAAAAGTTAAGCTGCCCATTCATAGGTATTTTATAATTTCTTTGAAGTCTATAACACCAATTCTGTACTATTTTCTTAACAAATAATTTTAAAGATTTAGAAATAAAATATTTGCTTGGATTTGTAGAAGTTACCTTTTGCTGTAGGTTGCTAAAGTCAAATCAAGTTATGGAATGATAAAACTTGGGAGAGGACTTAACAAAAGTGGCCTCTAACAAAACAGAAAGCATTCAGCCAACTCTTTTAGAAAGATCACAATAAAGGAGGGAAAAGTACAAATGTACAGAATAGAGGTCATTCGGGAAAGACCGAGGCAGTGCTCACAAGCATGTGGGTTATTTCTGAGGATCAGGCTTTCAGGAGGATCTTACTGAAATCTTTGTTTGTTCTGCAGGTCGCATGAGGTTTATGTTTTTCTAACACCTTGATTTTAAGGCCACCAGTTTTCAAAACTGATTAAGAAGTAATGTGAGAAAAGAAGGAAGAAAAGGGGAATTAAAACACTGCCATGCTTATCTTACCTGCAAATATATATATATATATATATATATATATATATATATATATATATATATATATATACTAATTATTCTATTTCTTTTTTTATTTTAATTTTTATTAATTACACTTTATTCACTTTGTATCCCCCCATAAACCCATCCCTCCTCCCCTCCCAATCTTACCTTCCATCCCCCTTCTCCACATATGACCCTCCCCAAGTCCACTAATAGGGGAGGCCTTCCTCTCCTTCCTTCTGATCCTAATCTATCAGATCTCATCAGGAGTCACTGCACTGTCTTCCTCTGTGGCCTGGTAAAGCTCCTCCCCCCTCAAGAGGAGGTGATCAAAGAGCAGGCCAATCAATTCATGTCAGAGGCAGTCCCTCTTCCCATTACTATGGAACCCACTTGGACACTGACCTGCCATGGGCTACATCTGTGCAGGGGTTCTAGGTTATCTCCATGCATGGTACTTGGTTGGAGTATGAGTCTCAGGAAAGACCCCTGTGCTCAGATTTTTTTTTTTTGGTTCTGTTGCTCTCCTTGTGGAGTTCCTGTCCTCTCCAGATCTTACTTTTTCCCACTTCTTTCATAAGATTCCCTGCACTCTGCCCACCACTTTGTCATAAGACTCAACATCTCTTTGATAGTCTGCAGGGCAGAGCTTTTCAGAGGCCCTCTGTGTCAGGCTCCTAACTTGTTTCCTGTTTTCTTCTTCTTCTGATGTTCATCCTCTTTGCCTTTCTGGATGAGGATTGAGCATTTTAGCTAGCGTCCTCCCTCTTGATTAGTTTCTTTAGGTGTACAGATTTTAGTAGGTTTATCCTATATTATATGTCTATTTGAGTGTGTACATACCATGTGTGTCTTTCTGCTTCTGGGATAGCTCACTAAGGATGATCTTTTCCAGTTCCCACCATTTACCTGCAAATTTTATGGTTTCCTTATTTTTCATTGCTGAGAGTAGATGTACCACAATTTCTGTATCCATTCTCAGTTGAGGGGCATCTAGGTTGTTTCCAGCTTCTGGCTATTACAAATAAAGCTGCTAAAAATATGATTGGACAATTGTCCTTATTGTGTACTTGGATATATGCTTAAGAGTGGTATGGCTGGATCTTGAGGAAGCACTATCCCTAGTTGTCTGAGAAACCACTCTGATTTTCAGAGCGGTTGTTCAAGTTTTTATTCCCACCAGCAGTGGAGGAGGGTTCCCCTTTCTCCACAACCTCTCCAGCATGTGTTGTCACTTGAGTTTTTGATCTTAGGCATTTTGATGGGTGTAAGGTGAAATCTCAGGGTCATTTTGACTTGCATTTCCCCTGATGGCTAATGATGTTGAGCATTTCTTTAAGTGTTTCTCTGCAATTAGATATTCCTCTATCGAGAAATCTCTTTTTAGCTGTGTTCACCATTTTTTAATTGGATTTCTTGATTTGTTGCTTTTCAACTTATTTAGTTCTTTATATATAATGGATATTGGCCCTCTGTCAGATAGAGGGTTGGTGAAGATTCTTTCCCAATCTGTAGGTATTTGTTTTGTTTTCATGACATGTCCGTTGCTTTACAGAAACTTTTCAGTTTCATGAGGTCCCATTTATTGATTGTTACTCTTAGAGCCTGTGCTGTTGGTGTTCTCTTCAGGAAGTTGTCTCCCGTACCAATGAGTTCAAGTTGTACTATAGAGCAACAGTAATAAAAACTGCATGATACTGGCATAGAAACAGAATGGTGGATCAATAGAACCAAACAGAAGCCCCAGAAATAAATCTACACACTTATGGACACTTGAGTTTTGACAAAGATGCCAAAACCTTACAATGGAAAAAAGATAGCATCTTCAACAAATGATGTTGGTCTAAATGATGTCTACATGTAGAAAAATGCAAACAGATCCATACTTATCACCCTGCACAAAACTAAAGTCCAAGTGGATCAAAGACCTCAACAGACACACTAAATCGGTTAGAAGAAAAATTGGGGAAGAGACTTGAACTCATTTTTCTTAAGTAAACTTTCCTTATATGATAACCCACTTGTCCTCATTTCCTTTCAATTTTTATTGGAAGATAACTCTCTACTTCTCTTGTAGTTTATATGGAAGACTGCATGTTTCTGAACTACATACTTATTTCAGAAGTGTCTCCTGAGTCTCCCATTACACCTTTAAAAAGCAGCAGATTGAGAATTCTTATGTAACATAGAGTGATCAGGTTTTAGAAAACTGCCTGAAAGACACTAGATACAAGATATGTACACTAACCACATCATGATAGAATCATTTTTATTATGGGATGACGGTAGATAATAGAACACAGTATCTTCTAGACATAACTGGACTACTGTTCTCATGAATTCACAATACTTGTGGTTTCCTGCATAAGACCTTTACATGATCAATCAGCATTATAACATTGGTGGGAAGGTAGACATGAGCTTCTATTCCTAATTGAGGAACTGCTGTTTGCTTTTCCCCCTTAAAGGGGTGGCTGCTGGTACATAGACAACTCTCCAGTGAAAGGCCCTTTATCCATGAGTATATAGGCAGAATGAACTGGACACAATGAGTTATTTTTTTTATTTATTACAATTTATTCACTTCATATCCCAGCTGTACCCTTCTCCCTCATCTCTTCCCAATCCTGCCCTCCCTCCCTCTTCTCATCCCATGCCCCTTCTCCAGTCTACTGGTAGGGGAGGTCCTCCTCCCCTTCCATCTGATCCTAGCCTATCAGGTCTCATCAGGACTGTCTGCACTGAGTTATTTTTAAAAAGCAAAGAAAAAGTGATAGGACAATGGTAGTGGTTTTTGATCAGAGGACTGAGGGCTGGCTCCTGTGGTTGGAAAGGCTAAGTGTGAGCCTTTAGAGTTGTTTCCGCTAAGTAAAATAGTGAATCAAAAATAGTATTCCGTCCCTGGAGGAATTGCAAAAATTGGATCTACAAGCCACAGCTTGCAGGATGCAGGGGCAGTGGTTCCTACCATCTGTCTCTCTTTTTTAATTATTTTTTTTATTTTTTACATTAATTACATTTAATCTGTTTTGCATCCCAGCTGTAGCTCCCTCTCTCAGTCCCTCCCAATCCCACCCTCCTTCCCTCATCTCCTCCCATGCCCCTCTCCAAGTCCACTAACTCTGCTATCTGTACAGTGCAGAAGACAGATGGATCATGGAGAGTGGCAGTTGACTATCTAAAGCTCAGTCAGGTAGTGACTCCAGTTGTAGCTGCTCTACCAGATAAGGTGTCCTTACTCGAACAGATTAACTCATCTCCTGGTACATGGTAGGAAACTATTGATGTAGCAAACGTCTTTTTTTTTTTCACTACCTCTCAATAAAGACTACCAGAAACAATTTGCTTTCAGTTGGCCAGGCCAGCAATGTACTTTAGGGTTTTACCTCAAGTATACATTAACTCTCCAGCCTCGTGTCATAACTTAGAAGAGATTTTTTGTTTGTTTGTCTCTTCCACAAAATATCACATTGGTTCATGCTATTGACAACATTATTCTTCCTGGGCCAAGTGAGCTGGAGGCAGCATCCGCTTTGGGCTGATGATGGCAACACATATTCACCTCAGACAATAGAAAATAGATCCAACCAAAATTCAAGAGCCTTTTACCTCAGTAAAATTCTTAGGAACCCAGTGGTGTGGGACGTAAAGAGATATTCTTTCTAAGGTGACATGTAAGTTATTGCACTTGGCTCCTCTCACTACCAAGAAAGAAACACAACATTTATGGTCCTTTCTGGACTCGGGAGACAGCACGTTCTTCGCTCAGGTTTGTGACTCCATCCCATATATCAAGTAGCTTGAAACAATGTTAGCTTTATGTGGGCCTGGAACAGGAGAAGGCTCTTCAACAGGTCCAGAATGATATGTAGGCTCCTCTTCAACTTGGACCATATGCTCCAGGATACCCAGTGATACTTGGGGTGTCAGCAGCAGATAGAGATGCTCTTTAGGGCCTTTGGCCTACCCCTACAGGTGAATCACTGAAAAGACAGTTGGAATTTTGGAACAAGACTCTGCCCTCATCTGTAGACAAGTATTCTCTCTTTGAAAGGCAGCACTTTGCTCTGCTGTTAAGCCTTAGGGGAAACTGAACATTTGACAATGGGCTAACAATTTACCATGTGAGCTGTGGTTCCCATCATGAGCTGAGTGTTATCTGACCCACCAAATCATAAAGAAGTATGTAAGCAGCAATCTATTATCAAATGGAAGTGATATAAACATGATTGGGCTTGAGAAGGAAGGCACAAGCAAGTTACAAGATGAAGTTGCCCAAATGCCTATAGTTTGTACTCATGATACAATGTCACCTGCTCTCAAGTGTGCACTTATAACCTCATAGGATTTTCAGTATTATTTGTTGACTGTGGGTATTTGTGCTTCATAGTTTTGATTATCAACTTGACTACATATGATATTAAGAAAAACCCAAGGAGCTGGGCTTCTGAGAGATTTTTCCTTTATTTGATATTTTGAAGCAAATAGACCTATCCTTAGCCCAGATCATTTGAGGTTTGAAGACCCGCCCTCAATCTAGGCCATACCTATTGACAGCCAATATAAAGTACAGACAAGAATTATTCATGTGCTCTTTGCCTTTTGCCCTCACTCTTACTGGTAGGTTCGCTTGTTCCCTGGTATTAGAGACAACTTCTTTGGTACCTCAGTGTATACTGAAGGCCATCTGATACATCCAGACTCCTGGAATGAATGACTATTGAGTTCTCATACTTCCCATGGAGGGACAATATTTGTTAGAATAATCAGACCATAACCTGTAAGTCATTCACACACACACACACACACACACACACACACACACACACACACACACTATTAGATATGTACATATTAGAATTATATATATTTTGTATACAAGCCATTCATATATATTAAATATGTATATATTAGAATTATACGTATATATTCTCTCAGTTCTGTTTATCTAGAGATCCCTGCCTAATACAGTTTTAGATGTGATTTAATATTTCCAATATGAAACATATATATTCTTCTGAAAGGTCTGTATCTGATTCTTTTTTTTTAATTTGTTTTATTTTTTCACTATTAATTACACTTTATTCATTTTGTATTCCCCCATAAACCCCACCCTCCTCCCCTCCCGATCACGCCCTCCCTCACCCTTCCTCATGCATGCCCCTCCCCAATTCCACTGATAGGGGAGGTCCTCCTCCCCTTCCTTCTGATCTTAGTCTATCAGATCACCTCAGGAATGGCTGCATTGTCAACTTCTGTGGCCTGGTAAGGCTGCTCCCCTCTCAGGGGGAGGTGATCAAAAAGCAGGCCAATCAGATTATGTCAGAGGCAGTCCCTCTTCCCATTACTATGGAACCCACTTGGACACTAAACTATCATGTGCTACATATGTGCAGGGGTTCTAGGTTATATTCATGAATGGTACTTGGTTGGAGTATGAGTCTCTGG
Source organism: Psammomys obesus (assembly GCF_907164565.1). Classification (NCBI taxonomy): domain Eukaryota; kingdom Metazoa; phylum Chordata; class Mammalia; order Rodentia; family Muridae; genus Psammomys; species Psammomys obesus. Next base: position 20,396,730 of record NW_026587216.1, read on the forward strand.
GAAGTTCCCTGTGTTCAAGTTTTCTGGTTCTGTTGTTCTCCTTGTGTGGTTCCCATCCTCTCCAGCTCTTACCATTTCCCACTTTGTACATAAGATTCCATGCATTCTGTCCAACAATTGGCCATAAGTCTCAGCGTCTGCTTTGATTGTCTGCAAGGCAGAGCCTTTCAGAGGCCAATCTGTGGCAGGCTCCTAGGTTGTTTCCTGTTTTCTTCTTCTTCTGATGTCCAGCCTCTTTGCCTTTCAGGATGGGGATTGAGCATTTTAGTCAGGGTCCTCTCTCTTGCTTAGTTTCTTTAGATGTACAGTTTTTAGTAGGTGTATACTATGTTATGTCTATATGAGTGAGTATATACCGTGTGTGTCTTTTTGCTTCTGGGACAGCTCACTCAGGATGATCCTTTCCAAGTCCCATCATTTGCCTACAAATTTCATGATTTCCTTATTTTTCATTGCTGAGTAATACTCCATTGTATAGATGTACCACAATTTCTGCATCCATTCTTCAGATAAGGGGCATCTGGGCTGTTTCCAGCTTCTGGCTATTACAAATAAAGCTGCTAAAAACATGGTTGAGCAAATGTCCTTATTGTGTACTTAGGCCTCTTTTGGATATATGCCTAGGAGTGGTATGGCTGGGTCTTGAGGAAGCACTATTCCTAGTTGTCTGAGAAAGTGACAGATTGCTTTCCAGAGTGGTTGTACAAGTTCACATTCCCACCAGCAATGAAGGAAGGTTCCCATTTTTCCACAACCTCTCCAGCACGTGTTGTCCCTTGAGTTTTTCATCTTGGCCATTCTGATGGGTGTAAGGTGAAATCTCAGGGTCGTTTTGATTTGCATTTCCCTAATGGCTAATGAGGTTGAGCATTTCTTTAAGTGTTTCTCTGCCATTCGATATTCCTCTACAGAGAATTCTCTGTTTAGCTCTGTTCCCCATTTTTTAATTGGATTACTTGGTTTGCTGCTTTTCAGCTTCTTTAGTTCTTTATATATACTGCATATTAGTCCTCTATCAGATAGAGGGTTGGTGAAGATTCTTTCACAATCTATAGGCAATCATTTTGTTTTGATGACGGTATCCTTTGATTTACAGAAGCTTTTCAGCTTCATGAGGTCCCATTTATTGATTGTTGCTCTTAGAGCCTGTGCTGTTGGTGTTGTGTTCAGGAAGTTGTCTCCTGTGCCAATGAGTTCAAGGGTATTCCCCACTTTTTTTTTTCTAACAGATTTAGTGTGTCTGGTTTTTTGTTGAGGTCTTTGATCCACTTGGACTTTAAGTTTGTGCAGGGTGATAAGTATGGATCTATTTGCATTTTTCTACATGTAGACATCCAGTTGGACCAGCACCATTTGTTGAAGATGCTATCTTTTCCTGATTGTATGGTTTTGGCATCTTTGTCAATGATCAGGTGTCCATGAGTGTGTGGGTTTATCTCTGGGTCCTCTGTTCAGTTCCATTGATCCACCATTCTGTTTCTATGCCAGTACCATGCAGTTTTTATTACTGTTGCTCTATAGTACAGCTTAAGATCAGGGATGGAGATACCTCCAGAAGATCTTTTATTGTAGAGTATTGTTTTACCAATTCTGGGTTTCTTGTTATTCCATATGCAGGTGAGAATTGTTCTTTCTAGGTCTATAAAGAATTGTGTTGGTAATTTGATGGGATTTGCATTGAATCTGTAGATTGCTTTTGGTATGATGGTCATTTTTACTCTGTTAATCCTACCAAGTCATGAACATGGGAGATCTTTCCATCTTCTCATATCTTCTTCTAATTCTTTCTTCAGAGACTTGAAATTTTTTTCATACAAGTCTTTGACTTGCTTGGTTAGGGTTACACCAAGGTACTTTATGTCCTCTGTGGCTATTGTGAAGGGTGTTGTTTCCCTAATCTCTCTCTCAGCCCTTTTGTCTTTTGTATACAGGAGAGCTACTGATTTTTATTAATTAATTTTGTATCCAGCCACATTGCTGAAGGTGTTTATCAGCTGTAGTAATTCCCTGGTAGAGTTTTTGGGGTCACTCATGTATACTATCATATCATCTGCAAATAGTGATAATTTGACTTCTTTCTTTCCAATTTGTATCCCCTTGATCTCCTTCAACTGTCTTACTGCTCTAGCCAGGACTTCCAGAACTATATTGAAGAGATATGGAGAGAGTGGGCAGCCTTGTCTTTTCCCTGATTTCAGTGGGATTGCTTTAAGTTTCTCTCTGTTCAGTTTGATGTTGGCTATAGGCTTGCTGTATATTGTCTTTACTATATTTAGATATGTGCCTTGTATCCCTGATCTCTCCAATACTTTGAACATGATTGGATGTTGGATTTTGTCAAATGCTTTTTCAGCATCTAGGGAGATTTTCATGTGATTTTTTTCTTTCAGTTTGTTAATACAGTGGATCACATTGATGGATTTCCATATATTGAACCACCCCTGCATACCTTGGATGAAGCCTACTTGGTCATAGTGGATGATATCTTTGATGTATTCTTGTATTCAGTTTGCAAGTATTTTGTTGAGTATTTTTGCATCAATGTTCATAAGGGAGATTGGCCTGAAATTCTCTGGCCTGGGTATCTGTGTGTTTTAGGTACCAAGGTGACTGTGGCTTCATAGAATGAGTTTGGTAATGTTCTTTTCTGTTTCTATTTTGTGGAATAGTTTGAAGAGAACTGGTGTTAGCTCTTCTTTGAAGGTCTGGTAGAATTCTGCACTGAAACCATCTGGTCCTGGGCTTTTTTTTGGATCGAAGACTTTTGATTATTGCTTCTATTTCCTTGGAGAATATAGGGACTATTTAATTGATTTACCTGGTCCTGATTTAGGTTTGGTAAGTCGAATCGATCAAGAAAATTGTCCATTTAATTTAGGTTTTCATATTTTGTGGCATATAGACTTTTGAAGTAAGTCCTAATGATTGTTTGGATTTCCTCAGTGTCTGTAGTTATGTCCCCCTTTTCATTTCTGATTTTGTTGATTTGGATGGTTTTTCTCTGCCTTTTAGTTAGCTTGGCTAAGGGTTTGTCGATCTTGTTGATTTTCTTCAAAGAACCAACTTTTGGTTTCATTGATTCTTTGAATTGTTTTATTTGTTTCTAATTGATTGATTTCAGCCCTGAGTTTGATTATTTCCAGCCGTCTACTCCTTTTTGGTGTGTCTGCTTCTTCTTTTTCTAGGGCTTTTAAGTGAGCCATTAAGTTGCTTGAATGAGCTGTCTTGAATTTCTTCTTGAAGGCACTTAGTGCTATGAACTTTCCTCTTAGCACTGCTTTCATTGTGTCCCACAAGTTTGGGTATGTTGTGTCTTCGTTTTCATTGATTTCTAGGAAGACTTTAATTTCTTTCTTTATTTCTTCCCTAACCCAGCTGTCATTTAGTAGCAAGTTGTTCAATTTCCATGTGTGTGTAGGCTTTTTGCTATTTCTGTTGTTGTTGAGGTCCAGCTTTATTCCGTGGTGATCAGACAGAATACATGAGATTATTTCAATCTTGTATCTGTTGAGGCTCGCTTTGTGACCAACTACATGGTCTATTTTGGAGAAGGTTCCATGAGGTGCTGAGAAGAAGGTAAATTCTTTTGTGTTTGAGTGTAACGTTCTGTAAATGTCTGTCAGGTCCATTTGATTCATGACCTCTGTTAGAGACATTTTTTCTTTGTTTAATTTCTGTTTTGTTGACCTGTCCTTTGTTGAGAGTGGGGTGTTGAAGTCTCCCCCTATTAATGTGTGGGGATCTACGTGTGGTTTAAATTTTATCAATGTCTCTTTTACAAATGTGGGTGCCCTTGTATTTGGGGCATAGATGTTCAGGATTGTGATGTCTTCCTGGTGGAATTTTCCTTGATGAGTATGAATTGTCCTTCCCCATATCTTTTGATTAATTTTGGTTGAAATTCTATTTTATCAGCTATTCGAATGGCTACTCCTGCTTGCTTCTTGGGTCCATTTGCATGGAAAGCCGTCTTCCAACCCTTTATCTCAGGTAATGTCTATCTTTGTGACTTAGGTGAGTTTCTTGTATGCAACAGATTGCTGGGTTTTGTTTACGCACCCATTCTGTTAGTCTGTGTCTTTTTATTGGAGAATTGAGTCCATTGATGTTGAGAGAGATTAATGTCCAGTGGCTGTTAGATCCTTTGATTTTGATGTTGCCTGTGGTCCTAAGGTTGTGTGTTTGGTTGCTTTTTGTTTTACTGTGGTGAGGTTACTTATTTTCTGTGTTTTCTTGAAAGTAGTTAGTTTTCTTGGGTTGTATTTTCCCTTCCAGTGTCTTCTGCAATGCTAGATTTGTGTGTAGGTATTGTTGAAATTTATTTTTGTCATTGAATATCTTGTTTTCTCCGTCTATGAAGACTGAGAGTTTTGCTTGCTATAGTAGCCTGGGCTGACATCTTTGTTCTCTTAGGGTCTGCATGATATCTGTCAAGGCCCTTCTGGCTTTCATAGTCTCAGTTGAGAAGTCAGGTGTGATTCTAGTGGGTTTGCCATTATATGTTACTTGGCCTTTTTCCCTTGCAGCTTTTAGTATTTTTTCTTTGTTCTGTATAGTTACTGTTTTGTTATTATGTGACAGGAAGATTTTCTTTTCTGCACTAATTTATTGGGTGTTCTGTAGGGCTCTATTGGTCTCTCCTTTAAGTTGGGGAAATTTTCTTCAGTGATTTTGTTGAAAATATTTTCTGGTCCTTGGAGCAGGGTATCTTCTTTTTCCTCTACACCTATTATTCTTAGGTTTTGTCTTTTTATTTTGTCTTTATGTTGAATTTATTGGATGGTTTGTGTCAGGAATTTTTTAGATTTAACATTTTCTTTGGCAGATACATCTATTTCTTCCATTGTATCTTCCATACCTGAGATTCTTTCTTCCATCTCTTGTAGTCTATTGGTTATACTAACCACTGTGGTTCCTGTTTTCTTCCCTAAGTTCTTTTCTTTCCACAATTTCCTCCATTTGTGTTTTCTGTAAATTTTCCAATTCTATCTTCAGGTCTTGAGTCATTTTGTTGATTTCCTTCACTTGTTTGACTGTATTTTCCTGTTTTTCCATCAATTCCTTCAGCTGTTTGTTTGAACAGTCCTCTTTTTCTTTTATTTCATTCAGTGATTTAAGCATTTCCTCTATATAGGCCACTAACTGTTTGGCTGCAATTTCCTCTATTTCTTTACGGATGGCCATAAACTGTTTTTATCTTCCTCTATTTCTTTAGGCATTTTATTTGTTTCCTCTGTTATCTCCTTCATGATCATAGATGCTAGGTCCTCTTCTTGAATTTCAATTAAGCTGGGGTGTCTAGGGCTACCTGTCCCTGGATAACTGGGCTCTGGAGATGCCTTATTGCTCTGGCTTTTGTTGTTTGAACTTTTACGCTGGCCTCTACCCATTGGGTTATCTTAGGTTTTTGAAATTAGTTTCTGGTTTTTCCTGGAATCCTGTGGTGGAGAGATTCCCTTTGGCAGGAAGATGTTTTTTTCTGAAGGAAAACTTCTCAGCTTTTTGGGTATAGTCACTCGATGGCTGGTGTTTTTCAGGAGTTGTAGCTGCTCGCCTCAGGCGTAGAGACCTGAATGGTAACTGTGGTCTTTATTAGTCGAGAGGGTTCTCCTCTCACCAGGAGAAGTCCTGAAGACAGCTGCCCAGTTTCTTGCTATGAATTTAGTGATCTGCTGCTGTAACCTGTGTGTCCCGTGGTTTTGTCAGTTTTGTTAGGGATCAGTGGTTGCCCCTTGAAGCAGTATCTGGGGGTTGATCTCGGGGATGCCAAGCTTTTGTAGGTCTGAGGTTGGGGCTCTGTGCCCCAGAACCCAAGCAGTAATCTGTGACGGGTGGGTACTGCTCTCCTGGTAACAGCAGGCTATTTGGGGCACAGCAGGTCCCTGCGTTGGGCCAGTCTGTGGGATCTTTTCCAGGGATATACTGGGTGGCCTAAATCTGTCCCCTTTGCTTAGTTCCCTGTGAGGATTTCTCCAGACAGTGACACCACGTCTCTGGTGTCCTGGGGCACACAGTTCTGTCTGGGAGGAATAGTTGGTACAAAGCAGGTCTCTGGGCTGGCGGAATGTGCGCCTGCCTGCTAGTCTGCAGGAGCTGGGTGCCCAACCACTCTTTGTGCTTCCAGCCTGGGGCCAGTTCGGTGATGGGCCTCATACCCGCTGGTCTGTGAGAGACTTGCCCCAGGTAAAGCCTGGGTCACCCAAGCCAGTACTATTTCCTTCCTTCCCTGTGGGGGCCTCTCCCGACAGGAACTCCCAGACTGTGTTGCACAAGGGCGCGCAGCTCTGTCTGTGTAAGAGAGCTGGGCACACAGCTCCTCTCTGTGCTGGCGCTGGAGCTGGCACTGGTGCTCGGAGCCCAGTTCAGTGATGGGGCTCGTATCCGACGGTCTGTGAGAGACTTTCCCCAGGTAAAGCCTGGGTATTCCAAGTCAGTACTGTTTCCTTCCTTCCCTGTGGGGCCCTACCCCAACAGGAACTCCCTGTCTCTGTTGCACTGGGGCTCGCAGCTCCATCTGTGCTAGAGAGCTGGGCGCAGCCACTCCGTGCTGGCGGCGGGAGGCCAGTTCAGTGATGGCGGCGGGTACCCGCGGTCTGCAAGACTTTTTCCAGGGAAAGACTGGGTGACCCTTGGCCAGTCCTGCTGCTTTCCTTCCCTGTGAGTTTTTCTCGTGACTGGGACTCCCTGTCTCTGGTGTTTTTGTGTACACCGATCAGCCTGGGAAAGTGATCAAGACACGCAGGCATGTGACTCTGGTCTGGGGACCTACTGCCCTCGAAACCCAGGATCTCTTCCGGGTTCTGGCTGGGTGGCCTGAGCTTGGACCCACCTGATTCCCACACTGTGGGGGTTCCTCTCACCTGGGAAACACGATCGCTGTTGGTTTAGGGCCCAAAGTTCAGTCTCTTGGTCGCTGCACGGAAAATGTTGTCCTGCTTCTTAAATGCAGTGTTCTCCTGGTGCTGCCATCTTGGCCTCCCCCGTATCTGATTCTTGATGTGAAAGTTTTGAATGAACGGATTGACTAACACTCAGACATTGACTGATAGTATTTCATCAGTTGGTTTGAATGCTTACTGGTTACTGTCTATAGCAGTTGTTCTCAACCTGTGGGTCATGATCCCTTTATGGTTCACATACCAGATACCCTGCATATCAGATTTTTAGATTAGATGAGTAATAGTAGTAAAATTACTTTACAAAGTAACAATGGAATAATGTTATGGTTGGGAGGTTGCCACAATGTGAGAAAATGTATTAAAGGGTCTGAGCATTAGGAAAGTTGAAAATGACTGGTCTATAGCCTAAGAAAATGTTTTGTTTCACTGATACTTATATTACTTTAACTTCCTCCCCTAAAGTTTCCCACAAGGCTAGTAGAGCTATGATGGACATACTATTCCAGCAACACAGATAAATACATTTGTGTCTTTTCACAATGGCAGAATTTATTGAATAACTGTAAAATATCAAAGTGTCAAAGTTTCTATAAATTTTGTTGTTGTAAATAAAAAGGTATGGCCTAACAGATGTTTATTATTAGACTGTAATTATTGCGGCAACAATAAACTAACCCCAAACATATTTTTTAAAATATTTTATTGATTAAGCTACTCATTTACTTTACATTCCAATCACAGCTTTCACTCCCTCCTCTCTTCCCAGTCCATTCCTCTCACCTCCCCTACCTCTACATCCACTCTTCTCTCCTTATCCACCAAAAAGGGGCTACCTCCCATGAATATCAACCAGCCTTGGCACACCAAGTTGCACTAAGATTAGGCACACTCCTATTGAAGCTAGACACGTCAGCCCAGTTAGGGGAAAGGGATCCAAAGGCAGGCAGTGTAGTCGGAGCACTGCTCCTGCTTTCGGAGGCCCACAGGAAGACTAACCTGCACACAGGTTACACATGCGCAGAGGGCCTAGGTCTGTCCTATTCATGCTCTCTGGTTGTCAGTTTAGTGTATGTGAGTCTTTATGGGCCCTGGGTAGTTGATTCTGTAGGCTTTCTTGTGGTGTCCTTGAACCCTCTGGCTTCTTCAATCCTTCCTTCTCCTCTTCCATAAGATTCTCCAGACAACACTTACTGTTCGGCTGTGGGTTTCTGCAGCAGTTTCCATCAGTTGCTAGGTAAAGCCTCTCTGATGACATTTACACTAGGATCCTGTCTGCAAGTCTAGCAGACTATTACTAATAATGTCAAAGGTGGGCTCCACCTCATGGCATGGGTCTCAAGCTGGGCCTGTCATCAGTTGACCATTCTCTCAAACTTTACTCCCTGACTTACTCCTGCATTATCTCGTAGGCAGAGAAAATTGCTGATCTAAGATTTTATGACTGGAGTTGTGTCTCAATCCCTCTAGTGAAGTCTTGTTTGGATACAGGAGATTGCTCGCTCAGGCTCCATATCTCCCATTGCTAGGAATCTTACCTAGTGTCACCCAGCTAGATTCCCAGGAGTTTCTACTGTCCTAGGTTTCTAGCTTGTCTCAGAGGTGCACCCCCAATCCAGCTGTCCTACCCAGAATCCTATCCTTCCATCCTCCTCCACTTTACCCCTTCTAGTCCTATCCACATCCTCTCCCCCAGTCACCTCATCAACTCTCATCTATTTCCCCTTCCCAATGACATTCAAGTGTCCCCCCTTGGACCATCCTTACATAGATTCTTTTGATTTTTAGCATGTTTTCCCATATTTTATGACTAATACCCACTTATAAATGAGTACATACAATGCTTGTCTTTCTGTGTCTGGGGTACCTCTTCAGGATGATCTTTCCTAGTTCCATCCTTTTGCTTGCAAATTTCTGTTAAATGGCTGAGTACATTGTGTAAATGTATGGCAATTTTTTAATCTGTTCTTCAGTTTAACGACATCTAGGTCATTTCCAGTTAAAGGCTGTTACAAATAAGGCTGCTCTGAACATAGTTGTCCTTGTTGTGTGGTAGAGCTTCTTTTGCATATATGCCCAAGAGAGCTAAAGCTGTGTCTTCAGGTAGTTCAATTTCTATTTTTTTTAAAACAGACAAAACATACCAAATTATTTTCCAAACAGGTTGTACAAGTTTCACAGAGGCCAGCAATGGGGGAGGGTTCCACTTGTGCTACATCCTTGCCAGCATGTGTTGTCACTTGAGTTTTTGATCTGAGCTATTCTGTTAGGTAGAAGATGGAATCTCTGAGTTGTTTTGATTTGCATTTTCCTGATGTCTAAAGATGTTGAGCATTTCTTTAAATGCTTCACAGCTATCATTATTATTAATATTATTAGTATTAATCATTATTTGAATATTAACCTTCTCTCAGATATGGAGTTGGTGAAAATCTTTTCCCATCCTGTAGGATGCCATTTTATGCTTTTGACAGTGCCCTTTGCCTTACAGAAGCTTTTTGGTATAAAGAGGTCCAATTTATTAATTGTTGATCTTACTTCCTAAGTTATTGATGTTCAGAAAGTTGTCTCCTGTGCCAATTCATCTTGAGCCCCATTTTTTTCTATAAAATTTAGTGTATTAGCTTTTATGTTGAGGACTTGATCCATGTGGACTGGAGTTTTGCGCAGTGTGATACATTTGGATTTATTTACAATCTTCTACATGCAGACATCCAGTTAGAACAGCACCATTCGTTGAAGATGCTGTCTTTTTTCCATTGTATGGAACCACATGATCATCTCCTTAGATGCTGAAAAGGTATTTGACAAAATCCAACACCCATTCATGTTTAAAGATTTGGAGAGATCAGGGATACAAGGCACATGCCTAAATAGTAAAGGCAATATACAGCAAGCCTATTGCCAACACCAAACTAAACAGAGAGAAACTTAAATCAATCCCATTGAAATTGGGAACAAGGCAAGGCTGCCCACTCTCTGTGCCTCTTCAACATAGTACTTGAAGTCCTTGCTAGAGCAATAAGACAACTAAAGAAGATCAAGTGAATACACATTGGAAAAGAAGCAGTCAAAGTATCACTATTTGCAGAAGATATGATAGGATACATGAGTGACCAAAAAAATCTACTAAAGAACTCCTTCAGTTGATAAAAGTCTTCAGCAAAGTGGCTGGATTAAAAATTAACTCAAAAAAGTCAGTAGCCCTCCGATATACAAAAGACAAAAGGGCTGAGAAAGAAATAAGGGAAAAAATACCATTTAAAATAGTGATAAAAGACATAAAGTACCTTGGTGTGACTGTAACCAAGCAAGTGAAAGACCTGTATGAAAAAAAACTTCAAAGTCTCTGAAGAAAGAAATTGAAGAAAATATCAGAAGATGGAAAGATCTCCCATGCTCATTGATAGGTAGGATTAGCATAGTGATAATGGCCATCTTAACAAAAGCAAATTACAGATTTAATGCAGTTCCCATCAAAACACCAACACAATTTTTACAGAACTTGAAAGAACACTTTTCAATTTCATATGGAAAATCAGAAACCCAGAATTGCTAAAACAATCCTGTAAAATAACAGATCTTCTGGAGGTATCTTCATCTCTGAGCTCAAAGAGCAACAATAATAAAAACTGCATGGTACTGGCATAGAATCAGAATGGTGGATCAATGGAATCTAATAGATCAATCTAATCTAATAGAGATATAAACACACACACCTATTGATACTTGATTTTTTACAAGGAAGACAAAACCATACAATCTAAAAAATACAGCATCTTCAACAAATGGTGCTGGTCTAACTAGATGTCTACATGTAAAAAAATGCAAATAAAACCATATTTATTACCCTGCACAAAACTGAAGTCTAAGTGGATCAAAGACCTCAACATAAAACCATACACACTAAACCTGTTAGAAGGAAAAAGAAAATCTTGACTTCTTTGTCAAAATAAATAAATAAATAAACAAACAAATAAATAAAAGTGTCCATAGATTTGTGGATTTCCTTTTGGTTCATTCATTCAGTTCCATTGATCAACCTGTGTTTTCATGCCAATACCATGATGTTTTTAATACTATTGCTCTGTAATACAGTTTGAACTCGGGGATGGTAATAGCTCTTAAAGTTTTTTTCTTTTTTTTTTTTACAGGATTGTTTTATCATATACTGAGTTATTTTTTCTTCTTATGAAGTTGAGTGCTGTTTTTTAAACAAGTTCATATATATTTTTTATTTTTATTGATTTATTTTATTATTCCCAAATTGTTTTTTTATATTAATTGCAGTTTATTCACTTTGTGTCCCCTCCCTCATTCTCTCTCAATCCCAGCCTTCCTCTTTCCTATCTTCCCTTGCCCCTCTCCAAGTGGAATTATAGGGGAGGTCTTCCTCCCCTTCCATCTGATCCTAACCTATCAGGTCTCATCAGGACTGGCTGCATTGTCTTCCTCTATGGACTGTTAAGTCTGCCCCGCCCCTTCAGGGGAAGGTATTCAAAAAGTCAGCCACTGAGTTCATGTCAGAGACAGTCCATTTTCCCCTTGCTAGGGAATCCTCTTGGATACTGAGCTGCCATGGGCTACATCTGTGCAGTGGTTCTGGGTTATTTCCATGCATGGTCCTTGGTTGGAGAATCAGTCTCAGAAATGACCGCTGGGGCCAGATATCTTGGTTCTGTTGCTCTCCTTGTGGAGCTTCTCTCTCCTCTATTCTTTCTATCTCCCCCTTGTTTCATAAAATTCAATGCATTCTGCCTGAAATTTGGCTATGAGCCTCATCATCTGCTTTGATACCCTGCTGAGTAGAGTGTTTCAGATCCCCTCTGTGGTAAGCTCCTATCCTGTTCTCTGTTTTCTCCTTCTTCTTATGACTGTCTTGTTTGTCTTTCTGAGTAAGGACTGATCATCTTACCAAGGGTCCTCCTTCTTGCTTAGCTTCTTTAGATGTACAGATTTTAGTAAGTTTATTCTATATTATATGCCTAATATCCACTTACAACTGAATATATATACCATGTGTTTCTTTCTGTTTCTGGGATACTTCACTCAGGATGATCTTTTTTAGATCCCACCATTTGTCTGAAATTTTCACTATTTCCTTGTTCTTAATTCCTTAATAGTATTCCATTGTATAAATGTACCACAGTTTCTGTATCCATTCCTCCTTTGAGGGACATCTGGCTTGTTTCCAGATTCTGGCTATTATGATTAAAGCTATTATGAACATGGTTGAGCAAATGTCCTTGAGCATATACTTGTATACTTGAGCATATTTTGGATATATGCCTAGGAGTGGTATAACTGGATATTAAGGAAACACTATTCCTAATTTTCTGAGAAAGTGCTACATTGATTTCCAAAGTGATTTTACAAGTATAAGTTCCCATCAGCAATGGAGGAGGGTTCTGCTTTCTCCACATCCTCCCCAGCATGTAGTGTCATTTGAGGTTTTTTTTTTTTTATCTTAGCCATTCTGATGGGTGTAAGGTGAAATCTCAGGGTTATTTTGATTTGTAGTGTCCTTATGACTAAGGACGTTGAGCATTTCTTTTAGTGATTCTCTGCCATTCGATATTCCTCTTAGAGCCTGTACTGTTTTAATACTGTTTTTCATGGTCTCTAAAGAACTGATTTGCAATTTAGATGGGCTATGCATTGAGTTTGCAGATTGCTTTTGGTGGGATGGCTATTTTTACTTTGTTTTTCCTATTTATCGATGAGCATTGGAGATCTTTTAATTTTTTAATGTATCTATCTATCTATCTATCTATCTATCTATCTATCTATCTATCTATCATCTATCTATCTCTCATCTATCTTTCAAACACCTATTTATATCTGGTTTACAAAAAAAGCACAAGTGGAGTTGAAGAGTTTGCAGAATATACCTAAGAGAATTGCTTGTAGAGTCTGTGTTGACATGATATGAATTCAGGCTATCTCCAGGGAGAATATCCTGCTGAGGGTGCTGGAGAGTCATGGTTGAAATTTAAGCTGCAGGGTTGAGTTGAACTACTAGATTACTAGATAAAAGGTAGAACTTGGTCAGAGCAGAAAAAAATAGATTCATGTCCAGACAGGCAAGCAAGTTGGTGGAGTGATGATAGTCAAAAAAAAAAAAAAAAACAAAACAAAACAAAACAAAAAACATCAGCAGCAAGAGGACTGAGTTGAACTGAAATATAAGGAAAGGGAATTCTTTGACGATAGCTCTTAAATGCACATACTAGATATTAGATGACAGGCAATTGTGAGGCTGTTGATATTTCAGTGGTAGGCATCAACCATTTATGGGTTCCTGATGAAGGAGCTATTCTTTTTCATTAGATCTGAGTGTCTGATAAGTTCATGATCCAGGTTTTCCTGATATGGTTTTAATAAGCTCATATACTTCTATTGTTTTTTTTCTCCTATGAATTTTTAAGGCAGCCCTATTTTATCTCCAAAACATGTTATTGACAGTCTGTGTTGAATGGTACTGGACAGAACTCGGTGTTTACATATCTCCCAGGAGAGCAGTCATTTTTCCCCCTCAATATGTAATCAAGAGTTACTTACAAAAGAGAGGCTCTCTCAGCAAGGCAAACCTAAAAACAAAACAAGCAAACATAACACAACAAAATAATTTCTACAACATTATGTAAGTTAGAATTGAACATAGCCTTATCTCAGAAAAGAGCTAACTGCATTCCCCTAAGGGCAGATATATGTGTGTTAGAATTACAAAATGCAGGCACGGAAGCCAAGTTCTCTGTCTTACTCTGTGTTATGTCTGTATCTTAAGATTGTTTCTGTACTATCTTGATTAACCAACTACTAGATACCTTGAGAAATTTTAAAATCTATACAATGAGATAAATTGTGCTTTAATTTTAGGTGCTACTTTTCTTTAACTCCAGTAATTAGAACATTTAAATATTAATTTATGTGTCGATGTACGACACTTTTGAGTATAAAAAAGGAAGGGTGTTAACAGGGGACACTAGAAAAACAAAGCAGAAAATAGTTCTATAGCAACCAATGTGTTGAAGAAGAGGGGTATTTTATGAATATTAATTTGAATCCTCAATAATTCCATATACCTACTATATATGTACTTTAACCTAAAGTTGTGTGTGTGTGTGTGTGTGTGTGTGTGTGTGTGTGTGTGTGAGACATTTTTGGGGAGATGTGAGATGGCTCAGTGGATAAAGTGCTTGCTTCCAGAGTATGATGATCTCATATAACAAGTGGTCAGGTGTGGTGGATGCTTCTAATATCATCATATAAGAGGCAGAGACAGGTAATACCTCATACAAATGGCTAGCAAGACTAGTGAGACCTGGAAAACAAGAGACCTTGCCTCCAAGGAGAACATGATCAAGATGAACATCAGATATGTTTGATGCCTCCGTACATGCAACCTCACATTCTCTGACATACAGACAACTATACTGACAAGCCAACGTACACTTACGTACATAAAAACATGCATTCTACATACCAACACATGCAAAAATAAATAAAATTATTCGTGGGTGCGCACACACACACATGGACTCACTCACAAATATGCTTATCTCCAACTTTCTAGATCTTTGTAGGTTCCTCCAGAACAATACCGTTATGCCTTTCTTTAACCATCATGCTTCTCAGCTCATGGGGCAGCATGAAATAAATAGTACACTTAGGAACTTTTTACTTGGTGTTATACAACTCTTCATTTTATTGGAAATGTTCTGCTGTGAGCACTGCGCTTCTTCTGATGGTAATATTATTTCCTGTTAACAATCTAGGGGAAATTTAATTAAGGAAAGGATGACATAGACTGTTTCCCAGCTATTGCCCATATCCCTTGTGTTTGTAGTTTCTCTGTTTATTGAGTGGCAAGTACCTGAATACTATAACAAAAGATCATTTTGTATTAGTGTTGCCACTTGAATGTACTTAAATTTTATCGAGGCTACTAAAATGAAACACTTTAATTAACTCTTGTTATCTTTATTTAACAAGTCTATATGTATAATATTCCTTCAGATATTAAAATGATAAAAGTATTTAAATCACATGGATTGCAAAAGATATTAGCAACATTGATTTTGGAGCTTACACAATTAAATCCAAGTTTGTAATATGGTAGAAATATTCCAATCCATTTCATCTGTCTTCTGGTTACTTTTAAATTCATCATGTCTATGATTCTTTACAATTTTCATTTCATTTTATTTTATTTTATTATTAGTTACATTTTATTAACTCTGTATCCCAGTTGTACCTGTTCCCTCAATCCCTCCCAAACCCTCCCTCCCTCCCTCCCTCCCTCCCTCATCTCCTCCCTGCCCCTTTCCAAGTCCACTGATAGGGGGGACCTCCTCCCCATTCATCTGATCCTGTTTTATCAGGTATCTTCAGGACTGGCTGCAAAGTCCTTCTTTGTGGCCTAGCAGGACTGCTCCTCCCTTGGGGGGTGGGGAGGTCAAAGAGCCTGCCATTGAGTTCCTGTCAGAAATAGCCCCTGTTCCCCTTCCTATGGGAAACCAGTTGGTTACTGAGCTACCACAGGGTTCATCCATGCAGAGGTTCTAGGTTATATCCATACATGTTTTTAAGTACTATTTTAAGGCCATTTTCCAAAGAATACATCATATATTCTTGATAGTATCAACAGTAAAAAAATTTCCAAGGAGGCATTACTCATGACCAGAAGTATAGTCATCAATAGGAGGATGTGATAGAGAGAAATGTTGGAATTTAAACTTAGATTCATCAATTCTTTGAAACTCAGTACCATTATTTCCAAAATAATGATAACATTCATTGACTTGCTTTTACAGAGAGAAAAAAACAAAAACAAAACAATGTTCCATAGAATTATCTAAATAATCAGTGCTGCCTAAATATTATTATGTACTTATTGATGCACTAGGCTTGTGTGGACTACTCTCATTCTCATTCTAAGAGGATTGAGAGTAGAGGGGATTTACTCAAGCCAAAGAAAATCATAGTGGTTTGGTTTGTTTTGCCTGCCCCCATGTCTGATCCAATACTCCATCTGCTCTGAGCAGCCATAGCTCGACTGAGCTCTGAACCCAGGAGGCAGAGCATTCCTTACCTCGTTACAACACTGGTCCTGGTCCTAGGCTCTCGAGTCTTTACACTTGTCCTTCCTTGGTTTATGGTTCAGAACTCAGAAAGAAATGATAAAACTGGAGCACTACCCAATCTAGCAACCTGGAAAGACATACGCTCGGAATGTCTTTCTCATTCTGATCTCATATTTTGTTCTCCTGAGTGAATATCTCTTTCTTTTTTTGTAACTCGCAGCTTATATTTGGCAAACAACACTGAATGCTTTTCCTAGAACCATAATCTCTTGTCTTTCTTAAACATAGCAAAATAAATTAAATTTAAAAATTAAAAATAAATTATGAGAATATTTTTACCTAGCATTTTTTATTGATTTGTTTCAAGAGAAATAGTCTGATATTAAGAGGTATGTATGTGTGTGTGAGTGTGTGTGTCAGTACTGATTTTAAAATTATTTTCGAGTATATGATTTCACATGCAAAATTATACCATAACACATTTAGCGTATGATGACATAAATAGAACATATGCTGCAATTAGCAGTTGATACTCCCATGGGCTAACTTTTAAAATGATGCAAGCTTTGACGATCTAACTGAGAGCCAGGAAGAGCCATGGTGAGGTTGTGGTATGGTGGAATTGCATCTTTTTTCATATTTTATTTTAATTTATTATTTATTACAATTTATTGACTTTGTATCCCAGCTGTAGCTCCCTCCCTCATCCCCTCTCAATCCCACTCTCCACCTCTCTTCTCCCAGGCCCCTCCCTAAGACCACTGATAGGGGAGGTCCTCCTCCCCTTCCATCTGATACTAGTCTATCAGGTCTCATCAGTACTGCTGCATTGTCTTCCTCTTTAGCATGGTAAGGCTGCTCCCCCCTCAGGAGAAGATGGTCAAGGAGATAGCCATTGAGTTCATGTCAGAGACAGTCCTTGTTCCTCTTACTTGGGAACCCTCTTGGAGAGGAATTGCATCTTAATTGCGCAATGTTTCCATCTTCTGACAGACACTTTGGAGAACAGCATATTAAAATCCTTATACTGGATCATCAAACCTAACAGGCCGACTTTCACAGTACCACTTATGCTAATGTGGCATAAATATCTGACCTTCGACTTACATGCTATCTTTTTATTTGACAACATTCTTCTCTTCTTCTCATTACTCCCATAATATTTTCAACAGTTGAAGATATTACTGTTGTCATTTTTTATTTTAATTTTTATTAATTACACTTTATTTAATTTGTATCCCCCAAATAATCCCTCCTCCCATCCTAATCCCACCTTCCCTCCCCCTTCTCCACACATGCCCCTCCCCAAGGTCGCTGATAGGGGGAGTCTTCCTCTCTTCCTTCTGATCCTAGTCTATCAGATCTCATCAGGATTGGCTGCATTGTCATTTTCTGTGGCCTGGTAAGCAACAAACCCAGTCCCACCCTCCCTTCTTCTTTTCCCCCTATGTCCTTCCTCTACTATACTTATAGTGGGCATCCTTCTCCCTTACTATCTGACCCTAGCCCATCAGGTCTCATCAGGATTGGCTGCATTCTCTTTCTCTGTGGCCTGGCAAGGCTGTCCCCCAAACCTAGTGGGAGGTATCCATTTTTAGTTGAGGGAGATCTGGGTTGTTTCTACTTTCTGGCTATTAAGAATAAAGCTGCAAAGTGTATAATTGAGCACATATCCTTGTATGGTAGAGCATCTTTTGGGTATATGCTCAGGAATGGTATGTCTGGATCTTGAAGTAAAGCTATCCCCAATTTTCTGAGAATGTTCCAGACTGATTTCCAAAGATGTTGTACAAGTCTGCACTCCCAAAAACAATGGTGTTCCCCTTTCTCCATATCCTCACCAGCACATCTTGTCAAGTGAGTTTTTTATCTTAGCCATTATCACAGGTTGTAAGATGGAATCTCAGAGTTGTTTTGGTTTGTGTTTTCCTGATGACTATTAATTTTGAGCCTTTCTTTAAGTGCTTCTCATCCATTTGACATTCCTCTGTTGGAAAAAAAATGTTTAGCTCTGTATCCAATTATTTTTATTAAATGTTGATTTTTAAATTATAATTATTTATTACAATTTATTCAATTTGTATCCTAGCTATGGTCCCCTCCCTTGTCTCCTCCCAGTCCCACTTTTCCTCCCTCTTCTCCTCCTATGCCCCTCCCCTAGCCCACTGATACAGGAGGTTCTACTCGCGTTCTAACTGAACCTAGTCTATCAGGTCTCATCAGAACTGGTTGCATTGTCTTCCTCTGTGGCCTGGCAAGGCTGCTCCCCTCTCAGGGAGAGGTGATCAGAGAGCTTGTCACTGAGTTCATGCCAGAGAAAGTCCCTGCTCCACTTTCAAGGTAACTCTACTTGGATACTGAGTCTATGGGCTACATCTGTGCCTGGGTTTTAGATCCTCTCGTTGCATTGGCCTTGGTTGGGGTATCAGTCCCTGCAGGGCCCCCAGGGCTCAGTTTCTCAGGTTATGTTGGTCTCCTTTTGGAGTTCCTGTCCCTTCCATGTCTTTCTATCTCCTGCTTATTTCATAAGATTCCGTGAATTCTGCTCAAAGTTTGGCTATGTGTCCCAGCTTCTACTTTGATACCTCAATCAGTACAGTCTTTCAAAAGCCATGTGTGGTAGGCTCATGTTCTGTTCCCTGTCTTCTCATGCTTCCAATGACTATCGCATTTATCCTTCTAAGTGAGGATTGAGTATCTTTCCAAGAGTCTTCCTTGTTGTTTAGCTTCTTTAGGACTACAGATTTTAGTGTCTATATACTATACTAGATTTTAGTATCTTACATTATATGGCTAATATCCACTTATGAGTGAGTATATACCATGTGTGTCTTTCTGCTTATGGGTTACCTCATTCAAGATGATCTTTTCTGGTTCCCACTATTTGCCTACAATTTCATGATTTCCTTGATTTTAAAAGCTGAGTAGTATTCCATGTGTAAATGTATCGAATTTCTGTATCTGTTCTTCTGATGAGGGTCATCTAGGTTGTTCCCAGATTCTGGCTATTACGAATAAAGCTGCTACAAACATGGGTGAGCAAACGTCCTTGTTATATAGTTGAGAATATTTTGGATATATGCTTAGCGTTAGTATTGCTGGATCTTGAGATAGCACTATTCCTAAGTTTCTGAGAAAGAGTTAGATTGATTTCCAAAGTGGTTGTACAAGTTTACATTCCCACCAGCAGTTGAGGAGGGTTCCCATTTTTTAATTGGAATATTTTGTTTGTTGGTGTTTAATTTCATATATATATATGCATATATATGAATATGTATATATATGAATATATATTGGATATTAGCTTTTTGTCAGATGTAGGGTTGGTGAAGATCTTTTCTCAACATGTAGGCTCCCTTTTTATTCTGTTGACAGTGACCTTTGCTTTACAGAAATTTTCAGGGTTCATGAGGTCCCATTAATTAATTGTTGATCTTAGAACCTGAGCTGTTGGTGTTCTGTTTGGGATGTTGTCTTCTCTGGCACTGAGTTCAAGGCTGATTCCCACTTTTTCTTCTAATAGATTTAGTATTTCTGGTTTTATGTTGAGGTCTTTGATCTTCTTGGACTTGAGATTTGTGCAGGGTGATAAATATGATTCTATTTGCATTTTTAATATTAATTTATTTTTTATTAATTACAATTTATTCACTTTGTATCCCAGCTGTAGCCCCTTCCCTCATCCTCTCCCAATCCCACCCTTCCTCCCTCTTCTTCTCCCTTGCTCCTTCCCCAGTCCACTGATAGAGGTAGTCCTCCTCCCCTTCCATCTGCTAGCCTATCAGGTCTCATCTTAGACTGGCTGTATTTTTCTACACATGGACATCCAGTTAGACCAGCATCATTTGTTGAAGATGCTATCTTTTTCCATTGTGTGTTTTTTGCTTATTTGTCAAAAATCATGTGTCTATAGGTGTGTGAATTTATTTTTGGGTCTTTGATTCAATGCAGTTAGCAGACCAGTCTGTTTCTATGCCAATAGCATGAAGTTTTTATTACTGTTGCTCTGTAGTACAACTTGAAGTCAGGGATGGAAATACCTCCAGAAATTCTTTTATTGTATAGTATTGGGGCTTTTTTTTGCCCTTTTTAAAAATGTAATTTAATTTATATATATATATATATATATTTATTTATTTATTTATTTATTTATTACAATTTATCCACTTTCCATTCCCACTGCAGCCTCATTTGTCTCCTTCCAGTCCCGCCCAACTATTCTGCTTGTTTGTTTATTTTACTCAATGAAATTGAGAGTTGATCTTTCGAAGTCTGTAAAGAATTTTGTTAGTATTATGAAGAGAATTGCATTGTATCTGTATATTACCTTTGGTAAGATGGCCATTTTTATTATGTTATCTGACCAATCCATGAGCATGGGAGATCTTTTCATGCTCTGAGATCTTTTCACTTTCTTTCTTCAGAGACTTGAGTTTTGTCATACAGGTCTCTCACTTGCTTTGTTGTTTAAACTAATTAAATATTTATTTTCAGTTTGGAAAATAAATAATATCGGAATTTCAAATGACTGACAAGATAAAAACATAGTTCATAAATCTCCTTGCTCTCATTGACCATACTTCATGGTCATGGTTGCCTCAGTTATCTTTGTTATATTAAAGCACAGAATCAGAATTTAATTCTCTGTGCTACATATACTTCTCAAAATATCAGACATATTGGTTGAGTATTAATTTTCCCAAATTTAAAATGCAAATGATAGTCATACCCACGTTAGAAGTGCTGCGGACATTATGCCAGTAATCTCTACCTCATGGAAACCTCCAGATCTCAAATCTCAAAATGATAAAATACTAATTTTCACTTGGCTATACTTCATGTCATCACTGTTCTTTTTTGTTATTTAAGTCAGACTTTTTCTTTTTTTAATTTTTATTTTTTAAATATTAGTTACAGTTTATTAACTTTGTATCCAAGCTGTAACCCATTCCCTCATTCCCTCCCAATCTCACCCTCCCTCCTTCATCTCCTCCCTGTCCCTTTCCAAGTCCACTGATAGGGAAGATCCTCCTCCCCTTCCATCTGACCCTAAATTATCAGGTATTTTCAGGACTGACTACAAAGTCCTCCTCTGTGGCCAAGCAAGGCTGCTCCTCCCTCAGGGAATGGGGGAGATGTCAAAGAGCCTGCCATTGAGTTCATTTCAGAAACAGTCCCTGTTCCCCTTACTAGAGAACATACTTGGATACTGAGCTGTCATGAGCTACATCTGAGCAGGGGTTCTAGGTTATATACATACATGGTGCTTGGTTGAAGATACAGTCTCATAAAAGACCCCTGTGCCCAGATATATTTGGTCCTTGTGGAGCTCCTGTCCTCACCAGATCATACTAACTCTCCCTTCTTTCATATGATTCCCTGCACTCTGCTGAAGGTTTGGTTATAAATCTCAGTATTTGCTTTGATACACTGCTAGGTAGAGTCTTTCAGAGGCCCTCTTTGGTAGGCTCCTGTCCTGTTACATGTTTTCTGCTACATCCAATGTCCATCCATTTGTCCTTCTAAGTGAGGAGTGATTATCTTACCCAGGGTCCTCTTTCTTGTTTATCTTCTTTAGGTGTACAGATTTCAGTATGTTTATCCTATCTTATAGGTCTAGTACCCACTTATAAGTGAGTATATACCGTGTGTGTCTTTCTCCTTCTGGGATACCTCACTCAAAATGATCTTTTCTAGATCCCAACATTTGTCTTCAAATTTCATGATTTCCTTGTTTTTAATTGCTGAGTAGTTTTCCATTGTGTAAAAGTACCACAATGATAGTCATACCCACGTTAGAAGTGCTGCAGCCATTATGCCAGTAATCTCTACCTCATGGAAACCTCCAGATCTCAAATCTCAAAACAATAAAACACTAATTTTCACTTGGCTATAAGTAATGTCATCAGTGTTCTTAACTGGAGACCATTGTTGGTTAAACAGCTATCCACAAAGTCATTGGTCGTCACCCAGGCTAAACAGACAGACAAGTAGACAAATAGACTTGGGAACGTGCACACTTACAGAACATGTCGTGGAAAGAGTCACATGCCTGTGGATCACATCTCTTAGAAGATAAGAATGTAAGTGGCTGTCTAAGTAGCTAAAGGTGGGAAACTTTATCTTGTTTTTTTAAGGGAAGAGGGTATGTTTTTTATATATTTAAATGTATTTTTTCCTTTACACTTTTGGTGATTGAGAATATATATTTTTTCTTTTTTTATTTTTAATTACAATTTATTTGCTTTGTATCCCCCCTCTAGTTCCCTCCCTCCTCCTTTCCCAATCCCTCCCTTCCTCTCCCTTCTCCATGCATGCCCTTCCCCAAGTCCATTGGTTTTGGGGGGTTCTTTATTTTTAAACACCTCTAGAGACCACAGTTAATGTTTGTATTGAACCAAATCATGTGTCAGTAAGGTGTTTTGCAAACTCAGAAATATAGATGTATGCACATTATTCCTGGTACCATCCTTTTGACAAAATAATATATTTTATGTTCATCTTGCTCGCACATATAAACCCCTTGTCTTACCTTTGAATGGTGATGTACTTGTAACTCTGTAATCCAGCAAATATTTTTCCTGGCACTGAGCAAGGGATAGGAAAGCAAAGTTGACGCCTTATTTAAAAGCATCCTCTTCCAGCACAGAAGCTCATTATCTGTGGGTTGGGCTCAGATCTCACAGACTGTTGTGGAGGTTCTAGAAGCCCTTAGAGATCTCTTTCCAGTTAAACATTCGTGACTCTCTTATCACAGCATTAGAAACAGGACAAAGTATGATTTAAATATGTCAGCACGATTCTCTGCCAAAAAAAAAAAAAAGTCTGAATGAATATGATATTCTTGTGTGAGTGACCCCAACATTCTTCACTGGTAGACAAATTGTTTCACTCAGCCTCTTTTCCTTGACATTCTTCTCACTGTATCTGGCTAATTTTATACCTTTTGTTTTGCACACAACTGTGAGTTTTTCCATGCATAATAGAGTAGCAGGTGACTGATTGGTGTTCCTTCTCCTGGTTAGTACTTCAGCCTGCCTCCTTTTATGCAGAAATATTTATTATAGTGCATTTCATAAGAGATAATTGTGTGAATGGCTGCCATTAGTTAACAGCACTCTGTATAATGTGTTTATTTTTAGGTGATATTCTGGTCATATTGTTAAGTATTAGATTAAAGTCCCTTATCCTCATAGAATTTTACAGGTAAAAATGTTATATTTAAACTACATCATAAATTATACATTTTGATAAAAATTAAAGACTACTTAAGTAAGCAATATTTTACCAGACGGGTTTCATATTGATTCTTTGAATATAGTTTATATAAATTCCTTAATGTCAGAGTTGAATACGAGTAGGATAATTACTAAAGGAAACATAACCAATGGTGTATATAATTTTCTGTTTTCAATTGACTAGATTGGCTCCACTTGTCTATCTGAAACTTTGAATTTTTTTTTTTAATTTTGATTTTAAATAGGCAGCCACTATCTTCCCTAGGGAAATGTTCTCAGCAGAAAGTATGGGAGTCCTATAGTCAACAACAAAGAGAGAAATGTGAGTAATAGGGAAAAGATCTTTTGAATGAACACTGGGTCAAGAAAGCAGTGTTCTTTGTAGTGGCATCTTTCTGGTGTGCAGGTAGACTCTTTTCAGGTCCAGATTTGTCAGAAATGGCTGCCAATATGCAATTGGATATGATGGTGTAACATTCAGGAGTACACAATTTTTTTTTTAGGAAGGTTGTAAACGATATAAATTATCTCCTTTTAAATCTGAGCTAATGGAGTTATATTGTTCTACAGTTGAAGCTCATGTTAAAGCAACTATAAACAATAGTCTTTTCAACTAATAATATCTGGAATGTTTTTTTTTTTATCTTGGAGTAGGTAAGTTCAGATCACCCCATAACCAGAGTGTAATGAAATTGTCAACATTTTCTTCATTTCTTCTTTTTCTGACAAATGGTGTGAACATATCACCTTTTTCTCTTAATGGAAAACCTAACTGGAATACATCAAAATGCTATTAGGTTTTTCATTTTCTTCCACAATGCAGTGCTGGGGAATGCACACAGCCTTCATCTGGGCAGCACTGTGGAATATTCCCTGTCCCTGATAAAATGACTGCAGAGGCAAATCAAGTAGAATTGTTCCCTGGTTTGTACTGCTGCGCCGTTGTGACAGTCTCTCGGAGAATGTGTGCATGGAGATTATCTGTGCTACAGGAAACAGGCATGAGCGTTGTTAACCAAAGTCTGTTTAAAATTTTTACTGGAGCAATTTTAATGTGTAAACATGCTTAATGAATAATATTGATGTCCAACATGACTTATGTATGTATTGTGCCTTAAAATAAAAGAAAGCGTGGCAGCCTAGACTGCTTCAAGTATGAAAAGATGCTTATTGCAATATTAGGTATAAAGAGAGAGAAATAATATCAGGTGTTCATACCCTTGGGAAATATCCACAGTCTATTCATTGTTTAATTTATTTTTTTTTCTTCAACTAAACCAATAATGGAATATAAGATAAATCAAAATGAGTGTATGTGAGGCTTAGCAATCTGTATATAAAAAGGACAAAACTTCCATCTATAAAATTCTACCTATGGAGTACAGTAACCAAAAGAGAAGCCATTTTTCTGTGTGACAATTTAACAAGAAGAAAACTTGAAATGGCATTTGGGTGACCTTAAGTAATTTGATTGTCTTAATATAACATAAATGCAAAAGAGATCATAATCATCTGTATATGCGAATATATACGCACACATATATCATTATTACTATATGACATCAATTTATAAAGAAGCAGAAACATTTTCTTTACAAAAATCTACACAAATTAGTGTCATTTATAGAGAGGTTTGCTGTAACTTATGCAATCTTATAAGAAAGCACATGATAGGAAAAATTATTTAAGCCACTTTAAAACTAGTTGAGATTCAGCACAATAAAACTCTAGTTCCATGTTACTTGTATCAGTGGTTTATAAATACTGTAAATAGGTAGGAAATCAAAAACAGTGGGTGGGACCTTCTATTCCAGGTTTTACTCTCAACAAAGCCTTAGTGATTCTTACAATGACTGAACAGTACTATCTTGATTTACCCTGAATGACAGTTCCAGAGAAGTATTTCTCCTAATGCTTAGGAAGAACAATAAATATTTTCCTGGTGCTCTTGTTATGATTTATTTCTAGATTCCTAACCAGAGTTATGGGAATACTTCATAGTGAAATATTTTTTATTTTATTTCACCTTTCAAAAAATTGCACAAGCTCAGAACTCAAACTCATTTCAGTATAAAATATCATATTGTGATATTCAGTGGTTGAAATAACCAGAACAAATGGCTATGAAAACTGTCCTTTTACTCCCCGAATAATATACTATTTAATGTGAAAGGGACACTAGAAGTTCAAAACAATTGTGCATTTTTATTCTTTCTCTTTGATGATTCTACATATTTTTTTTAAATCAAATATTCTACAAGACATTTTTTCTTGGGGGAAAACTTATAAGGAAATCTACGTTCATACTGAAAATAAAAACCTGATATTGTCACAATTTCTACATCAGCCCAATTAGAGCAAGCTGAAAGTGACTTGCTGTTCACGCTTGCTTTAAAGAACAACAGCGATTATCAAGACATTTGCACTTTTGATTTGGTGTCATCAGTGTGTTCAGTGCATTTGGGCTACTGTCTCAGATACATTTTCAGGTAGTGCAAAATAAAGTAAAAGTCACCTCGAAATCAAACATCAAGGTCATTAGCAACTACTCTTTATTTGGTCCTAGTCTAATAACATCCCCATCTCTTGCACAGCAATTTACAGAGCATTACCCATTCCAGTCTGCGCTTCAGTTTGGCTTTTGGAAGTACAGCGCCTTGATTGACTCTGCTAAAAGAGAATTTTCTGAGCCTCAGAGCTATGCTATTTCAAGCTCTACTGTATTTTCTGTTGGCAGCTTCTGTGGAAACAAGATGCACTGATTCCTTGAACCGAAAGTCCCGAGATCTCCCTTTCAGTAAAGCTTTAGAATAAATTTTACCACCTTCTATTTAAAAATGTGTAAGAAGTAAGAAAGATAAATTAGAAATCAGCCATTGGATGTTCCATTTTCTGATGCATTTTTTGTGGCCATGTCATGGGTGTTAGCCTTCTATTACTTATATGGCATTTATTTGTTTCATTTTTAATTACAGGTGTGGAATAGCTGCTTCACTGATTCATTACTCCAGCACTAGCTGCTTGTGGTATACGTTCAATCCACTAGATATCTGTCACAATTTTGGATTAGGTACCCATTATCGAGATTGATAGCAGTTATCAAACCTCAAAATACATGTGTGTTCTCTTTTAAATATTAGCTGTCAGGTTGTGATAAGTTGGGTTGAGCTGTGCAGAGCACAGTTGAACACATGAGACAGTGAGTCTCAGTTTTAAAGGCAAACACCCCTTCTCCCTGAAATCCATGACAAAAGAGAAAAGCAGTCAAGAGACCAATGGGGTCAGAAGGCAAACATCAGGGTTCAGGAGCAACCATTCTAGACAAATGAAAATGAGTTCGAATTGGTCTCCTTGTTTTATATTATATTTTGATTTGTTTAAATGTTACCTTTGAAAAGCATGTGCACACGCGCGCGCGCACACACACACACACACACACATGAGAGAGAGAGAGAGAGAGAGAGAGAGAGAGAGAGAGAGAGAGGGGTGGGGAGGAAACGGCTCTTGTTTTACAATGAAAAATATGAGCTTTAAGTTTTTGGAAGGTGATTATGTGAATAACTTTGAAGTCCTTGAAATTGTAACTTCATGTAACACCCTCTTTGGACTGTAGAAAATCCTTTCATTTTAGAGAATCAGTGGAAACTGGTACATAGAACCTCAGAAGCTCTTTGTGAAAAGGTCTGGGCTTGGTATCTGTTTTCTCATATAAGTCCTGTTCAGTAGTGCATGTCTTCTTAGAGATAGTATATATCAGCCTGTCAAAGTCATAACATATTTATGTTTTAAAACATTTTAATTTATTTTCCACATCTATAGCGGTCAGTGGTCTTTAAACATTTTGCTTTTATATTTTTTTCTGCTGAAATTTTCACATTTTTTTCTGGGTAGTTGTTGACTGAAGACCCTTTGCGACAAGCACCACTGAGAAGCGCAGCTGGACCAGCTAAAAAGCCTGCTGCAGCGGCCCCCGTTCATAGCCATCTTATAATTAGACAATGGTCCCTTTGTCCACACAGTCCTGCAAATGGTCTCCTCTACGGCCTAATGATTACTGATGATTTCATTACTGTTACACTTTATGTCTTTGAAACATACCAGCAAAGAGCTTACTTTTGACTAAGTAAATGTAGTGTAATTAAGCAGAAAACTTAGAAAGGGAGGCTTCTTCAGACAGGATAAATTGCTTCCTGTGGCCTTTATGAAAAAGATACGGTATTAAAACTAACCTCCCACTTTTATTTTCCAAGGAGAAAAATCATCTGAGCTAAAGATAATCTGTCCACTAGATTTATTAATAGCGTTAGGCTCTCTTGACATGCTTTAGAAGCGGGCAGACTTGTTGTGAGCATTTCATTAGCAAGAACTGCCCTGGCTCCTGAAGACGCTGGTCAAAGCAGAAAGTGTGTTAAGAGTAACTATGAGTGGCCTTTGGGGAACAATAGGCTTGCCTTAGACTCTGCCTAGCTTTTCAGAAAACAAGTTCTTATATTATACTCCATACTCAGGTTAGTGCTCACATAAGGTGTGACCCAGACTCATTTTTTGAAGTGCAATTTTCAATTCTAAACTGCTTTCTCATCCCTTTTGGATCATTTAACATGAGCATTATAGCATCTATGTAGAGTCCTGATGCTGGCATGTGTGTCCAAAGGACCCTATATAAAGGCTTAGCTTCTCAGATGGCTGGATATCATGTTTTCCTCCTTTTCCAAATGTTTGACTTTCCATTCTGGAAGTCTCCTAGCACTTGGGTGTCATAAATAATCATCTGATGAGACCTCTGCTCCAAACAGCTCTAGATGTCTACTTTGAAAACAATTTTGTCATGAAAAAATGTCAAGCATATTGGAAAAACATATCAGGAGCAACATTAAACATAGAATTGTGTGTAGCCAGACATAATTTTGTTTCAATGTTTTCTTTCCTATTTGGTATGCTTTATGCTACTAATATCATTGAATAAAATGCCTTATAATGGCCTCTTCATTATGCAAGTTGGTCAAAAGAATGGGCTAAGCTTACATGGCTGTATTTTATTTGTACAGAGCACTGGCATAGCATAATCATTTGGAATAAGTAATCAGCTAGGATATTGTTGAGAGATTTGTTTTTTCCTTAGGTCAAAAGTCCCTAACTGACATACTTTTATAGAATTAGGTAAAGACTAACCGAGTTTGTCATCTAATGTGTTTCAGGCTGTAGTTCATTTTATTTATTGTGTAGCTCCGCCTGGAATCTAACTGCCCATCTTAATAGTGATGTGCTTTATTTCTTTGTAGGGATATTGTAAAACTTTGCTTCAGATATGAAACTTTAAATAAGATATTTCATATTTCTGCATGAAATGGGTATATCACAGTGAATATTTACATTAAATTGGTGTATTAGAAAAATCTCTTTGCGGTAATAGATTCTCTAAAAAATAAAGAAGCAAACACAAACTCATGATACATTAACATGAAGAGGGGAAAAAAAAGCATCAAAATTTAGACTATAGGGACTGAAGTGCCCAAAACATTACCCTTATGCTCACAGGACTGTTTAATGTATTTTACTGTGATCATGAAAAATATAAAGTTGTTCTTCAGTAGTGGTTTACATTCAGTAGTATTATACATTTACTTAGACTCCAAGGTAGTAATGTCACAGTCATGCATACAAGTCAACTAACAACTTGGTTCTCATTTTAAAAATGAAATCAAGGCATTGCATTAAAATAGAAAATACTATAGTACACATAAAATGAGAAATGTTGATGAACATTTTCATTATTGTTTAAATGGCTATAGGAGTATAGTATGAAAAATATAAAGGAAACTTACAGAGAAAATATATGTAGATTATCTTTCTTTTTATATAGGTCAGGTAGGTCAAGTGAACGCACAAAACTTTTATGCCTATTTTAACCTGAGAGGAAAATATATTCAAATTTTTTAATCAAATTTATAGCAAGAAATACACCGTATACACATATTCACACATCCTGTCCTCTCAGTAAGTTTAATTTGGAATAATTTAACGCAAAACAGTAGAAATAACAAGATGGTTATATCCAAAACAAAGAGGAACATAAAGAAAATGGTGTTGGAGGCTCTGGAAACTAATCTGGCTTTTAACATCAAAGAGATACAGAGAGGCAGCACGTCCTCATCCGTTGTCATTTTTCACCCACTGTGCAGACCTCTCCAGCTCCTCCACTCTGGTGTTCAGTGAGAGGAAAGCACAGCGGTCGAATCTCAGCCTCTCACTGTCTACCTGACTTGTGGATAATGATAAGAGTTCTGGTCCCTGTTGCTTTCAGTTCATTCCTTGAGATGACTTAATTCATCACAAACAGGGTAAGCAATAAAAAATCAGGTTGAAGCTCCTGCTTTAGTGTGAACATAAACTGTGGCTTATAGATATTCAAATCCATGTCTAGTTGGAAAGAAATATTCATGACTAATATTAAACTAAGCCCAGAATTAGGCAAAATGCAGGAGACATATATTGAAGTGAGCATTTTATTATGTGCTGTGTCACTCAGATTAAAGAAAAGGGTGCATGGCACCGACAGGATATTGCATGTGTATCAAGCAATCTATTTATATGTGACAGGGAGGGTGTGATTTCTGAAAGAGTGACAACCCAGTGGAACAGCTGCTCGCCTTCAAAATTATCACGGTATAAATTCACATCTTTTGAGATGAAATTGTAAATTGCAATTAACAAAATCTAGACAAATATGCCTAAGAATGAACAGTGACATGCAAAAGACAGTGTCTCTTTTTCTGTTTCTCACTGCCTCTGTCTATGTCTCTCTCTGTCTCTCTTTCTCTCTCTCTCTCTCTCTCTCTGTGTGTGTGTGTGTATGTGAGTGAGTATGTAGAAATTAGGAAAAAAGTACAAAGATTTTTCATGTCATCTCTGTCAGTGTCCAGTACAGAATGGTGGAAGATGACTTTCAAGGCTCTTGATAACTAAGAAATGTTAAACAAGGTAATCTTATTGTGCTACCCACACTGAAGAGAGGAGATAAATATCTAACTGTGTAATACTAGATTATAATACACATACATTACTTGGTTATGAGCAATAACTCATCAAGAAATCATCCTGTTCCTTTAAATTCATTGTTAAGTTCCTCATACTTTCACTTTAAAAGAGAGAGTTTGTAGATTTTGCTTTATTAGAAGTCTGCCTTCATTCAACGAACACCTCTCTCTATTTACTAATGGATGAGGACTGAAAGAAGGCAAACCATATTCTCAAATAAAATAATTGCTATTTAAATTTCATGGGAGTGACTCTTGGATGTGAGAGATTGATAGAAAAATTATGGAGATAATGGGTAAGAACAAACGAGGTGAGAAAAAGGTAGACTAAAGTTAAAAGCTGTGATGGAGTGCAAGGAAATAGAAATTCCATAGGTTGACAGTCATTACACTTGGATTCTCTCTCTCTCTCTCTCTCTCTCTCTCTCTCTCTCTCTCTCTGGCTCTTTCAGCATTGAGAGAAGAGAAATAACAAGCAATGGTAATCAACTCCATTTCCCTTTTATATTATAAATTACCTGGCCGTTTCATCTCTCTAGGATATGGTGAGCGAAAGATGCTAAATGACAAGTCAGAGGTTGGGTGCAAAGCATGTCAAGCTGGGCTCTGAGCAGCAGCAGGGACGCTGTAGTGGAGCTCCTCTCCCTATCACTGCAGAGGCTCAGCAGTTTCGGAGTGGAGCATGTGGGGGAGCTCCAGGACAAATGCCTGCGGCTGGCTTTGTTCATCAGCGATGGAGAACTGTTTCCTCATAACTGCTCCTTCTTTGTTCAAAGACAGGGCTTCCATTTTAAACATCATCCTGTGACTTTGAAAAAGGAATTAAATACTCTTGCCAACAAGTATATCTGATGATTTTCTTTTCCTATCGCCTTTTCTCTGATTTTAAAGAAAATCTTGATGGCAGCTTTATTGTGCAGGTGAAAGATACCCATTGTTCAAGAGATAATTAAGATTCCCAGTGTAAAGGCACTGATGGGATAGATCAAGTTCGTAGAAAACACCAAACAGAATCATGCCTGGATATCACAGACTAGTGGCCATGGCCCTGTCATTATTAGACAATAAAATAGGTTCGTGCAATTCAGAGGATAACCTTTATTCCAATATATTTTTTTTGCTGATGTCATTTTTAACTGAATAAATATTTGATAATGTAAGAACAAATAATAAAACTCTAAATCACACGGTGTAGTAAGAGATGCTGTGTGTGTGTGTATGTGTGTGTGTGTGTGTGTGTGTGTGTATCTGTGTGAACGTGTGAACACACACTCATGTGGAGCCTAGAGATCCATGCTGCCTGTCTTCATACATGGAGTCCTTAATGAATCTGGGAGACAAGGTATCACAAGGGACTTAGAATTCACTGATCAGGCTGACTGGCTTGCCCAGAACTCTGTACATCTTCTAATACTTACCGCGTTCCTCAGGACAAGAAGAAGGAGGAAGAAGCTCTTGTGTGTGTGTGTGTGTGTGTGTGTGTGTGTGTGTGTGTGTGTGTATGTGCATTACCTTCTCACATGGAGAACACTTTACCAAAGGAATCATTCTCCCCCTCCCAATATGCAAAATATTGGCTTGATATTAACTGGTGTTTGTAATATAGCCTTAAGAGTGTCTACATAGGCATTTTGCATATTCATAATATATGGTTGTCTCTTCCTTGTCCCCTTCTTCTTGCTTACAATTTGGACACTGGATTAATCTTAGAAAAGCAGACCAATGACCTGGAAAGATGACATAACATTAACACTGAACACACACACATACACACATGCACATACACACACACATTCCCCCCTTATATTTCTATGTCTATTTTAGACAAACATAATGCATGGATGGAGCCTCTGAAAAGATGTTAAAGAGTTATATGTTAAAGCAAAGAAAGAGCAAGGGAAGGCAGAAAATAACAGTATTATTTAAGATTCACTAGTGACCTGGGCTCCAGTCTTTTCCTTGAGTGTATTTACAGACTTCAGAACTGTTTGCTATGTACAAAGTTTAACGTGTGGCATGTGTACTTTCCAATGAATACTATTTATAGATCACTGTTGTTAACGATGATGCGACAACGCTTCTCTGAGTCAGAAACAGTGATGTGATTATCACTTGTTTCTTTTCTTTCACATTAGAAGACAGTGAATACGAGGGAGGAAAGTAATTCTGATAGACCCTTCTGTAATAGATCTGCCTCCTAAAACACCAGTATTTCCCCCAGATACAATTATTGCCAATTTTACATTAGAATAAATACATATTCAAAAGCATTTATTACATTAAAAGTCACTAGGGTATTCCATGTTCCAATAACTTGATTAGTTTCAGAACAAAAACTAATGCCCATGAGCACTGTGTAATCAAATTTGAAATGTGTACACTGTTTAAGATAGTATCATATATCTGAGAACAAATGAAAGTATGGACTGAGGCAGAAAGTGGCAAACCTTTGACTATACTACCTTAAAGTGGCACCAAAACCCCATAAGGAGGAAGAAGACATGTTTCCTTTGCACAGGGCTCTGGATCCCATTCAGAGAGAAACACACACACACACACACACACACACACACACACACACACACATATGCACAGAAAGATAGACAGAGGGAAACTGAGAGATTGTTATTTAACATGAATACAATCATTTAGAAAAGCAACGTAGACATTACTTAACAAAAGTACTTAATAGTTAATATGAAGCCAAAACTGGCATTTTGTTGGCATAGTACCTTAGGAATAGGCAAGGGACACCTATAAACAATAACATAACAAATGCAGTTTCTTCTTTTTCTGATATGCTCTAGTTATATTTTCCTTTGAATTTAATTCCTTTGGCAATTGTATTTTTCCATTCATTATTTTTACATGTGCTAATTATATAGTTAGTATCTATACTTTGTGAGTATGCAGAAAATAAATAAGCATATTAAAACATAGGGAAGCTATTTTAGAAGTGTCTGTCCTTTTTGAAGATTAGTTTCCCTCGGCCATGGAACCTGTGCATGTTCACGTGGGAATGCATGTCTATAAGTGTGTAAGTGCATGCCTAGGTTACTATAGATGTACAAGCATGAGAGGAGGAAGTGTGAGTCATGTGTTTGTGGGGCAAGAGATCTATGTCCCTGGTTTTCCTTACACACTCTATATCTTTAAAAGTCTTATTTATTTTTTCATGAGTATGCACAGTGGTTTACATGCCTGTTCATATATCTAAGTGCTCTTGGATGTGCAGAGGAGGGTTTGTTGGATGCCCCAGAAAAGGAGTTACAGATATTTCTGAATGTGAGTGCTGATAGTCAAACCCTGGTCCTCTGGAAGATTATCCAGGGCTTTTAACCACACCTTACCCCTTCTTTTACTTTTTGGATTTTGTTTGTTTGCTTGTTTGTTTTTGTTTTGGTTTGGTTTTTTTATAGATATTTTTAAAAACTGGAACCCCCTGATTGGATACAATGGATGCGGCTTCAGGAATATACCCATGTCTGTTCATGAGCACCGATATTACAGAAAGGCATTTTGCAATGGGCTTTTTAAAGAGGAGGCCCTCACCTATCTGTGGACTAGGACTAGTCCACAGATAGGTGAGGGCCATAGGGGGAGAAGGAGGAAGGATCAGACTGGGAGGAGACAATGGAAGGGGACACAGCCATGATACAAATTGAATGAATTGTAATAAATGATAATAATAAAAGTTTTAAAAAACTGAAATTGAAAAAAAAAAGTAGTTTGCATATGGAGGATCTAGATCCAGAGTCACATGGTTGTGTAGCAATCTCTTAATTTACTGAATCACCTCCCCAGACCTTTTACAGGGATATGTATACAGATAAATGTCTGAGAGAGCAAGGGCCAGTGAAAAGTCATGTACAGAAAACAACAGGAAATTGAATGTAAATGCCAAAAACTAAAAATAAATAAGAGTCAAAAATCAAGATACACATTTATTGTATTAAAATTATATTATTTGCAATCTCTATACTCATCCTAGTATAGGTGGTCTTTATTAAAAATGATCCAATAGATATCTACTTTATTACTGAAAGTATATAAAGAGTGTAAATAAGAGCAATTCTGAGCCAGGCATCATGGTGTTCTCCTGTAATCCCTGGACATGAGAAGCAGAGACAGTGAGCTGAAGATAAGGCAGAAATATAGTGCAAAGCCCTGTCTGTGCCTTAAAGTAATTACATATATTATTGTATTGATTTAATTACATTTATTTGTATGATTATACCCAAATCTATGTATGTACACACATGCATATATGTATGTTATCAAAAAATTTAAATAGAGTCAAACATATTCTCTGCCTCTGTCTTTTGTCTCTCTCTGAGACTGTCTCACTATGCAGCTCAGGCTGGGTTCAAATTCAGAGATTGGCTTTTGTCTTCCCTTCAAGTGCTGGGGTTAAAGGCACACACCTTTCCTTTGCTGTTCTCACTCAGTCCCACTGGGAGAGTGCGATATGACTGTCCCAATACCCAGCACCGTTGTTCACGGACATGTCATTCTCAGTGTCTAATCTCTCATCTAAGTCTACCTGAGGTTTTAATTCTCACTCCGTACATTTACACTGCCTTCAGCATTAGGGTCTTATCTTCAGGTTTTGATTCATAACCCTGTTTTGTTTTGGCGACCTCTGGAACCCCCAAAACTAAAACCTCTTACAAGGCTTTCCATTTCTGTGCTGGGAATTTTGTTAAAATCTCATTTGTACCAAGAGCAGCATTATCTCCCCATGCAGGTTATCTATGCTACAGTCTCCATTTCTTTTTAAATGAATTACGGGATAATATGGTTCTGTACACCTCTTTTGCAAATTATTTATTTTGATCAACACCTGCCATATCTTGACCTCATCCCTACAGAAACCATTTCATCCTCTGTTTTTCACTTTTTATTTTCCAATTTAGATTCTCTCACTTCCCTCATATATACTCCATCTATAGCTTCCTTGTCTCATATCTAATTTTCTGAGTTCTGTAAGTAATCAGGGTTAAACAACAATAAAAAGCAAAAACTAGAATATGCAAAGGAGAGAGAACATATGGTATTTGTGCTTTAAGCCTTGGTTTATCTTACTCAGCATAATCTTTTCCACTTTCAATCAATTACCTGCACATTTCATAATTAGAGGGGTTTTTTTTTAGAGCTTCACAAAACTCCATTTTATTTATGTACAACTAAAAATGTACTGAAGGAGATCTGATCACACAAGATTTCAAAATATATTATAGACCTATTGTAACAAAAACAGCATGATACTGGCACAGAATCAGATACATAAAAACTAGAATAAATTGCTAGAACAAATCGTTTTCATTTTATTTTTGACAATGATACCATAAACACACATTTGATGAAACACAACATCTTCAACAAACGATACTAGAACCACTATATTTCAACAAGCAGAAGAATGATAAAGATCATAAAACCTGATATTCTGAAGCTGCT
Source organism: Psammomys obesus (assembly GCF_907164565.1). Taxonomy (NCBI): domain Eukaryota; kingdom Metazoa; phylum Chordata; class Mammalia; order Rodentia; family Muridae; genus Psammomys; species Psammomys obesus. The sequence goes on from NW_026587216.1 coordinate 20,432,447, forward strand.
TAAGAAAAAGTGAAGAGAAGACTTCGATGTATAGGCACAGGAGACGTTTTAAATGGAACTCCAGTAGCACCGGAAGTAAGACTATTAATCAACAAACAGACTCTCAGGAAACTGAAAAGTCTGCATAGAGCAAATGAAAGCCATTACCAGTGGTTCTCAACCTGTGAGCCATGGCCTCTTTGGCAAACCTGTACCTCCAAAAACATTTACATTATGATTCATAACAGCATCAAAATTTCAGTTATGAAATAGTAAAGAAGATTTTACAGTTGGAGGCCACTACAACATGAGGAACTGTATTAAAGGGCTGCAGCATCAGGAAGGGTGAGAACCACTGCTTTACAGCGATGAGATAGTTCTCAGAATCAGTGAGCATGCTTCCCAGCTATTACACATGGCTTGTAATCGTTTTAAAGCATATTCACCATTTTTAGCAACCAGGAAAACTGCAGATTTAAATTTCTTTAAAATTTGCTCTCTTTGACTTGCTTGGTTAGAGTTACACAAAGGTACTTTACTTTTTTTTTTATTTATTTATATATTTAGTTATTTAAAAGTTTTTTTTATTTAAATCTTTTATTTATTTTTTATTAATTACACTTTATTCATTTTGTATCCCCCCATAAGCCCCTCCCTCCTCCCCTGCCAATCCCACCCTCCCTCCCCTTTCTGCATGCATGCCACTCCCCAAGTCCACTGATAGGGGAGGTCCTCCTCTCCTTCTTTCTGATCTTAGTCTATCAGTTCTCATCAAAAGTGGCTGCATTGTCCTCTACTGTGGCCTGGTAAGGCTGCTCCCCCCCAGGGGGAAGTGATCAAAGAGCAGGCCAATCAGATTATGTCAGAGGCAGTCCCTCTTCCCATTACTATGTAACCCACTTGGACACTGAACTGCCATGGGCTACACCTGTGCAGGGGTTCCAGGTCATCTCCACAAATAGTCCTTGGTTGGAGTAGGAGTCTCTGGGAAGTTCCCTGTGTTCAAATAGGTACTTTACTTTTTATACAAGGACATTTGCTCAACCATGTTCATAGCAGCTTTATTTGTAATAGACAGAATCTGGAAACAACCCAGATGCCCCTCAACGAAAGAATGGATGAAGAAATTGTGGTACATTTACACAACAGAATACTACTCAGCAATTAAAAACAAGGAAATTTGAAATTTGCAGGCAAATTATGGGAACTAGAAAAGATCATCCTGAGTGAGATATCCCAGAAGCAGAAAGACACACATGGTATATACTCACTTACAAGTGCATATTAGACATACAATATAGGATAATCTTACTAAAATCTATTCACCTAAAGAAGCTAAGCAAGAAAGAGGACCCTGGGTAAGAGGTTCAATCTTCATTCAGAAAGGCATACAGGATAGACATCTGAAGAAGGTGAAAACAAAGAACAAGACAGTAGCCTACCACAGAGGGTCTCTGAAAGACTCCACCCAGCAGGGTATTAAAGCAGGTGCTGAGGCTCATAGCCAAATTTTGTACAGAGTACAGGGAATCTTATAAAAGAAGTGGGAGATAGAAAGACCTGGACAGGTCTGGAGCTCCACAAGGAGAACAACAGAACCAAAAAATCTGGGCACAGGGGATCTTTTCTGAGACTGATATTCAAACCAAGGATCATTCATGGAGATAACCTAGAATCCCTGCACAGATGTAGCCCATGGCAGCTCAGTCTCCAAATGGGCTTCTTAGTAAGGGGAACAGGCTGTCTCTGATATGAACTCAGTGACTGGGTCTTTGATCATCTCTGCCTTAGGGAAGATCAGCCTTACCAGGCCACAGAGGAAGACTTTGAAAGACAGTCATGATGAGAACTGATAGGCTAGGGTCAGATGGAATGGGAGGAGGTCCTCCACTTTCAGTGGGCAGGGGAAGGAGAATGGGAGGAGATGAGGGATGGAGGGAGGGCAGGATTGGGATGGGAAGAAGGTGGGGCTACAGCAGGGATGCAAAGTGAATAAACTGTAATAAATTAAAAATATATTAAAAAATAAAATTAAAAAATGTGGAGAAGGGGAGGGATGGTAGGATTGGGAGGGGAGGAGGGAGGGGACCACAGGAGGATACAAAGTGAATAAAGTGTAATTAATTAAAATTAAAATTAAAAATGGAAAGAAAAAAACCCTTCTCTATTCACAATGGCCAACAACTAGCATGCAAATGATAACAGATGCTTGTGGCTGGAGAGTTAGGGAGAGCTCTTTTACCCTATTGACAGTACTATAATTTCAGAAGTTTCTCAAGGAAACTAGAAATAACATAACTATATGACAAAGTGATGCTTTTTCTGAGCCTATACCTGAATGACCCTATATCCTCCGGCTAAGTAGCTTCTACTGCTACTCAAACACAACAGTTAGGGAATGGAAACAGGCTATATGTCTCTCAACTGAATAATATACAATAAAAATGTGAGACAAAAATACGACTATTTTTTTTTACTTTTTAATATTGTTTTTATTTACTAGAAATATAAATTTGCAGTTTTGTTTTTATTGCCCGTATTTTTTTTTGTTTGTTTTTAAGTGTTTCTATTTGTCTTCTGGACTTATGTTTATTTTTGTCTTGTGTGCAACATTGGAAAGTAAAGATGAAAACACAGCTCTAATTGCTAACACTTTGGATTATATGCAAAACACAAATTTTAAAAAAATATGTAAAAAAATGAATAGCAAATGAAACTATTTAAACAATTGGCTTAATTCAACTTCACAATAAAACTATAAATTGTGTTTAATAAGCTCATGTTTCAAGAAGGGTTATTCATCTCTGAGTTGAAAAAATTAAATTGTTCAAAAAAGGAACCTTTCATGGGTGGGTAATATTCCTCTCAGAACCCAGAGGTTATTAAATAAAAACCCCAATATCAGTTGTGGTCATTGAAATCCAGAGAGTTCTGAGAACATGATCTTACCTAGATCATAATATAATCTTAATTAAAACACCATTCCATTGGGTATTAAGATACTGAAAATTATCAAGACTGATAGGAATTGGGAATTTTCTTTCTTCTGGCTAACTTTCATAGTGCTGGAAGTCGATATGTGTGTGTTTGGGGAAGAAAAGCCATCAACAGTCGTTCCTGGTTGTGGACACCGTGAGTCACAACAGCTTCCTGTACATCGAGTTACGCCTGTCAGTGAAACTGAAATGATGGGAAAAAATTATGGGGAACAGAAAATGTGTGGGCTCTGGGGACTGAGGGTTAGGAAAATAAAGACAAAGGGAAGGAGGTAGAATAACAGCAAGGGTGTCTGAAAAAAGTCAAACAGAAGCATGCAATTAACTATCTAAAAATTCATATAGTATACATAAGTAGGTGTTAAAATATACATATAGTTTAAATGAAGTTTTTCCATCTTGTTGGACAATGCTTCCTCCAAGAGCTAATGGCTATCTAACTGGCATCTTTTGTGGTAAATAGCACATACCCTCTAAACTTTTTCTTTTTTTTCTGGTTTCTTCAGTAAGCAAAGTCCAAAGGTATATTTACTTTCTTAAAATCTCTAATATATATAATGCATATATAAATTGTGCGGCAGAATTTCTATGATATATAAATTTTTGTTTACATATTTATGTTTACAATTCATGGTTTAAGGACTATTTCTTTTTGCAGTAGTTTTGCTGTTGAGTGTTTTTATATAGTCATTTATACTATATGGTCAGGACAGGAAACTATCCTTGGCCTGTAGCCAGCGTTATGCACAGCCCCTTTATTAAGCATTTGGTGCATCATGTTCTTTGTTCAAGCGATGCGGTTTAAGATTGGTTTTTGCTCAAACACAATACTTTGAAATAGTTCTTGTACATTTTCTTAATCCTCAACATATTTTCTGAGCGGATTACATACCCCTCAACAATGTTGTATTTTGATAGATGCATATTCTAACACATTTTACAATAAGTCTATCTGATGAACAAACAGAAAAGAAGAGAAAGTCATTATTCAGGCAGGTTCTGTAGTTAATTTCAGACATCTTTATGAGTGCAGATAATTTCCTGCTCATTAAAGTGCCCTACAATCTGGATTAAGCAGGATTAAGAGAAGAAAATTAAAAATATTGTTACATATTATCATTTACATGTTATCTGATTTCAGGAACATTAGTTTGCACTTTTTCCCCCAGTCCAAATAATTTTTAATTTGAAAGAAGTTATCCCTATGTTTGCCTTATCCTTTGGTATGCAAGCATGATTGACAGCGCTTGACTTTTCCACATATTTACATGGGTTTTATTACGGAATTGGGAGGACATGGACCTGAAATCTTGTGTCAAGCCCAGTGTGAACTTGGAAGTTCCCTGAAAGCACCTAAAATTATAATTTTTGAACTTTCATAGAAGTAAAATAATTTAACAAATTGACATTGCTACTGATTATATGCAAATATTATTAAGACTTTCAATCTAGCTTTGGCTTCTCTCTGTTTATTTCCTAAAATTTTAAAAATCAATTGCAGGTTTTACCTTTATACACTTGATATATATTTTAAATAAAATATTCATGTAATGTCTATGGAAATTACCACTTAATGTTCGTAAATAAAAAGTATTGGTATAAATTACCATTAGTGTTATTAAATTCTCTGATTTCTTTATAGTTTTGGCTGATTTATATCAGATTCCAAATGAAGCTTATGCATGCCCTAACTGTTAGGATTTTTAAAAATGTAGATCAGTTTCTGTTCCTCAACTGCCTCTTCCTATAACTATGCCTTAATTAACTTGCTGGTAAAACTGGGTTGCATACACTGTCAAATTGTCCACATTATAAATGATTTTCTGGCTTTTCCATGGTGACATTTCTCCTAGCTCCTGTATTTCCTATATAACAAAGCTTGGTTTGTCAAGCCTTGCATAGATGCAACATTATATTTTACTGTGTAGCTTTTGGGAGAGGCTCATCATAACTCAAAATTAGTTCAACTTCTTTTGCTTTTTCATGCACTGTTTGACATATAACGTAAAGTCTGGTATTCCAGTCTGAGTGACAGTAAGCCTCCTCACTGGGCTAAAGCAGAACTGCACTGTAAAGCTGTACTTTATCTATTCTCAAACTCTTCATTTACAGCATGCCCCTTTTTTGACTTTTTAAAAAAAAATATTTATTGTACCCTATCTCTTCTCCTCACATGACCCTCCCACAGTCCACTGATAGGGGAGGTCCTCTTTCCCTTCATTCTGACCTTAGCCTATCAGGTCTCTTCTGGACTGGCTGCATTGTCTTCCTCTGTGGCCTGGTAAGGCTGCTCCCCACTCTGGGGAGGGAGGTGATCAAAGAGCCTGCCACTGACTTCATGTCAGAGACAGCCCCTGTTCCCCTTACTAGGACACCCATTTGGAGAATAAGCTGCCATGGGCTACATCTGTGCAGAGGTTATTAGATATATAATACAGAATAAAAATACTAAAATCTGTACACCTAAAGAAGCTAAGCAAGAAGGAGGACCCTGGGTAAGATAATCCATCCTCATTCAGAAAGCAAATGGGATGGATATGGGAAGAAGGAGAAAAAAGGGAACAGGACAGGATCCTACCACAGAAGGCCTCTGAAAGACTCTACCCAGCAAACTATCAAAGCAGATGCTGAGACTCACAGCCAAACTTTGGGCAGAATTCGGGGCATCTTATGAAAGAAAGGGGAGATAGAAAAAACCTCAAGGGGAAAGGAACTCCACAGGAGAGCAACAGAACTAAGAAATCTGGACACAGGGGTCTTTTCTTAGTCTCTGATTCTTTTGACTATGTGACCCTTTTTCTCCTACTGGGTTGCTTCATCCAACCTTGATATGAGGGTTTGTGCCTACTCTTATTGCATCTTGTCATGCTGTTTTTGACAAATGGAAGAAGAGTGGATCTGAAGGAAATGAGAAGTTGGCAGGGTGAGGGTAATGGGGATGGTGGTAGGAGATTTGCGAGCGTGGTTTGGAGATGGAAAGGAGTAGAGAGAGGGGAGGCTGCAGTCAGGATGTATGAGAGAACAATACAAAGAGAGAGAGAAGTACTTTTAGAAACAATTAGATCCTGTCTCTAGTTTTCTATCTTAGTATATTTAGCACTTCAATTCTATTTATAATAGAACACTGACTGGTTCTAGAGTCCTAGGAAATACCTTCAAAGGCAGAGGTCTTAATTACTGTTGTTTTTTCCTATCTTTGAAAGAAGTGCAAAGCTCCTGACAATGTGTCATTGCACAATGCCAACTAGTTGTTATGATGTAGTGACAAGGAAGATTCCTTTTTTAAATTCTTTTCTTTTTCTTTTTTAGGACTCACCTTCTCCCTGTTACAACAATAGTTCCCAGGCTCTGTCATATCCATTGTTATACCTCTTTGCTAAGTATTTGCTATGGTTGTTAGTTATGATTATCAACTCGACAGGATTTTAAAATCATCCAGGATATAAAGTTATGGGTGTGGCTGTTAGAATGCTTCCAAAAAGATTTAACTAAGATATGGAGAGTCAACCTTAATGTATGTAGCGTCCTTCCAGAGGTTGTGTTCCTAGATCAAATATGGAGAAGAAAGCCAATATAACACCCAAATCTAACTCCCTCCTTCACAGCTACAGTTTCAGTACGACTTCATGATGTAGATGCAAGAGGACTTCACGTTCCTGTCATCATCTCTCTAAAAAAAAAGCCAAAGAAATATTTTCCTAAACCTGTTTTGTTGTTGTTTGCATTGTTTTCTCTCTGCAGGTACTGTCATAAAAATAGACACGTGATTAATATATGTAAATGTATTCATTATTTACTCAGAAGGTGAGATAAGATGAGAGCTTTACCCAAGCTTTATGAATACATGGGCTGGACCTTTGAGACTTACAACTGACTAAGCTCACCTTTCTTATCCTTTCTGAACTCTGGCTGAATGGTTAAACTCAGTTGTTCTGGCTCAAAACTGCTCTCCAAGCTGACTGATTCAAAATGCCTTATTTCAGTTTCTTACTGAATTGCTCTACTTGGATAAATTGTCTCTGAACTCCAAGAACTGAAATGCACAAACTCAACTAAACTCAAGTGAACTGCAGCAAACTGAGCTGTACTCCTGAACTCTATTGTACTATCTCCGAGAACTCTCTTGTATAATTGCTCTGTATTCTCCTCCTATACTGTAGTGTCTCTCTGATTCTCTCTCTGTATGTGCTGCTATTAATAGCCTCTCTTTCTTGTCTGAGTTAGGTATATCCTTTTTCTGATTTCATTCTGTCAAATCTTTCTTTGATTCATCACTTCGTCTGTCCCTCTATTAGAAGTCATTGTTTGGGTTTAAAGGTGTGTACAAAAAGCAAGTCTATTTTCCAACCAGATGGATTAAAGGTGTGTGGTAAATTTATATTCCAGATAGATCACAAAGATCTGGAAAGTTTTTGGATATGATCCTGTGCCAGATAAGCCATGTTGGTGGATTAAAATTCCTTTTTCAAATATAGTTGTTAATCTAAGTTAACATTACTAGTTAAATATTGTGTTAATTTACTGTATTTTGAAATGATGACAGTCTTTATGTTACAGTCTTTTATTGTATTTATTAACAAGACCATCTTACATTTTTCATGTTGTGGAGTTAGATTGTGTTAACCTGTGGTCTTTCCTGTTCCAGGACACCTCTGTTTTAATGAGCTCGCAGACTGTATTACTTATAGAGAGGAGATAAATAATGAACTTTTAATCAAGATAACTGTTCAACTAACTAAAGAAGTTATAAAGCAAAAAAAAAAAGAAAAAAAAACAAGCAATCCAATTAAAAATGGGATTTGGAGCTAAACAGAGAATTCTCTGTAGAGGAATACAGAATGACAGAGAAACATTTAAAGAAATGCTCAACGTCCTTAGCCATCAGGGAGATGCAAATCAAAACAATGGTGAGATTTCCCCTTATACCCATCAGCATGGCTAAAATAAAAAACTCAAATGACAATACAAGCTGGAGAGGTTGTGGAGAAAGGGAAACCTTCCTCCATTGCTGGTGGGAAGGTAAACTTGTACAACCACTTTGGAAATCAAACTGACACTTCTCAGACAATTTGAAATAGTACTTCCTCAAGATGCAGCTATACCACTCCTAGGCATATATCCAAAAGATGCTCAAGTACACAACAAGGACATTTGCTTAGCCATGTTTGTAGCAGCTTTATTCATAATAGCCAGACTCTAGAAACAACCCAGATGTCCATCAATGGAGTAATGGATACAGAAATTGTGGTACATTTATGCAATGGAATACTATTCAGCAATTAAAAACAAGGAAATCATGAAATTTTCAGGTAAATGGTGGGATCTAGAAGAGATCATCCTGAGTAAGGTATCCTAGAAGCAGAAACACATACACAGTATATACTCACTTATAAGTGGATGCTGGACCTATAAGATAGGATAAACATACTAATATCTGTACACCTAAAGAAGCTAAACAAGAAGGAGGTCCCAGGGTAAGGTCATCAGCCCTCACTTAGAAAGACAAATGGGATTGACATTAGAAGTAGGAGAAAACAGGAAACAGGAAGGAGCCTACCACAGAGGGCCTCTGAAAGACTATACGTAGCAGTGTATTAAAGCAGATATTAAGACTCATATACAAACCTTGGGCAGAGTTCAGGGAATCATATGAACGAAGAGGGAGTTAGTTTGACCTGGAGAGGACAGGAGCTCCACAAGGACCAAATATAGGGGCACAGGGGTCTTTTGTGAGACTGTTTCTCCAACCAAGGACCATGTATGTATATAACCTAGAACCCTTGCTTAGATGTAACCCTTGGTATCTCAGTATATAAGCAGGTACCCTAGTAAAGGGAAAAGGGACTATTTCTGACATGAACTCAATAGCTGGCTCTTTGACTTTTCCCCTCCCCAAGGGAGAAGCAGCCCTGCTAAGCCACAGAGGAGGACTTTGCAGCCAGGTCTTAAGATACTTGATAAAACAGGATCAGATGAAAGGGGAGGAGGTCCTCCCCTATCAGTGGACTTGGAAAGGGGCAGGGAGAAGATAAGGGAGGGAGGGTGGGATTGGAAAGGAATGATAGAAAGGGATAGAGCCGGAATACAAAGTTAATAAACTGTAACTTATATTAAAAAATAAATTATAAAAAAAAGATAAATAAGACTCTATTTATCAGAGTGTTGAAGCAGATGCTGAGACTCAGAACCAAACTTTGGGCAGAGTGCAGGGGATCTTATGAAAGAAGGGAGAGCTAGAAAGACCTGAAATGGACAAAAACTCCACATGGAGACCAAGAGAACCAAAAAATTGCAGAAACCAATACTTCAACCAAAGTCCGTGCATAGAGATAAGCTATAATCTCTGCTCAGATGAGATGTAGTCCATAGGCTGCTCAGTTTCCAAGTGAGATGCTTAGTAAAGGGAACAGGGGCTGTCTCTGACATGAACTCAGTGGCTGGCTCTTTGATCACCTCCCCCTGGGGGAGGGTGTAGCCTTGCAAGGCCACAGAGGAAGACAATACAGCCTGTCCTGATAGACTAGGGTCAGATAAAATAGAGGAGGACCTCCTCTATCAATGGACTAAGTGAGGGGCATAGGGGGAAAAGAGGAAGGGAGGGTGGTAATGGGCCGGGATACAAACTGAATACATTGTAATAAATAATAAAAATAATTAACTATAAAAATATATACATTATTAAACCTTTGTAAGAGTTTTGAGTACCATGTTTTTATATAATTCACTCAGTTTTAATCTTTATATTCAAAACTCACAAAACATACTTTTTTATTGTTACCTTCAGATCTTTATACAAAAACTCATTACTTAAAGCTTTGAGTAAAAATAAACTTTAAGTTTCAAGCCTAGGACGATGCGTAAATATAACCTAGAATTCCAGCTCAGACATAGCCCATGGCAGCTCAGTATCCAAGTGGGTACCCTAGTAAGGGTAATAGGGACAGTCTCTGACATGAACTCAGTGGTTGGCTCCCCCCTGAGGGAGGAGCAGTCTTGCTAGGCCACAGAGCATGACATTGCAGCCTGTCCTGTTGAGACCTGATAGGCTAGCATCAGATGGAAGTGGAGGAGGACCTCCTTATCAGTGGATTTAGAGAGGGGCAAGGAGGAGATGAGGATAGGGAGGATGGGGTTGGGAGGGAATAAGAGAGGGTGTTAAGCTAGGATACAAAGTAAATAAACTGTAAATAATATAAAAAATAAAAATTTAATTAAAATAAGGTTTAAGGTCAGTCATAACATGTGTTTTTAAAGGGGCCTTTTTTTTTTGCCTCAAATCTGTTTACTTTATTACAACTCTTTAATTCATTGATAGAAATTTATGTTGGCAATTCTTGGAATAAATTTTCACAGGGGGTAATCATTCATAAACAATCCTATTTCTACAGCCACACCAAGGTGTTCCTAAGAAATCATATTTTAAATGCTTAAAGTTTCATAAAACAGAAAATTTACTAAAATGTTGACTATTTTAAAGAAATTTGAAGATACTTAAGAATGTTAACAAGGGTCCCTGAAAGTTGTCTCAGTAATAGAGAGCACTTGTTCTTCCATAAGACCTGGGTTCAATTTTCGAGTATTCACCCGTACTCATGAAATAAATAAAATTAGTAAATAAAACAATAGAGTGCCAGAATTGAGACACCATTTTTTTTTTCAGAAACCTATTTGCAGATATGAGATCAATACTAAATCAGTAGTTTTTGACTGTGGTATCTATAATGAATGGACCATTAAGGTCACACTCAGAATCATAACACTGGTGAAAGTTGTCAGTATTTACTATAACTATCGCCCATTTTGTGAGCTTTAAATGTCCCACTTTCTACATTCGCCCTGGTTTCTTTAGACAAGCCTATGAGAAAGGCTTTGTCTTTGGAAATATCTCATTTGAACAAAAAATGGACTGAAATAAGTTGGTAAGTTGAAAATTTTGCGACCTGCTGAAAGTAATTTGGGTAATTTTGAGAAATGTTTATTCATCACAGCAGTTTCAGAGATGTATATCATTATCAGCTGGCTCATTCCTGTGGTGAGCAGCAGAGAAGGGAAGGATCTTTCTGAGAGTAAAGTGCTTCACCATAGGGACTCAATCAACTCTTTCTGAGCAGTGGGTCTTGGAGAGAAGCAACATCCTGTATGGGGCTAAGCAGGTTCCCGCAGAACAGATGAAGTTAATTTATCACACCATTGCTACAATGAAGAATAATATAATTTACATTAGCCTCGATTCATTTCTGTAACATGTTTTGTTTATGTAATCATAAATCCCATCTTTAAAGCACATCCGGCGTGGAGTATAATACTTTCAGAAGAAAGAAAATGAAATACCTCGCCGGAATGAAGAGTTTGTTTTCTCCATGGTCGGTTTACTACCTGATTTGATGACAAGCAGTCTTGTTTCATTTTAAAACAAGGATATCTGAAGGAGGAGTTCACTGTTTCTTCAATTAATGTGAAGAAAGGCTAAGGTTTTAGTACGTGAAAAGTTTTGCTGTTCTTTATTTAAAATTCAGTTGCTAAGACAATGGAACAGACACATATTTAGTTGAGCAGAGTTCAGTATGACCAAAAGATATTCACATACTTCATTGGTGTTTCTTAAATTCTATTTTGAGATTTCTAAGTTTGCTGTGTCATACTTGTCAGCATGTGCTTGCATGTTATTTGTGTGTCTGCTTTTGTTTCTTAAGTTCTAGTCGCCCTAGTAATTTATTTCCGTAGTGTTTTTTTCCTAACACAAATTACCACAACCTAATCACATAAAACAATAACAGATAAACTGGTAGATATCTTACAAAAAAGACATAGCCAGTACTTCTCAAAATCACCAAAGTCATCAAAACAGAAAAACTCTGTAAAATAGAGTCAAAGATAAGAGGAGCATAAGGAAATAAGGAGACATGACAGGTAAATGTAATACAGTATCATATCACAGATGGGATCATAGAACAGGAAAGTAGCATTAAGTAAAAATTCACAAATACATGATGTGCATTTCTTAATAGTGATATTAATGTTCGGTCTATTTGGTGATTCTTCATATATATTATAAAAACTAGCTGAAGTTATGATGTTATTAAAACCAATCTACTTGTCTCTGAAATGTGGAGTAAACTTTCATATGTATCTGTAATTAAATGTTAGTCAAACTCATTTTTTAGAGAGGCTGTCTCATTGTGCTTGGCATTTCCAAATAGGCTAGAAAGGTTAGGCTGTGGATTCCTGTGATTCCCCTATGTTTAGATCCCCAGTATTGAGACAGTGAACAAGAGTCACCCTGCTTTCCTATTTTTTGTATACATTTTTTATTTTAATTTTTATTAACTACACTTTATTCACTTTGTATCCCCCCATAAACTCCTCCCTCCTTTCCTCTTAATCCCACCTTCCCTTCCCCTTCTTCACGCATGCCCCTCCCCAAGTCCGCTGATAGGTCTTTCCTTCCTTCTGATCCTAGTCTATCAGATCTCATCAGGAGTGGCTGCATTATCATCTTCTGTGGCCTGGTAAGGCTGCTCAGGGGGAGTTGATCAAAGACCCTGCTTTCCTTTTAAACAGATATTTTCAGAGAATTGAGATCGTATTATTGTGTGTGTGAGGTCAACAGAATGGCCAATCAGAATTTTCATGATTCTGTGGCTTATATAACCTGCATTTCTAAATGCTTCAAAATTTCTCCTGCAAACTAGACTCATATCCTAACTACTTCATAATCAGGTTTCTCATCAAAATTACCCTAATTTTTACTTGCCAGTTTTCATTATTCCTTGCTTATTGCTATGATCCAACATATGACAGCAACAACTTAAGAAAATAAAGTATTATTTTAACTCATATTTCCAAATATTATCCAGTATTGTTGGGAAGACATGGCAATGATCCAGAAGGTGGCTGTGGCCAGAGCCACAAAACAATGGCTGTCAAGAAAAGAATAAAGCAAGACAGACCAAGAAGATGGTAGAGCCTTCAAAGACCCAGTTCAAGTGATCTATTTCTGCTAGCTTTTTCCCATCTCCAGACATGTCTGCAGGCTTAGTTTTATAAGCTTGAGACAAATACCCAAAGCATGAACCTGTAGAGGACATTTGGGATTTAAATCATAACAATATCCTACATCTTTCAGCGTGTAAGTACTTTCTATAATGTTAACACAATGAAAAATACATAATGATTAATTTAGGAGACATTCTTATCAGTAAGTGTCTAACATCTGTTTATTTTGTTTATAAATTATTTGATAATATTTGTCTCAATTCAGTGCTGTAAAAGTCATGAACAAAGATTAGGGAAAGGTGAACAAGGGAGTTCAGTGATATCCAGTAGAAATGAAGAGAAAGAGTTTAAACGGTGAAGACAAGATGGCTTCAGATTACATAACAAGATGCACTGTTCCTGTATGTTCTGTACTGTTGACTGTGTAATTAAACACCAGGAAAATAAGATTTGACAAAATAAGCCTGCTGTGTCTGCTTGAGTGCTGATCCTTCATCCCACAATGATACTAAATTGGATGTCATGCTGGGTTAATTTAAGACAAACATTCTAAGAATAAATGTCTACTTAAAGGGCATGTACTTATTATATTAACAGCAGAATAGTGATAACAGAGGTATGTATAAGTTTCCCATTAATATCACCTTTGAGAAGATTTACATAGGTCACTGTATAATCAAATAAAAAACTTAGGGATATGACATGCTGGCACCTTTTGAATCAAATATGAAAAATAATATTCATTTCCTGAATATCTAAAAAGATATATTGATATTTTATGTCGTCATTGTTAATGCCAACATACATAAGTAAAAATGGTCATAAATAGGCTACAAAATTAAGACAAGATACTTAACCTTTACGTTCCAACACTAAATATCACATTTTGAGCTGGAATGATCCTGCTTTAGTTAACTTGCTCTAGAGAAACCTTCTGTTTCATCCCCAAGTAGCACCTCTGTTTACAGTGCTCTTTCCAATAGTAAAGCTTTGTAAACTACATTTATAAAAACTTTTAGAGATTTAGATTAATATGAAAGAAAATAATCAACATTTATCATCATGAGTCTGGCATTTTTTCTTAACTTGATGACTTTTACCATTTTTTTTCTACAGATGATGCAGCTACATTGGAACATTATATTTATTATTATGTAATTGATGATTTTTAGCATTTTCTACAATATTCCCTTAGCTTTATGTATAAGGAGAGCAACAGAACCAAAAACATTGAGCACAGGGGTCTTTCCTGAGACTCATACTCCAACCAAGTACCATGCATGGAGATAACCTAGAACCCCTGCAAAGATGTAGCCCATAGCAGTTCAGTGTCCAAGTAGATTCTATAGTAATGGGAACAGGGACTGCTTCTAACATGAACTGATTGGCCTGCTCTTTGATCACCTCCCCCTGATGGGGGAGCAGCCTTACCAGGCCACAGAGGAAGACAATACAGCCACTCCTGATGAGACCTAACAGACCAGGATCAGAAGGAAGAAAAAGAAACCCTCCCCTACCAGTGGACTTGGGGAGGAGAGTTTGTAGAGAAGGAGGAGAAAGGGAGGGATTGGGAGGGAGGAGGGAGGGAACTAGAGGGGGGGATATAAAGTAAATAAAGTATAAAAAAATTGCATTACAGGTGAATCAATGGTGGAAACAATGATGTGAGATATGGGACATTTTCCTTCACCTTGTTAGTTAGTGGAGGCAAAGAAACTTCCAAAGTAATAGAGGCAGTTGCCATTGCCTTTGGTTGACACCCAGAACTCGAAGCCCCTTGCTGAAGACATTACATATATTGACACAGCACATGGAAAAATCAATCTGGAATTGATCGAGGAGACTCATCCCCGAGGACTTGCTTTCAAAGAATCACAAAATGCTATGTAAGGTACCACGAATGAAAAATAATCAATAGTTCTACTTAGCTGTAATGCCTATGAAACACAACAAAGATCAGCATGTCACGGGACTCCCTAGGGTGCAATAGTGGCATTATATCTTGGAGGTAACTGACAGCCATCTAATTGGACTTAAAGCCCATTCAATATGGAGAATTCATGTCTGGTAATGTAAACTTAGCCAACTACCTGTTGTTGGTGAGATCATGGACCCTAGGAGAACCTGCCGAGGCCAGTTTTCTAAAGCAGTGTGATTTATAATTGCATTCTAAACACTTATACTTATTCCTCCAAATAAGTACAGATATCAAACCTCCATATTCCCCCAAATAAGTACAGATATCACCCCTCTTTATCAAGTCTCTTTTATGAACAAATGGAGACCATTACATAAATCCACAACTTATCAAAATCCTGAGGACAACTGCTATTTACAGAAAACTACTGCAATGCTGGAATGCTAAGCATGAATTCTATCACCAGATAAATTCTAACCCAATAATTTCATTGAGTCTCCTTCTCTGGGCAGTTAGTGATTATATAATTTTCTATTTAATTTCTGTGCTATTAATGTAAATATATCATAATATCCTTCCATGTGTACCTCAGTGCCCTCAAATTCATGGCTTCTTCTTAACTGGTTGTTAGTACATTCAAATATATATATGAATAAACATATGCATTCACATGTGAATATATATACACAGTCACAAACACATACGTGCACACGCACACAAACACTCACACACATATATACATATGCACATTAGTACACCCTACTCACATCACAGTATGTATGATGTGACAAATGTAACATATATATACACACATACATATTTTTTCTTTATACATATTCTTCATACACTTTAGCATGTTTATTATTGTTTCCTTGTTCTGCTCATGGTTAGGGAGTCATGTCAGTTAGATTAGTAGAAGTCTCTGAAAATCTAGGAGATAGTCTCACAGTAAACTTGCTGAGCTTCCTCTTCTAATGCAAGGATCCCTGAAGCATAGGTGCAGGTGTCATTTTGTAACCCTCAACTTTCATAAAGAAAAATATCTTAGAATTTATTTTTCCATGCCTTTTCACTGAGGACATCTTTTTCATGTATTAAAATCTGATAATGATTTCTCCTACTCCCACTCCTCCCACATCCTGCCCACTGTCCTACCCAACCAACTTAAGACCCTTTCTTTATTTCCGACAAAGCTAGAGCAACAATATTAATCAGGAAAAAGAGAAAGTAAAAACAAAGAAAAAATACAACAATTATAAACACAACCTCAATTTGTAGTTATAATGACATTTTCCCACCCCTTGTTGCACAGTGATCCCTGTGCCAAAGGTGTAGGAGTTGTTTGTATCCCTTGCTTCCCACTTCCATCCCTGGGACCCCAACTGTTTTGAACATCTTGTGCATGATTACAGATTACACAAACTTCTTTAACTCATATTTGAATCTTCCTTGTTCTCTTGGGAAGTGGCTGTTATCTTGTGTCACATTTACTTTGGCTCTTAGTTTCTTCCCCCTATTCTGTGTAGCAACCAGATTCGTGAGGGGAGGAGTTTAATTTAGGACTGAACATTCCAAGTTTTCTCACACTCTTCACATGTCCAATTGTGGGTCTCGGTACTAGTTCTCATTTACAGTAAGAGGAAGCGTCTCTGAGGATGGTTGGCAAGAAATGATCTATGAGTATAGAAGGATACAATAAGGAGTCAATTTGTAGCTATGTTCTTTTAGAAAAACAATTATATTTGCCACTCCCTTAACCCTATGTCCTATCTTGACACTTGAGCAATGTGTATTATGTTTTGTATATCAGGGAGTAGGTCTTAAATTCAATCAAATAGTGATTGGTTAATCCCACAATATTTGTGCCACTGTCTCAACAGGGACCATACAAGCAAGTCATCATTATAGATTACAGGTTTTGCAGCTGATTTTCACCTTTAGTGGTATGCAGAGAATCTTCTAGTACTATGAACAGTAGCCAGTAGTGATGAAAAGTTTAATTAGGTGTCATCTCAACTTCTCTGTGTCCAGTGGCATATATAAGCATTGTCTTCAGTGATACATCCTTCCCTTCAGTTTGTGGAGAACAGTTAATTACCTTGGAAATAATCTGAGTTGGTTGGGGGCGTTTCATGAGGCCTCTGTATCCAAAAACTCAATTATATGTAATCTATTCCTGGTGCTGGAAGTTTGTCGGTCATGAAAGATTACTAACTACTTAGGACATTGTTTCCTCATTATTTAGTAACTTTGTTTAGATAGCTTTCCTATATGTAAATATTTAAGATGCTTCTATATGGTATGTATACATATGTGTTCAGTAGTAATGGTGGTTTGTGCTGTGTTGCTTTGTTGGTATGTCATATGAGCTTTAGATGACTGTCACACTTTCTGTAAAAGCAAGAGAAATGATTGATGATATGATCTTTCTTCTAGGAGGATCTATCTTCTCTTCTTGATAAGTCGATATGTTTTGAGGGATTTGTCTTTATTCATTGGTCCTAATCTGATTAAAATTGTAATGAATAGCAAATTCATAAAATATTTTTCTCTGGTACTCCTTGGCCCACATAACTTGTGTCTTCAAAGACCTCAAATGAGAGTCTATGGAAAAAAGCCTTCACCAAATAAATATTTGGGAAATACTAATTAACAAAACTAGAGTAAGAAACTATATTTAGAAAAAGTAAAAGCAAAACCAAATAAAAAGAAACTCAGTGATTTAGATTTGTTCTAGGAATGCCTGACCTTGTGCATCATGTCATCATGTCCATATTTCCTAATATGGTTTAAACAATTCCAGATATACTAAGTCTAGTGTTTTCAAGGTCAATTCTTGTTAAAATAAATTCTCGGTAGATTTTTCCAAGGAAGAGCATGTGATTTTCTATCATTTTACTATATTCTTCCATAGATTTCTAATAGATTACAAGACCATTTTCTGTGCAGTTAAAATTTTATCAAAGCAAGGAAGGGATACTTAGTATAATATGAACACTCAGGAGGCTTAGTCAGAAATAATTCCCATGTTAGACCATCCCAGACAGTATAACAAGAGCTTTACTCAACTGTAACTAAAGAAGTCACACCAAATAGTTTTGTTGAATTTGAGATAAAGTTATGGAGATTTATTTTAATTAGTTATTAGTTGATAATTACTGGGTTGTTTTAATACAGCTATTTTCTATTTCTTCAATTCTTTGTAATCACAACTGGTTTGAACTCTTACAGTTCTTTTGAAATCTGTTGTAATAGTCTGTTATGAAATCAGACAAGCCTGAGCAGTTGTTCTGTTCAGGAAGTTGTGTTCTGTGCAAATTAATTCAAGACTCTTCCACACTTTTTCTTCTAACAGATTTAGTGTGTCTGGATTTATGTTGAGGTCTTTGACCCATTTTGACTTTAGTTTTCTGCAGGGTGATAAATATAGATCTATTTATATTTTTCTACGTGTAATCATCCAGTTAGAACAGCACCATTTGTTGAAGATGCTATTTTTGTTTATCGTATGGTTTTAGCTTCTTTGTCAAAAATCAAGTGTCTTTAGGTATGTGGGTTTATGTCTGGATCGATTCCTTGATCCACCAGTCTGTTTCTGTGCCATTACCATGCAGTCTTTATTATTGTTGCTCTACTGTAGAACTGGAGATCAAGGATGAAGATACCTCCCGAAGAAGAGCTTTTATTGTACAGGATTGTTTTAGCTATTCTGGGATTTTGTTTTTCCACTAGAAGTTGAAAATTGTTCTTTCAAGGTCTGTAAAGAATTCTGGGAATTTCATTGAATCTGTAAATAATTCTGCTGCCATTTTGATGGGAATTTCATTGAATCTGTAGCTTGCTTTTGACAGGATGACCATTTTTACTGTTAATCTTAGTGACTCATGAACTTGGGAGGTCTTTCTATCTTCTGTTATCTTCTTCAATTTCTTTCTTTGGAGACTTGAAGTTCTTGTCTTACAGGTTTTTCACTTGCTAGGTTACAGTTACACTAAGATTTGTTTGCAATTTTTTGTTGAAACTGTGGAGGGTGTTGTTACCATAATTTATTTATCAGCCCATTTGTCTTATATATAAAGGGGAACTACTATTTTTTTTAAATTTTGAATTAATTTTGTATACAGATACTTTGCTTGAAGGAGTTTATCAACTATAGGAGTTCTCTCATGGAATTTTAGGGTTTGCTTATATATACTATCATATGAACTGTGAATAGCCATATTTTGACTTCTTCCCTCCTAAATTGTATCCCCTTGATCTCCATTAGTTGTTTTATTGCTCTAGCTACAAATTCAAGTACAAAATGAAGGGCTAAGGGAAGAGAGTAGGTGGCCTTGTCTTTTCCACAATTTCAGTTTCTGTTCACTTAGTTTGATGTTGGCTACAGGCTTTTTGTATATCGCCTTTAGTATGTTTAGGTATGTGCCATGTATTTCTGATCTCTCCAAGGCTTTTAACTTGAATGAGTGTTGGATTTTGTCAAACATCATCTTCGGATCTAAGGAGATGATCATCATGCTTTTTTTTAAATTTAAGTTTTTTTTATATGGTTGTTTACATTGATTTATGTCTATATATTAAACCATGGTCATGGTGGATGATGTCTTTGATATCTTCTTAGATTTGGTTTATAAGTATTTTGTTGAGTATTTATGCGTCAGTGTTGATAAAGGAAATTGTTCTGAAATTCTCTTTCACTGTTGGGTCATTGTGTGGTTTAGGTATCAAGGTGCCTGAGGCCTCATAGAAGGAGCTTGGGTTGTCCCTTCTATATCTATTTTGTGGAATAGTTTGAAGAGTATCGGTATTAGTTATTCCTTTAAAGTCTGAGAGAATTATGTGCTAAAACAATCTAGCAATGGGCTTTTTGTGGAAGGGAGACTTTGATGACTGCTTTTATTTCCTAAGAGAACAGAGGACTATTTAATCTGTATATCTGATACTGATTCAGCTCTGGTAAGTGGAATCTGTCAAGAAAATTGTCCATTTCAGTTAGATTTTTCCAATTTTGTGGGATTTTTTTTTAATGGATTCAAAAGAGGAAATATTTATTTCAATATCATTTTTATCGGTTTTTAAAATTTTTTTATTAATTACAATTTATTCACTCTGTGTCCCAGCTATAGCCTCTCCCTCATCACTTCCCAATCTCTTCCTCCCTCTTCTCCTCCCTTTCCTCTTCCCCAGTCCACTGATAGGGGAGGTCCTCCTCCCCTTCCATCTGACCCTAGCCTATCAGGTCTCATCAGGACTGGCTACATTGGCTTCCTCTCTGGCCTGATAAGGCTGTTTCCCACCTCAGGGAGAGGTAATCAAAGAGCCAGCCACTGAGTTCATGTCAGACGCAGCCCTTATTCCACTTCTTAGGGAACCCATGTGGAGACTGAGGTGCAATGGGCTATATTTGTGTAGGGGTTTTGGGTTATCTCCATGCATGATCTTTGGTTGGAATATCAGTCTCAGAAAGAACACTTTTGAGCAGATATTTTGGTTCTGTTGCTCTCCTATGGAGTTCCTGTCCCCTCCAGTCTTTCATTTCCCCCTTCTTTCATAAGATTCTCTGCACTCAGCTCAAAGTTTGGCTATAAGTCTCACCATTCGCTTCAATACCCTTCTAGGTAGTGTCTTTCAGAGGACCTCTCTGGTAGGCTCCTGTACTGTTCCCTCTTTTCTACCTCTTCTTGTCCATCCCACTTGCCTTTCTGAATGAGGATTGATCTTCTTACCCAAGGTCCTACTTCCTGCTTAGCTTCTTTAGGTGTATGGATTTTAGTATGATTGCCCTATATTATATATCTAATATCCACTTATAAGTGAGTATATACCATGTGTGTCTTTCTGCTTCAGGGACACCTTACTCAGGATAATCTTTTCTAGTTGCCACCATGTGCCTATCAATTCCATGATTTCCTTGTTTCTAATTACTGAGTAGTATTCCATTTTGTAAATGTACCAAAAATCTGTATCCATTCCTCAACTGAGGGACATCTGGGTTGTTACTTAATAGCCAGATTCTGGCTATTACGAATAACCCTGTTGTGAACATGGTTGAGCAAATGTACTTGTTGTATACTAGAGCATCTTTTGGATATATTCCAAGGAGTGGTACAGCTGAATTTTGAGGTCAAGGAGTGGTATAGCTGGATCTTGAAGTAGCACTATTCCTAATTGTTTGAGAAAGAGCAAGATTATTACCAAAGTGGTTGTACAAGTTTACATTCCCACCAGAAATGCAGCAGAGTTCCTCTTTGTCCACATCCTCTCAAGTGTGTATTATCACTTCATTTTTTTTTTATCTTAGCCATTCTGATGGGTATAAGGTGAAATCTCAGGGTCATTTTGATTTGCATTTCCCTGATGACAAAAGACGTTCAACATTTAAGTGTTGCTCTGCCATTCGATATTCTATTGAGAATTCTGTTTAGCTCTGTATCCCATTTTTTAATTGGATTGCTTGATTTGTTACTTTTTAACTTCTTGAGTTTTTTATATATTATGGATATTAACTACCTGTCAGATATAGTTAGCTGTCATTGAGTAGAGCACTATTTAGTTTCCATGTGTGTGTAGGCTTTTTGTTATTTCTGTTGTTGTTGAAGTTTAGGTTTAGGCTATGGTGCTGTGATAGGATACAAGGGATTATTTTGATGTATCTGTTGAGGCTTGCTTTGTGCCCAAATATAAGGTCATTTTTTGAGAAGGTTATGTGAGTTTGGGTAAATGTTCTGTAGACATCTAATAGGTCCATTTGATTTAGGACCTCTGAAAGTGCCATTATGTCCTAATTTATCTTCTGTCTAGATGATCTGTCCCTTGGTGGGAGTTGAGTGTTGAAGTCTCCCACAATTAAGATGTTGGGATTGTTGTGTGATTTCGGCTTTAATAAGTTTCATTTACAAATTCAGGTGCTCTTGTACTTGGGGCATATATGCTCAGGATTGTGATTTCCTCATTTGATGAGAATGAATTGGCCCTTCTCATCTTTTTTTGATTAATTTTGGTTGACGGTCTATTTTATGAGATATTAGGAAAGCTATTCCAGCTTTTTTGGGAGGTCCATTTGCTTGAAAATCATTTTTCCAGCCCTTAACTCTGAGGTCATATTTATCTTTGTTGCAGAAGTGTTTTTTTTTTTTTTTAATACAGCAATATGTTGGATTCTGTTTATGTAACTAGTCTGTTAGTCTGTGTCTTTTTATTGGAAAGTTGAGTCTGTTGATGTTGATTGATAATATGACCAATGAATGTTTGTTCCTTTTATTGAGGAATTGGTGGTGACACTGTGTTTCTGTACCTGTTTTCTTTTTTGTTGGTTTTGCGAAGTTATCTGCTGCCTGTGTTTTTTTGTGTGTAGTAGATTTTGTTAGATTGGAGTTTTTCTTCTAGTATCTTCTGTAGGGCTGGTTTGCTGTATAGTTATGGTTTAAGTTTAGTTTTGTCATGGGATATTTTGTTTTCTCCCGTCTGGGTTGGCATTTGTGTTCTCTTAGAGTCAGCATGACCTCTGCCCATGCCCTTCAGCCTGTCATGGTTTCTGTTAAAAAGTCTGGTGTGATTCTGATAAGTCTGCCTTTATCTGTTACTTGGCCATTTTCCCTTGCTGCTCTTCATAAGTTTTCTGTGTTCAGTACATTCAGTGTTTTGCCTATTCTGTGACGTGAGGAGATTCTTTTCTGGTCTTGTCTATTTGGTGTTCTGTAGGCCTCTTTTATGCTTATGAACATATCTTTCTTTAAGTTGGGAAATTTTTTTCTATGAATTTATTTTCTGAATTTTCTGAACCTTGGAGCCTGGAGTCTTTTTGTCTATTTCTATTATTCTTAGATTTTGCCTTTTCATAGTGTCCTTGATTTTTTGAATGTTTTGTGCTTGGAACTTTTCTGATTTTACTTTTTCTTTGAGAGATGTATCAGTTTATGCCATTGTATCTTCAGTGCCTGGGATTTTCTCTTCCATTTCTTGTCCTCTCTTTGTAATGCTAAACTTTGTGGCTCCTGATCTTTTTTCAAGTTCTCTAGCTCCAAGTTTTTCTCTGTTTGTGTTTTCTTTATTGATTCTAATTCTGTTTTCCTGTCTTGCACCGTTTCCTTCAATATGTTTGATTGTGGATTTCTGTCTTTCCATCATGGCCACTATTTTTTCTTTGCTTCCTCTCTATATGCCATTACTTGTTCCTCTACATATGCCTCTCTTTGTTTGGCTATATTTGCCTGTGTTTCTTTGAACGCTTTGTTTGTTTCCTCTTTATGTTTCTATAATAACTGGATAAGCATAGATTTGGGATCATTTTCCTATGTTTCTGATGGATTATAATATCCATTGATTTTTGGTGTTGCTTGTGAAGCCATGATGTCCTGAATTTTGTTGGATGTGTTCTTACACAGACCTCTCACCATCTTTTTTATCCATAACCTTGGCTGTTTGTTCCTGGAGTCTCTACTTCAGACTGGGTCCATCTGCCTCTGGTGTCTGGAGTATTCTTCAGGAAAATGAAAGAGGTCCACCAGTTCTAGAGTAGATGTTGGTATTTCAGCTGTGGCTAAGGTAGGAAGGTGGCAGGTGCATGTGCACAAGTGCAGGAGTGTGTGTGGAAGTGTTCCTTGAAGGACAAGGTGCTAGAGCATGTGGATCCCTAGAAGAGCAGAGCATAAGAGTGGGAATGGGTGCCGGTGCTGTTCATGGGTGCAATGTGCTTGTGCAGGTGCTCTGAACGCCTCAGTGGCCTACAGGCCTGTGGTATTGTCCTCCTGGGATTCAGCTCTGTCTGGGCTCCAGGAATTGTTTGCCTGGACTCCATTTGGAGACCCATAGAACAGGGGCTTCAATGTTGAGGATGCTGTCCCAAGGATCCTTATGTTGCCCACAGTGTGGGTGTGGGTGGGAAGGATCTGATATCTGGCTGCTAGCCCCTGTGTCTGGGGCTCTCTATTCACTCCCTTGAAGGTGCACTCACTTGTTAGCAGACCTATGCAGAAAGCACAGTGGATCTTCCTGTTCTCTACTCTCAGATTTGGGCCCACCAGGGCAAATGAGAGTGTAGGAGACCAATGAACTTAGTGGTGTCCACTCTTTAGCCAGTGCTTGGGGAAGCTGCCACTTCCCACCATCTCTTCAGAGCTGGGAGGCATATGCTAGGAGCAGTGGGAAGTGCATGTGGGTTGAATAATAGCCATTCTCAGTCCCTGGAGAAATCCATCAGTGACCTGGATCCAAATTGTTGTAGATCATGAATTGTCGCTCTTACCCAGGAAGTTTCAATGTTGATGTTCTGGCTTCAGCTGCCCCTCCACCCACCAGTTTCAGAATTTGGGATCCTGTAACCTCAGATAAGGTGCTCGCTGGTTGCTGCCATCTTAGACTCCAGCACATGGGCTTTTGAAATAAGACCTAATGATTGTTTGGATTTCCTCATTGTCTGTTGTTATGTCTCCCTTTTCATTTATGATTTTATTGATTTGGATACTATTTTTCTGCCTTTTAGTTTGACTAAACTTTGTCTATCTTGTTGATTTTCTCAACGAACCAGCTCTTAGTATGATTGATTCTTTGAATTGTATTCTTTGTTTCCAATTTGTTGATTTCATCCCAGAGTTTGATTATTTCCAGCCATCTACTTCTCTTGGGTATATCTGCTTCTTTTTACTAAGGCTTTCAGGTGTGCCAATAAGTTGCTGGTATGCAATGTCTCCAAATTTTTATAAAGGCGCTTAGTGCTCTTACACAGTTTTCACTGTGTTTCATAAGTTTGGGTAAGTTGGGTCTTCACTTTCACTGAATTCTAGGAAGTCTTTGATTTCTTTCATTATTCTTTTCCTGACCCATCTGTCCTTGAGTAGAGAGTTTTTCAGTTTCCATGCATGTGTAGGCTTTTTGCTATTTCTATTGTTGTTGAGGTCCAGTTTTAGTCCACAGTTGTTTGATAGGACACAAGAGATTATTTCAATCTTCTTGTACCTGTTGAGGCTTGCTTTGTGACTATGTTCAATTTTGGAGACTGTTTCAAGAGGTACTGAGAAGAATGTATATTCTTTTGTGTTTGTGTGAAAAGTTCTGTGTATGTTTGTTAGGTCCATTTGGTTCATGACATCTGTTAGTGTCATTACGTCTTTGTTTAGTTTATGTTTCATTGTCCTGTCCTTTGGTAAGACTGGGGTGTTAAAGTCTCCTACTATTATGGTGTGGGGGTTAATGTGTGGTTTGAACTTTCTTAATGTTTCTTTTACAAATTTGGGTTTCCTTGTATTGGGGGCATAGATGTTCCGAATTGAGATGTCATCTTGGTGACCTTTTTCTTTGATGAGCAAGAAGTGTCCTTCCTCGTCTCTTTTGATTAATTTTGGTTGAAAGTCTATTTTAATAATTATACTCCAGCTTGCTTCTTGGGTCCAATTGCTTGGAAAACCATTTTTTTAAACCCTTAAATCTTAGGTAATGTCCATCATTGTGGCTGAGGTGTGTTTCTTATATTCAGCAGAATGATGAGTCCTGTTTACTCATCCATTCTGTTAGTCTGTCTTTTTACTGAAGAGCTGAGTCCATTGATACTGAGAGATATTACTGGCCAGTGACTCTTTGTTCCATCTATTTTGTTGTTGGTTGGGTTGCAGTAGTGTGCTTGTGTGCTTATGTACTTTTGGTTTTGCTTTATTGAAATTATTTATATCCTGTGGGGTTTTTCAGGTGTAGCTAACCTCTTTGAGTGGGAGTTTTTCTTTAGTATCTTCTGTAGGCCTGGGTTTGTGGATAGATATTGTTTAAATTTTGTCCTGTCCTGGAATATCTTGTTGTCTCCATCTACGGTATTTGAAAGGTTTTCTGGCTGTAGTAGTCTTGACTGACATCTCTGGTCTCTTAGGGATTGTAAGACATCTACCCAGGCCCTTCTGGCTTTATGGTCCCTGCTGAGAAGTCAGGTGTTATTATGATAGATTTGCCATTATATGTTACTTGGCCCTTTTCTCTTTTTAAATATTTTTTCTTTGTTTTGTACATTCAGTGTTTTGATTATTATGTGGCAGGAGGATTTTTTTTTTTTTACTGTTTTAATCTATTTGGTGTTTTGTAGGCCTCTTGTATGTTAAAGGCATCCCTTTCTTAAGATTTGGGAAGTTTTATTTTATGATTTTGTTGAAAATATTTTCTGGGTCTTCTTTTTTGTTTATTCTTATTATTCTTAGGTTCTGTCTTTTCATGTTGTCCTTGATCACTTTCCTCTGGTTGGGCTGCTCTGCAATGCCACAGAAGCATAAGGTGCAGGCAGTCCTCATGAGACACAATAGGCTGGGATCAGATAGGAAAACAGGTCTCTCCCTTTTTGTGGACTATGGGAGGGGAATACGGGTGAAGTGGGAGGCAGGGTGGGACCATGATGGGACTAGAGAGGGTTATAATTGGAATATAAAATGAGTAAATTATAAAAAAATAAATTTATATGATAAAAATAAAAAAGAATTCAGATGAGTTGTGCAAACACTGTTAATATGTTTTTCAGATGTACCCCTCTATATTTGTAATGGGAATATGCCAAGAACACTTAATTGTTTTGAATACATATTTTGTTTGATACTTGTTTGATACAATCTATTTATGTTTGCTGTATCTAAGGAGGTATTTCTATTGGGTTTAGTAGTTTCATCTATTCAGGCAGGCCTACTTTGTAACTGTGGCAGGAAAAAAGCAGTGATAAATTTGATGTGCTACAGAATGGGAATTTCTTCAGAGAATTTCTTCAGAGAAACTTTCTAGAAAGCAAAATTGATTGATCCAGGGAAAACAGAAAAAAATGAAGTTGTGTTTTAATAATTTAATAATATGTTTTATTTGACTTCCTATTGACTAGAATTTATTAATAACATTGTAATGCATTATACAGAACCTAGCCTATTATATCTTTTCACAAAGGTAACTCTGTTGAATTATGCATCTATACAAATTCCCAGAATTCAAAACTATATAGTATCATAATGCATATGATTCATGAAAGCTTATATTTTCCGGTCGGTTCTTAGAATCCTTGTTTGCTTTTGTAAGCTTAGTTTCCACATATCACAGTAAATAGGAAGTAAGAATGGATGTCCACCAAAAAGTTTCTAAGTTATACAGTTGATTCTGTTACTGTGATCTATATCAAGTAACTTTTACATACTTTTTGTCAAATTTTTTTTCCTTTAATTGTACCTAACAACAGAAACACGAATATAATAGACATCTATAGATATTCACTTGAATATATCTTATGTTCATTAAAGCAATTCTGATAAATTAAAGTTAAAGGTAAATTATATCTGCAAATATAAAGTTTAGACCTAATCTTTATTTATAATAAGGAACACATAAAAGAATTATAGTTTCTACCTGTTCATAAACAAAATTATAAAAAATTATCTAATTATCTGCTAATATATGACATATTACTGTGACAAATAATTGAAAATAATTATGTAGGTCTTAGTATTACCATAGCATCTACACTCAGAAAATACTGTATGATATAAAGTGTTCCTCTCTGTGTCACCAAATATAGATCATTTGTGAATCAATTCAAATCATTTCTAAAGTTAGTGAACAGACAGTTCTGTTTTCCAGTGGCTCTTGTCTTCATATTTACCATGTGCTTGTATACATGTTGATTACCATTGAGAAACAAGTGAGAAACAATATTGCAGTAGATTGAGTACAGTTGTGAAAACACATCATTTTCCATGGAACATATGTTTAACTTGTGTGAATTCCAATTTCTTTATGCAGAAGTTGCATTAACTGTGTAAATCCATGTCTTGAATACTATCCTAGCTGTCTGCATTTTATTAATATGTGATTAAGTAAATGTTGACTGAGCTCTGATCATCCTGGAAGATTCCCAGTAAAGTAATAAGGACACCAAATGTAGCTTACATAACAGAACTGAATGAAGCACATTTTGTCTTACAGAAACTAGTATTCTAGAATCATGGAAGATGGTTACATTTATTATAATGCCTACTTCCTGGTTTTATTACAGATTGAAATTGCTTAAGATAGATTTGGTATTCAAAAAGTTTCCTGTGACATGCACATGACTGGAAATATAATTATAAATCTTAAATTTAGTGAACTGCTAATATTTTTTGCAGTGCTCTATTTGATTTTAATAACTTGCATAGCTCTGGCAGGACAAAGATGAAAGATTGAAAGCATGAATAGGTCAAAGGGATACTTTGCTTGCCAAGGCAAGCCTGTTAAAACACTAGCTAGAAAATTAGACAGGAAAAGGAGTTGAAAAATAATGTATCTTTGATCGTCTGTTGGTTGAAAAGAAGTAAGATGACAAACAGGAAATTGCAAAGGATAACTCTTTGACAGAAGTGGAAACAGCAGCTTAGGCCATCATATCTCAAACTACATGCAGAATGCTTTGCTAGAACTTCAAGAAAAAGTATCCAGATGTCTAAACATTCTACTCAATGAAGCTTTTATTTGGAATTTGGCAAACCTTCAGAAAACTATTGGTCAAATTTAGCCGGAATACTTTTTCCATCCTATTTACATAATTTCATACATATTTTATGCTTCTGCGATACATTTTTAGCAGTAGCCATATTTAATTTCCTGAAAACGCTCTATTTGTTTGCATGAATTATTTTATTGCTTCCTAACAAAACGCTTTGGGAATAAACCAATATTAATACCTGTGAACAAATATTCCACAGAGTAGTGAAGGAAAGTAGACATAATGATATCATTAAACCTTCTTCTCCACATAATTTTATTATTCTACACTCACAAGAATTACTTTGGGAAAGGAAGTTAAAATACTATTTGTTTCTGTTTTATGATTTGAAATTGTTTACTCATAAAGAAAATCATTGTTTTACATATATAATAGCATGATGACCACTTTCTCTAAGACAATGATGTGGTAAAACATTTTTTAGAAGATAGCAATTCAAAACATATATATGCATATATATAGAGAGATTAGATAGGTTATAATAGGTAGATAGATAGATAAATAGATATATTGATTGACTGATCAATAGATAGATTAACAGAGAGATCAATAGATAGAAATATTGATAGTGGTAGGGTACTTGCCTAGTAATACAAAGCACTGCATTTTGTTCCTCAGAGCACTATGCGTGTGTTTGTGTATGTGTGTTGTTAAAGCCTGCTTTTTAATTTCCTCCCCCTGAGGGGGAAGCAGCATTACCAGGCCACAGAAGACAATGCATCCACTCCTGATGAGACCTAATTGACTAGGATCAGAAGGAAGGAAAAGAAGACCTCCCCTATCAGTGGACTTGGGGCAGGGCATGCATGCAGAGGGTGGAGGAAGGGAGGGATTGGGATGGGAGGAGGGAGGGAACCACAGGGAGATTACAAAGTGAATAGAGTGTTATTAATAAATAAAAACAAACAAACAAAAACAAAAATCTAAGGACTAAAAAAGGACAATAAGCAGAACCACCAAAATAGTAAATGAGTCCTTTCTTCATGTTTTTACTTTAAAATGGGTTATAAGTTACATTTGTATTAGTTGCTACAATTATATTTCTATGAAATGTCTCTGACATATGCGGCTACAGCATTATGCCTGAGTTTCCAAGGCTGACCAAATTTAGAATGACTATTCTAGCTCACACCGTCTAATTTTAGAGTCTGTGCATCTAACTACTCTGTTAAAGAGAAAGGGCATAGTGGATAAAAGTAGAAAAACAATAATAAAAAATGAAAACAATCAAGAAACAATTAGCTCAAATAAGTTCAGTGATAGCAACTACAAGAAACACATTTACTTACTGAAGGTTCATGTAGTCCTTAGAAAATACTGGGACAGAATTCAAATAAGTAATTTTCTGTCTGTGTGACCGGGGCTGAATGGATGTCCTCTAAGTTTTAAACAACTTAGCCTAGTAGCATTGCTTGCTAAGGATAGAAATGTGCTTTAACTTTAGGCACATGGAGCCTTTCACAGATGACATAAAACTAACTAGGCATTGGCACATGAAATTGGCACACAGAAAGAAAACTACACAGACAAAATTATATCATGAACTAGCATGTTATGGATGCTCTGCTAGAAATTTTAGAGCACTGCAGCTGCATGCACATATCAACCCTATATGTACTCAACGATGGTGGATAGAATTAGGCTCTGATACAACTGTTACCACTACTTAATCTGCCAGAAACAGATAGAGTGCTTTTCCTATAAACCAGAACTCTCACACAGATACATTAATGAGTAAGCCTCAGTGGAGTAAAGATATGGAATACTTATAGGGAAGCCTGAAAAAAAAATATATCAATAGGGGTTTAACAAAAGGGCAGTCAGTTCTAATAAAGAAACAACAAAATTGTCTATTATTTAGAATCTTTAATTCCTAGGAAATACAATTATAGCCTTCAAAGCACTTTAGCTGATTTAATCACATAAAATCAGAATAACATTTGCTTTAATTTAAAACTTACTCATTTAACATGTTAATTACCTCTGCAAAATACCCATTCTTCACTGAGATTTTTGGTGTGCATTGGTGAGAGTTGTCTAGAAGGCTACACATAGGTCTTTCATGCCTGACATACTTTAAGAAATACGCTATTGCAAATTATCAAAAATTAGTAGTCCTGTTAAAGTAGACTACCATAGATGAAGGCAGAGCCTTTGTAGCTGTCTGTCATTTTGTAAATGCATAATACTGCCACTTAATGACACCTAACTTCAAATGAGGCCAGTAGCAAACTCATAATTTTACTTAGATTAGCTTGAATTTTTTTTTTCAGAAAACCTCACAAAATTTCACTGAGGAAATGATACTAAGTTCCTTTAATTTTTGCTTTATATTTTTTATTCTTTTTAATTTTTTTATTAATTACAATTATTCACGTTGTATCCCAGCTGTAACCCCTTCTCTCATTCCCGCCCAATTCCATCCTCCCTTCCTCTTCTCCTCCCTTGCCCCTCCCCTAGTCCAAGGATAGGAGTGGTACTCCTCCATTTTCATCTGTACCTAGCCTATCAGGTCTCATCAGGACTGGATGCATTGTTTTCCAGGGGCCTGGTAAGGCTGTTCTCCCCACAGGGGGAGGTGATCAAAGAGCCAACCAATGAGTGCATAGGGTACCTACTTGGACAATTAACTGCCATGAGGTACATCTTTGAAGGGATTATTGGTTATCCCCATGTATGGCCATTGGTTGGAGTATCAGTCTCAGAAAAGACCTCTGTGCCCAGATTGTTAGGTTCTGTTGCTGTTTTTGTGGCACTCTTGTCCCCTCCAGGTCTTTCTATCTCCCCCTTCTTTCATAAGATTCCCTGCACTCTGCCCAAAGTTTGGCTATGCGTCTCAGCATCTGCTTTGACATTCTGCTGGGTAGAGTCTTTCAGAGGTCTCTGTGGTAGGCTCCTGTCCTGTTCCCTGTTTTTTCCCTCTTTTGATGTCCATCCCATTTGCCTTTCTGAATGAGGATTGATCATCCTACCTAGGGTCCTCCTTCCTGCTTAGCTTCTTTAGGTGTACAGATTTTAGTATTATTATCCTATATTATATGTCTAATATACACTTATAAGTGAGTATATGCCATATGTGTCTTTCTGTTTCTGGGATACTTCACTCAAGGTAATCTTTTCTAGTTTCCACCATTTGCCTGTCAATTTCATGATTTTCTTGTTTTTAATTGTTCAGTAGTATTACATTTTGTAAATGTACCATAATTTCTGTATCTATTCCTCAGTTGAGGGACATCTGGGTTGTTTTCAGATTCTAGATAATAAGAATAAAGCTGCTATGAACATGGTTGAACAAATGTCCTTGTTGTATACTTGAGCATATTTTGTATATATGCCTAGGAGTGGTATAGCTGCATCTTGAGGTATAGCACTATTCCTAATTTTCTGAACAAGTTCTTCACCAATACTATACCTGACAGAGGGCTAATATCCAGAATACATAAAGAACTCAAGAAGTTAAAGAGCAACAAGTAATCCAATTTAAAAAGCGATTTACAGAGCTAAACAGAGAATTCTCTGTAGAGGAATATCGAGAAACATTTGGTGAAATGCTCAATATCCTTAGCCATCAGATAAATGCAAATTAAAATGACCCTGAGATTTCACCTTATACCCATTAGAATGGCTAATATCAAAATCTCAAGTGACAACACATGCTAGAGAGGATGTGGAGAAAGGGGAACACTCCTCCACTGCTTGTGGGAATGTAAACTTGTACAAACACTTAGGAAATCAATCTAGCACTTTCTAAGACAATTGGGATACTATGTTCTTAAGGGCAAATATTTAAATTGATACTGTTTAACACATATACATAATTATGAATTATCTCATTAACACATTTTATGGTAAAGGGTAAAAAAGCAACAAATATTTCAATAATTATAATTAAAATAATTATGTAGCATATATATCCACTAAATAAGAATTTAAAATAAATAATTATAATATTTTCAGTTTCTAGAAGTGTATAACTGGTATATACAAGTTCTTTATTAATTTCTATTCCAGCGTCCAAGTGGGTTACATAGTAATGGGAAGAGGGACTGCCTCTGACATAATCTGATCAGCCTGCTCGTTGATCACTTCCCCCTGAGGGGGGACCAGCCTTATCAGGCCACAGTAGAGGACAATGCAGCCACTTTTGATGAGAACTGATAGACTAAGATCAGAAAGAAGAGGAGAACCTCCCCTATCAGTGGACTTGGGGAGTGGCATGCATGCAGAAAGGGGAGGGAGGGTGGGATCGGGAGGGGAGGAGGGAGGGGCTTATGGGGGGACACAAAATGAATAAAGTGTAATTAATAAAAAAAAAAGGAAAAAAATTCAGTTGCTAAGACAATGGAACAGACACATATTTAGTTGAGCAGAGTTCAGTATGACCAAAAGATATTCACATACTTCATTGGTGTTTCTTAAATTCTTTTTTGAGATTTCTAAGTTTGCTGTGTCTTACTTGTCAGCATGTGCTTGCATGTTATTTGTGTGTCTGCTTTTGTTTCTTAAGTTCTAGTCGCCCTAGTAATTTATTTCCGTAGTGTTTTTTTCCTAACACAAATTACCACAACCTAATCACATGAAACAATAACAGATAAACTGGTAGATATCTTACAAAAAAGACATAGCCAGTACTTCTCAAAATCACCAAAGTCATCAAAACAGAAAAACTGTAAAATAGAGACAACCAATAGGAGAGCTCATCCTTGGGTATCACTAAAAATTTAGATTTAAAAATTCATTTTCATTTTGATAGGCTTCTTCACTCTGGCCCATATGCTAAGTCTTATGTGCCTATTACTTACAAGTCACAGGAGACAAGGTGTCATTCTCAACATTCACATTAATAGCATTGTGTTTTCTGAAGAAACCATTTCTCCTATCATAACTCATATAACTGAATGTGTAAAAATCATGGGTTCAGAGAGAAATATTTTTCTCATAGAATATTAAAACTGTAATAAAGAAAACTAATATATAAAATTAAGTTATCTCATTTTCCTGATTTTCCCACCATGGAATCACCATAGCCTAACATTTTCATGGCACACCTCTTAAAGTGATGACAGCAGATCAAGACAGATGCTGGGATTTGCAAAGCATGGGGGTCCTGCAAGTGTTGGGAGAAAAAGGAAGGACCTGGAGGGTACAGGAACCTCATAAGAAGACCAACAGTGACGACTAACCCAGCCAAATGGGGGCTTACAGAGACTGAGACATTGACTAAGGAGCATGATGTGGACCTAGGCTCCCTGCACGCATGAAGCCAATGGGCAGCTTGGTCTTCATATGAAGCTCGTGGTGAGTGGAGGGGGCTTGTTTCTATTGCTGGCTTTTGGATCAATTCTGCCTGGCAGGGCTTGGCCTCAGGGGATGAAGGTATGTGCAGTCTTGCTGTGACATGGTATGCCGGGGAAGGTTGCAACGTGGGGATGTTGCTTCCCTTTTCTTGAGGGAAGGGGACAGGGAGGAGGGAAGGAGAGGAAGTGGGAGGCTTGGAGGAGGGGGAGAGAGAGAGGCCAGCTTCAGGATTCAAATTAGATAAACTAATATAAAATTTACAAAAAAGGAAGTGAAGTATTATAATTGTTCACTGTTGGACCCAAATGCTACAAAGAGCCATCAATAATAAGACAACCAAGTTTTTTATTTCATAACTTATCTAATGACAAGTTAGGGATCAAACTGTTGAATAGAGATAGATAAGAAATTAATGAGTATGTTTCCATGAAGATTTCATCAAATAACATAATGTGTGTGGATGGTCTGAGCTCAGTCTCCTATAAGTCCTTTTACTTATTGATGGTAGGCCATCTTTGTGTGTGGTGGCTCAAACAATACAAAGATCATGAAACATTAATTCTGCTTAGATAATTTGTGCTCAAATAACAAGTCTTCTCAATGGCAGAGAACAGGTAGCTTATACGAACAGGCTATAGACATATGCTTTGATATATTTATGCAGTCAAATAAACACTACAAAACAACCTTATCAGTAGCAAGAATAATACGGTCATCACCTTCCTGATTTGGGGGGGGGGGGTCTGCTTTAGATTTTTTTCTTTCATTTTTGCTTTAGATTTTAAGTAACTTCATTTTACTAAATTTTAATGACATGCAAAAATCCTTTTCCTCTATCCTATTTTCTGCAATTTTCCCTCACTTTTCTCCTCCCAGTCCGCCACCCCTGCACCTCCTCTCTCTCTAGATCCAATCTTCCTACTTTCCCTTCAGAAAAGAGTAGCTCTCCCAGAGATATCAAGCAAATATGGCATATCATGTTATAATAAGAATAAGCACATCTCCTCACATTAAGGTTGGACAAGGCAGCCAAGTAGGAGAAAAGTGGTCCTGAAAGCAGGCAAAATAGTCAGAGATAGTCCCACTTCTAGTGTTTGTAGTCCCATAAGAACAGCCAGCTACACAACTATGACAAATATGCAGAATACCTAGGTCACATCTATACGTGCTCCCTGATGGTTGGTTTGGTCTCTGTGAGTCTCCATGAGCCCTGGATAGTTGATTCTGTGGGATGTATTCTTGTGGTGTCCTTGACACCTCTGGCTCTTACAAGTCTTCCTCCCCCTCTTCAGAAGGATTTCCCAAGCTCCACCTAATTAATGTTTGACTGTGGGTCTCTGCTTCTGCTCCCATTAGTTGCTGGATGAAGCCTCTGATGACAATCTGCTAGGCTCCAATCTATGACTACAGTAGAGTATCATTAGGAAATCACTTCATTGACTTTTTACTGTGCTTGTTATTATGCTTTGTTCAATCATAGGTCTCTGAGCTACTCAGACTCTAGTTCCTGGCCTGCAGGGGATTTCAAGCATGGGCTACTCTCCTGGCATGAGTCTAAACTTGGGCCAGCCATTTGTTGGCCACTCTCACCAGTTCTGTGACATTTTTACCCCGCCACATCTTGCAAGCAGGACAATTTGCAGGTCAAAGGATTGGTGGGTGGGTTGGGATCTTAGTCCCTCCACCGGAAGCCTTACATGGTTATACAAAATGACTCCAAACCTGTATTACTAGGAGTCTTCTCTGCAGTCATCCTTGTGGGTTTCTGGGAGTTTCTGTTGCACTAGGGTTCTACCTCACCTTAAAATGTCCCCAATTCCATTCTTCTTCATCAGTTCTCTCTCTCTCTCTCTCTCTCTCTCTCTCTCTCTCTCTCTTTCTCTCCATCTTCCAACCTTATCCCTTCTGATATCATTCCCACAGGCCCACAGTTCACCCAAAAAATCTATTTTATTTCTTCTCCTCCAGGTGATCCATGCTTCCCTCTTGAGAACTTCTTGATTGTAGCATGATTGTCCTTTACAGCTAATATACACTTCTAAGTGAGTACGTTCTCTTAAAATATTTACTTATGGCAGCTTTGTATCCGAGTGGGTTTCCTAATAAGGGGAACAGGGACTGTCTCTGACATGAACTCTTGGCTGGCTCTTTGACCACCCCCCCCCAAGGGGAGGAGCAGCCTTGCCAGGCCATAGAGGAGAAAATGCAGCCAGTCCTAATGAGAGATGATAAGCTAGGGTCAGATGGAAAGGGAGGAGGACCTCTTCTATCAGTGGACTTGGAGAGGGACAGGGAGGAGATGAAGGAGATGGAGCTGGGGTGGGATTGGGAGCGGATGATGGAGGAGACTACAGCTGCGATACAAAGTGATAAACTCTAATTAATAGAAAAAAATAAAAATATAAAATATTTACTTACCTACTTTTCAGCCCTTATCCTTAAATTCTTTATATTCTAGTCACTTGTAAATATTCATCCTGAGAAAGTTCAAGTGTTGTTTTCTTTGTTTTGTTTTGTTTTTTCATCTCAAAACACTCTCACTTCTGAATTCTAATTTGTGGTCTGACACATAATCACGGGGAAATAAGAAACTATCCTGTATTAACAACAAGCAAAAAGCTAATCAAAGTAAAACATCAACAAAATATTGTTAAACCCATCAGAAGAGATAGATCACAGGACAAACCTCTGCATCTTCTATATCAGAGACAGACTGAAAAGCAGTCTGTTAGAAAAGAAACCTGTTAAGTAGAACCTCCCTGGAGCCACTCCTCAGGTGAGAGCTCCCGGAGATCAATCAGTGAGGACAAACCTGAGCGTGAGAAAATCTGGGGGACACAGCAATGGTACAAGTACTCAGACTTACATGAGTTTAAATTCTGGGGTTGCTATTGGATCCCTCCTCATATCGAAGTGTAAAGCAAAATCTATTCTGTCTTGGAGAGGAGGCGAAAAAGACCAACCAACAAACAAAAACCTTTTTAAAGCTCATGTGATTGTATTTTCTTTTGTGCTCAAAGGGAATAATTTTACCAGAGAATAGTCAGAGGTTTCCTCCTGCTTAACCTACATAGAGAAGACCTATATCCAGCCCTGTTTCATCCTCCACAGCAGCCACTGGTAGAATACAAAATACAGTGAAGTAGCAAGAACAGAATCACACTGAAAGCCTGAGGCCTCTTCATAGGAATAAAAGATGAGTTTGCAAATATACATATAAAGAAAATAGCTGAAGACCTATACAGTCTGTTTCATTTTATTCATTGTTGTGGCAATTTTCTCTAAAGGACAATACTGTTAAGACCCAAGAAGTTCGGGGGCGGAGCCAAGATGGCGACTAGCACACACAGTTTCTGAGCTGTGGAAGAGCTGAATGCCTGAGTTGGGGAGCAGAAGGATCTCTGAAGCCAAGAAAACAATGATGAGGCTTTCTAAATGACAGAGAATGTCGCATGAGGTGAGAACTTTGGTATCGGGTCACCCGGGGACATGTTTGGGGAAGGAGAGAAACACTCCTTTTATCTCCCGGCACTCCCCTTTCTCGGACCTCCCTCCTCCTCCGGACAGTGGACTCACTGAGATTCTCAGCTCAGACCTAACTGCCTGGGGTCTGCAGCAACTGAGGCAGAGCTCCTAGCCCATTAGCAGCAACTGCCAGCGGTACCAGTCTTGGAATCCCAGACCCGCGACACCATCCTCTCAGCGTCCCAGGTCTGCTAGCCGCCATACTGGCTCCGCAGGGTCTCTCATCCACTGACTGCATGGCCCCAAACCCTCAGTAACAGATAATACGCTGTATACCCACCAAAGCCAAGCAGACCCACCATACAAGCTAAGCACACTAGGCTTTGGGTCAACCAGGCTTGGAGAGCACAGTGGAGGGCCCCCAGGACTTCCCAGAAGTCATCTGGTCTGGCATCCCAGTCTCCAGCTGCACTAGGACTTCCTAATCTGGTGGCAGCAGCAGCACTGAGCTGACAGAGCATAGCAGTCCTCCAGCATAAGAACAAGCAGGGTCAAACCAGAAAGCAGAGAGCTCAGATACCCCAATCCCTGCCAAAGTGACCTGCTTGAGAGTGAGTGTGCCCTTGAGTATCTGCAGAGCCCCAGATCCAGGGTCCTTCTAAAACAGAAGCCAAGCATAGGACCCCTCCCACCCACATACTCACTGTGGGAAACAGAGGGTCACTTGGGACATTGAAGCCCCTCCTCTGCGGGTCCAATTGAGGAGTTAAGGCAGGTAATGCCAGAAATTGTGCTGCAACCATCACTAGTGCCCGCTACATATATAGTGCAGAGCCCCTCCCACACACTCAAGGGTTCAACATTATCTATCACTTTGTCCCTTGAGACACTCCTCCACACACACTTACACACACACACACAAACACACAAAAACATCACATATACACATACACACACACACATACACACACACACACACACACACACACACACGTGCGCTCGCATGCCTGCATTTGCCCCTTTTGTGCCCCCGTACTTTCCTCCCACAGGTACAGCTAGTCCACCAATGCACATGCTGAGGCCACGGGACCTCTCTCAGCTTCCTCAAGAAGAAGCTGAGAGAACTCTCAGACGCCAGAGAGAGACAGTACTAGTCTGAACTGCAGAATCCAAAAACAAACAGGGGAAGTTTCAGATAAGCCAATGACCAGGGGTAGGTGAAAGAACACATCCAACATAAATCAGTACATCATGAATTCACCAGCACCCCCAAAATTGATGGATACTCCAATTCATCAGAAGCACAGGAAAATGACCTTAAAGCAATGCTTACCCAATTATCTGAGGCTCATAAAGAGGAAAAAAACAATTCTCTCAGAGCAATAGCCATGCAAATTCAGACAGTTAAAGAGGAAATGAACAAATCTATCAAAGATTTGGCCAGTCAATTGGAGGTAAAGAAAGAGGAAATGGATAAAATTCTTGAAGAAACACAGGCAAACATAGCCAAACAAATAGAGGCACAAGTAGAGATACAATTAGTATCTAGTATCTAGTATTTAGTAAGTCTGGCTTAATAACATTAAATGAAAAGCAACTATGGAGATGATGGCTAAGAGAATGACAAAGAGCTACACCTGCCTAAGTTTGGTTCTGGATTCTATCTACAAGTGATTTTGATTATGAATAAATTCTTAAGCCATTTTCCAATTCTATTTCCTTACCATAAAATGGAAGTTCCCCAGAAATACATCAGAAAAGTTAATGATATAGTGAGAAGTATCTGTAATTGTACCACACTCCCAAAGTTATGTGCTTAAGAGTATTTTATGTCAGAGAATATCTCTTCTCTTACTAGGGAACCCACATGGCGACTGAGCTGTCTATGGGCTACAACCGAGGTGTAGGTCTAGGTCCTCTCTATGAATTGTTTTTGGTTGATGCATCAGTCTCTGCCTCCCCCCGGGCCTGCAAGTTTTTGTTGCTGTTGTTTGTTTGTTGGCATTATTGGTCTACTTGTGTAGCTCCTGTCTTCTCTCAGTCCTTTAATATCCCCCTTCTTCCATTTGACTTTCTGTGCTCTGTCCAAAGTTTAGCTGTGAGTCTCTGAATCTGCTTTGATCCCCTGTTGGTTGGAGTCTTAAGAGGACACCTGTGGCAGGTTCCAGTCCTGTTCCCTCTCTTCTGCCACTTCCAGTGTCTATCCTGTTTGCCCTTCTGAATGATAATTAAGCATTTTCCCGAGGGTCATCCTTGTCACATAACTGTTTTAGGTGTTTAAATTTTTAGTATGTTTATATAGCCATATATAATATGGCTAGTATTGCTTATAAGTGAGTATATACAATATATATCTCTCTGCTTCTGGGGTACCTCACTCAGAATGATCTTTTCTACTTCCATTCATTTGCCTGTAAATTTCATGATTTCCTTGTTTTCAACAGCCGAGTAGTATTCCATTGTGTAAATGTACAGCAATTTCTGTATCCATTTTCAGTTGAGGGACATCTAGTTTGTTTCCAGATTCTTGCTCTTATGAATAAAGCTACTATGAATATATGTCCTTGCTATATGGGTTCCCTAGTAAGGGGAGAAGAGACAGTCTCTGACATGAACTCGGTTGCCTGCTCCTTGATTACTAATCCCTGGTTGAGCAGCCTAACCAGCCCACAGAGGAAGATGATCCAGACAGTCCTGTTAGGACCTGATATGCAAGGGTCAGACAGTAGGTAAAGAGGACTTCCTGTATCAGTGAACTATGTAGGGATAGGGGAGGAAGAAGGAGGGAAGCTGGGACTGAGAGGAGATGAGGGAGGGTGCTACAACTGGGATACAAGTGAATAGACTGTAATAAATAACAACAACAACAACAACAATAATAATGATGAGAGAAGTAAAAAAGAGTATTTTATAAGACATAAAAATACAAATAGGCAAAAAGTATGTTTTTGATCAAAGAAATTTATATAAATATTATATATATTTTTTGTCAGAGACTGAAGATTTAAGATGTGTTAGTCATATAAATTTTAAATATAACATTTTTTATTACCATGTATTACTCATGCCAAGAGAATATAGTTTTACAGTACATTTAGAGTAATATTTACTGTCTATAGTAAATTATTGAGAGAACTAATGTGTTTACAATGAAAGCAATTGACAAGGGAAAAAGGTAGAATAAAAATATATAATATAATCAATACAAATATGAATGAATTGTGATTAAAACACTAATATTAAGCAGAAGAACAAATAGTTAACACTATTAGGTAAATATATAATTTTCCAAATAATGCAAAATGAATCACCTTATAAACCATATTTAAGTGCCCGCAAGATGGCTTAGTAAGAAAAGGTGCTTGCTCTACAAAGCTGGCATTCTGATTTTTATTATTGGTAGCCACAGAATGATGAAAGTAAAGAACTGGTAACAATTTTCCTCTGGCCCCTACCTATGTGCTTTGGCACATTACCCTCCTATTATACACTTCCTCACATATTTAAAGTAATATTAAAACTGTCAGGAACAACTAAAGGAAAACATAAGACCAACCTATGTGATGTCAATAAAAAAAAAAAAACAGATTAAATAAAGTTACATATGCATTTGACCAAGTAGGCTTCATCCCAGGTATGCAGGGGTGGTTCAATATACGAAAATCCATCAATGTGATCCACCATATTAACAAACTGAAAGAAAAAAACCACATGATAATCTCCCTGGATGCTGAAAAAGCATTTGACAAAATCCAACATCCATTCATGTTTAAAGTACTGGAGAGATCAGGGATACAAGGCACATATCTAAACATAGTAAAGGCGATATACAGCAAGCCTATAGCCAACATCAAACTGAACAGAGATAAACTTAAAGCAA
Organism: Psammomys obesus; assembly: GCF_907164565.1. Taxonomy (NCBI): domain Eukaryota; kingdom Metazoa; phylum Chordata; class Mammalia; order Rodentia; family Muridae; genus Psammomys; species Psammomys obesus. The sequence continues at coordinate 20,473,468 of NW_026587216.1, forward strand.
TCCCACTGAAATCAGGGACAAGACAAGGCTGCCCACTCTCTCCATATCTCTTCAACATAGTGCTGGAAGACCTTGCTAGAGCAATAAGACAGTTGAAGGAGATCAAGGGGATACAAATTGGAAAGAAAGAAGTCAAATTATCACTATTTGCAGATGATATGATAGTATACATAAGTGACACCAAAAACTCTACCAGGGAACTCCTACAGCTGATAAACACCTTCAGCAAAGTGGCCGGATACAAAATTAACTCAAAAAAATCAGTAGCACTCCTGTATACAAAAGACAAAAGGGCTGAGAAAGAAATTAGAGAAACAACACCCTTCACAATAGCCACAAATGGCATAAAGTACCTTGGTGTAACCCTAACCAAAGAAGTCAAAACTTGTATGAAAAAAATTTCAAGTCTCTGAAGAAAGAATTAGAGGAAGATATGAGAAGATGGAAAGATCTCCCATGTTCATGGCTTGGCAGGATTAACATAGTAAAAATGGCCATCTTACCAAAAGCAATCTACAGATTTAATGCAATTCCCATCAAATTGCCAACACAATTCTTTACAGACCTGGAAAGAAAATTTCTCAACTTCGTATAGAATAACAAGAAATCGAGAATTGCTAAAACATTCCTCTACAATAAAAGATCTTCTGGAGGTATTTCCATCCCTGATCTCAAGCTGTACTATAGAGCAACAGTAATAAAAACTGCATGGTACTGGCAGAGAAACAGAATGGTGGATCAATGGAATCGAACAGAAGACCCAGAAATAAACCTACACACTTACGGACACCTGAATTTTGACAAAGATGCCAAAACCATACAATGGAAAAAAGATAGCATCTTCAACAAATGGTGCTGGTCCAAATGGATGTCTACATGTAGAAAAATCAAAATAGATCCATACTTATCGTCCTGCACAAAACTGAAGTTCAAGTGGATCAAAGACCTCAACATAAAACCAGACACATTAAATTGGCTAGAAAAAAAAAGGGGGGGGGAATACCCTAGAATTCATTGGTACAGGAGAAAACTTCCTGAACAGAACACCAACAGCACAGGCTCTAAGAGCAACAATCAATAAATGGGACCTCATGAAATTGAAAAGCTTCTGTAAAGCAAAGGACACCGTCATCAAAACAAAGCGACTGCCTGCAGATTGGGAAAGAATCTTCACTAACCCTTTATTTGACAGAGGACTCATATCCAATATATATAAAGAACTAAACAAGCTCAAAAGCAACAAACCAAGTAATCCACTTAAAAAATGGGGAACAGAGCTAAACAGAGAATTCTCTGTAGAGGAATATCGAATGGCAGAGAGGCACTTAAAGAAATGCTCAACCTCATTAGCCATTAGGGAAATGCAAATCAAAACAACCCTGAGTTTTCACCTTACACCCATCAGAATGGCCAAGATGAAAAACTCAAGGGACAACACATGCTGGAGAGGTTGTGGAGAAAGGGGAACCCTTCTCCACTGCTGGTGGGAATGTAAACTGGTACAACCACTCTGGAAATCAATCTGGCGTTTTCTCAGACAACTAGGAATAGCGCTTCCTCAAGATCCAGCCATACCACTCCTAGGCATATACCAAAAAGAGGCTCAAGTACACAAAAAGGACATTTGCTCAACCATGTTTGTAACAGCTTTATTTGTAATAGGCAGAAGCTGGAAACAACCCAGATGCCCCTCAACTGAAGAATGGATGCAGAAACTGTGGTACATCTATACAATGGAGTATTACTCAGCAATGAAAAATAAGGAAATCATGAAATTTGCAGGTAAATGGTGGGACCTGGAAAGGATCATCCTGAGTGAGTTGTCCCAGAAGCAAAAAGACACACATGGTATATACTCACTCATATAAACATACAACATAGAATAAACCCACTAAAATCTGTACATCTAAACAAACTAAGCAAAAGAGAGGACCCTAACTAAAATGTTCAATCCCCATCCTGAAAGGCAAAGAGGATGGACATCAGAAGAAAAAGAGAATAGGAAACAACCTCGGAACCTGCTACAGAGGGCCTCTGAAAGCCAGAAGAAAACAGGAAACAACCTTGAAACCTGCCACAGAGGGCCTCTGAAAGCCTCTGTAGTATAGACTGTCAAAGCAGATGCTGAGCCTGATGGCCAACTGATGGGCAGAGTGAATGGAATTTTATGTAAGAAGTGGGAAATAGTAAGAGCTGGAGGGGACGGGAACTCCACAAGCAGAGCAACAGAACAAGATAATTTGAACACAGGGAACTTCCCAGAGACTCATACTCCAACCAAGGACTATTCATGGAGATAACCTAGAACTCCTGCACAGATGTAGTCCATGGCAGTTCAGTGTCCAAGTGGGTTACATAGTAATGGGAAGAGGGACTGCCTCTGACATAATCTGATTGGCCTGCTTTTTGATCACCTCCCCTTGAGGGGGGAGTAGCCTTACCAGGCCATGGTAGAGGACAATGCAGCCAATTTTGATGAGAACTGATAGACTAAGATCAGAAAGGAGAGGAGAACCTCCCCTATCAGTGGACTTGGGGAGTGGCATGCATGCAGAAAGGGGAGGGAGGGTGGGATCGGGAGGGGAGGAGGGAGGGGCTTATGGGGGATACAAAATGAATAAAGTGTAATTAATAAAAAATTAAAAAAATCAAAAGATATATTTCTGATGTGATAGCTCCTTTGAAGGCTTATAGCCTCCTCTTTGTTGCTAAAACGCACTGAACAGTTCATTTATAATCACTTATTTGACAGTGTTATAAATAATCATAGGCTTTATGAAGTACCAATTTCTTAATATATTCTAATTACCACATCATGAAAGGTCCCCCACCTTCTAATCATGTGTCTACATCTATACCTTTACCAAGTGAAGGGTACATCTATACCTCTGCCAAGTGAAGGGAAACTCCATGCTGTTTCAGGAGAGAAGACTAATATTCCAGATGAATTTTACCATTTATTTGCCATTTATCATAATTGTTCATAGGCATAAACCCAAAGGCCATTTTCCTGGTTAGTAAGGTTGTTGCTATAGACTAAAAGGTAAAGTGCTTACATTTCACAACAGGCATTCCATCATGAGATGCAAAAAGGAATCCTTTGAGGCAGTGGCCACAGTATTTCAAGTACTTGTAAACTCAACCCTGGATTTGAATTTGGTGGTTAAGATTTCCTGGGTTTTAAATGCTCAACCTAATTCCCAACTTGGATTATTCTCCCCTTCATAACTCAGTCCTTCTCGCTCCATGTCCTACCAGACATTTAGTGTGCTTGCCATACCAATCCATCATTTTCTGTTTTCTGCCCTACCTCTCTCTCCTCTGAAAAAAAGACTTCCCTGCTACCACAGAATACCGATTTCCATGTCAAACTCACCATTGTTTCCAGGCTTTTCTCTGGATGCCTTTGCTTTCTTCTACATTCCTATACCCCTCTATTAATTTTAACTCCCCCTAGGAAGCTTGTTGAGTAGTTCTTTCTTCTAGTTTCTACAAGAGTACAAAGCTAGCCATTTTTGCTCGTCTTGAGGGAATGGGTTTCAGAGCCATAGCTCTCTCGTCTAAAATTGCAGTCAAGCAGTACTGGGTCCAGATTTTTATTAGCCTGACCCGGGATAAACAATGAAGCCAGCATTGTGCCAGCATCTCTGCATTCAGCTATTTGATTTACGTCCTCTCTTTTCCGTATATGACTCTGTCTTCAAAGCAAACAAACAAGCAAACAAACAAAACTGAATAAACCAGTGTCTGTGGGGTGATACTATTGTCAGTAGAAAACCCATGTCTTTACACAATTCACAGTGTCACAGAAGGACACTGACCTTAAGGACTGAAGTAGAAAAGACTCAAGCTCAGCCTGTAAGCCTTCTTTACTTACTGAGCTCTGAGAAGCACAGCAGCAATGGAAATGTTGTATAGGAATACAGGATAGAGAGCCACGGGTATGAATCTGGACTTAGTTTACTAGTTGTATAACTGTGGTTGAGTTGGTAAGTCATTTGATGACTCTACTTTCTTATCATGAATTGAGACATAACTACAGTTATACACTGTTTCAGGTTTGTTATAAAATAGAATTGCCATGTGCTAAATCAACCTCTTTTAACTTTCAATATGATTAATGGTGGGTATTAGCTTTTTATGACTAAAATCAGAGATGAGTTTGGAAAGCTAAAGGGCAATCTGTCTGTAAAATATTTCAGAAAATATTTAAAAATAAAAGAATATAGCCTTTATCAAGTAAGTAGGAATATTTAGAAGAATGAGAACTAGGGAAAGAAAACTATACACAGTAGATTATGAAACTTAAAAACAAACCAGAAATGCGCACTAAAAACAAAATCAAAACAATCTCAGTAATTTTGTTTTGTTTTGTTTTCATTAAGAAGGAAGACATGGTGTCTTCAGATAGAACATTGCATGTGGCAATGTTTAAACTTCTACTGTGTTCCACAGAAAATTTATATATGACAGTAAACATAGGCATGTTTGAATTTCCTTCTAAAGAATTACAAGAATGAACTTGTTCAAGTTGCATGGAGTCAGCAAACACACCATCTTCATCATAGAAACATGAATTGAGGCCACCAGTTGGCATTAGTGTCAATGAAAGGTATAATACTTACATAAGCCTTCTAACAAGATTTAAAGACACCTAATATGCAATTTTACGTGGGTTTGTGGCTAGAAAAAGAAGTGGATTATCCTTTGAGGGAGGCTTTCCAAGCTTCCAGAGGACCTCACAGATTTCAGAAGTATATTCCCAAAGTCAATATAAGGATGCATGGAATCAGTCAACGTGAAAAATCTCTGCCACTTGTCAAATCCTGACATATGTTCAATGTCTGCTGTTCCACCTTAATTATACAGTGTAGAATCTCTAAGACTGATGTACTAGAATATTTTGTTGCCATTAGTTCTTTGTAGGATTACTTGAACAGAATCATCCATTCAGTAAATATGTAGAAAATCTGAACTTCTGCTAACAACTGGTTATTTTCCAGGATCAATGCTCCCAATAAAATCAATTCTGCAAGCCCTCTGGACCTTCTTCAACAGACCTCTCTCTTTCTTTCTTCTGGAGTGGTGGAAGGGAGGATACCTCAGATGTCCATAGTTTAATATCGTTTAGCTTCTCTACACTTCCGCTGTTTTTAAGTTTGACATTTTTATCTCTGAGGCAGTATTGATCAAGGAAACGCAAATTCTATGGTCTAATTTAAGGACAAGCCCATATAATTCAAGCCAAGATCTCCATGCATCCCCTCAAGCTTCATTCTGATCTCCCTTTCATTTCTTTAGGTGAACGCAAAACATCAGGACTGCAGTATTTCTGAGAAACTAGAATATCAAAAATGACATCACTGTTTACAAAGCTAAAATCCTGAGTCTTGTAGATCATTACAACTAGTCTATCTCTTGTGTTGTATAAACAAAGTGAACAGTGTTTAAAGAAATCAATGTTTAGTTTATAAATAGTGTCAGAGTTAACTTCAGACAGTATGGATTTTAAAACAAAGGAGGTTATAAGAAATGGGAAAAATCATATTGTAAAGTTAAAAGGTCAATATTTTAAAGAATAGGACTCTTAAATGTCTCTGCATAAAAAGTGTCAAATCTCTACAGGAAAAATCACAGCAAAAATAAAAGTGTAAATAGATGACTATTCTATTTTCAATTTTTTTCTCTTTCTCTCTCTTCCCCTGCCTTCTCTCTCTCCTTCTCGCACCTTCTTTCTCTCTGTGTGTGTCCAAAGTTTATTTCAAATGATTTAAAAATGAAAACTATGCATTTTGGGGTGCCTGGAGACTTATTTGACTGTAAGGCTCATCTCTTGAGATTCAGTAAGTTTTCCTTCATTAGTACCTTCCTCAGTTATTGCTTTCCTTTGAAATTAAGTATATCTATGCTTATATTACATGCAATTATCATGTACACAGAGTAGCATAAACTTCCCAAAGAGCAACCACAGCAAAAACAAAACAAGACAAAAAGTAGAAGGCAATTTGACAACATGACCATTTAGAATTTAGTAAACTAATAATAACAGATTCTCTCCTGGGGCATATGACTGTGGGAGACCAGTCCAAAAGGGTGTTCAGTGATCCGAGGAAGGTGGGTGACAATGCAAAGTACAAATTTGGTGGATGAAGTGAGCTTCAACAACTTCACACAGACATACAGACAGACAGACACACACACACACACACACACACACACACACACACTCACACTTTGTGGATGGAGCAAAGCTCCAACAATGTTATTTTATATATCACAGCTCACACATCCAGCTAAATCTTTCAAGCGGTACAAGAATCATAATGTGGTTGCATTCAACTTTTCTTTAAGTGAATGGTCACAATGATTAACCTGAGGGGAAAAAAGTCCCTCAATACCCTCACGTGATAATTTATTTTTGTTGGTGTGAAAAATAAATGAGAAAAAAACAAATTATTTCCATGAACCCACATACATTTGTAACTAAGCAACTTGTTATAGATTAATAAAGTATAACCAAGCAAAGTAATTTTTTATCGGGTCCATTTCTCTTACTGACAGGCTGAAATTTGCAATTACAAAGAAATAATTGATTATTTTATTATTTAATATTAAAAAGCAATCTTATAAAAATTTTAAAATAATCACACATCTAAACTTTTATATAAAAAACAATCAGCCACTTCTACTTTAAATCCCCAGCATATACAGCTATATATTAATACTGTTTTTAATTAAATCATATCAGGAATCTGATGGCAAAAATGGGTAAAATAAATTCATTACCATCTTGAACACCAGCCCAGCTTTAGCAAGAAAAGACTCTACCCAGAAGGTATTAAAACAGATGCTAAGAATCATAGACAAACTTTGGGCAGAGTACAGAGAATCTCATGAAAGTAGGGGGAAATGAAAGCCCTGGAGGGGACAGGAGTTCCACAAGGACAGCATCGGAATAAAAAAAATCTAGGCCCAGGGGTCTTTCCTGAGACTTATACTCCAACCATGGACCATGCATGTAGATAAACTAGAACCCCTGCACAGATGTAGCCCATGGCAGCTCAGTCTCCAAGTGGGTTCCATAGTCATGGGAACAGGGACTGTCTCTGACATGAACTCAGTGGCTGGCTCTTTAATTTCCTTCCCCTGAGGAGAGAGCAGCCTTACCAGGCCACAAAGGAAGACAATGCAGATAGTCCTGATGAGACCTGATAGGCTAGGGTCAGATGGAAGAGGAGGAGGACCTCTCCTATCAGTGGACTGGTGGGTGGGGTATGGAAGGAGAACAGGGAAGAAGGGAGAGATTTGGAGGGAATGAGGGAGGGGGCTACAGCTGGGATACAAAATGAATGAATTGTAATTAATAAAAAAAAATAAATTAAAAAGTAAAAAGAAAAATGTCAGCCAGTGCTAGTCAGGCTTTATTGTTCTTGTTCCCTGACCTCAAAAAGCCTATAGCTCAACTATTGAAAGTGTGCCTTTCTGAGTTGCAGATTGTTCCTTAACATTTGCTATGTCAAAGCCGCTAACTTTCCTAACAATCCACATTATCTAAATTTTCCTAAGTTGTTGGTCATTACTACATCTACACCTCCACGTCCTTTCTGCCCCAGCAGCAAGGCTTAAGAAAAAGCTAGTACTATCATTGAAGTACCACTGAAACTGCCCAGGGAGCATCTGTTCTCTTAGAGTTATGATACGACTCATGGGTTCTGAGGGACATGGTGACCCAGAAGACAACAAGTGGATGGATGCTGCATAACAGCACATTGTCCTCAGAACTCTGCCTATCCAAGGTACACCCATCATGGTTGTGATAACAGGTTGGCTGCATTCAATGAGTTCTAAAGTTGTTGTGCTATTTCTGACCTTCCCAAGCAATTGTTGACCAGACTGACCTAACCAAATATGAATTCGCTCTTGTGGATCATCCGGAAATTCCACCAGAAAGTGTTTAGTGACCTAATAACGATTCTGCCACCATTGTACCAATACTCAGCTTTAACCGGTAGATTGGTTATTACACACAGGGTTCAGTTCTGGGTAAGATTAAGGTGCCTGAAAGTACCTTCAAGGATTATGATGAAAGCTAAACAACAGGAAGTCCAATTCCAAGTTTATCTGAGATTGAATTATCTATGCAGCTGAAGTATGTACTGTCCTTACTAATAGGAACTTACCATGTAGATATTACAAGTGCAATTGAAACAGTTGTATTAATTTGTTGACCTCAGAGGATTCCCCAACTAAAACACTTATGTATGCAATACCTTGTTGAAATTAAAGAGAGAACATGAACTAAATTACATAAATTTTGATAATCAACAATATGCAACCATTATTTGGACACTGCAGAACAAAGTTGTGTTTGAACTGGTATCCCTATCAAAAGTATACAGTCTTTTAAAAAAATTGACAAGATATTTGCCTCTCTCTTTTTAGTTCCACTCAGTATTAAATACTTACCTCTATATGTCAGTGTTCCTAACCTAGAAACAAATCCATGAATATTATCTTCACCAGTAATTAACAGTGTTTTCTTTGTTTTCCCATGAAGTCACTTGAAAATAGAGAGTAAAACTAAGATCTGTGTGGAGAGCTGCTTGTTTGTCAAGCTGCTTAACAAGGCAGTGAAGAACATGTTTTCACTCTGGCCTTCACCTTGAGACAGAGAAAAGAGGAAGCTTCATCAAGTTCCTTAAAACTTGTTTGTGTGACCTTGGACCATATCTGCTGCAGGGAAGTGGTTTTAGAAAACAATTTTGGCATCTCCAGGAACTTCTTTCTTGTATAGATGTGACTTGTTTTTGCTTTGCCTATAAAAAGGAAATTGTGGAATAAACTCTCACCTGCAGTTTTACCGACAGCCTTCTCAAGCCGATCTTGTGTGTAGTGTGACGTGCTTTAAGTATTTCAGTCCTTACTCCCCACTCAGAAACTGTTAGACTCTGCCAGCAGGCTCTAGCAGATTTTTTTTAGGGTATTCTCACATAGAAATTCTTATTTTTACTAGAGATAATTGTACTTTTTCTAGATCCTTGTACAATACCAAGATATTACTATTAATGGTATTTTTCTGTGAGTTCTAAAGGGAAGTATTTTCTTTTTGTCTTTAATGCCCAATATACATTGTCTCTGATTTAATGCATGCTTTGTTTTCTAATGTCCTACTTACTCACAGTCCAATTACGATCTCAAGGCTCTTTTCTAATAATATTATTTCTAGATGGTAAGTATGAATGTATCAGCTCCTCTCAGGAGTCAACAATTGTGATTCTGTTCTGTCTATATCTAACTAAAGCATTCTCCATAAGTTAACATATATATAATTTGTCTGTCTTTGACTCAATTTCTTATTTACTTATTTGAGTATTTGTTGTAAGAATAACTACCTGCTATTAATTATTCCTGGAGGTAGGCTGGAAGAGAAAGAAGCTCATAAAGAAATACAATTCAGTTTGAGCTTTCTTAGGAGACAGTTTTGTGATTAGGGGATAATGGAGCATGACACAGCCTTGAAGCAGTTTTCAAGGAAAATAGAGTCTGTCCTTTACAAACCTAGAAAATAGTTTCATTAAAGGCAATAAAGTGCAGGGGGAGGGGACTCAAGATGGCAGCAAACCATACCTGAGGGGAATAGGATTTGAAATTGGTGAGTGGAGAGGCAGCTGAGGTCAGAACATCCACACTGAGGTTTCCTGGGCAAGAGGGGACAACTCATGAGCTGGAACAGTTTGGATCCAGGTCACCTATGGATGTCTCCTGGGACTGAGAGTGGCAAATATTCAACCCTCCCTGAACTTCACCTTGCCCCCAGCATGGGCCTCCCTGCTCAGCTGAGAAGACAGTAACAGTAGTTGCCCCTAGCATGATACTCTGTGCTCTGTGACTGAGACAGCAGAGACAGCAGCAGTAAGGGCTACTCAGAATTGTGGGCAGCTGTATGGGCCTCCCAGGTCTTCAACTGGAATGGCTGCTGCTGCTAGCCCAAGCTGGAGTCTTCTTGCTTGGTTACTGAGACAGCAGAGGTGGCTGATGCAAGTACTGGCCTCCCTGCCCAGTAGCCAAATAGTGGACACCACTGAGCTGACAGATTTTCTACATTCTCATTTGCCATTGTGGGCCCAAATCTGAGAGTTAGAGAACAGTGGGAAACCCTGTGGTTTTCAATTAGGCCTGTGAGCAACTGAGCGTGCCTTCAAGTGAGAGCATTCAGAGCCCCAGATCCAGGGTTCCTCTATGTTAGCTGCCAGATATCCAGGCATCAGATCTCTCTAACCCACACCCACACACTGGGCAACACAGGGATCCACGGGACACAGTTCTCAACAGTGAAGCTCCTGTTCAGTGGGTCTGCCAGTGAAGTCCAGGAAAACAGTTCCTGGAGCCCAGACTGATCTGAATACCAGGAAGACTACTACAACAAGCCTTAAGCCACTGAGGTATTCAGGGAACCTGTGCATTGCACCAAGGAACAACACCAGCACCCCTCCTGTGTTTATACTCCACCCTTCCAAGCATCTACACACTTTAGAACCTTCTACCTCAAGGAAAACTTCCACGCAAATGCCTGTGCTTGCACACATGCCTGCCACCTTCCTCCCTTAGGTACAGCTGAAATAGCAACACCGACTCTCAAACCAGTAGACCTCTTTCATCTTCCTGAAGAATACTACAGACGCCAGAGACATACAGACCCATTCTGAAGTACAGACTCCAGGAACAAACAGAAAAGGTTACAGATATGCAGATGGCTAGAGGTCAGTGTAAGAACATATCCAATAAAATTCAGGACATCATGGCTTCACCAGCAACATCAAAAATCAATGGATATGCTAATTTGTTGGAAACACAGGAAAATGATCTCAAGTCTATTCTTATCTAGTTATTAGAGGCACATATAGAGGAAACGAACAAAGCTCTCAAAGAAATACAGGAAAATACAGCCAAACAAATGCAGGCACAACTAGAGGCACAATTAGTGGCATATAGAGAGTAAATGAACAGAAAAAATAGAGGCCATAATGGAAAGACAGGAATCCGTATTCAAACAGATGAAGGAAATGGGGAAAGACATGAAAACATAATTAGAATCAATAAAGAAAACACAGAGAAAACCCTGGAGCTGGAGAACTTAGAGAAAAAATCAGGAACCACAAAGTAAAGCATCACCAACAGACTACAAGAGTTGGAAGAGAGAATCTTAGGCGTTGAAGAATAGTAGCAGAAATTGATACATCTCTCAAAGAAAAAGTAAAATCAGAGAAGTTCCAAACACAAAACATTCAAGAAATCAAGGCTGCAATGAAAAAAAAAAAAAAGAAATCTAAGAATAATAGAAACAGACAACAATAACAAAAACTCCAGGCTCCAAGGTCCAGAAAATATTTTCAAGAAAATCATACACAGAAGAAAATTTTCCCAACTTAAAGAAAGAGATATCCATAAAGATATAAGGGGCCTACAAAACACCAAATATACTAGGCCAAAAAAGAAACACCGCATGTCACATAATATTCAAAATACTAAATCTACAGAACAAAGAAAAAATATTAAAAGCAGCAAGGGAAAAAGACCAAGAAACAAATATAGGTAGACCTATGAGGATCACGAAAGAATTCTCAACAGAAACTATGAAAGTCAGAAGACCAAGTGAAAATATCATGCAGACTCTAAAAGAAAACAGAAGCCAAACCAGACTATTATACAACAAAGTTTTCAATCAACATAGATGGAGAAAAAAATATTCCACGAAAAAACTAAACTTAAACAATATATACAAAGCAAACCAGCCCGACAAAAGATACTAGAAGAAAAACTTTAATCCAATGAAATCAACTACACCAAACAAAACACAGGATGTAGATAACTTCACAACAAAAAATTAAAAGAAGCATAGAAACACAGTAACACCATCAACCCCACAGTAAAAGAAAATTATGGGACACAATGAAAGCAGTGCTAAGAGGAAAATTCATAGCACTAAGTGCCTCTAAAAAGAAGTTTGAGACATCTCATATAAGCAACTTAATGGCACACCTAAAAACCCTAGGGAAAAAAAAAAGAAGCAGACACACCTAAGAGGAGTAAAGGATTAGAAATAATCAAACTCAGAACTGAAATCAATGAATTAGAAACAAAGAAAACAATTCAAAGAATCAATGAGACCAAAAGCGGATTCTTTGAGAAAATCAACAAAATAGACAAATTCTTAGCCAAACTAACTAAAAGGCAGAGAGAAAATATCCAAATCAGCAAAATCAGAAATGAAAAGGAGGATATAACAACAGACACTGAGAAAATCTAAAAAATCATTAGGTCTTACTACAAAAGTCTATATGCCACAAAATTTGAAAATCTAAATAAAATGCACTATTTTCTTGATAGACTCCATTTACCAAAGTTAAATCAAGATCAGGAAAATAGATTGAATAGTCCTATATCCCCTAAGGAAATAGAAGCTGTCATCAAAAGTCTCCCTTCCAAAAAAAAAAAAAAAAAACCCAAGACCAGAATGTTTCATCTCAGAATTCTACCAGACCTACAAAGAAGAGCTGACGCTGACACCAATTTGCTTCTAACTATTCCCCAAAAATAGAAACAGAAGGATCATTACAAAACTCATTCTATGAAGCCATGGTCACCTTGATACCTACACCACACAAAGCCCCAACAAAAAAAAGAGAACTTCAGACATATCTTTCTTATGAACAGTGATACTCAATAAAATACTTGCAAACCATATCCAAGAAAGCACAAAAGACATCCAATTTGACCAGGTAAGCTTCATCCCAGGCATGCAGGGGTTGTTCAACATACAGAAATCCATCAATGTAATCCACCATATAAACAAACTGAGTGAGAAAAAAAACACATGATCTTCTCCTTAGATGCTGAAAAAGCATTTGAAAAAATCCAACACCCATTCATTTTTAAAGTGTTGGAGAGATCAGGGATACAAGGCACATACTTAAACTTAGTAGAGACAATATACAGCAAGCCAACAGTCAACCTTAAACTAAACAGAGAGAAACTTTATGACATAAAGAGGAACTATATGGGATTTATTGATAAGAACTGATTAAACACAGGTTGTCTGTTAAAGGTTACAGCATAAGGCTGTGCAGTTGGCTCATCTGGTAAAATCTGCTGTAGTAAACTCGCCGTAGTTTACTACTGAGTTCAGTTTCTGGAAACTAAGTATAAAGAATGTGATGATGCAAAGTGACCACTCCTATAGCAAGACATAGGTGAGAATCAGGAGAATTGGCTGTACACTGTGTAATGGCCAAACAAGAAAAATCTGCCTCAAAATAATGTGGAAGGAGAGAAGTCATCGATGCCAACAGGTCATGTTATGATCTCTATGCATATGCCACAGAATGCGTATGTCTGCGCTATAGTACACTTCACCGTACACACAAATTGCTGGACACTCATGGCCCTCAAGCAGCAGGGAGAACTTAAAACGGAAGCAGGACTTCCTTTGTAAACTTTGTATACTCTGACCTGCGTGGTTCTTGGGTTCTTGTGGTTCCAGGTACCTTTCCATTGGAACACAGAACCATCTCAGAGCTGTGTGTTTCCTGGCGTCCCTAGTAATAGAACGTCTCTGCATTTGAGCAGAAAGGCCATCACATTTTTTTTTTTTTTCAAAACTGTAATGCGATAGAATAGTGAATTAAAAATAGCTCTAACAGATTTTGGCATTTGTTACCTGAAACATGAACCAGAATGTTTTCAATAATAAGGCAGCTTAATGTACCAATCCTGACTTTGTTGACAATAAACAGATTCACAGGCTGTTTCATTGATTTTTCTCACTGCCGTGACCAATATCTAACCAAAAGCAACTAAAACATAGAAGTATTCATTTTGGCAGATTTCACAACAATGAAATGATGGTGGAATTTATGGTTTCAAGATCAATAGCCTTGTGCTCCTCACATCTTCACATCTTGAAAAACCACAGGCAGAAGAGATAATGCTTTAGCTCCTTTCATACTTGTTTCTCAACTCCAAGAAGGTACTGCTGACATTATATGGATCAGAATACAGAGAACATGTTCAGAGATTCTTGTACACCAGGACAAATAATTGTCTCAAGGATATATGGACAAAGTATTGAAACAATGGTAAGTTAATAAAGCAGAGAAATATACTCCTGAAAATAGGAGTAGGCTAGTGAGTTGTAATAGGTCACATACTCAGCTCAAAAAAATAAATAAATAAAAATAAAAATCTGTGACACACACACACTCAGAAATACAGCTCTCAGGTAATTCAAAATTCAGTGAAGATTTAAAATCACAAAATGTTAGAATGATTGGTATTATGGAGTTCACATAAGAGACATAGGAAGGTCCAGGAGAAAAACCTTTCAGAAGAGCTGAAATAAATCTGTGTGGAAGAACATCAGATCCTTGAAATTTTTCCAGACATGGATTTATTGTTGAGTAAATTGGCAAACCCTATGTTATCTCATAAGCAATTATTAACCTGACAAAGTCTCATTTTTCTTCTATACCTGAACATAAAAATAACCAAAGCATGTTGTCTTTAAGTGGGAAGGTCATGGATATACAAATTCTGTAACCCAATTTATAAGGAGCTAGCTAGCAAAGAGAAAGTTCAGGCTGGAAGGTCACAGCAGATGGGCCTCTTGCTCATAATTAGAAGTCTACAAAACCATAGACTGAAGGATGTTGGTTATGGGTTAATAACAAAAAACAAACAAACAAAAAAAACCCCAATTATTTAAAATCTGCTGTTTCATGACCAGTATCCATTCGGTTCTTAAATGAATCAAAGTGGTTAGGCACTTCCTTCTATCCACTATACAGTTTCAGAGTAAACAGCCATAGATGTACGTATGTGAGGGGGAAGGGGAGGGCTAGAAGAATCAGGTCTGTAAATTGTTACAAAGTTGTGGAAGTGATCCTGTCTTAGACATTAGATCTGAATCTGAAAGCATGTCTGCATCATGAAACTGTGAGCAAAAGTAGTTAGGCTGAGAGCAGGTCCCCATATTCTGCCATCTAGTTGTTATTATTCCTTATAATCTAAACTAAATAGTCCCTTGTGGCATGCTCATAAAGAACCTGTGTCTTATTAATGTAGATCAGGGACCTTTTCCTATCACTTTGGTATTGCAGCTTATATATATATATATATATATATATATATATATATATATATATATATTAGTGCTTTATTACCAGGGATGCTTCTTGTTTCTGCTTGTTGTCATGGTGAATCACTATTACTCTTTGTACTCCACAAAGAAGGAGCTCTCACTAAACTAGTATGTTCTTGCTAGTATCCCTCTCCCTAATGCAGCCTTTGATAATGGTATATCTCTTTTCCTTTTCTGGTATCTATTGTGTGAGAGGGAATACATTTTTTTTAGCTATTTTATTGGGTTCTTATATCTACCATCCTTCCAGCACTTATTCCAACATAGTCTCTTCCTTAGGTATGAGAGAAGGAAGGTTACAGGGGAAAGAAGACTTAGACCTCTTTGGACTAGTTTCTGTGAACCAGCACGAACATGACTTTGAATACACTCCTATTGTCCACAGTCTTGTCAGAAATTCTACGATTCTATCTCCTATGGCCATTTCAGTTCCTGCTTTTGTGATCCTGGGGATAGAAAGAAAGATTCCTTTGAATCTCTTCATCACTATTTATATATAATTTAAATCTACACCTCAGTGTTGCCAAATGAATACATACATCGTCAATTCAATCTTATGCTCCAATACTATCACTCAAACATTCTGAGAACCTAGTATCATTAATTTGTGTTTCTTTTTGGTGTATATTGACTAACTCTTATCACTTTCACTTTTTGTTTCTTCTTTTCAGACTCAGTAGGTCCCCAGCTAAGCCATGACATAACTTTACGTTAGTTGTAGGTATAATTGGTGGAGGAGAAATGAACACAGCTCTTGCATCATCCAACAAGATCCTTCTATATTATTCAAATTACTTTGAAATATTAACTCTTAACATGGTAGGATATGTCATTCCATAAAAATCTGTGGGGTAGAAGCCACACCTTGGTTGTTCATACCTTTAATCCCATCACTCAGGAGGAAGAGGCAGGTGGATCTCTGTGAGTTCGAGGCCACCCTGGTCTACAAAGCTATTTCCAGGACAGTCAGGGCTGTCACACAGAAAAATCCTATCTAGAAGAAACAACACGTGGGGTCAAAATCTTCATGGGCCTCTACTTATGTGGGCCAATACCAGAGTTCTGTTTGTTTCTGACCAATGGGAACAAAATAATTCACATTTGGTTATCAGTTTTCTGCTAATTATCAAGACTTTATGCTTCCCTATCTTCAATTTCAGTAACAAAAATCACATCCTTTTATCCACTGAGGTCCTGAACTCAATCAAAGTAATCTACTGTCTTAAAAATCAACAAGTGGCATGTATCTTCAGAGTAATCAATTTAAATTTATTGTTTCTGCACATTCTAAATTGCATCCTCATCAAATATCAGATACTAGCTCTATTTCCCTGAATGAAGCTCTGGGGAGTTCCATGCCAGTTAATATAGATGAGGAAAATCGTACTTTTACCTACTTTCTGGGACCACTTGCGCTACCAAACTTTGTAAATTCACTTAACTGGAAACATGCTGGATTCTGAGCTGTTTGATAGATGAGGTTTACCATCTGTAGAAGTGAAGGGTGGGTGTGAGCATGTAATTTTAGCTATTTTCTTGGGTTTACATATCTAACACACTTCTACCATAGTCCCCACTACCGTAGAGCCCTAGCTAGGAGTGAAAGAAGATTAGAGGGGAAAAAGGACCTGGAACTCTTTGAACTATTTCTTCGTGATCTGAGGTGTTGCTTTCCTAGGCACAAGTCCAGTCTTCATTGTCAGAATATTTCCAGCAAATCATCAAACCAGCAATTTAATACTCCAGATCAGGCAAAAGGAAAAGCAGCAACAAGGACCACTAACAGCAGCCTCAATAGGTCCTCTCAGGGCTCTCCAATTTATACCCTCTCCAGAGTCTAGAGTCCCTAGAATTAAACTATTTGCCACTGGCAGAAACACACGATACTCTTAGAGCATGAGACAACCATACTTAGTTTCTGTGGAAGCTAGGCTTCTCTTGGCCTCAAGTAATCACAGAGCATTTCAAGAGGAGAATGCTCCAGCACAACCTGCTTTTCCACAGTCCCATTAAATCATGCAACACGCTGACAACTGTAGCCTGGGTTAACCTGTCCTTTCTTCAGAAGGACACATGTTTCAAATTGCACCTCTGTGACCACAACAGCATTCCACATATAATACTAATTTACATGGTCAGTTAAGTTTTGTGTAAACATGATTTATCCTTCTATACACTATATGTTTTCAAGAGACAGGAGATATCTATCTATCTATCTATCTATCTATCTATCTATCTATCTATCTATCGATGTACATTTTGTGTAATGAGAATAAAATAAATGATCACTTCAGTTACAGCTTATGTAGAACGTGTGTAGGTGATCAGTTCAATAAGAGCGAGAAAACAGTCTCTTTCTTTCACTGTTAAATTTTCAATAGCTAAGTAAATGCTTTCTATACAGTAGAGAAAAATCATTAAATTATAATCTCAAAAATAATAAAATAAAAATATAAAATTTCAAATAAACATACACTAAGTATTCATGGAATCATTGTATGGTTTAGAAAAACAACTTTAAAAACAAGTGTTAATGTAATTTATAGCACAATATTATAATGGAAACATGTAATTTATGTCTCATAGAATATGTCCTTCCCGTATTGGAATGCTTTCAGTATTTATATTCATTATTATCAACCAACTGAGATATTACAGTAGTAAAAGAAGTTAGAGCAAATTCCTTGAACATTAGTGCTCAAACTCATTTACATAAAATTAGCTTCTGTATTGATAGTCTCATATATTTTAAGATCTAATGAACCTTTAAAGTTTCCTTATTGTAATTTATTTCTAATTTGATTAAATTCTGTTCGAAGAGCAGTTATCGCGCTTGTTGTATTTCAACAAAAAACACTAAAACAAAGTTAATGGTAGAAGCTCAAAACAGTAAAAGCTCAGGTAATTTCAATTTGAGATTGAGAAACTTGGGCAAATCTGTATCAGTTAGAACATGAAGATATCTAACTGTTGCCTTCATAGAAAATTTACTCCTTTGTTCTAGTGTCTTTCATATAGTAAAGTACTTTCCAGGCTACCAAAAAGGAAACTTAACACACAATATCCCCTAGTGGAAGGGAGGACCAAAATAGATATTCAACTATCATCCAAGAGGCTTCTTCCTGCAGAAGATGGGAACAAATCCAGAGACATACAGCCACACATTATGTTGATATTAATCTTCACATTGTTTAGATATTAACCCTTTATCAGATGTCTACTTGGTAAAGTTTTTCTCCTCTTCGTAGCCTGCCACTTTGTGCAAATTATTGTTTCCTTTGCCATACAGAAGCTTTTCAGTTTCATGAGGTTTCGCTTACTAATTCTTTTTTTCTTTTTTAACTTGGTCACAAGAGTTTATTTTCAATTGAGTTTCACCATTGTATAAATATATTTGTTATTTATAGTATTCAGATTACAAGGCAGTAAAAATCATGTTATATGCTTGTAAACTTACTTTATTTATTTTTTTTAATTTTATTTTTCTCATTAGTTACATTTTGTTAATTCTGTATCCCTCATCCCCTCCCCAGTCCCACCCTCCCTCCCTCATCTCCTCCCTGCCCCTTTCCAAGTCCACTGATAGGGGAGGACCTCCTCCCCTTTCATATGACTCCGTTTTGTCTGGTATTTTCAGGACTAGCTGCAAAGTCCTCCTCTGTGGCCTAACAGTACTGCTCCTCCCTTGGGAGGTGGGGAGGTCAAAGAGCCAGTCATTGAGTTCCTGTTAGAAATAGTCCTTGTTCCTCTTACTATGGGAAACCAATTGATTACTGAGCTATCAAGGGTCACATCCGAGCAGAGGTTCTAGGTTTTATCCTCTCATGGTCTTTGGTTGAGTGTCCATCTCAGAAAAGACCCTGTGCCCAGATATGTTTGGTCCTTGTGGAGCTCCTATCCTTTCCAAATCAAACTCCCCTTCTTTCATATGATTCCCTGCAATCTGCCGAGGGTGTGGTTATGAGTCTTAGTATCTACTTTGAAATACTGCTAGGTAGAGTCTTTCAGATGCCTTCTGCGGTAGACTCCTGTCATACGTTCAATGCATATCCCTAAATGAGGATTGATTATCATACCCCGTGTCGCTTTCTTGATTATCTTCTTTAGGTGTATAGATTTCATTATGTTTATCATATCTATTAGGTCTATATAAGCGAGTATATTCCATGTTTGTCTTTCTCCTTCTGGGATACTTCACTCAGAATGATCTTTTCTAGATCCCACCATTTCCCTGCAAATTTCATGATTTCCTCCTTTTTGATTGCTGAGTAGTATTCCATTGTGTAAAAATACCATTCCTCCACTGATGGACATCTGGGTTGTTTCCAGGTTCTGGCTATTACAAATAAAGCTGCTACAAACATGGTTGAGCAAATGTCCTTATTGTGTACTTGAGCAAATTTGAGGTTTTGCTTACTAATTCTTGATCTTAGTGTCATTGTTTTGGGTCTCTTATTCAGAAAGTCTTTTCCTGTGCCAATAAGTTCAAGACTTTCTCTTTTATCATAGTCAGGATATCTGGATTATGTCAACATCTTTTGATCCATTTGGAGTTGAGTTTTGTCCTGGGTAATAGGTATGAGTATCTTTGCATTCTTTTCCATGTAGCTATCCAATTTGACAAGCTGTTTCGATGATGAAAAATATCTAAATCTTCAAGTTATAGAGTTCACATAAAATTATCTCTCTTTAATTTTGCATTTAATATGTTTTTAAAACGTTCTTTCCTATATTTTATTTGTCTATGATTAAACTTAGATTTTTGAAAAGGATTTTAGTTGGGCAGTAGTAATGCAGGAGACAAAGGCAGGCTAGACTGAGAAACACAGAGTTAAAACTCTGTGCCAAACAACCAATAAATAAATAAATAAATAAACAAGTAACAATAACAGACTATGCTATTATTGAGAATTCTATTTGTTTTGACAACTTTAAGTAACAACACTACTTTAGGGTAAGGTGTAAGATCTATCTAATACAGTACACCAAATAATCTCAGTCGTGAGAGTTACGTGAGGGGTAAAGTTCATCAACTTATCTAATAGCAGGACTAGGATCTAATTAAAAATGATGCAAACATGATCGTGTTTAACTAAGGACTCCCTTAGTATTTCAATAGCCATCCATAATTTTTTCAAATACTCATTAGTCATACAATCCTCAGACACAGAAGTTAGCATCCTGTGGGCCACAACCCTTTTGGGGGTTTAATGACCCTTTTATCAGATATCCTGTATGTCAGATATTGACATTGCAATACATAAGATAGAAAAATATAGTTCTGGAGTAACAATGAAATAATTTTGTGGTTGGGCTTATTACCACATGGGGAACTGTATTAAAGTGTCAAAGCATTAGGAAGTTTGAGAACCACTGCTCAAAGAGAAAAAAATAAAATCTATCATGGCTTTTCTTATACTATCTTTGTATTAAGTTAAGAACAGTGCAATCATCAAAGACTATTGCTCTTATATCTAGCTATAAGTTACTTTCATCTTAGTTACCTTCACATACTAATTAGTAAACATTTATATGATTATTCTAAAGGTAATTTTCAAGTAAAAATTGTCAATCTTCCAAAACTATTAGATCTATATAGAAGCATATTGCTAAACATTTAAAAAGTATAAAATTCGTATTTTTGGAACTCAGGTAAATAATGACATACTGAATAGAGTACATTAATTAATTCACAAAACATATGGAAAGTATTATTTTTATTTTTTTCAATTTCAGTTTCTTTTTCATTCTATTTTTTTGGGGGTGGAGCGTTGAGACAGGGTTTCTCTTTCTCACTTTGTAGACCAGGCTGGATTAGAACTCACAGAGATCCACCTACCTCTAACTCTATGTTTCTTTTTCCAGTTTTTTTTAATTCTTTATTGATTACACTTTATTCACTTTGTATCCCCCCTGTAGTTCTCTCCCTACTCCCATCCCAATCCCTCCCTTCCTCCATCCACTGCATGCATGCCTCTCCACAAGTCCACTGATAGGGGAGGTCTTCCTTTCCTTCCTTCTGATCCTAGTCAATTAGGTCTCATCAGGAGTGGCTGCATTGTCTTCTTCTGTGGCCTGGTAATGCTGCTTCCCCCTCAGGGGGAGGTAATTAAAGAGCAGGCAAATCAGTTCATTACAACGGAACCCACTTGGATATTGAACTGCCATGGGCTACATCTGTGCAGGGGTCTTAGGTTATCTCCATGCATAGTCCTTGGTTGGAGTATCAGTCTCAGGAAAGACTCCTGTGCTCAGATATTTTGGTTCTGTTGCTCTCCTTGTGGGGCTCCTGTCCTCTCCAGGTCTTACTGTTTGCCATTTCTTACATAAAATTCCATGCACTCTGCCCAAAAGTTGCCCACAAGTCTCAGCATCTGCTTTGATAGTCTGCAGAGCAGAGCCTTTCAGAGGCCCTTGGTGGGTTTCTAGCTTGTTTTCTGTTTTCTTCTTCTTCTGATGTCCTTCCTCTTTGCCTTTTGGGATGGGGATTGAGCATTTTACTCAAGGGTCCTCTCTCTTGATTAGTTTCTTTAGATGTATAGATTTTAGTAGGTTTATCCTATATTACATGTCTATATAAGTGAGTATACACCTTGTGTGTCTTTTTGCTTCTGGGACAGCTCACTCAGAATGATCCTTTCCAGGTCCCACCATTTACCTGCAAATTTCATAATTTCCTTATTTTTCATTGCTGAGTAATATTCCATTGTGTAGATGTACCCCAATTTCTGCATCCATTCTTCAGTTGAGGGGCATCTGGGCTATTTCCAGCTTCTGGCTATTAGAAATAAAGCTGCTACAAACATGGTTGAACCAATGTCCTTATCATGTACTTGAGCCTCTTTTGGGTATATGCTTAGGAGTGGTATGGCTGGATCTTGAGGAAGCGCTATTCCTAGTAGTCTGAGAAAGCACCAGATTGATTTCCAGAGTGGTTGTACAAATTTACATTCCCACCAGCAGTGGAGGAGGGTTCCCCTTTCTCCACAACCTCTACAGCATCTGTTGTCACTCAAGTTTTTCATCTTGGCCTTTCTGATGGGTGTAAGGTAAAATCTCAGGGTTGTTTTGATTTGCATTTCCCTGATGGCTAATGACTTTGAGCATTTCTTTAAATGTTTCTCTGCCATTCTATATTCTTCTACAGAAAATTCTGTTTAGCTCTGTTCCCATTTTTTAATTGGATTACTTGGTTTGCTGCTTTTCAGGTTCTTTAGTTCTTTATATATACTGGACATTAGCCATGGAATAACAAGAACCCAGAATTGCTAAAACGGTCCTCTACACTAAAAGATCTTCTGGAGGTATCTCCATCCCTGATCTTAAGCTGTACTATATAGCAACAGTAATAAAAACTGCATGGTACTGGCATAGAAACAGAATGTTGGACAATAGAACCGAAAAGAAAACCCAGAAATAAACTCACACACTTATGGAGTAGAGCAAGAGGGACAGGCAAGTGGCTCTGCACTGGGGACTGTGTCCCTGCAGGAGCCCAGGAACTTTTCCTGAGACTGTTTTTGGGGAGAGGGGGTTTTGCCTGAGTTTCCTGAAGTCAGACCTAATGTTTGCTTCACTGTGGAATTTCCTCCTGACAGGGAATGTCAGTCTCTGGTGCCCTGGGTCCCACAGTTTTGTCTGGGAAATTGATCAGAGCACACAGGTGTATGGGTTTGGGCTGGAGAGCAAGTGACTGCTGGGACCTGGGAACTCTTCCGTGGTTTGGCTGGGTGACCTGAGAATGGACCTGATTGCTTCCTACTCTGTGAGGTATCCTCACACCTAGGAAACACAATTGCTGGTGTTTTAGGGCCTGGAGTTATGTCTGTTGGTACTGTGCAGTCACTGCTGTCCTGCTCCTTAGACACAGTGTCAGCTCGGCACCACCATCTTGGATCCACCTTGCTTGTCATGTATTAAGGCTAACTTGTTAATGCATTGATCTGAGCAGAAAGCTGTTTTCACTGATGTCGGTGTGACAGAATTACTGCATTCTCCTTTCTGACTCTCCTCCTCCATATAAACTGTTTTTTATAAGTCATAAATGTTAAATGGCATCTTTTACTGATAGAACTTTTCGTAGCATAGCACTGTTTATATCTGATATCAATTTTCCGATGAACATTGTACTGAAATAGCAACATGCTAAGAGAATAAAGACTATAGGAAAAAATTGGAACAAAACAAAACAAAACAAAACAAAACAAAAAAAAAACAATTCTTGATCCTTTCAATCAGAGGTTTAGGAAAATTCTTACATTCTGCCTTTGGTCCTGATACATACTCGCACCCTAAGTAGAGAAGAGCATATCACAGTGAGTAATCTCAGGCAGTGACACAGGCCTTTGTCTTGTCTCCAGCTTTGTCTGTAGACAGTTTGGCCAGAGCAGAAAAATTCAGTTTGGAGTCAAAGGGAACTTAAAGAGAACTTTTGTTGTTGAGCATTACTCTAGGCCTACCTCCCATAATACCTTACGCATACCGTGTGGTCAAATTCATAAGTGTGATCTCATGGTTCCTTTAGGGCTATTTACAGTCTCATCGTTTCCCATCTCTCTCATTTGCCATTCATTCTTTCATGAGAAGCACTGCTAACCAATGTCATTGCTAATGTTGTTTGCATGAGACCTTGAGAAAGAATAGCTTTCTGACAGAAATGATGACATTTGGGTTTCTCTTGATGAAAACATGTAGTACTATTCCTGGAAACACACACACACACACACACACACACACACACACACACACACACACACATAGGGCAGGCACATGTCTGCTGGCTGTCTTTCCATATTGCAAACTTTTCCATTGTCTCAAAAACAATAGTCTATGCATTTGACATTTTATTCTTTCCCCTGCAATATTCTTTCTTTTATCTCTTCAGTGAAGATCTTAGTAATCTTTATATCAGAAGGCTTTTAGATAATTCCTTGTATCATTTCAGACTTAGTGTAATAGCTATTCATTAACAAATATTCTACTCCTTCAATTCTTGATTTTGAGCTGCATATTTATATAAGCAAATGTATACAATTATATTAATTAAAATCAATTTATAATAGCATAAATTTCTTGACACAAGATTTTCTTTCTCTATTTCCTATAGTGCCTTTAATTATAAGTTTGATTATACATTCATAAACTTGCCTTACTACTCTATAACTTATAATGAAGTCATCTAAAGCAGCATTCTGTTGTTACAGAGGACTGCAAACCTTTCAGGGCCCTCTGATTCTGTCTTCCTTTCCAACTGCATTCTGTTCTTCTCTTTCCTTATGTCACATAGAAAAAAAAATGCACATTTCTCTGTGCACACAGACACTTAATTTGGATCTTTTTTTTTTTTTTAAGATGAGTACATCAACTCATTGGCCTATCAATTATATTCCATTCACCTATTAATTCTTAATTTTTCTTTAAGATTTGAATCAGGCATCCCATTCCTGCTAAAATAGGAATGTAAAGTGAGTATAGAAATAAAAAGTGAATATAGAAATAAAGATAGATAAAAAGTTAATATATAAATAAAAAGTGAATGAAAAAGAAATGTAGTAAATCCAGTTGTTTAAGACAACACAAGTTGTACCTTTTTCCTGATCATCTTTATAGGAGCCATCTCATTGCAACACTAATATTTTATATGTTTAGATAAAATAATATTAATTTTATTAATAATAAATAATAATACATACATATATATATATTAAACCTCTTCAGAGTGACACATCTCAAATTTAGAAAATCCCGTAGATTAAGCATTTAAAGAGATAACGCTAGTAAAATTCTTTTCATGGTTTGAAGGAAAGGAAGAGATAGAGTTAATTTGCCTTTAGTCTTGTTGAGCTTAACGTCTATAATGAAACAAGTGTCAAGACTGAGATTTGGCTGAACTGAAGAGATGCTGAATAAAGGACTAAGATTTGGTGCAGCAGCTGTAGGAAATGGGTTTGGCTGCCCAGAACCCACATAAGAGGTACCATTATATCAAATATTCTGGATATGTCCTTAATGTGTAACCGAATGTCCACATTTAGACAAAGAAATAATCGCTTCGATTTTCCCCAATACAGTTTTATTAAAAAAAAAATGGCTTTGAATACGTTGTGAAGCTTTTCCCACACATATTCATTTAAGTGGATATATTAAGTTACAAAGAATATGTTATGTATCATATCGATTCATTTATAATTAGCCTATTTTTAAAATTATTGTGAAATGCTAATTATGAATGGTGAATCATTATTTTATAAAGTACAATTAATAACAATTGCTTTATAATGTCCTACTATAATAAAGCAACCATTTATCACATATTTAAATGCTCATTAGAGGCAAGATGAAAAAGTCATATGATAAAAATGGGTTTAATTGATACTATAAATACTTTCATTCTAACATTTTGGTGCAACTATGTCTCTGCTCTGTTTAGGGTGCAATGATATTATCAGCAACATGAAAGTATATATACAAAGCTACTCCAATTAATCCTGATCAGTACGATAGAATTCTTTTGCAGAATTAGTAATTTTATCTGCTTTAATGGTGAGGCTTAATGACCTAAATGCTGACATATTTGGTGGTGTTGTAGAGTTTCAAATGTCTGCCTCTAATTTTTGGTGCTGCCTTGTGCACATCGAATACATCATCAGAGCAAAGAAATTCAAAATAGTCACCATTATGCGAAGCACCTCCTCTGTCCCAAATATTTTTTTGACTTTATATTGTAGTCATGTCAACTGCAAATTCTTTGTGTAATGAGGTGGTTAGTATCTATTTATACTGCTCTCCTGAGCCATAATCTCCATACATAACTCAAGTAGTCCTGCAATTCACTATATAACTTGGTATTGTCTTAAACTATCCTTATTCTGTCTTCTAACTACTGATATAACAGATATGTACTACCAACTTCAGACTTTGGGATTTTGAGGTCTGGATTTTTCTTATTCTCACCTCATTTATCTTATTTCCATATACTGATACAGGTTCTTACTGTGTAGACCTGTCTGGTCTCTAACACTCAAGATACTCTTAACTCTGCTTCTTGAGTGTGAGGACTGAAGTTGTGCATGAACACAACCAGCTCAAGCAAATCTTTATTCTTTCTTTTGGTTTTTTTTATCCTTTTTATATTTTTGTATGCATGTATGTATATATATAAATATATATATCATATATATATGATATATCATATATCATATATATGATACATATACATATAATTGACATGTTTTGTTATTCATATTTATATTCTTTTATTTTAGCAGCAATTTAGAATTTAAATATGTGAGATACTGTTTCTCTTGCTCAATTCCTTTATCACTCTCAAAACAGAACAAAACAAAACTTTATCTCTTGGAAGGCTGTAGTACTTGTCCTTGGCCAACCTTATGAGCTGACTTGACTGAGTTCACAATTGGATGCCAGGAGCTGATAAACATTCTTGCTGAGTATGTCTGAGAAGGTATTTTTATGAGCATCCAAATCTCTAAATGCAGTGAGGGTTGCCCTTTTGAATGTTAGAGTCATCATTTGCCTCAGGATTTTACACTTTCCCACCTTCTCTTCTGAAATGATCCTTGAGCCTTGTGTATATGTACAAGTGTGCTTGTGTGTGCATATATGTGTGTGTGTGTTTATAGCGGTGCAATATATGTTTCTGTTAAGACTACATATTTGCAGTATGTCTCTGTACCTTGATCAACTGTAGGTCATATCATTAATCAAAAGATAAAATTCCTGAATAACAATTTTGGTTTATTTTTCAGAATGAGGTTCACCATACATGGATCTTTTTGACTTCCCATGTAGACCATTTTGTAGGGTTTTTGTTTTGTTTTCATGGTATTTATCATAAGTGTCTTTAAAATATAAATTTTGCAGATCACACCATTTACCTGCAAATTTCATGATTTCCTTGTTTTTTTCATTGCAGAATAATAACCCATTGTGTAAATGTACCACAATTTGTGCATCCATTCCACCACTGAGGGGCATCTGGGCTGTTTCCAGCTTCTGGCTATTACAAATAAAGCTGTTACAAACATGGTTGAGGAAATGTCCTTATTGTACTTGAGAATGTACTTGAGAATCTTTTGGATATATGTCTACTAGTGGTATAGCTGGATCTTGAGGAAGCGCTATTCCTAGTTGTCTGAGAAAGCGCCAGATTGCTTTCCAGAGTGGTTGTACAAGTTTACATTCCCAACAACAGTGGAGGAGGGTTCCCCTTTCTCCACAACCTCTCCAGCATGTGTTGTCTCTTGAGTTTTTCATCTTAGCAATTCTGTTGGGTGTAAGGTGAAATCTTAGGGTTGTTTTGATTTGCATTTCCCTGATGGTTAATGAGGTTGAGCATTTCTTTAAGTGTTTCTCTGTCATTCGATATTCCTCTGCAGAGAATTCTCTGTTTAGCTCTATACCCCATTTTTTAATTGGACTACTTGATTTTTTGCTGTATAACTTCTTTAGTTCTTTATATATACTTGATATTAGCCCTTTGTCAGATATAGGGTTGGTGAAGATCTTTTCCCAATCTGTAGGCTGTTGTTTTGTTCTGAGGAGAGTGTCCTTTGCTTTACAGAAGCTTTTCAGTTTCATGAGGTCCCATTTATTGATTGTTGCTCTTAGAGCCTGTGCTGTTGTGGGATCTGGAAAAGATCATCCTGAGTGAGCTATCCCAGAAGCAGAAAGACACACATGGTATATACTCACTCATATAGATATATAATATAGGATAAACCTACTAAAATCTGTACACCTAAAGAAACTAATCAAGAGGGAGGACTCTTGCTAAAATTCTCAATTCCTATCCAGAAAGGCAAAGAGGAAGGACATCAGAAGAAGGAGAAAAGAGGGAACAAGTCAGGAGCCGGACACAGAGGACCTCTGAAAAGCTTTGCCCTGCAGACTATCAAAGCAGATGCTGAGACTTATGGGCAAACTTTGGGCAGAGTACAGGGAATGTTATGTAAGAAGTGGGAAACAATAAGGCCTGGAGAGAACAGGAACTCCACAAGGAGAGCAACAGAACCAAAAAATCTGAGCACAGGGTCTTTCCTGAGACTGATACTCCAACCAAGGTCTATGCATGGAGATAACCTAAGACCCCTGCACAGATGTAGCCCATGGCAGTTCAGTATCCAAATGGGTTCCATAGTAATAGGAACAGGGACTGTCTCTGACATGAATTCTTTGGCCTGCTCTTTGATCACCTCCCCCTGAGGGGGAAGCTGCATTACCAGGCCACAGAAGAAGACAATGCAGCCACTCTTGATGAGACCTAATTGACTAGGATCAGAAGGAAGGAAAAGAAGACCTCCCCTATCAGTGGACTTGGGGAGGGGCATGATTGCAGAGGGTGGAGGAAGGGAGGGATTGGGACTGGAGAAGGGAGGGAAACACAGGGGGGATACAAAGTGAATAAAGTAATTAATAAAGTGTAATTAATAAAGAAAAAAAATGTACCACTTAAAAAAAATAAACAAAGTGTTGCATAAAAAAATAGAATTTTTGAAAGATATTTTAAGATGTTAAAAGCAAAATAATTTTTGAAAGCAACCATGCAGCTATTAGGGTCAATTATTGGGACATTATTAATAACAAAGAGATCTGGAAAAAGAAATTCACAGCATGACTAAGGAACAAATACGGGGAACTCTAGAACTGTGAGAGAAAACTGAATTTATGAAGTCAGTGGACAAACGAGCTGTGTGATATATGCGAAGTATATGAGTAACTCTCCTTGTTCTCTTTTCAGTAACAATCTGATTTCTAATGTGTCTTAGAAATTACTCAAACCCCATGGCTTTACATCTCTAAATAAGTTGCTTCATTTTCTCACTCAGATAATTACTAAAGTCATTTGTTGGATGATATCTGTTTCTTCCCGCAAGAAGACTGAGTGCTGGTATCAGAAAAATGCTTTACTCTTGGCATTTAAAGATGCTATTTGAACTTCTGTTTCCTAAGAAGTGTGGCAGATGGCTGCAGATAAGGCAAACTTTCCATGTACACTTGTCAGCATTTCATTCTTGGTCATTAATAGTCGTGCAGGTTTCATAAGTCCCTTGTTTTTAATAGCTGAGTAGTATTCCATTGTGCAAATGTACCACATTTTCTGTATCCATTCCTCAGTTGAGGGATATCTGGTTTGTTTCCAGATGCTGGCTATTATGAATAAAGCTGCTGTGAACTTGGTTGAGCAAATGTCCTTGTTGTATACTTGAACATACTTTGGATATATGCCTATGAGTGGTACAGCTGGATCTTGAGTTGGCACTATTCCTAATTTTCTGGGAAAGCACCAGATTGATTTCCAAAGTTGCTGTACAAGTTTATATTCCCACCAGCAATGGAGGAGGATTTCCCTTTCTCCACATACTCCCCAGCATGTGTTGTCACTTGAGTTTTTGATCTTAGTCATTCTGAGAGGTATAAGGTGAAATCTCAGGGTCGTTTTGATTTTCATTTCCTTGATGACTAAGGATGCTGAACATTTTTTTAAGTGTTTCTCTGCCATTTGATATTCCTCTATTGAGAATTCCCTGTTTAGCTCTGAACCCCATTTTTAAATTGGATTACTTGGTTTGTTGGTATTTAACTTCTTAAGTTCTTTATATATTCTAGATATTAGCTCTCTTGTCAGATTGGGATCTAGAAAAGATCATCCTGAGTGAGGTATCCCAGAAGCAGAAAGGCACACATGGTATACACCCACTCATAAGTGGTTATTAGACCTATAATATAAGATAAACATACTAAAATCTATCATCCTAAAGAAGCTAAACAACAAGGAATATCCTAGGGAAGATGCTCAATCCTCATTCAGAAGCGCAAATGCAATAGACTTTGGAAACAGCAAAAGACAGGGAACAGGACAGGAGCCTACCACATAGAGCCTCTGAAAGACTCCACTGATTGAGGTATCAAAGCAGAGGCTAAGACTGTTAGCCAAACTTTGAGTAGAATATGTGGAATTTTATGGAACAAGGGGGAGATAGAATGATCTGGAGCAGACAGGCGCTCCAAAAGGAGACTAACAGAGCCTCCAAAACTGTGCTCTGGTGGACCTGAAGAGACCGATGCCCCAACTAAGGACTATCATGGAGAGGACCTAAGACCTCTGCTCAGGTGTAGTTCATAGACTCAGTCTCCAAGTGGGTTCCCCAGTAAGTGGAGCAGAGATTGTCTCTGGCATGAACTAAGTGGCTGGCTTGGCTCTCTGATCACCTTCCTTTGGGAGGTACATCATTTACAAGCCACAGAGGGAGACAATATCACCAGTCCTGATGAGACCTGAGTAGGCTATGGTCAGATAGAAGGAGAGGAGGACCTCCCCTATCAGTGGACTAGGGGATGGGCATAGGAAGAGAAGAGGGAGGGAGGGAGGAAGGGAGGGACTGGGAAGAGATGAAGGAATTGGTAGAGGCAAGGGGTGAGGGACAACAGCCAGGATACAAAGTGAATAAACTGTAATAAATTTTATAAACAAACAAACAAACAAGAAGAAAGAGCCTGGATCACTGATTAAACCATTTTTTGTAAACTATATTCTATTTAGTATTTTTTGTTATTATTGTTAAGGGAAGACTTTTTTTTTTTTTAGGAAAATAAAGAACAGTATATGAATTAAAAAAAATAGTAGTACAGGACATAATTATTTGCCTATGTAGGCATTCACATATAATTCATGCAAGATCTGTTGTGTCCTGCTTTTCCTGAGTTTCTTAAACCCTCAAACAGTGCACATCAAGTAGGAACAGAGCTGGAACTCTCTTGTATGCCGGTGAGGTTCTCATTTCTTCTATAAACCTGCAGGAACCTTCTCAAGTTATTTTTTGTAAGAACAACAACAACAAAACACCCCAACAATTTATGAAAAGTGATGTGGTCAACTACTCTATTGTTTAACACGCTTAAACTTAAGGCCCTTTGCTGTTTTTTAACATGTGCTTTCTAATGTTGATGTAGGGGCAAATTTTAAGCTGTTTCAGGTAAGAGGTTTTGACTGTTGTTAGAGTTCAGTAGTAAAAGGAGAAATTCTTTAGCTAGGCTTCAATGTATTTCCAAAGGCTGAATTGAATGTATTGTTGTAACTTGTCTAAAAGCCTAAACTGAGAGTTTAAAAACATAAGAGTTCCTTATTGTTAATTGTGTAACTAATTATTTAAATAATCATTTTAAGTTAATATCACAACAACAAAAAAAGATTTTCTCAAGCAACAGTAATGGGAGCAAAGTGCAGAAAGAGAAGAAAGGCAAGAATTGTAGGGGCTGAGTTGAATACTGGCATGCCTAGTAGACAGGAAAAAATAGAAGGTTGTCAGCAGGATGAGCCCCTGGTGATGAAAGTATAATAATAACACACATTGTAAGAGAATTAACATATAAAAGGAAATATCAAAAAGATGACTTAATAGGAAGAGTCAATTTTGTTCAAGATCTATTATTGCTAATAAATAATTATCTTCCATAATTCCTTGCACTTTGCTTTTAATTAGATTGCAATTCATAAACAGAGTGTAACAAAGCTCCATGTCACACCTGTCAAAATGGTGAAGATCAACATCACAAGTAACAGCACATGGTTGTGAGGATGTGGAGAAATGGGAACTCTTCCATTGTCGGGGGGGGGTGTCAGCTTGTAAACCCACTTTGGAAATCAATCTGAAGTTGTCTTAGAGAACTGGGAATAGCTTTACCTCAAGACCTAGCTATACCACTCCTGGATATATAATCACAAGATGCTACACCATAAAAGAAGGACACTTGCTCAACTATGTTCATAGAAACTTTATAGCCAGAATCTGGAAACAATGCAGATATCCCTCAGCATAAGGATGGAAAACATACAGTGGCACATTTACACAACTGAATACTAGTCAGCTATCAAAAAAAAAGAAATCATGAAATTTTCAGGCAACGGGTTGGAACTAGAAAAGATCATCCTGAGTGAGGTAACCCAGACCCAGAAACTCATTGTATGTACTCACTTATAAGGGGATTTTAGCCATATAATACAAGATAAGCATACAATGAGTCACAGACCCAAAGAAGATAAATAACAAGGAAGATCCAAGGGAGGATGTACAAATATCACTCAGAAAGGAAGATAGAATAGATCGAGGTAGTGGCCGAAGATAGGAAACAACGCAGCGGGGGGGGGGGGGGACTGCAGAGAAGTAAAAGGGTGGGGATCAGACCTGGGGAGACCAAGAGTGAGAGGACAGAAGGCCTGTAGAGAAAATAGAAACTGAGGGTAGGGGCATGTCTGTGACCAGTTGGAGACCTAAGTCAGAGTAGGCTCCTGGGAGGATAATGAGGGCGATTCAAGCAGTGACTCTTAGTAGCAGAGGCTATAGAGACTGAAGAGGACACCTTCAAGTAGACTAGCCTCCTAGTAGAGAAAGGGGAACTCCAACATACCCACTAAAGCCTCAAACCCAAATTTATACTCCCTACTAGAACCTGACAGAGAGACCTTACCCAGCAGCTCCTCAAAACAGATGCTGAGACTCACAGCCAAACATTGGGTGATGTGTCAGGATTCTTGTGGAAAAGTGGGCAGAAAGAGAGAAGGACTTAGAGGCGACATTAGCACCACAAGAAGACCAAAAGAACCAACTAGCCAGGGCCTGGAGCAGCTTGCTCAGACTGAAGCATCAACCAAGCATGCACGGTCTGGGCCTTGGCTCCCTACAAATGTGGTAGAAGGGTAGCTTCTAGTGGGTCCTCTAGTAAAGAAAGTAGGTACTGTATTGGGCAAGGACTCACTTGCCAGCTTTTTGATCACTTTCCTCTGGCGGAACTGCCTTGCCAGGCCACAGGGGAAGAGGACAAGCTCAGTCCTGATTAAGCTTGATGAGCAGGGATGGATAGGAAAGATAGCTCCCTTTTTTTGAGGAATAGGTGAGAAAGGGAAGAAAAGATGGAGCTACAACCAGAATGTAGTGAAAACAAATAAATAAATAAATAAATAAATAAATAAATAAATAAATAAATAAATAAATATTCTTTTTAAAAATAGATAAATAGATTTTAGGTACACGAGAGCATTCCTGTTGCCTCTGCTTTCTGTTCTTTCGTTACTCTATTTCCAGTCCTCCTTTCTCCTCTTCCTTCTTTTGGCTGTACTTAGGTTTTGTTGTTGTTGTTATCGTTGTTTTGGTTTGTTTTTGCCATTCCTTGTAAATTTAAAAATCAGCTTGTTGAATTTCTCCCAGACATCTGTAGGGCTTCAGTTGTCCTGACCTTGAGTCCACAGGTCCTATGTCCTCTGGGTGACCTTTCTGAAATTATGAGCTGCTGTCTGAGAACAACATTTATGTCTCTTGTCTTTTTTAATACTTTTAATAAAGTGTTATAATTTAAAAAAATAGATAAATGTGAACAGAGATGACATGGAGGATGGAGATCAATAAAGATCCTAACCAGATAGCAAGGTTAATCAACTATTGGTAAACTTATTTAGTGAAGTTTTTACTTAAATGTAAGTTTTACAAGAAAGTGTACAAGCGGATCTAGAAGTTTCTAGAGATCATGTAAAGTTGGGCCCAGGAAACAGTCATTGTCTTCAACATTATACAGTCAATTTCAGACCAAATTCATTAGTCCACAAAGAAGCTCTTCACTGATTAATGGTCCAACCACCACATAGGCCTCTTAGTAAATGACTCATCTATCTTCACTTCTTCCAGACTGGCTAATTCTGGAAATACCATATAAATCAAGTCATGTTACATGTACTGTTTTATGAACAGTTTCCTTAATTGACTAAACGGTCTTCGTTGCTCATCTATGTTGCAACACTCACTTATATATAACTTATTTACTATAAGTTAATGAATTTACAACATTTTCTAATTCCTTTCAAAGGTTGGTGGACATTTAAAGTTCTTTCTGGGTTTCGGTAGTAATGAATAATGCCATTATAAACTTCCATGTTTTACATAACTCTGTGGTTGTATTTATTTAGAATATAGAGTATATTGCAAAGTCAAATTTCTGGGTTATAATCT
The DNA here is from genome assembly GCF_907164565.1 of Psammomys obesus. NCBI lineage: Eukaryota > Metazoa > Chordata > Mammalia > Rodentia > Muridae > Psammomys > Psammomys obesus. The sequence goes on from NW_026587216.1 coordinate 20,507,683, forward strand.
TAGAATATTTCTAACATTTGGTGAATTGTGAAACTATTTTCTTGAAAAACTGAGGAATATTCCCTCAGACATGTTTGTGGCAAATAATTCCTACACATTCTCATCCATACTTGTAATTTTATTTCTATTTTTTCAAAAGGTAAATGTTAAGTAGTTCCACATTTTATTTTTCAGTTCCCACACAGATTATATTAAATCTATTTTCATGATTTATTGGCTAGATCTAGGGATTAAGGCAATGGGCATATTATACATAATGGCATTATTGTTATCTATGTGCATTGGTTAGAGCAGATAGACAATACTCTTTTTAAGTTTTGCCTACTGGTGTAAAAGATAGAGCAGGTATCTCAAATGACAACACATGCTGGTGAGGATGTGGAGAAATGGGAACCCTCCTCCATTGCTGATGGGAATGTAAACTTGTACAACCACTTTGGAAATAATCAGGAGCTTTCTCTGAAAATTGGGTTAGTTCTACCTCAAGTCCATCTATACCACTACTGGGTATATACCCAAAAGATTCTGCACCATACAACAAGTACACTTGCTCAGCTATGTTCATGGAAGCTTTATTCACAATAGAGAAACTAGAAACAATCTAGATGTTCCTCAACCAAAGAATGGATGAATACTACTCAGCTTTTTTTTTTCAGTTTTTTTTTATTAATTACACTTTATTCACTTTGTATTTCCCCATAAGCCCCTCCCTCCGCCCCTCCCAATCTTCCTCCCCTCCCCATTCTTCACACATGCCCCTCCCCAAGTCCACTGATAGGGAAGGTCCTTTCCTACTCAGCTTTTAAAAAGAAGAAAACCATGCAGTTTGCAGGCAAATGTATGGCTGTAGAAAACATCATCTTGAGTGAGGTAACCCAGACACAGAAAAACACATAATAGGAGCCTAATATGACTGTCATCTGAAAGGTTTCACCCAGCATCAGATCGAAACAGATGCTGAGATTCGTAGCCAAACATGGGAGAGAGATTGAGAGTCTTGTGGAAGGAGAGAAGGACATGGAGGGGACAAGAACTCCACAAGATGACCAACAGAGACAACTAACTCAGGATCACAGGAGCTTACAGAGATTGAAGCACCAACTAAACGGCATGTATGGACTAGCCCTAGGACCAATGGGCAGGTTGTTTTTCATGTGGGTTCCTAGCAGGTGAATCTGGGACTGTCTCTGACAGAGACTCTGTTGTTTGCTTTTTGATCAGTTTCCTCTAATTGGGCTTCCTTGTCTGGCCTCAGTGGAAGAAGATGAACTCTGTCCTGAAGTGACTTGATTGCTGGGAGTGACTGATACGGTGGGAGGCACCCCTTTTCTGAGAAGGGGAGAGGGAAAAGGAGAAGAGAATGGGAGGGTGGGACCAGGAGGAGAAGGGGGAAGGGGCTGTAATCAGGATGTAAAGTGAATCAATAATAAAGTTACAAAAGAAAAAAACAAAACAAGACAAAAGAGACATGTTCACCCATGTGAACATGTCACACACACACACACCAAAATCTATAAAAACACAAATATATGCAAACATAATATATAACAAGGAATCAGCGAGACCCAAAAAATGCCCAAAGTTACATAATAAAAATAGCAAAAAATACAATTAAACTCACTCAGTTGTGGTCATCTACTGCTGGGCATGGGCTTACTCTAAAAGTGTGATTAATAGAGCCAGTAAAACTCCATTGGAGAAACTAATTTTTCATCTGTCAGTGGTTCTTCATTGGAGATAGATTCTCGGTTAGGGATGAGAGTTCATATCCACTGCCCCCTCTCAGCACCGGGACCTTGTCTGGCTTGACCTCTGCAGGTGTTATTAATGCTGCCACTACCTCTGTGAGTTCAATATATACCTCTGTCTTTTGTTCGGAAGGCAAGTTTTCCTTGTTCTCACCCCTCTGGCTCTTACAGTCTTTTTGTCCTTTGTTCTACATAGCTTTCTCAAGGATGAGGGGAGGTGGATGAAGACCTACCATTAGAACTGAGTACTATAAAGTCTTTCACTCTGTGCAATTGTCCACTGATGGGGTCTCCTCATCATAATTTGTGGGGACATCTTCCTTTTTCCTATCATTCCAGTTTTTAGAGCCTTTCTCTTTGTTCAAATTTAGACCTTTTTTTATTTCTAAATGAACTGTATAGCTCTATTCCAGTGGATAGAATTTAGTTGGATTCCACTGATGTCTGAGATCTAGATCTTTATTCATGAATTTTCTCTTTTATTTCCAAGAGGGTCTCAAGATACACAATAAATAATGTCTCTGTGTCTTAATTATTATTAAAATTATACTAATCTTCTATTTGTTTTTAGACAATGTGTATAACTAATATATACTGTTTCCCAGGCACTTTGATATTTTATTTTTAATAAAGGTGAACTTTTACATTTCTAACCTCATAGCGAGGTGGAAATTATATGATAACAAACGAGATCAACTTAGAGGAGTTGTATTACCTTGATGTTTCAGAAGTAACAGAAAAACATATCATTTGAAAAAAAACTGATCAGCCTTAGAGCATTGATATATTAAAATCAGTCCATTGTATTTATGTATACTAAATAGTTAGAAAACGTGGTGATGTGTATATGTTGATTGCAATATTTAATTCAGAGGGGGTTAGGAGAAAATCTAAGTATTGTAAAAGAAAACATAACTACTGACTCTGATTGTTTTTGTCTTATGTGTTATCTAGCCACAAGGATATATGTCTGGAAAAGTATATAATTTCTTTTTCTTTTCTTTGTTCTGATCTCTTATTTTTTTTTATTCTTTTTAAATTTTTGAATTAATTAAAGTTTATTCACTTTGTTTCCCAGCTGTAGCCCCTCCCCCATCTGTTCCCAATCCCACACCTCCTCTCTCATCTCCTCCCATGCCCCTCCCCAAGACCACTGATAAGGGAGTTCCTCCTCCTCTTCCATCTTACCCTAGGCTTATCAGGTCTCCTCAGGACTGGCTGCATTGTCTTCCTCTGTGTCCTGGCAAGGAAGCTCTCCCCTCAGGGGGAAGTGATCAAAGAGCCAGCAAATCAGTTCATGTCAGAGACAGTCCCTGTTCCCACTATTAGGGAACTCACTTGGACACTGAACTGCCATGGGCTACATCTGTGCAGGGGGTTTCTAGGTGATCTCCATGAATGGTCCTTGGTTGGAGTGTCAGTTTCAGAAAAGACCTCTGGGCCCGGATATTTTTTATTCTGTTGCTCTCCCTGTGGAACTCCTGTCCTTCTAGGTCTTTCTGTCTCCCCCTTCTTTCGTAAGATTCCTTGAACTCTACATAAAGTTTGGCTATGAGTCACAGCATCTCTTTTGATACCCTGGTGGGTAGTCTTCCAGAGTCCCTCTGTGGCAGGCTCCTGTCCTGTTCCCTGTTTTCTCACTCTTCTAATGTCCATCCCATTTGCCTTTCTGAGTGAGGACTGATCATGTTACCCAGGGTCCTTCTTCTCATTTTAACTTCTTTAGGGATACAGATTTTAGTATGATTGTCCCATATTATATGTCTAATATACAAGTATAAGTGAGTATATACCACTTGTGTCTTTCTTCTTCCGGGTTACCTAACTCAGGATGATCTCTTCTAATTCTCTCCATTTGCCTGAAAATTTCATGATTTCCTTGTTTTTAAATGCTGAGTAGTATTCCATTGTGTAAATGTACCACAATTTCTCTTTCCATTCCTCAGTTGAGAGACATCTGGGTTTATTTCCAGATTCTGGCTATTAAGTTTAAAGCTTCAATGAACATGGTTGAGCAAATGTCCTTACTGTATACTTGAGCATCTTTCGGATATATGCCTAGGGGTGGTATAGCTGAATCTTGAGGAAACACTATTCCTAATTGTCTGAGAAAGCACCAGATTGATTTCCAAAGTGCTTGTACAAGTTTACATTCCAACCAGCAATGGAGGAGGGTCCCCCTTTCTCCACAACCTCTCCAGCATGTGTTGTCACTTGAGTTTTTGATCTTAGTCATTCTGATGTGTGTAAGGTGAAATATCAGGGTTGTTTTAATTTGTATATTCCTGATGACTGAAAATCTTGAGGGTTTCTTTAAGTGTTTCTCTGCCATTTAGTATTCCTATATTGAAAATTCTGTTTAGCTCTATACCCCATTTTTTAATTGGATTACTTGATTTGTTGTTTTATAATTTCTTAATGCCTGGACACTTTCTTCTATTTAATAGAATGCTTTATTTCAGATGAACATTCATTCCACACATTTCTGTAAAAACAAGAGTAGACCTAAAGCAAATATTTCATCAGCTTTATTCTTTAAAGACTGAGTCTTCAGACATATCACAGTCATTTCTCCTTCCATGTGTATGATGATAAACTTTCCTTCATGGATCTTTTCACTTCTTCCTGTGTGTATCAACCTGCTGCCAAGTATAGTCTGTACAGGTATTTAGCCAGACACCTCATAGCTCTTTATTGAAAGTTAAAAACATATATAGGTGAATTAATGCTGTCCTCTATGAAAGATAGCTGTGAATACATCCTTGTATAAAACTGGCTGTGGCATATACATATATAATACATTTTTTATATATTCATATACAAAAGTGTACATATACACACATACATTATATATACATACATACACACACATATATGTGTGTATGTATGTGTATATATATATAACAGATTCTTCTCTCATACAATATATCCCAAGTACAATTTTCCCTCCCTCCACTCCTCTCAGCTCCTTCTCACCTCTATCTTTCCCGATCTACTCCTACTCTGGTTTCCTCTTCAGAAAATTGCAGGCCTCCAAGAAACAGCAGCCAATGAGTATAAAACTAAATACAGTAAGACAAGGTAAAACCCCTCATATGGAGTATGGAGGCTGAGCAAGACCAACCAAGGAGGAAAGGGGTCCTAAGAGCAGACAAAATAGTCAGAGAAATACCCATTCCCACTGTTAGAAGTCCTATAAGTCCGCCGAGCTAATATAGGAAGGAAAGATTGTAGAAGTCAGAGGGAATGGAGGACACCGGAACATGACTTACTAAATCAACTGAGCAGTGCACATGTGGGCTCAGAGTCTGAAGCAGCAAACCTGGGGCCTGCCTGGGTCTACACCTTCTCTTCTATGTCTATATTTTTACTGTTACCTTGGTGGTTTTGTGTGTGTGTGTGTGTGTGTGTGTGTGTGTGTAAGACAACTGTATCCTATTGATAAGCAATTTGATTTAATGCTCTCAAAATAAAACTTATTACATTCAAATTAATGATACTCACGAAAGTGAAGAAGACACGCATATGATGAGAGATTCCTTCATCTTTTCCCCTTTTTTAGAATTCAAAAGCCTGAATTTCATATCACAACTTTACCACTTTCAGAGAGCAGGCTATTGAACCTCAATGATCTTCATGTTCCCCTCATTTGTAAGCACAATACAAACTGTATGATACCCAGTAAATAAAGTGATTCACTGAACAGGTTTAGAACATCTCCTAGCTCTGTAAATGATTCTATAAGTGACAAATGCTTTGATTCATGGAGGTATTATTTTTTAAATCTTTGCATCTCGAAGCTTGAACTTTTAATAACATAGACGCACATTGCATGCTTTTGACATAACTTTTTCAATACTCTCCAACAATTCAACTAAGAAAACAAATGGTGATAGCAAATTACTACAATAAAATTTACTTTATTTTGTGAAGAAAATGATAACAGCAAAAGAAACATTTGGTGTGCCTTATACTTGTTTTTAACAGTAGGTGCCTTAGAAATGTAAACAGGGATAGAATGAAAGCACTCTCCATGAAGGCACTATCATTACCAGGATCAAACTTGTTTAATGTTAGCACATGATTTCCCAACTCATAGGAGAAATCACAAAATGAAGATGAAAAGAAAAAGAAAGAAAGAACACCCAAAGTATATATCACTAAAGAACAATCAAATAAACAAACAAAACAAATGGAGAAAATTAAAGGTAGTAACTTATTATTTAGTGGAGTGCTTACAAAGAAATGCGTCTAATTGTGGTTAATGTTAATAAAACATAAGTTGCTTTGAAAGATTTTAGACATAGCCTATATGTCACTTATAAGATTTGTGTGGAAAATTATTTATTTTAAGGAATTTTGGAAATCAGTGATACATTAAAAGAAAAAAGTCTAGAAATACAAAAACATAATTATAAGTATATTAATTAAGAAATCTTTATATAAGTATTAATCATAGACAACAAGAATCTTTTTTCAATTTTCAACACCCTCCTCAAAAGTATCCATTTTACACGGTTTGTACATATTTTTAATTCTTCTACAGATTTAACATTCCATTCAAAATATACATGGTTCATTTTCTACAGAATAGAATGAGCATCTTTCTTCCACTAATTGAAAATAAGTGGCAAAAGCATATATGAAACAGTTCCATCATTAGAATTACTTTCTTGAGCTTTAAATATGGCACACTGCTATTTTTAGGAAATTGAAGGATTGTATTTAGAAATACTGTATGTGGAAGTCAGGCATGTATGTGTAGTGTATATGTAATCCATCTTATTTTTTTTATATAATTTCCATTTTAATCCTTGTTAAAATTTAAAGAATTGAAACATGACAGGGGCCTACTATAGAGGGCCTCTGAAAGTCTCTAGCAGTGTATCAAAGCAGATGCTGAGACTCATAATCAAACCTTGGGCAGAATGCAGAAAATCATATGAAAGAGGGGGGAATTAGTAAGACCTAGAGAGGACAGGAGTTCCACAAGGACCAAATATATCTGGGCACAGGGCTCTTTTCTGAGACTGATTTTCTAACCAAGGACCATGCATGGATAGAATCTAGAAGCCCTGCTCAGGCATAGCCTATGGCAGCTGAATATCCAAGTGGGTCCCTAGTAAGGGGAACAGGGACTGTCTCTGACATGAACTCAGTGGCTGGTTCTTTGACTTCCTCATCCTCCCCACCACACACACACTGAGGGAGAAGCAGCCTTGCTAGGCAACAGAGGAGGACATTGCAACCAGTCCTGATGAGACTTGATAAACTAGGGTCAAAAGGAAGGGGAAGAGGACTTCTCTTATCAGTGGACTTGGAAAGGGGCAGGGAGGAGATGAGGGAGGGAGGGTGGGATTGGGAGAGAACAAAAGAGGGGCCTACAGCTGGAATATAAAGCAAATAAACTGTAATTAATATAAAAATAAAAATTTAATTAAAATACTAATTTTCTCTTCTGAAATTTTGATAATTTGATGTTTTAATCATCATTATTGAGAACAGTACTTCTCAAATCATATGTGTTTAAATATAGCTCTCTAAATGTTATATATTCTAATGTGTGATTCTATGTTTCTCAAAGATAAATGAATAAGTAAATAATAAAAATAACAACAGTAGAAATATATTCCCGTTGTTTTTTCTCTCTCTCAGTCATTATTTTCCATTGGCTATTGGTGTCAATCAAGCATAATTGTGAAATTGCCTCATAGATGGATATAAATTTAGAGTAGTTGGAAACTCATTTTCTCTTTTAGCTTGGTCTAACAATTCAACTCAGTGCCATTTCTTGGACATACAATAGATAACAACCCTTTATTTAGAGGACATCTGGTCATCAATATAATTTGATTCTCATCTACAGGACACTATCTGTGTGTGTATTCAGATTAATATTGAAGACTTAGGCATATGAATATCATCAGCAGGAAGGGTAAAAGAAGTTTAATGAGGAGATTATAATCAGAAAGTGCAATAATGGGAAACTTGTTTAATGAGGACATTGGTGCCAAACTACATTATTCATAGGGCATTTTGATTAGAGACAAATGCACAATGAAATATATATTCCTTGGTGGACACCTTCCTCATTTACATTTCAAATAAATACTATTACTCTAACCTTTGGCTGAGAAAATGAGCCTTCATGCTGAATAAGTAAAGACTCCCCCAAAGATAATGGTGTATCAAATATATTGTTAAAGAATGAATTATGGATTGAGGTGTATTTTCTTGATGTTTAGAATCATGTCTCCTTGTAGATCTAATGTAAGATATATATTCATTGTGCTATCAAATTTCCTAAATTAGGTATCTCTATGTCTAAGAATAAAATAAGTGGTATCACAAATCTCTGGCCATACAAAATTTTAATAGTTCCCATTCTGTTTTTAAGAGTCAGTCAGTTCAACTAATTCAAGCAAAGAAAAACAAAATGTGAACTATAAACAATAACTTTTCTCATTATAGTTTTTGGACTTGCAATTCATTAAAGTCTTAAATTTAGCTCTTCATCTCACAAATATTGTAAATCCAATATAAATTACCTAGGAACTATAATTCCTTATGAATATGTTTATTGAAATGTATATATATATATATATATATATATATATATATATATATATATATATGTAAGGTTACTATAGCATATATATATGCTATAGTAACCTTACCTATCATATGGGTAAACCATACTAGAGTTTCTCTGGACTTCAGGCTTGAACTGGTATTGCTGGGTAAGACATCATGAAACCAAGGACCATTGATGGAGATAATCTAGAACCCCTGATGTAGCTCATGGCAGTTCAGTGTCCAACTGGTTTCCCTAGTAATGGTAACAGGGACAGTCTCAGACATGAACTCAGTGGCTGGCTCTTTGATTACCTCCCCCTGAAGGGGGAGCAGCCTTATCAGGTCACAGAGAAAGACAATGTAGCCAGTCCTGATGAGATCTGATAAACTAGTATCAGAAGGAAGGAGATGAACACTTCCCCTATCAGTGGACTTGGAGAAGGGAGGGATGTTGGTATTGGGAGGGGAGGAGGGAGGGAGCTACAGGGGGATACAAAGTGTATAAAATGTAATTAATAAAAATTAAAATAAAAATGTTAAAAAGGAAAAAGATATCATGAAAGATTTCATTAGAGCTGAGAATCAGTGGTAGAGGTGAGGGTCAAAGTAGCATAAAACTTCAAGCATTGATTATCTCTGGTATATAATACTCTTACCATAAAAGAGACTCTATGAAGGAAGGAAAATATTTAAATGCTGTGTAAATGGATAGTTTGATAACTGAGTTGGGAGTTTTCCAACTTGAACTGTTTGGAGAAATGCAAAGTATCAGAACTCTTTCTTTTTTAATTCAATTTTAATTTTTTTAATATTTGTTACAGTTTATTAACTTTGTATCCCAGCTGTAGACCCCTTCCTCATTCCCTCCCAATCCCACCCTCCCTTCCTCATCTTCTCCCTACCCCTTTCAAAGTCCACTGATAGGGGAGGACCTCCTTCCCTTTTTTCTGACCCTAGCTTATCAGGTGTCTTCTATCCTGGCTGCAAAGTACCACTGAGGGCCTCTGAAAGTCTCTGCCTAGCAGTGTATCAAAGCAGATACTGAGACTCATAAACAAATCTTCTGTAGAGTACAAGGAATCATATGAAAGAAGGGGAGTTAGTATGACCTGGAGAGGACAGGAACTCCATAAGGACCAAATATACCTGAGAACTCTCTTTTTTCGTAGGAAAAAAACTCCAAAATTCTTAAATTTGGAATCACTCTGTTCATGAAATAAAATAAGTTGTGCATTAGAAAACCATAACATTTTTTAAGACAATCAAACCACACTCAGAAAGACTAACAGGATGGACATTGGAAAAAGGAGAAAACAGGAAACAGGACAGGAGCCTACCACATAGGGCCTCAGAAAGACTCTACCCAGCAGTGTATCAAAGCAGATGCTGAGACTCATAACCAAACTTTGGGCAGAATTCAAGGAATCTTATGAAAGAAGGGGGAGATAATAAGACCTGGAGAGGACAGGAGCTCCACAACAAGAGCAACAGTACCAAAATATCTGGGCACAGGGGTCTTTTCTGAGACTGATTCTTCGACCAAGGACCTTTCCTGGGTATTACCTAGAACCCCTGCACAGATGTAGGCCATGGCAGCTCAGTATCCAAATGGGTTTCCTAGTAATGGGATCAGGGACTATCTCTGGCATGAACTCAAAGGCTGGCTCTTTGTCCACCTTCCCCTGGAGAGGTGCAGCCTCGCTAGGCCACAGAGGAGGATAACACAGCCAGTCTTGAGGAGACCTGATAAGATAGGGTCAGATGGAAGGGAAGAGGACCTCCCCTATCAGTGGATTTGGAGAGGGGCATGGGAGAAGATGAGGGAAGGAGGGTGGGATTGGGAGGGAATGAGGGAGAGGGCTTCAGCTGGGATACAAAGTGAATAAACTTTAATTAATATAAAAACCGAATAAAAATTAAAAAAAATAAATAATTTATTAATCTTTTTTATTTTGTATCCAGGCTGTAGCCTCCTCCCTCATCTCTTCCCAGTCCCACCATCCCTCGCCCTTCTCTCTTCCTTCTATCTGCCCCCCCCCCCACACACAGTTCACTGATCCAGGAACTCCTTCTCCCCTACTGTCTGACCCTACCCTATCAGGTCTCATCATGACTAGCTGAATCCTCTTTCTCTGTGGCCTAGTAAGGCCACCTTGCCAGGGGGAGGTAATCAAAGATCAGGCCACAGAGTTATTGCCAAAGACTGCCTCGGCTCCCCTTACTCAGGTACCTTCATCAAGACTGAGCTGCCTATGGGCTACATCTGAACATGAGTTCTTGGTCCTCTCCATGCATGGTCTTGGGTGATTCATCAGCCTCTGCAGTATCCTATGGGCCTACATTTTTCTGCTCTGTTCTTTGGGAGCTCCTGTCCCCTTTAGGTCTTCCTATCTCCCTCTTCTTCAATACGAAGTCCTGCACTGTTGTGGGTTATTAATATTTATTATTAAATTATCTTTTAGTTAAGCAGTGGTTATTCATCAACCAGCTGCATACCCAAATCACCACACTGAGACTAGGATTTATTTAATTAACCTAGAGCACAATGCTGGGCAATAGTTACTCCATCCTAAACCTCCAAGCCTGCATAGATTCTTACTATTCAGATTTTACCATTTGTACTTGGTTTTAGTCATATCTTACATAGGATTCACCTTTCCTTCCCATTCCATGTCCTGTCCTGTGGATCTCTGTTTTCCTACTTCTCCCCTCCAGACCAGGATATCCCACTCTATTCTTTCCCTTGCTCAGCGTTGTGGCTGGTTGTTTTATTGGTAATACAGAGAAAATATGGTGGCATGTTTACACAAACTTGAGTCAGGTGATGCTTACAATAAGCATCACAATGCAATGTCTGATTGAAAGCATATAGTGGGTAGAGAAATCAGCATTTGAATGAACAAGGATAAACTGTATACATTCCAGAAGAACATTATACCAACACTGCACTCTGCCTAAAGTTTTGCTATCAGTCTCAGCATCTGCTTTGATACCCTTCTGGGTAGAGTCTTTCAGAGGTCACCTTGAAATGAAACTTAGAAGCCTAATAATCATGAAGACACAGTCACAAGTATTTCATTTCATTGATCCCCAGCTAGCTGGACTCCAATATATATATCTTTTTCATTTGAGACACACACAAAAATATGTTATATCCTTTGCTCTCACTTGCAAATTAAGTGCATTTTAAAATGAAACATTTTATATAATATAACACCTTAAGGCTTAGAACGACTCCAATATAGCTGAGTTATTTTAAGGGAGTTGGGAGATCTACACTAACAGAAATTTGAGACAGCCTTCTGCATTTGGAGAGGATAGAATGGTACAATCTATATTTTAATTTCTCATGGGCAGATAAATTAGGGCATGTCTGGTAATCAAATTTGTTGCTTCCTTTTTATGGAAAAAATAAGAGCAAATATATTTACAGATTATAGATCATACACGCTTGCAGAATGCTTTTGCAAACTCCATCATCAATGAATGCCTTCTCTTATTTCATTCTTCAAATCAAGAGTGTCCAAAGCAAGGTAGCTGTATTTATAGATATGTTAAAACATGAAGCAATTTGATGCTTATTTCTCTTCTGCACTCATTTATAAGACCTTGGATAATTTGGCAATTAAATAAAGTTTTCATTTCAAATCATGGATCAATAGATGTTCAAAAATGTTTTGTCTAACACTAATTTTTGTAGATTATTTACTTATCCTAACCACATACATTACTAAATGAATTACTAAAAATACTAAATGCTTTATTGACAAAACAAATTGTATAGTATTTATGCATGCTCATTTTCCTTTGAAAATATTAATTCCTTTTCCCAGTCATCCAGGAAATTAGAACTATGTTCCTTTGGATTACAGCTAAGCTTTAGAATTACTGTTTATATTTCATGAAAATTGCACTCTAAAACACCAGAGAAATATATAAATAAAATTGAAATGAACATTCATTCGTTCTTCCAGACATTCTCTACAAGACACAAAACCAAGTTATAATTTGATATGAATAATTGTGATATTAATTATAAGTGCTGTTGTTCTAATTGAATGTAGAATATTATAGCACTTATTCAAATGTTCATCAACTACACATAATAATTGTTCAGCAACAGGCTACATAATAAGTGAGACAATTTCTATTACTTACTTGGGTATTCATTGTTAGAACATGAATCAAACTGAACTGTTTTGGTTATCATGTAGATGTAAAATATAATTCCACAGAAATATTGTTATAATTTACCAGAGCTTTAATTAATAGTGGCAGGCAAATGTGAGCACATAAGTTACATGGAGAAGAGAAGTGAAAAAAAGCATTTACCATCTTGATCATTAGATTTCATATGTCAAGTATAGCTGCTAAATTTATGAAGTAGCCTAATAAATCAATAATAAATAAATCTGTACCATTAACAAAAATAGTGTACCGGAACATCTCAAATTTAGAGATGCCAACAATAACAATAAACTTAGAAAGTTAATGTGACATTCCTAAGCCTCACTATTTTATGTTATCTCAGGTAAATAGCCAGTTTTTGAGCCTTGGCACATAGAGAGCATCACTGTAGAGGACAGCACTTGGGTGTGTATTTGGAGGACATATAGTAGGTACATGTAAGTACAATACAGAAGATCCTGTCTGGATTAGCACATATACTTTGTGTAACTCAGCTGAACGTTGTAGAGCTACAAAACATGCCTGACTCCATGGCTTAGACAGTTTGTGATTGCCTGTCACTCATTACTGAACACATGTAGTTCCTCTTTGTGATGCATTTTCTTGCAAATACTTTTAAGACATGTCTGACACAGCTCTCACTTCTGCTTCTCACCAACCAAAAGTCAAATGAAATGCAGCCCTGGACTCTCTGCTTTCTTTACTCTGAATTAGTGAGAAGTCAGGGGCATAGACCCTTTACTTGCTGAATACCTCAAAGGAAGTCAGTCATTCTTGTTCCATTCTGGTCCCAGGTCATTATTTGTGCTATCATTTATTTCCTCATGCTTGCACTCCTGAATGAAAGACACTTGCTTACTTCATCTTGCCCTGCCTTCCTACAGCTGATTATTGTTTCTTTCCTTGTCTTTTTCACGCTTACTTTGCACCTATCAATTTCAGACAAACCATAATCCAAATCCTGGCTAACAACCCAATGTGTATCTTCAATGCTTTTCCTATCATTGTCATTTACCATAAAATATAATTATACATCCCCAGAGAAAAATTTGCTTGTTTTTGTATCACATATGAGGACATCAAATGCTTTTTCGGTACCTAAGGAGATGTTTCAGTTTTCTCTTGGCCCTTTAACATGCCATTTGCAGGAAGTCACTTTATAAACTCAGAAAGAATAGAATTATTTAAAAATAATTTTTGAAATAATATAATTGGTAAATTTCTTGCCTTCCTTTTTTTCCCTCCAAAACCTCCCATACATTCCTCCTTGTTCCTTCTTATCCTCTGTCCAATTCGTGTCTACATATTTTGTTAGTTTGTCTGTTTGCTTGTTTTTGTTTTGGGGGGGGATGTTTTGTTTTTTAAACACACATTTATGTGTATGTGTACAAACAAATGTATCTATAACCAGTTCGGTTCATTCAATGCTACTTTTATTTTTGCATTCTGCATGACCATTCAGTATCGGATAACCAACTGGTATACTCTTCCTGGGAAGATTTTTGATTCTTCTGGAAGCATTCCTCAGTTGTATGTAGTTGCTTGTGTAGAGTTGAGCTTTTCCCCATCCACTCTGACATGTTCTTTGACATCATTCTTGCTTAGTTACATCTAAACAGTCATGATGGTTAGGCATTTGGTGGTGTGGATTCCTATATTGCTGGAAGACATGACCTTATAGAAACTCCTTTATCCTCTGACTCTTAGAATCTCTTTGCCCACTTTTAGGCAAGTTCCCTGAACCTTAGACCCTGGAGTGTTTTAAGTATGAATATGCTGGGCCACAGCTCCAAAACTGTATTTTGATTCATTGTGGCTGTCTGAAATGGTCTTTGCATTTTGCAAATAAGTTTACTTTTGATGGCTGATGACTTTACCTACATCTACTAGGCTAAAGGAAAAATTTTTACAATGTTGTAAAGGTTTACCTGGTTTAGTAAATTAGTGGTTGTAGATTCTTCTCCAATACTCAAAACTTTACAAGAATTGCCTGGCCTTGATTTTGTGAGTCTCGTGTTTTTGAACTCTGGAATTGTAGGCATCTGTAACCATGCTTGGGAACATTTTTAAATTTTTATAATAAAATGATTAAATTAAATTTTATTTTTCCAACTATTTTGAAAAATTTGTTATTTCATTTTCTAACAGGAACAAAATAGTATTATGTCTTACATTGTACTTTTTATAAAAAAAAAAAAAAACCTTGTATTTTCTCTGTTTTATTAATTTTATCCTGCTCATATTAGTGGCTGTAATCAAATGCTGGTCTCATACAGTCTACTAAAGCAAAAGTGTTAGTTATTTTTATAAAACTATGTTTGGGATCTGGAAAAGATCATCCCGAGTGAGCTATCCCAGAAGCAGAGAGGGATGCACATGGTATATACTCACTCATACAGACATATAATATAAGATAAACCTACTAAAATCTGTACACCTAAAGAAACTAATCAAGAGGGAGGACTCTTGCTAAACTGCTCAATTCCTATCCAGAAAGGCAAAGAGGCTGGACATCAGAAGAAGGAGAAAATAGGAAACAAGTTAGGAGCCTGACACAGAGGACCTCTGAAAGGCTCTGCCCTACAGACTATCAATATAGATACTGAGACTTATAGGCAACCTTTGGGCAGAGTGCAGGGAATCTTAGGAAAGAAGTGGAAAACAGTTAGACCTGGAGAGGACAGGCACTCCATAAGGAGAGCAACAGAACCAAAAAATCTGACACAGGGGTCTTTCCTGAGCCTGCTATTCCAACCAAGAACTATGCATGGAGATAACCTAAGACCCCTGCACGGATGTAGCCCATGGAAGTTTAGTATCCAAGTGGGTTCCATTGTAATAGGAACAGGGACTGTCTCTGACATGAACTGATTGGTCTGCTCTTTAATTACTTCCCCCTGAGGGGGAAGCAGCATTACCAGGCCACAGAAGAAGATAATGAATCCAACTCCTGATGAGACCTAATTGACTAGGATCAGAAGGAAGGAAAAGAAGTCCTTCCCTATCAGTGGACTTAGGGAGGGGCATGCATGCAGAGGGTGGAGGACAGGAGGGATTGGGATGGGAGGAGGGAGGAAACCACGGGGGAGATACAAAGTGAATAAAGTGTAACTAATAAAGAAAATAAATAAATAAATAAATAAATAAATAAAAGCTGTGAAAATTATTTTAAAAAAAGAAAGAAATCATGGGCCTGAAAGATATAATACAGAGGTTTATCAATTAAAAAAAAAATATGTTTGTATCTCAGTTTCTTAATCCAGCTATTCTTTTAACTCAGCTATTACACAAATAATTGGGATGCTATTATATTATTTTAACAATCCTTATAGCACAAGAACTGTACAGTTTTAACTTTATTCGCAACCCTCTAAGCTAATTTAGCTTCCTCCCACAGTGCATCCCAGACATATTTTCACTTTGTAGCTTCGGTTACTCAGCTCTCTCTTCTCCTGTCGATGGCAGGAAGTTCACGCCTGTTCTCTTGTCCACTCAGGGACTGGAGATAAGCTGCTAAATTGGCATACCAAGGGACAACTGAAGACCAGTGTCCCCACAACATTGAGACAGCAGATTCACTGAACAAAGATCACAACAATTTAAGGGGGGTAGAGAAATCAGCTCCCAAACTACACAATAATCTGGTGCCTAAACAAAAGAATTAATTTTACTGCTAAGGCATGCTGTTTACCTAATACTTGAGCATCCTGTCTCCAGCACAGCTTATAGGAATCAATATAGTTTTTTTTTTTCACTTTGGATCTTTAAAATTCATGAAAAATATTAACAGTCACATTGTATAATTTCTATTATCAAGAGAAATTATCAATATTATCCAAGTTTTGATGCAACATAGATATTTGGCAGAAAAAAAAACATTAACAAAGGAGGAGGGGAGTAATGTCAAAAGGACATTTAAAATAAGAATCTCATGGCTCCTGATGTTTGATTTCTTTCTTCTTCCCTCTACACATGGTATGTTTCAATGCATTTACTCTCTGTTATTACATTTTGGTGAGTTCACTTCTCACTTGTTGTTATATTCTCTGCTGCATATTGGACTATAATTTTTTAGATAATTGAGTGATATATGTCTCAGTTACATTTTCATTTCTCTGAAAAGACATTATGACCAAGACAACTTATGAAAGGAAGTATTGCTTTCAAGCCTTGTTTACAGTTCCAGAGAGTGAGCCAAATAAAGCTGCCCATAATGGTGGGAAGCATGGCAACAAGAAGACAAGCAGTTCACTGAAGCCATAGCTGAGGGTTGCATCTGATCCACAAGTAGGAGCTGAGAGGAACAGTCTGGGCCTGGCATGAGATTTTGAAAACTTAAGGACAACCACATGGTAGAATCCTTCCTCCAATCAGATCATGCCCTAAAGTTTTCTAAATACTTCCAACAACTATAGAAAAAAAAAAGATTAAAATATACAAGCCTATGAGAAGTCATTCTCATTTAAACAACTGCTATGAATTGTGTGTGTGTGTAGGTATATAGTATTTTCACAATATATCATAATGTCCTAAATGGATCATGTTTTCTAATTGCAATTTAATTAATTGATTGATTGACTAATTAATTAATTACAATTTATTCATTTGGATCCTAGGTATAGCCCCCTCCCTCTTCTCCTCCCAGTCCCACCAACCCATATTCTTCTCCCTCTATGCCCCTTCCCTAGTCTCCTAATATGGGAGGACCTCCTCCCCTTCTATCTGTCCCTTCCCTATCACTTCTCTTCAGGGTTGACTGCATCATCTTCCTCTGTGGCCTGGCAAGGCTGCAAACCCCAGGGGGAGGTGATCAAAAAACCAGCCACTGAGTTCTTGTCAGAGACAGCCCTTGTATACCTAACAAGGGAACCCATTTGTAAACTGAGCAGCCTATTGGCTTCCTCTGAGCAGAAGGTCTAGGTCCTCTCCATACATGGTCCATGGTTGGAGTATCAGTCTCTGTAGGACCTCCTGGACTCAGGTTTTTTGGCTCTGTTGGTCTCCTTGTAGAGTTCCTGTCTCCTCCAGGTCTTTCCATATCCCCCTTCTTCCATAAGGTTTATTGCACTCTGCCCATAGTTTGGCTATTAGTCTCTGTATCTCCTTCGAAACTCTGAGGGGAAGAGTATTTCATAGGTCCCCATGTGGAAGGCTACTGTCTTGTTCCTTGTCTTCTACTTCTAATGTCTATTCTGTTTGCCCTTCTGAGTGAGGTTTCAGCCTCTTCTCTAGGGTACTCCTTGTTGTTTAGCTTCTCTGGGACTATGGATTTTAGTATGTTTATCCTATATTTTAAGGCTAATATCCACTTGTAAGTGAGTATAAACCATGTGTTTCTTTCTGGATCTGGGTCACCACACTCAGGATGATCTTTTCTAGTTCCATCCTTTTGCCTGAAAATTTCATGATTTCCTTGTTTTTAATTGCTGAGTAGTATTTCATTGTGTAAGTGTACCACAATTTCTGTGTCCATTCTTTAGTTGAGGGGCATCTAGGTTGTTTCCAGATTCTGGCTATTATGAGTAACATTGATATGAACATAGTTGACCAAATGTCCTTGTTGTATGGTTTAGCATCTTCCAGATATATGCCCAGGAGTGGTATATCTGGATTTTTTTCCTCTTTTTTATTTTTTTAATATTAGATATAGTTTAGTAACTTTGTATCCCAGCTGTATCTCCCTCCCTTATTCCCTCCCAATGCCACCCTCACTCCCTCATCTCCTCCTTGCCCCTTTCCAAGTCCACTGATAGGGGAGGCCCTCCTACCCTTTCATCTGACCTTGGTTTATCAGGTATCTTCAGGGCTGGCTGCAAAGTGCTCCTCTTTGCCTAGCAGGGCTGGTCCTCCCTCGGGGAGATGGGGGGAGGTCAAAGAGCCAGCCATTGAGTTCCTGTCAGAAACAGTCCTTGTTTCCCTTACTAGGGATCTTGAGGTAGTGCTATTTCTAATTGTCTAAGAAAGTACCAGATTGATTTCCAAAATGGTTGTTCTAGGTTACATTCCCACTACCAGTGAAGGAGGGTTCCCCTTTCTCCACAGCCTCTCCAGGATGTGACATCCCTTGAGATTTTGATATTAGCCATTTTGATGGGTGTGAGGTAGAATCTCAAGTTTGTTTTGATTTTCATTTCTCAGATGAATAAGGATGTTGAACATTTCTTTAAGTGTCTCTCTATCATTTGATATTCCTCTGTTGAGTATTCTCTTTTTAGCTCTGTATCCCAATTTTTAATTGGATTACTTGCTCTGTTGCTGTTTAACTTCCTCAGTTCTTTATATATTCTGGATATTTGCCCTATGTCAGATATAGGGTTGGTGAAGATCCTTTCCCAGTCTGTGGGTTGTCGTTTTGTTCTGATAGCAGTGTCCTTTGCTTTACAGTAGCTTTTCAGTGTCATGACCTTCCATTTATTGATCTTAGAGCTTTTGCTGTTGGTGTTCTGTTCAGGAAGTTGTCTCCTGTGTCAATGAGGTCAAGTTTCTTCCCCACTTTTTCTTCTAACAGGTTTAGTGTGTCTGATTTTATGTTGATGTCTTTGATCTACTTGGACTTTTTTTGTGCAGTATGATAAGTGTGGATCTATTTGCATTTTTCTACATGTAGACCTCCAGTTAGACCAGCACCATTTGTTGAAGATGCTATCTTTTCTCCTATTGTATGGTTTGGCTTCTTTGTGAAAAATTAAATTTTCATAGGTGCTAGATTTATTTCTGGGTCTTTGATTTTTTTTTTTATTACATTGATCCACCATTTAGTTTCTATGCCAGTACCATGCCATTTTTAATACTGTTGCTCTATAGTATAGCTTGATATCAGGGAGGGCAATACCTCCAGAAGATCTTTTATTGTACAGATTGTTTTAGCTATTCTGTTATTTTTGGTTTTTTTCCATATGAAGTTGTGAATTGTTCTTTCAAGGTCTACAAAAAATATGTTGGTATTTTTATGGGAATTGCATTGAAGCTGTAGATTGATTTTTGGTAGGATAGCCATTTTTACTGTTAATCCTATTGATCCATGAGCATGGAAGATTTTCAGTCCTTTCATATCTTCTTCAATTTTTTTCTTCAGAAATTTAAGTCTTTTTCATACAAGTCTTTCACATGCTTGGTTGGAGTCACATCAAGGTACTTTATGTTATTTATGGCTATTGTGTAGGTTATCATTTCCTTCATTTCTTTTTCAGTACGTTTGTCTTTTTGTATACAGGGCTTCAGATTTTTTTGAGTTAATTTTGTATCTAGCCATTTTGCTGAAGGTGTTTATCAGCTGAAGGAGTTCTCTAGTAGAATTTTAGGTGTCATTCATGTAACTATAACATCATCTACCACTACCAAATAGGCTTCATTCCAGGCATGCAAGGGTGGTTCAACCTATGAAAATCCATCAATATAATCCACCATATAAACAAACTGAAAGAAAAACAACAACAACAAAAAAAAACCACACATGATCATCTACATAGATGCTGAAAAAGCATTTGACAAACTCCAACATCCATTCATATTTAAAGTATTGGAGGGATCAGGGATCAAGGCACATCCATAGACATAGTAAAGACAATATACAGCAAGCCTATAGCCAACATCAAACTAAAGGAAGATAAATTTAAATCAGTCCCACTGAAATCAGGGATAAGGCAAGGCTGCTCACTCTCTCTGTTTCTCTTCAACATAGTTCTTGAAGTCCTATTTAAAGCAATCAGACAACTAAAGGAGATCAAGGGGATACAAACCGGAAAGGAAGAAGTGAAAGTATCACTATTCACAGATAATTGCATGTTCTCTGATAAATTATTAGTATTTAATTTAGAAGCTTGTTAGTCTCTTTCTCTGGTCTTAGTAGTTGATGACTTTTAAATACCTAGAAGCATTTTTCTTGTCAATACCACATCTGTTGAGATCATTCATAGGGCAAACAGAGTTCTTTCAATAGTTTAAAGTGATTTTCCCTCACTGATTCTTCCTTCATACAGCTCTTAAAGGATACTAACTTGAATTTCAATTATGATCTTTCTCTCTTTCAATATTCCAAAAATATTTGGCCAGAATAATTACTTTATTCAGTTCCGCAGAGATTCTTCTCATATGGGCTGAACATTAATTTCCATAAATATTACTATCACTCTCTTCTTTGGAATGAACTTGGGGATGTGTAGCCAAGCATACTTGGCAGTGTTCAAGTTTGGGCTTATTCTCTAAAACATTTGGTTATACTCTGTTTTTTGGAGCTCACTCTTTTTCTCATTAATGCTCTCTAAATTCTATGAATGTAAGGCATAGTTAGAAGAAAGCATTAAATAAGTTTTCTCCTTGTATGTTTCCATGACTATAGGAACAAGAGACTACTTCTTTATGACAGTGAAAATACCGTCAGGCCAGAGGAAGTAGACATTATGATGGAAGCACACAAGCTTCTTTATGGTTTGTGCATAGACCATTAATAACCATCCTATTTTTTTTTTACCAGACAACAAAAGTGCAGGCTCCATGTTCTTGTAATAAACAACCTCCCCTATCAGTGGACATAGAGAGGGACAGGGAGTAGATGAGGGAAGAAGGGTGGGATTGGGAAGGTGGGATTGGGAGGTAGGTACAGCTGGGATACAAAGTAAATGAACTGAGAAAGCATCAGATTGATTTCCAAAGTGGTTGTACAAGTTTACATCCTCACCAGCAATGGAACCCTTTCTCCACAACCTCTCCAGCATGTGTTGTCACTTGAGATTTAATCGTAGCCATTCTGAGGGGTGTAAGGTGAAATCTCAGGGTCGTTTTGATTTGCATCTCCCTGATGGCTAAGGACATTGAGCATTTCTTTAGGTTTTTCTTTGCCATTCTATATTCCTCTACAGAGAATTTAGGAGCATGTTTGGATATAACCTAGAACCACTGTTCAGATGTAGCCCGTGGCAGCTCAGTTTCCAAGTGGATACCCTAGTAAGGGGAACAGAGACTGTCTCTGACATGAACTCAGTTGCTGGCTCTTTGACCTCCTCCCCCCACCCCCTCAAAGGAGGAGAAGTCTTGCTAGGCCACAGAGGAGGACATTGCAGCCAGTCCTGATGAGATCTGATAAGGTACAGTCAGATAGAAGGGAAGGAATACCTCCCCTGTCAGTGGACTTTGAAAGGGGCAGGGAGGAGTTGAGGGAGGGAGGTCCATGGGATTGGGAGGAAATGAGGGAGGGGGCTACAGCTAGGATACAAAATAAACAAACTATAATTAATATAAAGAAATAAAAATTAAGGAGGTGGGGCAAGATGGCGGTGCTGGGAGGACTCTCATTCTGAGGAGCAGCACAGCAGGATTGGCAGTGACCAGCAATCAGAACTCGGGGCCATAAAACACAAGTGATTGTGTTTCACAGGTGAGAGGATACCCTACGGTGGTGGATTCAATCAGTTTTAACTCACCCGGCTAAACCATGGAAAAGATCCCGGTTCCTCCAGGCGCTTGGTTGCCAGCCCAGAGCTACACGCAAGTGCGATCTGGTCACGGTCCTAGACTGAACTGTGGGCCTACAACACCATAGACTGGATTTCCCAGTCGAGAGATAACCCCATGGAGCAGGAAACAATTGAAACCGACCTCAGGTTACCCAGACATCCCCTGGAAAAGACTCTGGGTTCTGCGGGCACCCCAGGAGCCAGCCCGGACCCAGAGCTGGGACTGCCTGCACGAAGCCCTGCCTGCGTGCCTGATTCGCCGCCTCAGATAGAACTGTGGACACCAGGGCACCAGGGCATCAGACTGCGTGTCTCTGGCAGGAGGAAACCCCCAGTGGAAGGGTCAGCAGCTCTAACACTTAGGACACCCAGCACCAAAACACTTCCTGGACTCACGCAGACTCTAGTGCAGGCAGGAGCTCTGTGCTCTGAGGCCATTATTGAGTTCCCCTAGGGCACTGGGACACACAGCTGCATCCTCAGACCTACAAAAGCCAGAGAGCCATTACAGCAGCCCTCAGATACTGTGCCAAGGATCAACCAGTTATCCCTAGCTAGACTGTCAAAACTGTGGGAATCCCTGGTCCTTCAAGAGGGCTGCACCCACAGCGTCTGGACCAGAGCAGTGCCTGCAGCCGCCATCCCAGACAGAGACACACAGCTTCTGGTCCAGAGTGAGGCACCCAGCCTCCAGACCAGAGCAGTGCCCCCAGGCGCCAACTCAACTTAGGTGCACATTCTCCAGGTCCAGAGCAGAGCAATCAGCCTCTGGCCCAGAGACTTGCTGAGTGCACCTCCCACTTTCCCAGACAGAACTGTGCGCCCCAGGATAACAGACTGAGTTTCCCTGTTGGGAGAAAACCCCACAGCTAAGGAATCAGCAGTTTCTTCAAGAGGACTGTACATGGAAATTTAGTGAGCAGTAGCACACTAAATTTATAACAAGAAACCCAGCAGTGGGGCAGCTGTCTTGAGAAATTCTATGGGTAAGAGGAGATCCCCCCCTGCCTAACATAGACCACAGCTATTACTCAGGGCTATAAACCTGAGGTGAGCAGTGGCAACTCCTGAGAAACACTGGCCATACAATGACCATAACCAAAAAGCAGAGAAGGACTCCTTCAGGAAAAATCATCTTCCGGCCAAGCGGATACTCCCTACCTCAGGACTCCAGGAAGCACAGAAACTAACAGCCAACACCTAAATCAGCCCAATGGGTAGAGGTCAGCGTAAAAGCTCAACCAACAAAAGACAGAGCAATATGGCATCTCCAGAACCCAGCCATCCAGAGGCGAACAGCCCTGAACAATGCAGCATAATAGAAAATCAAGAAGATGACCTTACATCTATGTTGATGAAGAGGATAATAGAGGAAACAAATAAAATACGTGAAGAATTAGAGGAAGATAAAACCAAACAGATCATGGCTATCCGTAAAGAAATGGAGGAAGATAAAGACAAGCAGATTAGGGCCATCCGTGAAGAAATACGGGAAGATGCAGCCAAACAGCTTGTGGCCTTCAGAGAAGAAATAATTAAATCACTGAAAGAAATAAAAGAGACAGAGTTGAAGGAACTAAAAGAAAAAGAGGAAAGTACAAGCAGACAGGTGAAGGAAGTAAACAAAACAACTCAAGACCTGAAGATAGAACTAGAAAAATTAAAGAAAACACAAATGGAGGAAATAATGGAGAGGAAGAATTTAGGGAAGAAAACAGGAACTACAGAGGTAAGCATAACCAACAGAATACAAGAAATGGAAGAAAGAATCTCAAGTGTAGAAGATACAATGGAAGAAATCGATGTATCTGTCAAAGAAAATGTTAAATCCAAAAAATTCCTGACACAGACCATCCAAGAAATCCAAGACACTATGAAAAGACAAAACCTAAGAATAATAGGAATAGAGGAAAAAGAAGACTCCCTTCTCCAAGGCCCAGAAAATATTTTCAACAAAATCATTGAAGAAAATTTCCCCAAGTTAAAGGAGAAGCCAATAAAGATACATGAGGCCTACAGAACACCCAACAAATTTGACCCGAAAAGAAATTCCTCCCGCCACATAATAATCAAAACAGTAACTATACAGAACAAAGAAAAAATACTAAAAGCTGCAAGGGAAAAAGGCCAAGTAACATATAATGGCAAACCCATTAGAATCACACCTGATTTTTCAACAGAAACTATGAAAGCCAGAAGTGCCTAGACAGATATCATGCAGACCCTAAGAGAAGACAGATGTCAACCCAGGCTACTATACCCTGCAAAACTCTCAGTCCTCATAGATGGAGAAAACAAGATATTCAATGACAAAAACAAATTTCAACAATACCTACACACAAATCCAGCATTACAGAAGACACTGGAAGGGAAAATACAACCCAAGAAAATTAGCTTCTGTCAAGAAAACACAGGAAATAATTAACCTTACTACAGCAAAACAAAAAGCAACCAAGCACACAACCTTATGAACCCAGCCAACATCAAAATCAAAGGATCTAACAGCCACTGGTCATTAATCTCTCTCAACATCAATGGACTCAACTCTCCAGTAAAAAGACACAGATTAACAGAATGGATGCGTAAACAAAACCCAGCAATCTGTTGCATACAAGAAACACACCTAAGACACAAAGATAGACATTACCTGAGGGTAAAGGGTTGGAAGACGACTTTCCAAGCAAATGGACCCAAGAAACAAGCAGGAGTAGCCATTCTAATATCTGATAAAATAGACTTTCTACCAAAATTAATAAAAAGAGATAAGGAAGGACACTTCATACTCATCAAGGGAAAATTCCACCAGGAAGACATCACAATCCTGAACATCTATGCCCCAAATACAAGAGCACCCACATTTGTAAAAGAAACATTGATAAAATTTAAACCACATATAGATCCCCACACATTAATAGTGGGAGACTTCAACACCCCACTCTCAACAAAGGACAGGTCAACAAAACAGAAATTAAACAAAGAAACAAT
The DNA here is from genome assembly GCF_907164565.1 of Psammomys obesus. Classification (NCBI taxonomy): domain Eukaryota; kingdom Metazoa; phylum Chordata; class Mammalia; order Rodentia; family Muridae; genus Psammomys; species Psammomys obesus. The sequence goes on from NW_026587216.1 coordinate 20,532,632, forward strand.
ATCTCTGACAGAGGTCATGAATCAAATGGACCTCACAGACATTAACAGAACTTTACACCCAAACACAAAAGAATTTACCTTCTTCTCAGCACCTCATGGAACCTTCTCCAAAATAGACCATATAGTTGGTCACAAAGCAAGCCTCAACAGATACAAGAAGACTGAAATAATCCCTTGTATCCCGTTTGATCACCATGGAATAAAGCTGGACTTCAACAACAGAAATAGCAAAAAGCCTACACACACATGGAAACTGAACAACTTGTTACTAAATGACAGCTGGGTCAGGGAAGAAATAAATAAATTAAAGCCTTTCTAGAACTCAATGAAAATGAAGACACAACATACCCAAACTTGTGGGACACAATGAAAGCAGTGCTAAGAGGAAAGTTCATAGCACTAAGTGCCTTCAAGAAGAAATTCGAGACAGCTCATTCAAGCAACTTAATGGCCCACTTAAAAACCTTAGAAAAAGAAGAAGCAGACACACCAAAAAGGAGTAGACGGCTGGAAATAATCAAAACAGTCCTCTACAATAAAAGATCTTCTGGAGGTATCTCCATCCCTGATCTCAAGCTGTACTATAGAGCAACAGTTATAAAAACTGCATGGTACTGGCATAGAAACAGAATGGTGGATCAATGGAATCGAACAGAAGACCCAGAAATAAACCCACACACTTACGGACACCTGATTTTTGACAAAGATGCCAAAACCATACAATGGAAAAAAAAAATAGCATCTTCAACAAATGGTGGTGGTCCAACTGGATGTCTACATGTAGAAAAATCAAAATAGATCCATACTTATCACCCTGCACAAAACTGAAGTCCAAGTGGATCAAAGACCTCAACATAAAACCAGACACATTAAATCGGCTAGAAAAAAAAGTGGGGAATACCCTAAAACTCATTGGTACAGGAGAAAACTTTCTGAACAGAACACCAACAGCACAGGCTCTAAGAGCAACAAACAATAAATGGGACCTCATGAAATTGAAAAGCTTCTGTAAAGCAAAGGACACCATCATCAAAACAAAGTGACTGCCTACAGATTGGGAAAGAATCATCACCAACCCTTTATCTGACAGAGGAGTCATATCCAATATATATAAAGAACTAACCAAACTGAAAAGCAATAAACCAAGTAATCCACTTAAAAAATTGGGAACAGATCTAAAGAGAGAATTCTCTGTAGAGGAATATCGAATGGCAGAGAAGCACTTAAAGAAATGCTCAACCTCATTAGCCATTAGGGAAATGCAAATCAAAACAACCCTGAGATTTCACCTTACACCCATCAGAATGGCCAAGATGAAAAACTCAAGGGACAACACATGCTGGAGAGGTTGTGGAGAAAGGGGAACCCTCCTCCACTGCTGGTGGGAATGTAAACTGGTACAACCACTCTAGAAATCAATCTGGCGCTTTCTCAGACAACTAGGAATAGCGCTTCCTCAAGATCCAGCCATACCACTCCTAGGCATATTCCCAAAAGATGAGCAAGTACACAAAAAGAATACTTGCTCAACCATGTTTGTAGCAGCTTTATTTGTAATAGGCAGAAGCTGGAAACAACCCAGATGCCCCTCAACTAAAGAATGGATGCAGAAACTGTGGTATATCTATACAATGGAGTATTACTCAGCAATGAAAAATAAGGAAATCATGAAATTTGCAGGTAAATGGTGGGACCTGGAAAGTATCATCCTGAGTGAGTTGTCCCAGAAGCAAAAAGACACGCATGATATATACTCACTCATATAAACATACAACATAGAATAAACCCACTAAAATCTGTACATCTAAACAAACTAAGCAAAAGAGAGGACCCTAACTAAAATGTTCAATCCCCATCCTGAAAGGCAAAGAGGATGGATATCAGAAGAAAAAGAAAATAGGAAACAACCTCGGAACCTGCTACAGAGGACCTCTGAAAGCCAGAAGAAAACAGGAAACAACCTGGGAACCTGCCACCGAGGGCCTCTGAAAGCTCCTGCAGTATAGACTGTCAAAGCAGATGCTGAGCCTGATGGCCAACTGATGGGCAGAGTGAATGGAATTTTATGTAAGAAGTGGGAAATAGTAAGAGCTGGAGGGGACGGGAACTCCACAAGGAGAGCAACAGAACAAGATAATTTGAACACAGGGAACTTCCCAGAGACTCATACTCCAACCAAGGACTATTCATGGAGATGACCTGGAACCCCTGCACAGGTGTAGCCCATGGCAGTTCAGTGTCCAAGTGGGTTACATAGTAATGGGAAGAGGGACTGCCTCTGACATAATCTGATTGGCCTGCTCATTGATCACTCCCCCCTCAGGGGGGAGCAGCCTTACCAGGCCACAGTAGAGGACAATGCAGCCACTTTTGATGAGAACTGATAGACTAAGATCAGAAAGAAGAGGAGAACCTCCCCTATCAGTGGACTTGGGGAGTGGCATGCATGCAGAAAGGGGCGGGAGGGTGGGATTGGGAGGGGAGGAGGAAGGGGCTTATGAGGGGATACAAAATGAATAAAGTGTAATAAATTAAAAAAATTAAAATTAAAAAAATAAAAGCAAACTTATAAAAGGCTACTGGGACAACTGAAAAAATACCGCTTTGTAATACTTCTTTTGCACCTGTTGAGAAGCTATGTCCTTCAGGCCTGACAGAGCCAGTGCCATTATGAAACACAATAGGCTTGAAGCCTACTTGGCTCTGCAGTCATGGCATGAAATAAGTAGAACACTACAGCTATGTCCATGATAATGCTACTAGCAATGGCGGTGTTAACATGTCTCCATAGAAGTTAGAAGAAGGATTATCAGATGCTATGTGACATTCTAGTCACTGCTTCCGCTTTCTCACCAACTGTACAAGGTGCTGTGGTCACAACCTCATATGTGGTTGCGTAATCTAATAAGGGGGGCATGGAAATTTGGAAAATATTCAAAGTTTTACATTTGTAACAACCAAAAAATAATTTCCAAATCAAGCAAATGAATTCAAGATTTGAAAAAATATACAAAGTAAATAAACTATAATTAATATAAAAAATTTTAATTACCAAATAATTATAATTTAAAAAAAGAAACGCCAGCAAAGTTATTTGTTTACCAATGTGTGCTGGGATGAAAATGTGACATTATTCTCTAAAACTTGCTCTGTATCTGGACCTTGGCTCCACAACTCAGCATTTTGATTGGCTGAAGATTTCTTTAATGCTCTCTATATGTTTCCTTCATGACGAGTGAGAACTCCACTTACTAAGGATATAAGGACACACATTTAAAATGTAGTTAAGGGCTGGTCAATAGAGTTGTGGTTGTTGTTTCTGCTCTAAAATTCATGGCTTAAATTTAATTAAATTTATTTAAGCGATGGATAGTTGACTAGATTTCCTGTACCAGCCATCATTTTTTCTCTTATTGGGTGCATCTTAAGTTCAATTAGAGTGCTGGTGGTTACTGCCAAAATATGTGTGCAGCTGGTGTACCTCTGGGGTTATATCATGCCACAATGTTCAGTTTCTGCTGTTGTTCATGGGTATCACATCTGGGTAACACTATTATTTGATTCTCTTTTTAGGAAGCTTCTATGGTGCTTTCTGGTACCATAAAAACTATTCTCAGTGAGGAGGTTTTTAAGCCAGTTTCAGCTTGGTGGCCTTGTGTCTGAAGTGCATGGTGTCTTCAGCTATAGGGACATACCTTCTACTTCTCAGGGCAGTCAAGGGCAGTAACAGCAGCTTATATGTTTTAGAAGTCTTTTGCAAAATCCTGATCATCAATTAAAGAGAGTGTGATTAATGCCTGTGTCTAGGGTTTTGCTTCGTGGTCTTTGACACTTGCAGGCAGCATTTTCTGCCTAGATGAGTAAATTTTACTTGTAAAATTTAAATGTGGATTTATATATATAATTGCATATGCTATATTTCTCTGAAGGAGGGAAGAGTTAACACTGGTTGGTCCTCCTCCCAAGGGTCTTTCCAGTGGGTCAGGACAGAGCTTCCAAGCCAAGGGGACAAGAGGCACCAGAGTCAGTGCATAGATCTCTGGAGTCAAGTATACGCAATCTGAGAGTGAGCGGATACAAAATCGCTTATTCCAGGAAGAGAGAGCAAGTTACATAGCTTTGAGCAACCTATCGGGTTCCTCCACACCATCTCTGAGCCTGCCATTGGTTGCTGGTTTCTGGGACGGCTCCCCAACGTTAGACCACACTCCCTCTCCCCTACTGCTTCCAAAGTCATGTCAGTGGAAGTCACCCCAAGCTGTGAGCTCCAATGGTCCCTTGCCGGAAATACCCACATATCCTCCTTTTTGTTTTATTTATTGTGACCTTGGGAGACGGGATCTTTTGCTCAACCATTGTTGGCCCCAAGCCTCGGGGGCTCACCTCAAGCGAAGGTGCCTGTCTTAGGTTGCCCCCACTCTTGGGTTAATACCTGTCATCAGCTACCCGTTTTCTTGGTGAGTACTTCCCAAGGGTCATTTTTGTCACATGGGAGGTTTTTTTAAGGGCAGACCCTTATTAGTCAGACCCATAGGAATGGCAGTTAGATAATTAGGCTGACTAGAGAAAAGGTAATCTAGAGGGAACCAAATATGTGTGTGAGAAGGGGGACAAGATATCATTTGTAACATTCCAAGGTCGGTGCTGCTCCAGGCGCGGGCCCCAATTGTCCCTTGCCGGGAATGCGCACAAATCGTTTATTCTTTCTGACTTTTAAGACATCCTTCCTGTTAGTTTACTCCCTTCCTTCTGTATTTATCTCCCACCTACTTCTATAACTGGTACACTCCCATTTTCCTTATCAAACCATTTGTAGCTCACTATTCATTTCTATTGTTCTCCCTCTTTCATGCCCCATCAATGGTCCCTTTTTGTTTTCCTGTTTTCTGTTGTTATTCCTGGATAAGTACTCACATACGAAGATTTAGAGCTAGAAACCTTCAGGAAGATCTCATGTGATGTTTGTTGTTCAAGGTCTGGATAATTTCACTAAATATGATATTTTTCTACTTCTATTAATTTACCTGCAAAGTTCATTATTTCCTTTTTTTTTGTCTGTTCAGTTGTACAGTATTCCATAGTATGTTTGTTTGCATCACATTTCTTTATCCATTTATAACCTGAAAGGTATTTAGATTGTTTCTATTGCCCAGTTATTGTGAATAGAGAAAAAAAGATTACTGCCAAACTGCTATCTGTGAGGTTTACTATGTTTAGTCCTTTGGGCGAAAGCAAAGGAATGGTACAACTGAGACATATGTTAGACATTCTTATTTATCATGTTTCTGTGGGAATGGGCTTTCCTCACACTAATTCAGTAGTGTGCTCAAGATTGTTGCAGAATCTTTTTTTCTTCTAAAATATTTGATATACAATTTCAGATACAATACATGAATGAAAATAAGTAAGTACGTGCATTGTGAGTTTTGCCCTTCATGTTTGCAACTTCAACAAAACATTGCATATGGAGCATATAATGCTAAGGTATCAGTTGTGCTTTGTTCCAACAATTCAAACAGGTGAATTTATATCATCATGTCAATTGTCTTGGTTACCTTCTTCATAACACAAAGCACATACTGGTAATCATTAAGTGTTAATCTTAAAGGCAAACATGAGAGAACATTGGTCTTGATGTTTAGGAAGTTTCTTTCTATAACATACTGAAAGCTAACTTATTTGAACCATTGTGTCAGCCTGTTCTCAAATGCTGGTTAATCTCTTTTTAAGTTCCATTCTTATGCAGCACAGGATAATCACATACCCTTTGCAGAACTGCTCTAAGAATTAGCCACATAGAATACATTCTCATGAGTGATTGATATAAAAGGTCAAAAATGTTATTGGTATTCAATTCACCACCTATGTGAGTATATTTACATACACTTAAAAGTCATTGAATAAACCCACATATTCAATTCCATTATTTCTGTATTTTACACATGTAGCCAAATAAGCATTGTGGTATCATAAAGCATAGAATCTGGATAAAAGTAAAATTGTGTTCAATTGCATTACCTCAAATCTACATGTGCAGTGAGATCAACTTTTTAACATGACTATATTTTGGTTTGCCTACCGAAAATAATATCTTAGAAAAGTTTAATAAAAATAGCTGTTTTGAGGGATTATTATTGATAAAACATAGTTAAACACAGTTGGTTATCACTATTTGTTCAATCCTCCATTACATCTAACACACACACATGCACTCGCAAACACACACAACACACATATTCACACACACAGACACACACACACAACTCACACTCACACACACTCACAAACAAACACACATGCATACACAAACAGATACACACATAAAGTCTGATGAAGTGATGAAATATACTGGGTAAGGGTGAGTACCTGAATCATTCCCAAAAGCTCATAGCAACATTAGCAATGAAACTGAATTTGAAATTTTAAGTGCAGCCTTAAAATTCTATTAACTTTCTTTTCTAATATCAGATTTTTAAGGAAGAAAAGAGTGAGCAGGGTAAAAAGGTCAAATGAAGAATTATCTTTAAATGGCACTTTTATGATTACAGCCATGTTTAATAACTTCAAATGAAGAATTATCCCCCATTTGATGTTTTTAAGACCAAGACAGTATAAAAATGTCATTTTAAGATGGCGTTTTTACAATCAAAGCAATCTGTAAAAATGTCAGGTGAACAACTCAATGAATTAAATGTTCCTAAGGATATAAAACGGGTTAAAGTGTCCAGTGATGCATTTCATTGACATTTGATTTTTTTTCAAGGAATATTGATCATAAAATGGAGTACTTAGTATCTTACTATCTGTATTTTTAAGTTATATCATTTTTTGAAATGAATAGTATGTGAATGTTCTCATCTAATGACAAAAGGGCAGATGATAGATCACACAATCTTAATATGGAAATGTGTAAAATGTATAAAGTAATCATTGCAGTAATTAAATATTACATACATACACACATATATGGACATATATATGTATGTATATATATATTTTTTTTCACTGACCTTAAAAGCCATACACACATGTATTTGCAACTTTACTATTCTAATATATTTTAAAGTTTTGTATTGTATAGTATACACAATTACAGGTATATAATATCAATAGAGTAGAAAGAGTGACTTACATTTCATGTTTTTCTAATAAAATATCAAACATTATAAATAAGCAGGGAACAAGGTAGGAGCCTACCACAGATGGCCTCCGAAAGACTCTACCCAGCAAAGTATCAAAGCAGATGCCAAACTTTGGGAAGAGTGCATGGAATCTTATGAAAGAAGGGGGAGATAAAAAGACCTGGAGGGGACAGGATCTCAAAAGGAGACGAACAGAACCCAAAAATGTGGGGACAGACATCTTTGCAAAGACCAATCCTCCAACCAAGGATCATGCATGGAGATGATGTAGAACCTCTGCACAGATGTAGCCCATGGCATTTCAGTGTCCAAGTGGGTTCCTTAGTAAAGGGAGCAGGGCCGTCTCTGACAGGAACTCAGTGGATGGCTCTTTGATTACCTCCCCCTGAGGAAGAATGCAGCTTTACCATGGCACAGAGAAAGACAATGCAGCCAGTCTGAGACCTAATAGGCTAGGGTCAAATGGAAGGGGAGGAAGGCCTCCCCTATCAGTGTACTCAGGGAGGGAAATGGGATAAGAAGAGAGAGTGAGGGTAGGATAGGGAGGGGACAAGAGAGGGGCCATAGCTGGTATACAAAGTGAATAAACTGTAATAATAAAAAATTAAAAATCATAATGCTTAGAAGACCAATTATAGGCAAAACATAATTTTCAGAATTCTTTCATATAAAAGTGAATAGCTTATTCTGGACATTGACTTAATAGCATTTCATATACCTGTTCAGTCTAAAGATCTTGAGTCTAACTTTTAGCAATGGCAGAAATTCTTCTGAGTACATTCTTTAGTGTAGTTCCCATGCACAGACTTTATTAGGCACATAGTGTGTACTCGGTTTTTACATGAAGAAAATATTGACCATTAAATGAAATTAAATTTTTATTAATCCTAATTTAAATGTCTACCTGTGCAAATCTGTAGGGTTAGTTTTTAATGTGTTACAAGATATTGGGGTGGATGTCCAATTCTAAACTAAACCATCCTGATTTTGGAGTCTGTCAGGGAAAACTTCCAAGATATAAAAATAGTAAATGATGCTTCACTAACAGTATCTTGAGGAACAGCATCAAGTAAGCCTTAAAGCCAACACATATAGCAGTGAAATCAATAAAAGTTTTAGTGCACATAAAAGTATTTGTACAATAGAAAGTAACTATTTAAACTTTATATTAGAACATATTTACCACCCACTACTGGTATATTTACTCAATATTTGTGACATGCTGTCAGAAATTATTAAGTAACTTTCAGTGATCTTTTATAAAATAATTTACCTTAATTTTTATACACTACTTCTGTTGAAACTCACAACAATATAAAGAAAAACTTTTATAACTATGTTCTTTTAAGGACTAAGATTTGAAAACCTGAGGAAATGAAACCAGAGCGGGAGAAGGCACCAACATTGCTGTTGAGAATGGTAATGATATAGCGCTTTCCAATCTGTAATCACTCCTGGCACCCCTGCTGTTCCATGAATTGAGATCCTTTGATTACTCCCATTTAATATGTAGGCACAATTTGGTATCCAGCACTGTTTGTGGAGGCTAGAATGCAAGTCTCCTAATCTCCTGTCTGTCTGGTTGTACTTCTAAGATCAGGATAAGATTATGTGAAGAGATTCAGTGATAGCAGAGAAAGAAAAGAAAAGAAGGGGAAAGACATTGTACTGTTTGGCTGCAAATGAGTCGCAATGGATTTCTATAAGTCAAATATGACTGGAATGTCAATGCTTAGCTCTGTGGATGGTATGAAAGGAGTCTCGGCAATGCTGGTGAATTTAGCACATAGGGGTACTTTAGAGACGCCTAAAATCATATTGTGCCTAAGCCATCTTCAGTTGTTATTATGTCAAGTTGCCAGGTATTATGTCTTACATATACATCGTGACCCTTACTCTATTCACCTAGCAGAGGCTAAGCTCTCAGAGATGATAGTTGAAGGCATATTTGGCCCGCTTCTGACACTCTCTCCTCTAGCCAACCCCAGCTTTTCACTTTTATAGCCCTCTCTCATTACTTTTCTCTGATATAGTAGAGCTGCTACCATTTTCTTCCAGGGTTTTACTGCTCACAGTGCATTTTATTTCACATACTGTACATTCATTATTTAACATTTTCCTTCTAAAACCCCTATCCTGTATATAAGATTGTATTACTCACACAGCACACATAAATAAATAAATAGTCCTTATAGGAGGTATCTAAATAGAATTTTGAAACCTGGTTATGGACTCTGAAATCCCTCTGAAAGTCCCTCTCTGCATAGGCTATATTCTCATTTTTTGCTTCTTAAACTGTGGGTCTTGAAGATTTGAAGCCATAAATGTGGAAATTTCAAAAGATGGGTAAGTGCCATGTGAGTTCACTGCAGCTTTGACTATGAAAACTAGAATTTGGACTCTATAATTCAGCTGCCGTTGTGCCATGCACAAGTGCATCCCAATGCAGAACGTTGCTGTCATACTTTCTTGCAGACTCAGAATTATCATATAGTGTGAATTGCGGTATTTTAAACATAGGAATGTCTTCCCTTATAGAAATACATAGTTTAAGAAGGAAAAACAAATATTATTTACTTTTCTGCAAAGCCTTGGATTGTATTGAGATGGAATGTTTGATTTTAAAAATCGGTGTTTGATTTTCAGGCTAGAGCTTTTATTTTTTCTTATGAATTATTTTATTTAATTTTACTATTTTATTTTATTTTGCTGACATACTGTGAAGCAAAACAAAATTTGACACGATACAAAGTAACTTTATAAAATATCATTCTCATATTTTATCAATTTACAGCATTCTGTGCATGTTATGGGGGCTACATTAAGAGGAGAAACTTTTAGTACTAGCTTACACACACAGAAGAACAACAGAAGTAGCTGTCAGGTTTCCCATGAATTCATTGCAAAAATAGTGCAAACTGTTTAGCCTGGTAAGCATGAAAACAAACTAGAAAGGACCCAGCTAAGCTTAAACAGGACAAGCAATGCCCAGTGTCTCAGCATTCAGTTTTCTTCACCAGCTGTCTTGTTCACTCAGAGCACCCTCCCAGGTCAGGGTGGGTGAGTATGGAGAAAGAAAGATACAATGGCTCCCACTCCTGGGCACAGCCAGTGATGGAGTTTCTTTGTGAACTTCCAACCTAGAATTTTAAAATATAATGTTAACTTCTTTAGGGCTATGCATTTAAGTATGTTTATCCTATATTATATGGCCAAAATCCACTTATAAATGAGTATATATCCTTTGTGTCTTTCTGCTTCTGTTTTACCTTAACCTGGATGATCTTTACTAGATCCCATCATTTGCCTGCAAATTTCATGATTTCCTTGTTTTTAATTGCTGAGTAGTATTCCGTTGTGTAAGTGTACCACACTTTCTTTATCCATTCCTCCATTGAGGGACATCTAAGCTGTTTCCAGATTCTGGCTATTATGAATAAAGCTGCTACTAATATAGCTGAGCAACTGTCCTCATTTAATGGTGGGGCATCTTTTGGGTATAGCTAGATCTTGAGGTAGCACTATTCCTATTCAGAAGGGCAAACGGGATAGACATTGGAAGTAGAAGAAGACAAGTAACAGGACAAGAGTCTTCCACAGAGGACATCTGAAAGACTCTACCCACCAGGGTATTGAAGGAGATCCTGAGACTCATAGTCAAAGTATGGGCAGAGTGAAGGAATTCTTATGGAGGAAGGAGACAAAAAGACCTGGAGGGGACAGGAACTCCACAAGGAGAACCAACAGAGTCAAAATGCCTGGGCCCAGGGAGGCCTGCACAGACCAAAACTCCAACCCAGGACCATGCGTGGAGAGGACCTAGATCCCCTGTTCAAAGGAAGCCCATTGACTACTCAGTTTCCAAGTGGGTTTCCTAGTAACGGAACATGAACTCAGTGGCTGGCTCTCTGATTAACCTCCCCAATGCAGCTGTGCCAGGCCACAGAGGAAGATGATATAGTCAGTCCTGATGAGACCCGATAAGCTAGGGTCAGATAAAGGGGAAGAGGTCTTTCCTTATCAGGGGACTAGGGAAAGGATATAGAGGGAGAAGAGCAGGGTGGGTGGGAATGGGAGGAGACAAGGAGGGTGCTGCAGCCAGGATAAAAAGTTAGTAAATTGTCATAAATAATATATGAATAAAATTAAAAAGAAAAAATATTTAAAAAATAATGTTAAATGAATTTTGCCTTGTGATTAGGATGAAATTTTCAACAGTTTTTAACCAGACTCTCTTTCAGTCTTTTTTGTGAGGTATATACAAGTAAATCTGTGTTCTCGGCATCAATAATTGTGAAGTGAAAACATCGATTGAATCTGAAAACACTGAAATACTCTACATTATAAAGTATCAAATATTCAACAAAAATTCATAACATATAAAAGTAAACAAGCACAGCCATCCATTAGCATGAAAATTGCATCCATTATCATGCTATTGTCTTTAGCAAATTATAGAACTATGAGTATGTCTGATCAAAACTGTTATATTTTAGCACTACTTAATGACTTGCATTTATGCCTACTTTCCTTACATGTGAAGAGGAGGTTACACTAACTTTCTCATGCAAAAAGTGCTCAAAAGTTATTTTTAGCAACTTTAAGGTATAATACCCCTATTTACAGAGCTCGGTGATCACTCTGGACATGGAAACTGAAAGATTGTAAGAGCTAGAGGCAGCTGATGGCTCCAGGAGAACTGAAGCTTCAAGACACAGCAGTACAGCTGTATGTATGAATCACAGCAGTTGTGACAGTAGATATAAAACTATCATGAACCCAAGGCACAATATTTTCTCTCCTGGAGAGGAAAGTTAGATGAACTCAGTGGCTGGCTCTTTGACCCCCTTGCTAGGCCACAGAGGAGGACATTGCAGTCAGTCCTGATGAGACCTAATAAGTTAGGGTCAGATGGAAGAGGAGGAAGACCTCCCCTATCAGGGGACTTAGAAAGGGGCAGGAGATGTGGAAGGAAAGGTGGGATTGGGAGGGAATAAGAGAGGAGGCTACATCTGGGATACAACACAAATAAACTGTAATTGATATAAAAATAAAAATTAAAAAAAATACAATCACAACCTAAGCCAAGGAATTCTTGGCCATTGTTATATCCTGGGTGGAGAGACAGTTATCCATAAGGTTGTAGTTCTGTGTAACTAGAATAACCTGCAGTGGAAGATCACACATTCAAGAACACTATGGCAACAATAACTGTCCTAGAAGAATTCAAAGGAAGAGGACACAAAGTTGGGTAGGTAGATAAGTGGGGCGAATTGTGAATATTTGAAGTAGAGGGTTAGCTTAGGACAAAGAATTCTAATATTTCATGCTTTCTTTTATATACTGAGATTATCATGTTAGATTTAGATATGAGTGTTTCAGGTAGAATAATCACAGAGTTTAAGCAGTTACTCAGGGTCCAGAAGTGAGGAGGGGATCTTCCAAAAAACGAGAAATACAGAACATCATAATATAGAAATAAAGGGAAAAGCAGAATTGGAGGATGAAACTGGAAAGAGAATGGGAGGAAAGGTAAAAGGAGGGGATAAAAGGAAGGGCAAATGATCTTGAAGAACTTTTGAAAAACCTTATGAAATCTATTGCTATAGTAGCTTTTTGATGTATATACATATATGAAAGTAATTTAAATTGAATCATCATGGAGAAGGAGAGGCAATATTACAATTAGGCATATTATGCAAAGTAAAACTCTCAATGCCAGGAATATTCTACATCTTGTTGAGTCATTGGAAATGGGATCTTATCGACAACTCTAAATCATCACAGGCTACTCCCAAGGCTATTGCTTACCCTTCTCGATCTGACAGTAAGATCTTATTACCCAAGACACTGTTTACTTATGCACCGCACATGGAGAAATTAAGTTATTGCCCAATTAGAATCTTTAGTCCTATTGAATAACATCATGGAGTGTGATGCTACCAGAGAAAAAAAAATAATCATCAATATCACCCAACTACAAACCCTATAACCTAAAATGGTGACCTACCTACAAGACATACAGTTACATAGTAGCAGAAATGTTATGGAAGTAAACTGGTATGTTTTAATTTCATGTGACTTAATTGGCTAATAGCATTCCAGTGAGTACATATACTGCAATTTCATCATCATTAATTATTGTGCATTTATGATATTTCTCTTTCCCAGGTATTGTGAATAGAACGACAATGAACACAAATGTTTATCTCTATAGAACTATATATAGTCATTTGGGTACATATGCCCAAGAGTAGAATGCCTGCATCTTTCAGTAGATCTATTTCTTGCTTTTAGAGGGATAATCACATTTTTTTCCATAGTAACAGTTTTTTTTCATCTGTAACAGTTTGCACCCTCAAACATACAGACTAATTGTTCCCCTTCCTCCTTTCATACCAACAATGCCACATTTTTCCTTTTTGTCTTGATTTATTTTGTTTTGTTTAAGCCATTATTGTCTTGTTCCCAAGATTAGTGCAAGTGATTTAGTTTTTCTTCATTTAGGAAAGTATTGGTCTTGGGTTTCAGTATATTACCTTTATTATGTTGATATATGTCTTTTCTATTCCTATTCTCTCTAGTACTTTTCTTATGAATGGGAACAGATTTTATAAAAGGCCATTCATACATTTATTTTTTAAAAATTATTTATTTTTATTAATTACAGTTTATTCACTTTTTATCCCAGCTGTAGCCTCCTCCCTCATTCCCTCCCAATTCTACGCTCCCTCCCTCATCTCCTCCCATGACCCTCCTCAAGCCACTGGTATGGGAGGTCCTCCTCCCCTTCCATCTGAACCTAGACTATCAGATCTTACCAGGACTGGCTGCAGTGTCTTCCTCTGTGGCCTGGTAAAGCTGCTCCCCCCTCAGGGGGAAAGGATCAAAGAGATAGTCACTGATTTCATGTCAAAGACAATACTTATTCCTATTGCTAGGGAACCCACTTGGAGACTGCACTGCCAGGGGCTACATCTGTGCAGGGGTTCTAGGTTATTGCCATGCATGGTCCTTGGTTGGAGTACCAGTCTCAGAAGAGACCAATGTGCCAAGATTGTTTGTTTCTTTTGCTCTCCTTGTGGAGATCCTGTCCTCTCCAGGTCTTTCTACCTCCCCTGTCTTTCATAAGAGTCCCTGCACTCTGCCCAAAGTTTGGCAATGAGTCTCAGCATCTACTTTGATACCATACTGGGTAGGGTCTTTCAGAGGCCCTCTGTGGTAGGTTCCTGTCTTGTTCCCTGTTTTCACCCTCTTCCAATGTCCTTTCCATTTGCCTTTCTGAATGAGGATTAATCACCTTAACCAGGGTCCTTCTTCTTGTTTAGCTTTTTTAGGTGTTCTGATTTCAGTATGTTTATCCTATATGTCTAATCTCCACTTTTAAGTGAGTATATACCATGTGTGTCTTTCTGTTTCTGAGATACCTCACTCAGTTCTTTTCTAGTTCCCACAATTTGCCTGCAAATTTCATGATTTCCTTTTTAAATTTCTGACCAGTATTCCATTGTGTAAATGTACCACAATTTCTGTATCCATTCCTCCATTAAGGTATATCCAGGTTGTTTCCAGCTTCTGGCTATTATGGATAAAGCTGCTATGAATACAAACATGCTATGAACATACTTGTTGAATACTTGAGCATCTTTTGGCTATATGCGTAAGAGTGGTATAGCTGTATGTTGAGGTAACACTATTCCTAATTGTCTGAGAAAGAGCCAGAGTGATTTCCAAAGTGGTTATACAAGTTTATGCTTCCAACAGCAATGGAGGAGGGTTCCCCTTTCTCCACATCCTCTCCAGCATGTATTGTCACTTGAGTTTTTGATCTTAGCCATTCTGATGGGTGTAAGGTGAAATCTCAGCATCATTATGATTTGCATTTTCCTGATGACTAACAATGTTGATCAGTTAAGTGTTTCTTTGCCATGTGCTATTCCTCTATTGAGAATTCTCTGTTCACATTTATTAATATTATTATCTATGTGTACATTTAATTTAAATTCTACATTTCTACATCTAATAATATTATAAGAGCTAGTGGTGGGTGATGCCAAGGAAACAATAACTAATGGCAGTACTAATGGCACACATGAACTGAGAGACTGTGATTGCCCACACAGAACACTCGCAAGTTCAACCAAAACAAAATTCCCTAAAATAGAAATGGAAGTAGACAAAGTCTCGACCATCCAAGAAGCTATTAGCAATAAGTTTGCTTGTATTTTTAAAAAGTTTTGTATCCACAATTGTCAGATATATTAGCATATTAATCCCTTTTTTGTTTCATCTTTGTCTTATTTTGTTATCAGAGTAAAAGTAGTTTCATAAAAGGAATTTAGAATTATTCATCCCCTTCCTAGTTTATAGAAGATTCTGAGAAGTCTTTTTTGAAGGCCTAAATGATTTTGTGGTTAGTTCGTGTACTAATCTTAAAGCTAGGCGATGTGTACCTTTTTCTTCTTAATTTAGAGTTGGATGTACAGAATTTCTGAATAAGTGGTTTTTTAAGGAAACACAGAAAACAGGTTGATTGAGGAAAGACATGAATATTTAAATGTAGGGAAAGCTGGAAGTATACCAAAAAAGCACAGGGAATCTCTGGAAACATAAGTAGCCATTGTTTTCTTGTTTATTGTGTTATTAAAGAGATGGATAAATATTTCAAAGCCCATCACATAAAATCTATATATATGAAACTTTTTCACAGTTATTACCACCATTTATTAATATATGATCTGAATGCTTTACATCCATCCTCTGAATAGAGAATATGTCAGGAAAAAGTAACTTAATGAGTTTCAGAAAGTTTACTTTTGAAAAAATATGGGATGTAAGGATGGATAGACTTGCAAAAGAGCAAAGTTCTTCAAGACTCTGTTGACAACTGAAAATAATTGAGACATTGGAATATTGTTTCCAATTTGTCGTCTAATGAAATGAAGTATGCCCAAATGAAAACTTTCAGAGAGTATTAAATATATATTGATGAGTCTCTGGGAAGACCCCTGTGTTCAAATTTTCTGGTTCTGTTGCTCTCCTTGTGGAGTTCCTGTCCTCTCCAGATCTTACTATTTCCTACTTCTTACATAAGATTCCATGCACTCTGCCCAACAGTTGGCCGTAAGTCTTAGCGTCTGCTTTGATAGTCTGCAAGGCAGAGCCTTCCAGAGGCCCTCTGTGACAGGTTTGTAACTTGTTTCCTGTTTTCTTCTTCTTCTGATGTCCTTCCTCTTTGCCTTTCGAGATGGGGATTGAGCATTTTAGTCAGGGTCCTTTCTCCTGATTAGTTTCTTTAGATGTACAGATTTTAGTAGGTTTATCCTATATTATATGTCTATATGGGTGAGTATATGGAGATAATCTAGAATCCTTGCACAGATGTAGCCCCTGGTAGTTTAGTGTCCAAGTGGATTACATAGTAATGGGAAGAGGTACTGCCTCTGACATAAACTGATTGGCCTGCTCTTTGATCACCTTCCCCTGAGGGGGGAGCAGCCTTACCAGGCCACAGAAGATGACAATGCAGCCACTCCCAATGAGATCTGATAGAATAAGATCAGAAGGAAGGAGAGGGGGACCTCCCCTATCAGTGGACTTGGAGAAGGGCATGCATGAAGAAGAGGGAAGGAAGGTGGGATTGGGAGGGGAGGAGGGAGAGACTTATGGGGGGATACAAAGTGAATAAAGTGTAATTAATAAAAGTAAAAAACAATAAGAATGTACTGAAACAGAAATATATATATATATATATATATATATATATATATATATATATATATTGAGAAAAATGAATGATATCTGTGATATTTCTGTGCATGGTTTTATATGCTCAAAAAATCAAGTCATTTTGACTACCAGTATTTTCAAAAGCTTTAAATGAATGTTTTTTTTTTTCGATAATATTGGCACAGTCACCATTGTGTCTATGCACATAGTAGATTTGAAGAAACTTTTCTTCTTGACTTTTGTATCACCATGTTGGTTACGTATGAGAGCAGAAGGATTGGTATATTCCAAAACGAAAGTCAGAACAGCTTGTGTCTAGGGGAGTTCTCAATGAAAAACAAGATGCCAAAAGTTTCACTTCCTTAATGTGGAAGTTTATTAAACATAAAATTTGACAAGGGTTAAAACAGCAAGATTGCACTTACATTGTATAATCACTACACAAAAGGCCGATAATCACTTTGTTCAAGAGAGATAATGCAGCGTGATATAAGTAGTAGTTTAAGCAATTATCCAGGAGAACACTTAATCATCACCCTCAGCCTACAGCCTTTTGTTTCTCACGAATACACATGTCAGACTGTGATTAAATGCACTCACACTGTTCAGGGAAGAGTGAACATCCTGGGCTGAAATGTTGGAACCAAACCGAAAGGCACAATGGAGACAAGTTTAGACACAGCTTTCTGGCTGTGTCTGCCCACTCTGGGGTCTTGGCTGACAAATTGGCTCTATGAGGGTGAAGTTACACTGCAGCAAATTATTTATAGCCTATAATAGCGTATATCTGTACAAAAATTGTGCTCAAAGTTCATGAATATTCTGAACATTGACTTTCTGTGGGGTTTTTCTGCCATACATACTTCTGAAATTAGATTTCTCTGAGGACAGTTTTAAGGAGACTGTTTTGTTCAGATTGTTCGGTAAGGTTTTTAAGACTTAAAGTTCTCTCTGCATCTCACTTTTTCACCTCTAAAAAAATGTAACATTGAAATTATAGGTGTGAATCATACTTAGTGCATGGCATATGCTGGAATGGACACGAACATGACATTACAAAAAGATTTATTCCTAATGCAATTGACTTTTTTCCTATATTTTTAGTGGGTAGGTAAGTTTTCTAAATACATAAGAAATCATAATAAAATACTATCATTATTCTAGGCGAGCAGTCAACTTTTTGCTTTCCAAAAAAAAAAAATATGTGTTTATGTTTATTATGGCCATATTCATTTCTACTTTCTAATTCTGTTCTTTCTTTCTTTTTCTGCATTCTTTTGTGTATGTGTTTGGGTTGTTTGCACAGGGCATTAAGTTCAGATTGCCAAGCTTATGTGTGCAGGCACCCATTCCTATGAAGCCATCTTCCTGGCCCATATTTTTATTTATAGCAATGTGATATCGAATAAAATATGTGATATAGCAATGTGGTATCGACTTGTAACCTAAATTTTCTTACTTACGGACATATTTATCTAACAATCTACTTGAGAGCTGATGCTAGAGTGGAGATGAGCAGCCTTCCCCCTGCTGCTGGACATCAGAACAAACGCCTATAATATACCTCAGCTATTGTACTTTGGACAAGTAGTTGAACTTTTTAAATATGGAACCAAGTGAAAGAAAGTTAAGTCACTAAAGAGATGGTGGCAGAAATAAAATTGTTTTCTTCTTCCTCTTTCCCCCCCATTTCTAGGCCACAATGCAGTGAACAGTTGTGATTTACTGTATATCTGTATCACAAAATGTTGCCTCACCTAGTGGTCAAAAGCAACATGGCAAAATAATTGGGGGCCTGTGATTTCTGAAACCATGAGTTGAATCGATGCTTTTATTTCATTTTCATGTGTGTGTTTTCTGGATCTCACATATTAAAGATTTTCCTGAACTTTCCTTAGCTTAGCTTTGATTGGCATTTGTCATAATTATCCACTCGAACTTTTATCACCACATCAAAACATGTATTGCTCCTGTAATTCTGCATCATTCCTGGAGATTTTATTACAAAGTAAAAGTGAGTTTGTACAATTATTGGCAATAGTTCTAAATTCTTGGTTTTATTTTTCTAAGAATGTGTAGCTTTAAAATACAATAACTATTTTCAAACAGAAATATGTTCTTTCACAATATTAAAACTGAAGATCTAAACTCAAGGTACTTCAGGCCTTCCTCTCCTCAAGGTATCCAGAAAGGAATGCTCAGCACTGGTCACTATCTCTTTTCTTCAGATATCTTTGCTTGTACTAGTCTTTGCCCACTCTTAAACCCCAGGCTCCCACTGCATATGCATTGCTGTTCTCAGTGTTTATGCCTTCATGAGAGTCACATGGCTTTGTTCTTTGTGTCTGTGACTAAAGTCTCTATGTACTTATGTGGATGCTAGTATTGTACTGAGGCCCACATTTAGCCAGGCTGACCTTATGTAACTTGGTCGTATCTATAAAGATTCTTTTTAGTTAATTATTTTATTTTGATGGATTATAATATTTCTTCTTTGTTGATATGTAGGATACTAATCTGTAACAGCCATAGAGAATGCAACCTATATGTTGAAAAGCACTGCAATATTTCTTTTTATTTAACTTTATTTTTTATTGATTACAGATTATTCACTTTGTATCCCAACTGGAGCCTCCTTCTTCATACCTTCTCAATCTTATATTCCCTTCCTCCTCCCTCATCTCCACACATGCCCCTCTCTAGTCCACTGATAAGGGTGGTACTCTTCCCCTTCCATCTAACCCTAGTCTAAAAGGTCTCATCAGGACTGGATGCATTGTCTTCCTCTGTGGCCTTGCAAGGCTGCACCTTCCCCCAGGGGGAGGTGATCAAAGAGCCAGCCACTGAGTTCATGTCAGAGACAGTCCGTGGTCCCATTTCCTGGAAACCCACTTGGAGACTGAGCTGCCATAGGCTACATATGTACAGGGGTTCTAAGTTATCTCCATGCATGGTCCTTAATAGGAGTATCAGTCTCAGAAAAGAGTCCTGTGCCCAGATTTTTTGGTTGTGTTGCTCTCCTTGTGGAGCTCCTGTCCTCTCCAGGTCTTTCTATCTTCTCCCTTTTTTCATAAGCTTCCCTGCACTCTGCCCAAAGTTTGACTTTGAGTCACAGCATCTGATTTATATCCTGCTAGTAGAGTCTCTCAGAATCCCTTTGTTGTAGGCTTCTGTCCTGTTCCCTGTTTTCACCGTATTCTGATGTCCATCCCATTTGCCTTTTTGAGTGTAGATTGATAGTCTAACGCAGGGTCTTCCTTCATATTTAGTTTTTTTTTTAATTTAATTTTATTTTATTAATTACATTTTATTTACTTTGTATCCCCCCATAAGACCCTCCCTCCTCTGCTCCTGGTCTGACCCTCCCCTCCCCCTTCTTCACACATGCCCCTCACCAAGTCCACTGATAGGAGAGGTCCTCCTCTCCTTCCTTCTGATCTTAGCCTATAAGAACACACCAGAAGTGGCTGTATTGTCATCTTCTGGTGAGGCTGCTCCCCCCCTCAGGGGGAGGTGATCAAAGAGCAGGCCAATCAGATTATGTCAGAGGCAGTCCCTCTTCCCATTACTATGTAACCCACTTGGACACTAAACTTTCATAGGCTACATCTGTGCAGGGGTTCTAGGTTATTTCCATGCCTAGTACTTGGTTGGAGTATGAGTCTCTGGGAAGACCCCAGAGACTCACATTTTCTGGTTCTGTTGCTCTCCTTGTGGGGTTCCTGTCCTCTCCAGATCTTACTATTTCCCACTTCTTACACAAGATTCCATGCACTCTGCCCAACAGTTGGCCATTAGTCTCAGTGTCTGCTTTGAAAGTCTGCAGGGCAGAGCCTTTCAGAGGCCCTCAGTGGCAGGTTTCTAGGTTGTTTCCTGTTTTCTTCTTCTTCTGATGTCCATTCTCTTTGCCTTTCAGGATGGAGATTGAACATTTTAGTCAGGGTCCTCTTTCTTGATTAGTTTCTTTAGATGTACAGATTTTAGTATGTTTATCCTATGTTATATGTCTATATGAGTAAGTAAATGTGTGTCTTTCTGCTTCTGGGACAGCTCACTCAGGATGATCTTTTCCAGGTCCCCCCATTTACCTGCAAATTTCATGATTTCCTTATTTTTCATTGCAGAGTAATATTCCATTGTGTAGACGTACCACAATTTCTGCATCCATTCTTCAGTTGAGGGGCATCTGGGCTGTTTCCAGATTCTGGCCATTACAAATAAAGCTGCTACAAACATGGTTGAGCAAATGTCCTTGTGTACGTGAGCAAATTATCAACATAATTCTTTACAAACCTGGAAAGAAAAATTCTCAACTTCATATGGAAAAACAAGAAACCCAGAATTACTAAAACAATCCTCTAAAATAAAAGATCTTCTGGAGGTATCTATCTTAAGCTGTACTATAGAGCAACAGTTATAAAAACTGCATTGTATTGGCATAGAAACAGAATGGTGGATCAACGGAACCGAACAGAAGACCCAGAAATAAACCCACACACTTATGGACACCTGATCTTTGACAAAGATGACAAAACCATACAATGGAAAAAAGATGGCATCTTCAACAAATGGTGCTGGTTCAACTGGATGTCTACCTGTAGAAAAATGCAAATAGATCCATACTTATCACCCTGCACAAAACTAAAGTCCAGTGGATCCAAGACCTCAACATAAAACCAGACATATTAAATAGGTTAGAAGAAAAAGTGGGGGAAACCCTAGAACTCATAGGTACAGGAGACTACTTCCTGAACAGAACAACAACAGCACAGGCTCTAAGAGCAATAATCAATAAAGAGGACCTGATGAAAATGAAAAGCTTCTGTAAATCAAAGGCACCGTCATCAAAACAAAATGACTGCCTATAGATTGGGAAAGAATCTTCACCAACCTTTTATCTGATAGAGGGCTAGTATCCAATATATATATATTTTATATATATATAAAGAACTAAAGAAGATGAAAAGGAGCAAACCAAGTAATCCAATTAAAAAATGGGGAACAGAGCTAAACAGAAAATTCTCTGTAGAGGAATATAGAATGGCAGAGAAACACTTAAAGAAATGCTCAACGTCATTAGCCATCAAGGAAATGCAAATCAAAATGACCCTGAGATTTCATCTTACACCCATCAGAATGGCCAAGATGAAAAACTCGAGTGACAACACATGCTGGAGAGGCTGTGGAGAAAGGGGAACCATCCTCCACTACTGGTGGGAATGTAAACTTGTACAACCACTCTGGAAATCAATCTGGCACTTTCTCAGACAACAAGGAATAGTGCTTCCTCAAGATCAAGCCATACCACCTCTAGGCATATTTAGCTTTTTTAGGTGCACCAACTTTAGTATGATTATCCCATATTATATGTTTAATTGCCACTGATAAGTGAGTATATTCCATTTGTGTTTTTTTGATTCTAGGACACCTCACTCAGAATGATCTTTTCTAGTTCCCACCATTGGTCTGCAGATTTCATGATTTCCTTGTTTTTAATTGCTGAGTAGTATTCCATTATGTAAATGTACCACGATTTCTGTATCCATACCTCAGTTGAAGGACATCCGGGTTGTTTCCAGATTCTGGCTATAACGAATAAAGATGCTATGAGTATGGTTGAGCAAATATTTTGTTGTGTACTTGAGCATATTTTAGATAAATGCCTAGGAGTAGTACAGCTGGATGTTGAGGTAGCACTATTCCTAATTGTCCAAGAAAGTACCAGACTGATTTCCAAAGTGTTTGTACAAGTTTAAATTCCCACAAGCAATGAAGGATGGTTCCCCTATCTCCACATCCTCTCTAGCATGTACTGTCACTTGAGTTTTTGATCTTAGCCCTTCTGATGGGTGTTAGGTGAATCTTTTGGTTGTTTTGATTTGTGTTTCCCTGATGACTAAGGACACTGAGCATTCCTTTAAGTTTTTCTCTGCTACTTGATATTTCTCTATTGAAAATTCTCTTTTTAGCTCTGTATCCCAATTTTTAATTGGATTCCTTGATTTGTTGGTTTTTAAATTCTTGAGTTCTTTATATATTCTGGATATTAGCCCTCTGTCAGATATAAGGTTGGTGAAGATCCTTTCCCAGTCTGTAGGCTGTCGTTTTGTTCTGATGACTGTGCCCTTTGGTTTACAGAAGCTTTTCATCTTCATGAGGTCTTTTTCATTGATTGTTGACCTTAGAGGCTGTACTATTGGTGTTCTGTTCAGGAAGTTGTCTCATGTGCTACTGAGGTCAAGGCTCTTCCCAACTTTTAATTCCAACAGATTCAATGCATCTGGTTTTATGCTGAGGTCTTTGACCCACTTCGACTTTAGTTTTGTGCAGGTTGATAAATATGAATCCATTTGCATTTTTCACCATGTAGACATCCATTTGGACCAGCACCATTTGTTTTTCCATTGTATGCTTTTGGCTTCTTTGTCAAAAATCAAGTATCCATAGGTGTGTGGGTTTGTATCTGGGTCTTCTATTAGATTCTGTTGATCCACCATTCTGTTTCTATGCCAGTACTATGCATTTTATTACTATTGCTCTGTAATAGTGCTTAATATCAGGGATGGAAATACCTCCAGACAATCTGTTTTTGTGTAAGATTGTTTTAGGAATCTTGGTTTTTTGTTGTTGTTGTTGTTTTTCCAAATAAAATTAAGAATTTTTCTTTCAAGTTCTGTAAAAATTATGTTAGTATTTCGATGAGGATTGCATTGATTCTGTAGATTGCTTTTGTCAGGATGGCCATTTTCACTATGTCAATCCTACTGATCCATGAGCATGGAAGATCTTTCCATCTTATGGTATCTTCTTCAATTTCTTTCTTCAGAGACTTGAAGGTTTTGTTTGTTTCTTTCTTTCTTTGTTTTTCCAAAGAGGTCCTTAACTTACTTGGTCAGAGTAACACCAAAGTACTTTATACTATTTGTGGCTATTGTGAAGTGTGTAGTTTCTCTAATTTCTTCCTTGGCCCTTTTGCCTTTCATATACAGGAGGAAAACAGATATTTTTGAATTAATTTTGTATCCAGCCACTTTGCTGAACGTGTTTATCAGCTGAAGGAGTTCTCTGGTAGAATTTTTGGGGTGACTCATGTATACTATTATATCATCTGCAAATAATGATACTTTGACATCTTCCTTTCCAATTTGTATTCCCTTGACCTCCTACTGTTGTCTTATTGCTCTTGACTTCAAGTACTATGTAGAAGAGATATGGAGAGAGTGAGCAAGCTCGCCTTGTTTCTGATTTCAGTGGGACTGATTTAAGTTTCTCTCCCTTTAGTTTGAAATTGGCTATAGGCTTACTCTATATTGCCTTTACTGTGTTTAGGTATGTACCTTGTATCCCTGATCTCTCCAACACTTTAAATAATAATGGGTGTTGGAGTTTGTCAAATCCTTTCTTGACATATAAGGGGATGAACATGTTGTTTTTCTCCTTCAGTTTGTTTATAGGGTGGAATACATTGATAGATTTCTGAATAATGAACCACTCAGCATGCTTGGGATGAAACCTACTTGGTTATGGTGAATGATATCCTTTATGTATTCTTGGATTCAATTTGCAGGTATTTTATTGAGTGTTTTTGCATCAATGTACATAAGAGAGATAGGTCTGAAGTTCTTTTTTTGTTGGTTCTTTGTGCAGTTTAGGTATCAAGGTGACCATGGCTTCATAGAATATGTTTGGTAATATTCCTTCTATTTTCTATTTTTTTGAATGGTTTGAAGAGAATTGGAGTTAGCTCTTCTTTGAAAGCCTGGTAGAATTCTGTGCTGAAACCATCTGGCCCTGGACTTTTTTTTTTTTTTGGGAAAGCAGACTTTTGATGAGTGCTTCTATTTCCTTGGATATAGGACTATTTAACCTATTTACCTGATCTTGATTTAATTTTGGTAAATGGAATCTATCAAGAAAATTGTCCATTTCCTTTAGAGTTTCAAGTTTTGTGGCATATAGGCTTTTGTAGTAAGACCTAATGATTGTTTGGATTTCTTCAGTGTCTATTTTTATGTCCTCCTTTTCATTTCTGATGTTGCTAATTTGCATAGTTTTTCTCTGCCTTTTAGTTAGCTTGGCTAAGCGTTTGTCCATCTTGTTGATTTTCTCCAAGAACCAGCTCTTGATATCATTGATTCTTTGAGTAGTTTTCTTTGTTTCTAATTCATTGATTTCAGCTCTGATTTTCATTCTTTCCAATCGTCTATTTCTCTTGGGTGTGTCTGATTCTTTATTTTCTAGGGCTTTTATGAGTGCCATTAAGTAGCTTGTATGAGATGTGTCAAGCTTCCTTCTGGTGCTATGAACTTTCCTCTTAGCACTGCTATCATTGTGTGCATAATTTTGGGTATCTTGCCCCTTCATTTTCACTGAATTTTTGGATGTCTCTAATTTCTTTTTTCATTTCTTCCCTGACCTTGCTGTCATTGAGTAGAGAATTGTTTACTATCCATGTTTCTATAGGCTTTTTGTTATTTCTGTTGTTATTGAGGTCTAGTTTTAGGTGATGGTGGTCTGACAGGATACAAGGAATTATTTCTATTTTCTTGTATCTGTTGAAGCTTGCTTTGTGCCTGAAAATATGGTCAATTTTTGAGAAGGTTTCGTGACATGCTGAAAAGAAGGTATATTCTTTGAGTTAGGGTGAAGAGTTCTGTAGCTATCTCTTAGGTCCATTTGATTTAAGACCTCTGTAAATGTCATTATTTCCCATCTAGATGATCTGTACCTTGGTGAGAGTGGAGTGTTGAAGTCTCCCACTATTAAAGTATTTTAATTTATTAAAATTTATTAAGATGTTTTAATGTGTGATTTATGTTTTTATTATGTTTCATTTACAAATGCAGGTGCTCTTGTATGTGGGGCATAGATGTTCAGAATTGTGATGTCCTCCAGATGGATTTTTCCTTTGATGAGAAAGAAGTGCCCCTCTTTATCTTTTTTGACTAATTTCAGTTGGAAATGTATTTTATTAGATATTAGGATAGCTACTCCAGCTTGTTTTCTGGGTCCATTCCCTTGAAAAACATTTTCCCAGCCCTTTCCTCTGAGGTAGTCTTCATCTTTGTTGCAGAGGTGTGTTTCTTGGATGCAGCAGAATGTTGGATCCTCTTTCCTCAACCATTTTGTTAGTCTGTATTTTTCTATTGGAGAGTTGAGTCTGTTGGGGTTGATAGAGATTAGTGACCAATAATGTTAGTTCCTTTTTTTGTGGAGTTGGTGTTACTGTGTTTCCATGTTTGCTTTCTTTTAAGTTTTCTTGTGAAGTTATCTATATTCTTTGTTTTCTTGAGTGTAGTTGATTTTGGTGGATTGGAGTTTTCCTTCTAGTGTCTTCTGTAGGGCTGGATTTCTGTGTAGGTATTGTGTAAGTTTTCTTTTGTCGTGGAACATTTTGTTTTCTCCATCTATGCTGATTGAAATCTTTGCTGTGTAGAGTAGTCTGGGTTGGCATCTGTGGTCTCTTAGGGTCTACATGACATCTTCCAAGGCCCTTCTAGTTTTCATAGCTTTGTTGAGAAGTCTGGTGTGATTCTGATAGATCTACCTATCTGACTATATTACTTGGCCTTTTTCCCTTGCTGCTTTTAATATTTTTTCTTTGTTCTGTAGATTTAGTGGTTTGACTATTATATGACATTAGTAGTTTCTTTTCTGGTCTAGTCCTTTTTATGTTTGGCAGGTCTCTTGTATGTTTATGGGCATCTTTTTCTTTAAGTTGGGAAAATTTTCTTCTATGATTTTATTGAAAATATTTTCTGGACCTTTGAGCCTGTAATCTCCTACTTCATTTATTCCTATTACTCTTAGATTTCATCTTTTCATGGTGTCCTTGATTTCTTGGCTTTTTTTATGTCTGAGACTTTTCAAATTATACTTTTTCTTTGAGAGATGTATCAATTTCTGCAACTGAGATTCTCTCTCCCATCTATTGTATTCTGTTGGTGATGCTTACCTTTGTGGTTCCTGATCTTTCCTCTAAGTTCTCCAACTCCAGGTTTTTCTCTCTTCATGTTTTCTTTATTGATTCTCATTTTGTTTTTGTGCCTTGCACCAGTTCCTTCATCTGTTTGAAGGAACTTCAATTCCTGTCTTTCCATGATGGCCTGTGTATTTTTTCCTCTCTATATGCCTCTATTTTTGCCTCTACATGTGTTTCTATTTGTTTGGCTGTATTTGCCTGTATTTCTTCTGAGAGTTTGTTTGTTTCCTCTTTACATGCCTCTAATAACTGGATAGGCAAGTTTGAGATCATTTTCCTGTGTTTCTGACGAATTAGCATATCCATTGAATTTTAGGGTTGCTGGGAAGCCACGATGTCCTGATTTTTGTTGCATGTTTTCTTACGGCGGCCTCTAGCCATCTGCTTATCTGTAACCTCTGCTGTTTATTCCTGTAGTCTATACTTCAGACTGGGTCTGTCTGTCTCTGGTGTCTGGAGTATTCTTTAGGAAGATGAGATAGGTCCACCAGTTCCATATTGGGTGTTGGTGTTTCAGCTGTAGCTAAGGGAGGAAGGTTGCAGACACATGTGCTCAAGCATGGGAGTGTGAGTGGAAGTGTACCAAGAAGGATAGGGTGCTGGAGAGTGTAGATGGCTCAAAGCAATGGAGTTCAAGCACAGGAAGGGATGTTGGCTCTATTCTCTGGTGCAATGCACATGCGCAGGTACCCTGAATACCCCAGGCCTACAGGTCTGTCATACTCTCTTCCTGATATTAAGATCTGTCTGGGCTCCAGGAATTAGTGGCCTGGACACCAGTGAGAGATACACAGAACAGGGGCTTCAGTGTTGAGATGCCTGTCCCAAGGATCTCTACATTGCCCACAGTGAGGTGTTAGTGTGAGGGATCTGATGTCTGGCGGCTAGTGTAGAAGGATCCTAGATCTGGGATCTGTATGCACTCAATTGAAGGTGCATTCATGTGCTCACTGGCCTAATCAGAAAGCACAGGTGTTCCCCCTGTTCTCTGCTCTCAGATTTGGCTCCATAGGGACAAATGAGAATGTAGATCAATCAGCTCAGTGGTCTCCACTGTTTGGCCACCAGGCAGGGAGACCCACACTTGCGATGTCTCAGTCATCTGCACAGAGGCTCCTGCTTGGGGCAGCTGCTACTACCTCAGCCAAGGAAGGAGTCCAGTTCATGGGGCAGCAGCCACTGTCTGCTCAGCAGGGAAGCCGGTACTTAGGGCAAGGTGAAGTGCTAGGGGGTTGGATATTTGCCACTCTCAGTCCCTGGAGATGTCCACTGGTGACCTGGATCCAAACTCTACCAGCTCATGGGCTGTCCCCTCTCATCTAGGAAGCCTCAATGTCCATGTTATGGCTTCAGCTGCCCCTCCACTCACCAAGTTCAGAGTTTGGATCCTCTGTCCCTCAGGTATAGTGCATGATGGTCGCCACCTTCTTGGATTCTCTCTCAATGCAATATTTCTATATAACCTTCCTTGCAGTTTATTTTTCCCATTATTATGCCTGTTGTGAGGATTCAAATACGTTTGAATTGTACACAGTTCGTTCAATATTCCCTCATATTGTTAGTCTATATTCTATAAGCCTAAGATAAAACCTTTTTATTTTTTAAATTTTATTAATTATAATTTATTCATTTTGTATCCCCCTGTAGCTCCCTCCCACCTCCCTTCCCAATCCCACCCTCCCTCTTCCCTACCCATGTCCCTCTCCCAGTCCACTGAAAAGGGAGGTCCTCCTCCCCTTCTCTCTGATGCTAGTCTATCATGTCTCATCAGGAGTGTCTGCATTGTCTCTTCTGTGGCCTGGTAAGGCTGCTTCCCCCTCAGGGGGAGGAGATCAAAGAGCAGGCCAATCAGTTCATGTCAGAGACAGTCCCTGTCCGCATTACTATGGAGGCCACGTGGATACTGAGCTGCCACAGGCTACCTCTGTGCAGGGTTGGTTCCAGGCCATCTCCACGAGTGGTCCTTGGCTGGAGTATCAGTTTCAGAAAAGACCCCTCTGCCCAGACTTTTTTCATCTGTTACTGTCCTTGTGGAGCTCCTGAAGACCTTTTTGTGTAGTACTGACATTTTTTCTTTAAATGAGTTAGCATACATATGCATCTCTGTCAAAATACTTTGTGACTTATTTAGCTCATCATTTCAGTTTGCATTTAATTTATTAACTACGTTCTTATATATATTCTGTAAATTTAACTCACATGTCCTCTTAACAACTTAGAAATGTCTGAATTATTTAAGAGCAAAGTAATGCCTAGGACTGGAAAAAAATTAAGTTTTAATTACAAACTACATGTCTTGTTTTAAAAGAAAAAAATTTGGCACCTTTATACTGAAATACCAATCAGCCTGAATATTCACGAGTATCATGTATATTTTAGAGTATGCCTATTATCTTATCATCAGTTTTTAAATCTCTTATATGTGTGTGCACGTGTACAGTCATTATATTTTAGACTACAGTAGTTCACTTGCAGTTTCCTGCCATAGATATACCTGTATTTATATTACAATATCAGCCGTACTAAAGATTATGTTTTTTTTTTAGAATCATTATCATTTTAAAATTTTACCACAATAAAACCAAACATATAATTACTACATTTTTGAACATGTTTGCTACTATAAATCTAGTAAATCAGATCATACATAAAAATATTTAGGAGCTGAAAACCATCCTGTGTATGTAACAAAGTTTTACATGTAAATATAAAAATGTTGAACTAACACACTGTTTTCTAAGCAGTAAACTGTTTTTCTATAAGGACAGTGACTTAGAAAGATAATATTTTTACAGTATGTTTCAAAAAATGTAACTCTCATTGTATTCATTTTCAACTTAAATATTAAAAAAATTCTAACAGGAACTCAATGGCAGGCTCTTTGGCCTCCCCACCCCCCAAGGGAGGAGCAGTCCTGTTAGGCCACAGAGGAGAGCTTTGCAGCCAGTCCTGAAGATACCTGATAAAACAGGATCGGATGAATGGGGAGGAGGTCCCCCCATCAGTGGACTTGGAAAGGGGTACGGTGGAGATGAGGGAGGGAGGGACTGGGAGGGAATGAGGGATCACACACGGCTGGGATACAGAGTTAATAAAATGTAACTGATAAGAAAAAAATAAAATTCAAAAAAAATCCAAAAAAAAATTCAATTAAACATTAAAAATTCTATATACTCTTCAAATTTTAAATGTTTTAGATTTATAGTAATCCACAACAACTATCTTACAAGATTAATAGAAATTCTGGATGATAGGACATTCCTGCTTCTAAGAAACTCTATCCACTGTAATGAACATAAGAGACAAAAGAAATATCTATGACGAAGTTATAGAAAATGCAGAACATTTTCCTTAACTATCAAATCTTTGAGTATTCCTAGCAGCATAAAATGATGTTTTTCTGTTTTTCATAGATTTACATAGATTCTTTATCATATATATATATATATGTATATCTATATGTGTATATATATATGTATATATATATATATGTATGTTTAAAAATTTATGAATATATAATATATAAATTCTATTTTAATAGGGACTTTGTTTGGTAATGCACAAGTATAACTAATTTATTTAAGAGCTCAATTTAATTTTTTTAAATTTAGTTTTATTTAGATATTTATTCGTTACAGTTTATCCACTTTGCATCCCCACTGCAGCCCCCTCCCTTGTCTCCTCACAGTCCCGCCCACAAAAGATGATGCAGTCAAGGAGACTTTTACGTGTATGTGTTTTCTAGATGTATTGTATCTGTGTTTACCCATAGTCATATATATGTGTGTGTAATATATATATCTGTATTCTGGGTTCTAGATTACCTGATGGGTAAATTAAGAAACTCAGAAAAAAATGTAAAATAGATGTTGAGAATAAAAAAAAAAAAATCTGTAGGTTTTTTTTTTTTTTAACTCTTGGTGATAAAGATATTATACTACAGATGACAACCTTCCTGAGAATTCAGTGGTTCTACAATACGGTGAAAACAAAGGGGGGCTTGGGTAGAAATGCTGTATCTAAGCATTAAAACAATCAGGAAAAGACAGCGACCACAGCTCAGATTTACAATGCTCTTTTTAGTAGCTACCCACCACCAATTAATTTGATCTGTAATCTAAGAAGCATATTATAATTAATTTCTCAGCATTTACCCAGTACAAGCCATCACTTTAAAGTGCTATGTCATTAACAAAATCCTGTTATTATTTTTTTTTTCATAAAGAATAGACAGACTGATCTACATTTTTCCATGCTGCCAAGGCAGAATGGACTCAAGGGATATTATCTTATTCAGAAAGAACCTTTCAAGGTTGAATAAAAGAAACGGTGCAGGGTCCCTGGGAGAGGGAGGTGATCATCATTTTCACCTTCAACTCCTCTTTGATGTGGCAGAGTCAATTTTTAATCAGCAGCCATCAGACCGGGCTTCATTTCGCCTTACAAAGTCCTATTACGCTGCGCTTTCTGGAAGGAGGTGATAAGGACAGGGCTTCGTCTTTTCTCTTCATAGAGTCCTGCATATGATGAGTCCCTTTGGAGAGGCTTGATGAAAAAAA
The DNA here is from genome assembly GCF_907164565.1 of Psammomys obesus. Taxonomy (NCBI): domain Eukaryota; kingdom Metazoa; phylum Chordata; class Mammalia; order Rodentia; family Muridae; genus Psammomys; species Psammomys obesus. The sequence continues at coordinate 20,564,044 of NW_026587216.1, forward strand.
TATAATATAATAAAATAAAATAAAATAAAGTGAGCATATGAGGATAAAGGTCAACTCTCTTGCAAAATTAACTCTTCCGTACAACAAACTTTGATGTCCCTGTGTTTGTTTTCAGGTAGTCTCCTATTGTCTTTGATAGCAGTGGCAGCTGTGAGTGGAGCAAGGAGGAAGATGCTGAAATGCATATTACTTTGGGAAATAAAAATAAAAAGAAATTTAGACATATTTGTTTTCCCTGGCTAAAGAACATGGGGAATGATTTGATGATTTTGATAATGACTATTATATATGTGAATATTATATATGTAAATAGTATTTATATTAGTAAACACTTTGGAAAACAATTAAATCTTTCTTGAGTAGGCCTCAGAAATCACTTAACATCAGAAAGCGCAGAAGTACCTCTCAGATGTAACAGGAGAAAATCATTTCAGTGTATTAGTTTAAACTAAAAAATAAAAAGGAAATTTCCTGCATTTGCCACTCTGGTAGTAGTACTCTTCTTATGTTAAGTAAACCTTAATTATTTTTTTAAACTATGAAAGCATGGAGAAAAACCTGTGTAATTTCCTAGTATCATTTATTGTAGTCAGCATTCTTAATTGCCTCTCTGAAATGGATCACAGTTCTGGGAATTATCTAGTAAAATGATGTTACTACTCTCCAGCCTTCACATCCTTTGATATAATCTCATTAAAAATATCAGGCCTCTAGGTGAGGGAATATGTATGAATGGTAAATGCATGCCAAGCAGGAGCACCCAAACTCATGACCCAGTTATTACAGTGCAGAGCAGCCCTCAGTGAATTTTAATTTTGAAGTACAAATTTTTTTTCTAAACTGGTTAATACCATAATTATTAACATATTTTTGGAAAAGTCTGCTTGTTACCCTTGAAAAAGATAATAATGTTGAACCAACCGAAATACTGAAATGACATTTTTTTGGAATAAAATAAACACTTATTTTCCAGAGGACCACACAAGTGAAAAAACACACATAGTTTCATTAACTATAATTACGGAAAAGAGATGGGAAAAGATGATGTGTGCCAAATCCCTTTCTTCTGTGTGTGTTCTCAGAATTTAGCTTGGTTGAAAAAAAAAAAAATGAAACCCCAGAGAAACTATACTCTTCACCCAGCCAAACAGACGTCGAGAAGTGGAGGGGAGAGTCATGCTGAGTCCACCGTATGAAATAATTAGATTTTTATAGGTTTGGATTTTCTGTTGTAAATTGGAAACTATAGTCTGCAAATCCTGGGCAGATAGAGCATAAACCCTGTCCTGCTACACAGCCCCATGAACTGCAAGAATAAGACGTTTTCTTTCTGGCAGTGACTAACGCAACAAAGAAAACTAGCTCCGTGGACAAAGGCTTTTGTTCAGTTTTAAAAATGGAAATTAATTATGCAATGATAAACAATTCCAAACTGCAAATGTACAGAAAACTCTGGTGATCCAACAGGTATGTGAATGTGAAAAAATATGTTCTCAGTGTTGGGCATGATGCTGCACTCTTGTAATCCCAGCACTAAGGAGACAGAGGCAGGAGGATTTCTAGGAGTTCAAGGGCAACCCGGTAAGTGGAGGGAGAGCCAAGGACACATATAAAAGTTCTGTTTCAAAAATATAAAAGAATAAAAGTGTTAGTTATATATGAAAGGCTCCCATGCGGCTCAAATGTGCACTTATCAAATGACACTCAAATGATGTTTTATAAATATTTCTACCAAACTTGGCATAGACTTCTTTTTTTAAATATAGGCTTGCTATATTAGTTCATTCCTCTTGTGATAATGAATACCTGACAAAAGCAACTTAGGGGAGAAAGGGATCAGTTTAGTTATTGATCTGGAGGGGTAAAGTCCACTGTGGGTAGACATGGCAACACGAGAGTGAGAAATGCAGCCAGGAACAGAAAACCGGCGATCGCGTTTCATCTGGACAATGCCCTGGTGTCAGGACAATGCCCTCAATGGCCACCAGCAGCATTGTATTCCCTCCTGCATGATCTACTGCTAAAGGGATACATAACTTTCTCAAACAGTGCAATTGACTAGGGTCCACATGCCCAAACAGCAGCATTTCTGGCAGCCACCTCATCAAATCACAGCATCTGTCTGCTACTTTTATTACATAGAAAATGTTTCGTATTTTTTGTTCTTTTTTTTTCCTATTGCACCTCTCACTCCAGTTACTGTTTGGTTACACTGAAATTTTCTAAGCTGGAATCTGTTGAGTCATGCACCACAGAGATTTATTTACCTTAATGTATTAATTAGAAGCTAATTGATAAACATTACACAGTGAGCAAGTGGATCAAACATTCCACTGTATTTTCAATCTCTGTGGTTGCTTGCACTGGACCTACACAGGACTGACCCCACCAGCAATCAGCACAAAATGCGGAGAGATCATTTATCTCTGAACTATATGACCTGTGAAGGGGAAACACTATTTGGGGGTTGCTAAAGATTTCCAGGCTTCAACGGTAGCTCAAAAACTCTGGTTCATACATACAATGCTGATTAAACTCAGTGCATCATGCAACAAAAGAAGTAGGTGTGAATTGTGAACGTGAGAAAGAAATCTGGGGTAAGTTGGGGGTGAGATGGAGGTTGTAGGGGGTTAGAAAGGGTGGGTGAGAATGTTCAGGATGTATTATGTACATGTGTGAAATTGTCTAAGAACAACTTTAGTTTTTTAAAAAAAAATACTACATAAACACACTAAAGTACAGTACTAAAAGAGAAGTATCATGTAAATTATGCACTCTAGAGTATGATGATGTCTCCATGTGACAAGGTTTAGGTTAGTGTGCATTACTACAGTGGTAATGGGTAAAACAAGCACCATCCTACATTCACTTAGAATTCATGGGCTGGAAAGATGGCTCAGCGGTTAAGAGCACTGGCTGCTCTTCCAGAGGTCATGAGTTCAATTCCCAGCAACCACTTGGTGGCTTACAATCATCTATAATGAGGTCTGGTGCTGTCTTCTGTCTTCTGTATATGTAATTAATAAAAAAATAAATAAATAAAGCCTTTAAAAAAGAATTCAGGAGAATGTGGTAATCTTTTTTTTTAATTTAATTTAATTTTATTTTTTCTTATCAGTTACATTTTATTAACTCTGTATCCCAGCCGTGTCCCACTCTCCCAATCCCACCCTCCCTCCCTCATCTCCACCCTGCCCCTTTCCAAGTCCACTGATAGGGGGGACCTCCTCCCCATTCATCCAATCCTGTTTTATCAGGTATCTTCAGGACTGGCTGCAAAGCCCTCCTCTGTGGCCTAACAGGACTGCTCCTCCCTTGGGGGGTGGGGAGGTCAAAGAGCCAGTCATTGAGTTCCTGTTAGAAATAGTGCTTGTTCCCCTCACTATGGGAAACCAATAGCACAGGCTCTAAGAACAACAATCAATAAATGGGACCTCATGAAACTAAAAAGCTTCTGTAAAGTAACGGACACAGTCATCAAAACAAAATGACTGCCTACAGATTGGGAAAAAATCTTCACTAACCCTTTATCTGACAGAGGACAAATATCCAGTATATACAAAGAACTAAAGAAGCTGAAAAGCAGCAAACCAAGTAATCTAATTAAAAAAATGGGGAACAGAGCTAAACATTCTCGACAGAGGAATATCGAATGGCAGAGAAACACTTAAAGAAATGCTCAACCTCATTAGCCATCAGGGAAATGCAAATCAAAATGACCCTGAGATTTCACCTTACACCCATGGCCAAGATGAAAAACTCAAGGGACAACACGTGCTGGAGAGGTTGTGGAGAAAGGGGAACCCTTCTCCACTGCTGGTGGGAATGTAAACTGGTACAACCACTCTGGAAATCTATCTGGCGCTTTCTAAGACAATTAGGAATGTGGGAATCTTTAATGTCTATTAAATCCTGGAGACATTGGTTGCTCTTGCAATTTTGTTATAATTTCTGTTCTTGATAAAGACAGTATTCTAAAAGGTAGCAATTACCAAAGGTAAAGCATTTAAAAAGCAATCAACGACCATGGTCAAATTTATGGTGACAAGCCCAGAACATGGGAGTAGAGATGATTCTGTTAAGACATTTTCCCCTGGTCTGTGTTTTAATACACGTATATGAAATTTTAGGGATCACATAGGACTTAACTATCAGAATATATACATTGCATCTATGGATGAATCCTGGGAATCATCCTGTTTCTTCTAGAAATCTGTACAGTTCTAAGCATCTGTGAAATGGCAAACTGCTCAAAAGCCTTTTTAGGCATTCCTGAAATGGAATGCATTTTCTAGCTACATTGTAGAAAAAAATTTCTCCTTCATTCCCAGAATCTACTCACACTGTACCTACTAAAATCTACTCACACTGTACCTACTCACAACACTAGGCTTCCCTTCTAGGGTGACACCCATTTTTGTCAACATAAACTACCCTATAGCTCATGAAGGCATGGTAAGAACATAAGAACTCTGGGTTTCATAAGCATCTCCAATCTTATTACCAAGTTTCATGTCTTAAGCCTGTAACACCAAATTTTAAGGCCATTTTTTCCCTAAGTTTTATCACTTCTTAAACAACAACATTTGTAACCACGGTTGTCAAGGTCAAGGTAACTTGTTAAATTAGATGACTAAAGTAGATTTGCTGTTTATTCAATAATAGTTGACTTTTCAAATACAATGGTTATCAGAAAGACAAAGTATAAATGGAGTCAGTAGCCCTTAACAAACCATGGAATGTTTAAATTACACAGACACTTAGCAAAAATTAATACAATTTGCCAGAATTACCGTTAACACTAAATGGGCACTATTCCACATGTATTTTGAAAAGAACATTAACATTTTATTTTCACTGTTTCTAGACTCATGCCCACCCCATGAATGAGTTTATTCCTAAATAATTCATCTCCGTCTTGCATAGTAAGTTAGCATAGACAAACTGCACTTGCATAGTTACGTGTTTGTGAGCATATATAGGATGTAATCTATATACAAAACTTATACATGAGGTCCAGAAGAGTGGCTAGAGATCTTCAAGCTAAGATATAGCTCAAGAGATCAAATTCTGAAATGTTTGTTACCAAAGTACATGGTGTGAAAAACAAGGCATTATGATGGCAGTTGAAACTGACTCCCATGGAGTGGTGGTAGGTGATAATGAACAAAATGGAAGGACTGATACAAGCTGCTAAAAGTAACCAAGCCTAGAAAACCACCTATCTTGTTCTGCTCTCTAGTTTGAGAAAGATTCACCTCACACATCTCATGGCCTCAAAGTCAATGTGTTTGTATAGTTACCTCTTTCAATAAAGTCTCTGCTTAAAGGACGCATATTCATTGTTTGAAAGATGAAAAATTAGTATCCACATCTAATGATTCCCTTCTCTGGTGGCCCTCACTGGACATTAATTTTTCTGTCTTGAAACTATAGTATGATCTCAGAAATTGAAAATTATAATTCGAATTCTCTTAAACTCCTCTCATTTACCATAGTCCTTAAAAGCCTAAGAGATTGACAACACTCTCCACTTATAGTTTTATATCTGTGTATGCCAATGATGGCAAAAAGAAGAAAAGGGAGAAGAGCAGATGGAAAATCAATAGTATCATGAAAGAAAGACAGACAGAGAGAGGGGAAGAGAGAGAGAGAAAGAAAGAAAGAAAGAAAGAAAGAAAGAAAGGAGGGAGGGAGGGAGGGAGGGAGGGAGGGAGGAAGGAAGGAAGGAAGGAAGGAAGGAAGGAAGGAAGGAAGAAAAGAAAGAAAGAAAGAAAGAAAGAAAGAAAGAAAGAAAGAAAGAAAGAAAGAAAGAAAGAACGGTTTCTGTGGCCAGGAAGAAAATGTGGTAAGGGAAAGTACCAAAGAAAGGTCTGTGTATTCCAGACAGCACTGCTTAACTCCTTGGCTTTGTGTGAGAGTAAGTACCAAAGGGTAAACATAAGAGTCACATTTTAACTTAACTTAAAATTCACATATTTCCAGTGATTTGATAATAAGGGCCATATAAAATCATGCTACATGTGCTACATTAATTTGTTTGAAATATTACAATTTCAAGTTCTCCATGCTCCATTTTTCTATGGTGAAGATAATTCTCCAAGTTTTATATTCCCTGAACAAAATAGAATCTCTTTCTACCTTGTCCACAGTACCCATTCTCATTTAGATATTATGGAAATGGAATTTCAACTTAAGTTATACAATACTTTGTATTGAAATGCAGCAGTTCTGAATTTATCAGTTTTCTAGTCTGATATTGTTAATTTGTGTGGAACTCTCTCAGATGTGAGAGAAAATAGTCAGACAATGGAATGTCACTTACTTCCTATTTTTTTCTGGGTTATCTCCAAAGGTACCAGCACCACGCCCCCACCTTTATTCTGCAGTGACTGTTAACATATGGTTTTTATCTGTCTTAAGTTAAGATTCTGAAACATAAAAAGTTACACACATTTCAATACAAAATAAGACCATTTGTGAATTCAGCTCTCTGACCAATACTCATGATGTTAACCTGTCACTTAATAAAATACTCTCCAGACAATGAAATCTTTGAGACTTTTCCTTTTCTTTAAACAACCAAATATAGAACAAAATCTTTAAGGTGTTTTGTTTTGATTGAAAAATGCTTTTTTTATTTTCCACCACAAATATGTACAAGTATCCTAAATATATTCAGTCTTTTTACAGACACTATGTAAATCACAGAAAAACTTACTTAAAGGAGAGTCATTTAATGTGACAGCAAAGGTGATCTTTGAATGAATAACAGTAATATGGGAAATAGTCCTGTATGAATCTTTCCAACTCCATAACATATGAAAAGCATTCATTTTTAACTCTATTTTCTTCTTGCTTGCTTATTCATTTAGCTTGGGATTAGACATCTAGTAATTTTCTTTTGTCTTTTAGGAAATTAGGTTTTATTTTTATGCAATATACCTTGAGAATGGTTTCTTCTCCGTCCACTGCTTCCACTCCCTCCCTCTCTACTCTCCCATCCAAGTCCACCCATTTCTGTCTCTCCTTAGAAAGCAATCAGGTATCTAAAGGTATGATACTAAAAAAAAAAAAAAAGATGAAATAAAAACAAAGAATAGGAAGAAAAGAAACAACAAAAGAAAAAAGTCCAAGAAATGTCAAAAAAAAAAAAGAAGAAAGAAAGAAAAGATACAAACACAGGAACCACTCATTTGTGCAATTCAGACTCCCATAAAAATACAGACAGGATCCAAAACATGTGAATAAAACAAGAACAGCAACACCAACAATGATAAGGATAATATATTTTGAAGTCCTGGAAAACATTATGAGACACGAAAATTCAAAGGTGCATTGAGTTCATTTTCTGTTGGCCATCTCCTACTGGGCACACACCATTCCCTTAAAAGAAGTTTGTTCCCCAGTTAAACTTTTTTTTGAACAGACTAAATTATTTATTTAGCTATCAACTGGAGATTGCTACTGAGTTAGTGATGAGGTTATATGTCCCCTTCTTTCAGCTCTAGGATTCATTTTGTACAGACCCATGAAGGCCCTGTGAATGCTGCTTTAGTCTGCGTGATTTCACATGTATTTAGGCCCCAGTGTCTAAGAGGGGTATGTCTGAACCTTGAAAGAATTCTATTCCCAGCTTCCTGAGGACTGATTTTCATAATGGCTGTTTGAGTTTGATCTCCCTAATGCCATGCAGTGCCCCTCTTCCCTGCAACTTCCCTAGTTTGGGCTGTAATTTATTTTATTGTTCTTTGCCATTCTGACTGGGATAAAGTCTCATATGGAGTTTATGGATTGTTCTGTGGAATGTATCATGATTATTCTACACTTTCTGTCTAATATCCACTTAAAAATAGATATATACCCAATTTTTATTTCTGGGTCTGAGTTACCTCTCTCGGAAGCTTTTCCATTTCCATCTTTTTATTTACAAACTTAATCATGTCATTTTTAATTGGTGCATAAATTGTTTTTATACATTCTTTTGTTTCCAGTTTCTGGCTATTATGAATACAGCTGCTATGAACATAGTTGAGGAAGTATCCTTGTATGGTGAAGCATCTTTTGGGTATATGCAAAGGAGTAGTATAGCTGAGTATTGAGGTAGAACTATTCTCAATTTTCTGAAAAAGAGCCAGATTGATTTCCACAGTGGTTGTATGAGTTTGCACTCCAACCAGCAACAGAGAGTGTTCCCCTTGCTCCACATCCTTGTCGACATGAGCTGTCACCTGAGTTTTTGATCTTAGTCAGTCTGACAGGTATAAGATAGAAACTCAGGGACATTAAGTTGTTTCTAGATTCTAGATTCTGAGTAACACTGCTATGAATATGGTTGAGAAAATGTCCTTGTTGTATGGTTTAGCATCTTTTAGATATATGCCTAGGCATAGTACAGCTGGATCTTGAGGTGGCACTATTCCTAAATTTCTGAGAAAGCACAAGACTGATTTCCAAAAGGTTGTAAAAGGTTACTTTCCCACTAGAAATGGAGGAGGGTTCCCCTTTCTCCACAACTTCTCCAGCATGTGGCATCCCTATAGTTTTTGATCGTAGCCATTCTGATGGGTGTAAGGTGAAATCTCAGGGTTGTTTTGATTTGCATTTCCCGGATGACTTAGGACACTGAGCATTTCTTTAAGTGTTTCTCTGCCATTCGATACCTTCTCTTGGATATGTACATAGTGTAGATATTTTGTAGCATGCACTTTGTCAAAATGATAGTGTCCTTGACATGCAAAAGCTTTAGTTTCATTAGGCTCCATTTATTAATTGATGATCTTACTGCTCATGCTAGTGATATTCAGTTCAGAATGTCTTTAACTTACCCAATAAGTTCAAAGTATTCTCCACACTTCATTCTATCAGGTTCATTGTATGGGTTTTATGTTGGAGTCATTGAACTATTTGGAGATGAGTTTTGTTCAAGGTGATAAATTAGATCTATTTGCATTCTTCTACATGCAGCCATCTAGTTTAACCATTACTACTTTTCTTTTTCAGTTGTGTATTTCTGGCTTCTTTATAAAAAATTAAGGAGTACATGATGTGTGTATTCATGACTGGGTCTTCAAGTAGATATCATTGATCAATGTGTTCGTTTTCATGCCAAAACCATACTGTTTTTATTAATTTAGTTATATAGTACAATATGAAGTCAGATATGGTGATACCTCCATCATCATCATCACCATCATCATCATTATTATGTATTTAGTATTTAGTATTCTTTTTAGGCAATACTGGGACTTTTATATTCCCATATACGGCTAATGTTTTCTTTTAATACTTGTGAAGAATTGTGTTGGAATTTTGATAGGAATTGCAATGAATCTGTAGATTGCTTTTGGAGAATGACCATTTTTGTTGTGTTAATCCTACCAATTCATGGACATGGGGGCTCTTTCTATATTATTATATATTTTTTTTATTTTTTAGAAAACTTTTATTTAGCTATTCGGAGCTATAGAAAACATTATAGATTGGGTAACTATCACATACCAAGAGGAAAATATTATAGTGAGACAAATCACTTTTATCTAAATTTATCTATATTTTTAAGATCTATTTTTATTTGGTATGTGTTTGTTTTTCTTCATGAAAGTAGACCACATTCATTCTTACACAGAAGTCAGAGGAGAATTTGGGTTCCCTGGAACAGGGAACTCTGAGTTCTGAGAACTCAGATACTCTGAGCCTCCATGTAGCTTTTGGGACTTGATGCTGGATCAAGTGTAAGATCAGCAAGGCTATTTCCCCCATCCATATCTGAGCATTTTAATCTTTTTAAGAAATGATTATCTTTTTAAAAAGAACTTTTCATAAACAATAGAATAATTTGTTCTATAGTAACGATTTACATGTTCTAATTTTACATTTGTTCTTGAAGATTTCAAACATGTTCCTTCTAGATGTAATAACCCTTAACTTTTATTGATCATTCATTATTTGGCATGTAGTTTGCTGTCTGATATCACTATTGAATTTCATTCAATCCTTACAAAAATTTTGTGAGGTAGACATAGTGTATCCATTGTAAACAACTGTGTGGAATATAGCCTAGAAAAATAATCATAAAGTGCTCTAAAGTAAATGATAGAGAAGTGGCATTGGTCCATGAGTTTTTCTTGTGTAATGTTTCCCTGTAGGCTATTACTAGCCAGGAAAAACTAAGTGTTCACAATAATTTCTGAGACATACAAGAATAGAAACAAATAACAATGGTTTTAAATGAAAAGTTTTACTTGGCTTAAGACTTTCTATTTATTAATATAAAAAGGGATATTTGTAAAGATTTAAATGTCACTAAAGGCATAGTATCCTACTTACAGTTTTTTAATATATGCCAAATAATTTCATTAAAATTATTAATCATATTACAATTAACAACTTCATTTAAGCAGAGTGATTATTATTCTTATTTCCCCTCAATGCCATTTCTTTGTCTGAATTCACTTGTTTCCTTTTAACTCACATGTGAGGTTAATTTCTGTGTCTGGATATGAAGTTTGATCCATAGCATCCTATAACCAATGACTTAAGCGTGGCATAAGTCAAAGTGTTTTCATTATTTTGTATTAAAAAATTAGTAGACTTAGTAAAGATTCATCTTTATTTTCCTTATGAATTCCTTATTTATTCATCTTTATTTTGCTTATTAAATGCAATCACTTAGCAAAATATTTCACTTTCCAAGTTCTGGGAACTTCACATAAAATTACAAATTCCAAAGGAAGGATATAGTATAGATCTGTGTGCACCTGTTTACAATTTTCATAGAACACAACTTCTCCCACTCTTAGTTTCACAACACATGTATCAAATGATAGTTGTGTTTGTTAGTACTGGAGTCAGAGTGATTGTGTATGGAACACAAACATCTTAATTTACTTACAGGTATGACACGTTCTCCATTGATGACCATATCCACTATTCCTTTTTATGGAGGGTGGTGTTTTTTTTTTGAGACAGGGTTTCTCTGCATAAAGCCTTGAGTATCCTGGAAAGTACTCCATAGACTTACCTGGCCTCAAACTCACAGGCATCTGCCTGACTTTGCCTCCAGGCTTCCACTATTCTTTAAAGAGCATCTTTTGTTCCAGTTTTTACATTTTATCTCTAGGCTTAAGTTAAAGGAATTTCCTCCTGTACTCAAGCTAAAATGTCAACCTAATCCATGTCCACTTCTTGTTTGGAAATATTATTTTTCCCCAGTTTAAAGCTTATTTTGCAATATTGATCAATTATCACTTTCTACAGTTATTCCGTTCAGCAAGGTCTTGGATGCCTTCAGAGTTTTCATACTCATAGAATGAATACACCCAAACTGATATTCAGTTTTTATGTAATAACATGTAGGAAAATCTTTGTCTTCATCAAACACAAGTGATTCATTGTAATTTTGGTGTTAGACATTTCTTTAGTATAGTAATACTGTCTTGAATCATCCAACTTTCCCCAAATCACTTAATTTGCTCATGAATAATTATAGGACACTTTTGCCTTAATTTGAAAAATCATTAAATTCTTCTTATACCAAATTATTAAATATCATCTAACATCCATTTTAAATATCTCACCCTTAGTATTTTTGCTTATCTCATAGAAATTCAGGTTTTCTATTTGCAGTCCACCAAATTAGCAAGTCACTGTAGCATATTCTATATCACCTTCAATGTATCCCAAACTGTTTCTCTAATCACATATGTTATACAGTCAGAATACCTGTATCTTTCTTAATATTTTTTTGTTGTTTTGTTTGGGGGGCAGGCTGGAAATCATGCAAAAATTTCAACCATTATGAAAACTCCGAAAGGGAGATGAATTACCTACTCCTTTTAAATATCAACTGACACTGTATGAAGTGAGTGGTGTAAGAAATAGCCATTTTAATCAGTGAAAAGTAATCGGCCAATCTACTAAAGTGATAAGCAGAAAAGAAAATGTTTGAGTATTTTGTCATTAGTGTCAATAAAACAATTAAGTGCAGTGCTATGACTCATAGCTGAAGAAAGAATCTATCATGGAAATAGCTTTTTTTTTAATGTAAAATGTTGCTTTCCTCTCTTCTAGTAAAAATTAGTTAACTAGAAATGCATATTTTCAAAGCCGCTAAAGTAAGGGCCACAACCTCAAGGTGGAATGCAATTATCTGATTGAAGCCATCTACGTAAAGAGGGAAGACATAATCACTTATGCCTAGTCATCTTTACTCCTACTCTTGGCATCATCTGTAAAGCCTAAATGTGTCTATTTGTATATGTGTAAGAGTGGGCACATGAGAAATAGAGATAGAGAGTAAAATAGTGCTGGGTATAAGTTCTGTATCATTAAAAGGCACACATTTTTTTTAGAGTATGTCATTTTGTTTCTGATATTTAAAAATTTGGGGTAAACATATAAAAATGTAAGTCCTATAAAATAACTAAAAAAATTAAACAGGTATTCAGTGCTAAGTTGAAGTTTAGACAGTATGTATCTAGAGAATATATATGGCTTACTGGATGTAAGTAGCTGCCTTCCAAAGAAAACACGTTAGAGCAAAGACCCTCAGCCTGGAAAACAGGCTGAGCTTGCTTTTAGTTTGTGTCACTATAGTCTATTTCATATGTGGATCATAGTTTTGTAATGTTCTATACTCAAATTTCTGAGTTTTCTTTTACTTATTGAAACTGTGATGTTTGAAAACTCAAGAAAAATATAGAGACTCATTTCAGTAAGAATTTTGCAATGGAGTCTCCTAAAATCTATAATACAAACATAAAAAAATAAGAATGAATGAAAACCACTTACATTAAATGTTCTTCATTAGCACAACAAATTGTGTGATATTGTAATTAGAAAAGGCTTACCAAAGTAGCATATTAACTGTAAAATGAAGTGAGCTAAATTGTTTGACTAGTTAAGACAGCTCTTTGATTTCTTCACAGTTCATAATTCCCTAATTTAAGTATGACAAAATGCAAATTTTGTGACATGTTAAAAATCATGAAACTTTGACTTTCTGTTTTGCTACGTAAAATATTCTTGTGTTGTCTAATTTTTTGCCGAGAATGATATGATCTTCAAGTGTGATGAACATAAAAGGATTCTTGTCATCTTCTGATTAGAACAAAGTCCTTTTGTGTGGATGACAACTGATTGCCTTTAGCTACTTTCTGCCCTCCAGCTCTTAACAAATGCTGATTTTCCAGTACTTGGGGGAAAATTAGGCATAACCGTGAAAAGAACAAAAACCTCACAGCTATTACTTTCCTGTTAATTAAGACACTGTTAAGGATGTGCTCTTGTGTCTGGATGAAAAGAACACTAAGGCACTCAGAACTATTGACGAAGAACAGAAGACTCATTGGATAGACCCAAAACATTACCTATAGATGTAGTCACAGAGTAGGACAGTGAGATCTTCTTCCAGCTTATGTAAGCAAACCATATGGAATCCATCTCTATTACCTCAATGTTTTAAGCATAGTTCTTGAAAAACCAGGAGTATAATATGGAGATACAAAAAAAAAATGTCCAAAGTGTGTTTTCTTTTTGAATACTAGAAGTGCTCCAAGCAATAATCCAGGGACTTAATACTGAATGGAGTGGTTAAAGTAAAACCAGAACTGTGGAATCTCTACTGTTAATGTATTTCTTTCTATAAACCTTACCATTTTGGCAAAAAGTATCATTGATTTTTTTTTAATACAGACAGTATTCATTCTTTCTCAGACTCATGTGGGTTTGTGTGTGTGTGTGTGTATGTGCACATGCATGTGTACATGTGTGTGTTCACGTGAATATACATACATCAGTGATTACTTGTATTGGCTGCCATTGGGTATTTTTCTAAATGACTGCCCACCTTATATTTCGAGACTTTTTTTTTTTCTGACCCTGTAGCTTGTTGATTCAGCTAGGCTGGCTGGCCAATGGACTCGAGGTCATCTGCACAACCCAACACTATGGTCATACATATGTACTGTTGTATTAAGCTTTTGTGTAAGTTTTGCAGTTGTGAACCAACTTCTCGTGTTTGCACAACAAACACTCAAACTTAAGTGCCCTGTCCCTATCCCAATCTTTCTATCTTATTTTGTATAATTTAGTGATTAGTTGTTTTATTTTAGACAGTGTTTTCTTGTAGCCCCGAATGACCTAAAGTTCACTATGTAAACTTGAACACATAGATAATTCTATTGCCTCTGCTTCTTGAATTTAGGAAATATATTAGTCTGGGTAACTATGGCTGTGATGAAACACCATGAGCAAAAGCTTCTTGGACAGAAAGGGCTTATTTCTCTCACAGTTTCATATAATAGTTCATCACCAAATATGCGGAGATCTCTGTGAACACCAATGAAAGCGGAAACTCAAACAAGGCAGCAACCTGGAGGCAGGAACTGATGCAGAATCCAAGGAGGAGTGTTGGTTACTGGCTTACTCTCCAGTGCTTGCTAAGCCTGCTTTCTTGTAGAACCGCCAGGCCAGGGATGACACCACCCACAGGTGGATGGACCTTTCAACATTTATCACTATTTAGGAAATGTCTTGCAGGCTTGGTTGGCCTCAGCCAGATGGTTTGGAGAATTGTTTTCAATAGAGGATCCTTCCTCTCAGTTGTGTGAAGTTGAAATAAAATTAGCCAGCACAATAAGCACAAGCCACTATCCCTACCTACATTTAATTATTCTCATAAACAATTAGATTTTCTTTAATATTCTATGCAAGTGATTGATCTGTCATCTTCCATCCATGTTGGAAGAAGAGTTCTTAAAATTTTTTACCAAACGCATAGAATGAACACACACATTCAGTTGACATAAATAAATAAATAGATAAATAAATAAACAAACAAACAAACAAACAAATATCACCCAGTTATCTTCTGGTTTGTTAGTTTTAAGATTCTGAACAGGTTGAATGAAAAGCAATCAATGAATCACATTTTTATAAAATGTTCTTGTGAGTATGTGAGGCATGAACCCAATAAAATCCAGCGGTAAGGTTAATGTGCTAAACACATTTGTTGTTGTTTGCTTGTTTGTTTACTAGGTGCATGAGCAAGTGTGAGTGCAGGCGTGCATGCACATGGAAGCGTATGTGTAGACAGCAGAGGCCTACCGATTTTTGAAAGTGTCATTCACTAGTACGTAGTATGCAGTCCTCAACAATTAGTCTAGGTCCAGCCCAAAGGACAGGCCCGTCTCAGCCTTCCTAACAAAACCTTTAGAAGAGCATATTACCAAACTCAATTTCCCACTAACTAATTGCTTCAGAACGTGAATATACTGTGTTTGTTTGGTCAAATTCATGCCCACTTTTTCCATTTAGACTTCTCCTAGTACACCGAACACACAAACTTCTGCCTTCCTGTAAATATTGCATGGGTGTAACACCATTCTCTGGAACATGGGAGCCTATTAGTGAACATACCCAAAGAAAACTGATCCCTCCAGCCAGGCATGGTGGAGCTAGGCTGTAATCCTAGCGCTCAGGGAAACAAAGGCAGGCAGATCTCTATGGGTTAGAGGCCATTCTGGTCTACAAAGTCAGTACAGGACAGCCAAGGCTACACAAGGAAACATTGTCTCAACCCCCCACCACAAAACAAACGAACAAACAAACAAACAAACAAACAAAACTGACACCACCACCCTCATCCCAGGGAGGAACTAATTGCCAACTGTTTCTCAGGTTGAGATAGGTCGTCATGAGACTTGTACATTGTCTTGGAAGTTTGGCTGCTTTCATATCGTAAATGTGTTAAGCATGATGTCATAGCTGCTATGAGTTTGTGTGCACATGAATATAGATACCTTGGCACCAAAAAGGATCAAAGTCCCTGGAAGCAGAGCTACAGAAGGTTGTAAGCACCCAGGTGTGTATGCTGGGAACTGAGATTTGGTCCTATGCAAGTGCACTAAGAGCTTATAACTACTGAGCCATCTTTCCAGATCCTTTTAGAATTTTAAAGTCAGATTTTAAAATTACTGTTTTATTGTGAATCTTATTTTATGTGTTTGAATTATTTATGTATTTACTATAGTAATTCTTTATCCAATACATAGTTTGGAAATATTTTCTCTCATGTTTTCAGTTGTTACAGACTTGTTTATTATTTTCTTTGTTGTAAATGAGCTTTTTAGTTGATGTGATTCCATTTATCAAACTTTTGGTGTTTTAGTCTGTGTTTTGGGGAACATTTCCAAAGTATTTTCTCCAGATCCCTATATAATTCCATGTATTTTATATGATTTTGTTCTGTGGTTAAACTTGAATTTCAGGTTTTTCACAAACAAGAAGTTAGATACACATAGTTGGTATAACAAAAGTTGTATTTTATTACGTCGAGGGCCAACACACAAGATCCACACTCTCAATTCCTAACTACAATCCAAAACCTATCTCCCCAAGGCTGCTCACTTGGGTGATGTATCTTAGCTGAAGGTCGGGTCCAGTCTCTAATAGAGGTCTTTGATTGGGGGTCAAGATCCTGAGGAGACTCTACAGCTACAGGGCAGATCAAGGTGGGGTCTTTCCAGATGTGCAGAGCAGAGCATTGCTCTTGGCCTCTGCTTCTGTACCGTCCAGGGGGTGTCATGAGGTTCTAGGACTAATTATCCAGAGAGAGTGATGTCACTGACGTATGGTTATCAAGTGCAGCCTTGGATGTAATGGGAATCCTGACTGAGCTATTTTTCACGTGTCTAAACTGCATCTACTTTAGTATGCTCATTACAAGGTTTTCATGTAAGTTTTTATTTCATGTTGAGTTGTTTTCAACACATTGGGAGGGGGGAATTTAGCTGTTCTCTTTGCAAGTGAATCATACAGAGATCTAGGTTAAAGAATGAAATCCTTTCATTTTCATTAACAGACAGAACTAGAGGATATTAAGCTAAGCTCAAAGAATTGGGTGCAGAAAGACAAATACAGAGTATTATCACTTATTTGTGCAAGCGTTGAGTTCACAGCAGGGTAGTATAATAGTCACTAATGGAACCTAAAAAAAACTTGGACACAATTCCAACACAGTAAAAGGCCTGTACTGTGTACTACTAAAGGGCAATTTTCAAACTAGTACACACATAGTAGTTTTCTACTGAGTAGTTTGCAAAACAAAACTACCAACCAGAGACTTTCATCTAGTGAGAATGTTGTGTTCTTAAAAGGACTTATTGGAGACTATATTGGAAAAAAGTTAATTTCTTTTTTTTAATTTTTATTTTTTTAATATTAGTTACAGTTTGTTAACTTTGTATACCTGCTGTATCCCACTCCCTCTTTCCCTCCAACCCCACCCTCCCACCCTCATCTCCTCCCTGCCCCTTTCCAAGTCCACTGATAAGGGAGCACCTCCTCCCCTTACATCTGATACTGGTTTATCAGGTGTCTTCAGGACTGGCTGCAAAGTCCTCTTCTATGGCCTAGCAGGGATGTGCCTCCCTGGGGGGGGGGGTCAAAGAGCCCACCATCGAGTTTTTAATAACAGAAATTTCTACTTGCTTTCATGAAATGTAGATCTTTATGCAAATCCTACAAAAAATTATGTGTTTTATATATGTCACACTAAAATAATTTATTAAAAAGATATTACTTCTTACATATATGTATATATTTTGATATCACATATAAATATTAAAATATGCTAAAACATACTGAATAAAGAAGACATGAAATGTAACTGCTGTGATGTAATAGACAAAAAATGTTTCTACCAATTTTAATTTGCTGAAGACCAGTTCTCCACTGTAATATTACTAATGTTGATACATTTAAAAAGCATGTAGCTTTACATGTGTTCATGAAGGAAAAAATCACAAATCAAGTGATTACTGCTCTTGTATGTAAAGAATATACTTATCTCTACCGTAAGTCAAAATGAGAGAAACCCACACTATAACACAGAATAATTAGAATAACCACTACTCACTAAACTCTTAATATTAATAAATACATACAGACAACAGACTGAAGTAGAAAACAGAATCCACCTTTCTAAATCATCCAAGACACCAACAGAACTATATATTTTCATATATTTTAGAATATATACATTATTGAAAATCATTCAAAAACGTATTCATGCACTACTTGTCTTATGCCTGAGCCGTTTAAAACAGCCTAGTCAGAATTATAACCCCTCCAAGACATGTTATATATCTTACAATATGTTAAAATAAAATTTTAAGATATTTTCATAAATGACTTAAAGAAAAAATCTTTTATCATATTTCTTTGTATATAAACAATAAACATATTTAAATATTTTCATACATAAAGCCTTTTTTAAATTAAAGCATTTTCCTTGTTACTTCTTAAAATTCATGAGTATACTTCAATTATTTTATTAATGAGAACACTAGGCAATTTAGCACATATTAGGGCAACATATATATAAACATAACAAGAAGAACTATAGAAAAGCAATTATGATAAAAGAGAGTGAAATAAACTAAAATGTGCAGAAACATGGCTATATATCTATTAAAAGCAATGTTATTACACAGTGAAAGTTTAGGAAGTAAAATATAGCTTATGATTCTTTTACAGATCAAGTTAGGTTTTCTTAAAAAGGCAAGTTAATATTTGATAAAAACTGATAAAAGTCTTATCATAGATTATATACATTTTATACACATACTAGAATTATCTCACAAAATAGGAAATACTTTTTGCCATCATTTTCTATATTTACATAAAATTTGAATGATTATAAACTATAATATCTTCCTTCATGTGTCAGATTTTTTATTTATATAGTAAAACATTCAAGTAATTATAAAGAAAATATATTACAGATCAGATTATTTGCATCTATCAGCAACCAGACTATCAGATTTTTAAAAACAGATGACATTAAAAATTCATATTCTTTATAGTCTCCTGAAGTCCCTCCTTATCCTTCTCATTCTGTTGACTTCTTTGTAAGGTTATTCAAAAAATTCAACATATGGCTCTCTACCAAAAATCTATTGCTGTGCATTTATTAGTAATATTTCTCCTGAGGCCAAAACATTGTTTTCACAAAGAATATTGAAATGCAAAATAATAAGAAACACACTGTGCATAATGTCTTACACATGAGCAACTTGGTGCCATTACCAAAACATTGGATTTGTGTATGCACATCTAAATTGCCATGAAGAAATGACAACTTAGCAGTTTGTGGACATATAAAATATATTTTGTTTGTGAACATTTATCAATTGTTAGTGTTAATTATTCTCTTTAAAATGTCAAATTCATTCCTTTAGAACTATGAAACTCTCATGAATAAAATATTTTACCATAGCCAAAAGTATAAAAAGATGAACATTAGTGTTTGTATAGTTTCTGTTATTTACTCTTAATTGCCCTAAGACCATTTGTCCAAAATCCATACCAATGTCTCAGGATAATGATTATACTATATATTGAGTTCACAGAGAAAAAAAAAATCCTACAAGCATAAAAGAGTATTATTCTTTAATCACAAATACTTTAATATTAATTCTATGAATCTCATCAATTATCAATGATTTTAAATGCCTTCCCAAAACAGAGAATATTTGGATAACTTTCAACTGCTTAGGATTTTATGTACTTCATTAGTCAGGTTGCATTTGATAAAAAAATGAATTTCTTCCACAATAGCATTTATACTGCTCTTAACATTGTGCAGTTTTTCTTTGGGCAGCCATATTGGCAACCTGGATGATTGTAGGTTCTCTAATAATTTTTGGAAGTCTCAAATTTAGACAAAGAACTATAAGCAACCAAGGAAGTCTGAGAACAGAAGAAATAGTCTTCCCCAGTGAAGAATATAATATTGGTTATCAATATCCAAGGGCCAGCCCTGAAGAAATAAAAACAAAAAGCAACCCAGATGTCCCTTAACCAAAGAATGGATACAGAAATTGTCGTACATTTACACAATGGAATACTACTTAGCTATTAAAAACAAGGAAATCATGAAAGTTGCAGGCAAATGGTGGAAACTAGAAAAGGGCATTATGAGTGACGTATCCCAGAAGCAGAAAGACATGTACGTTACATACCCACTTATAAGTGAATATTAGACATATAATAGAAGATAATCATACTAAAATCTAAACAAGCTAAGCAAGGAGGAGGACTGTGGGTAAGATGTTCAGTCCTCACTCAGAAAGGCAAATGGGATAGACATGAGAAGAGGGAGAAAACAGGGAACAGGAGAGGAGCCTACCACAGAGAGCCTCTGAAAGACTCTACCTAGAAGGGAATTAAAGCAGATGTTGAGCCTCAAAGCCAAACTTTGGGAAGAGTGCAGGGAATCTTATGAAAGAAGGAGGAGATAGAAACTTGAGGGGACAGGAACTCCCCAAGGAGAGCAGCAGAACAAAGAATTTGGGGCCCAGGGGTCTTTTCTGAGATTGATTCGCTAACCAAGGACCATGCATGGAGATAACCTAGAACCCCTGCACAGATTTAGCCCACTGAAGCTCAGTCTCAAAGTGGGTTCTCTACTAAGGGGAAAGTGACTCTCTCTGGCATGAACTCAGTGGCTGCTCTTTGATCACCTCCACCTGAAGGGGGTGCAGCCTTACCAGGCCATAGAAGAAGAAAATGCAGCCTGATGAGGTTAATAGACCAGGGTCAAATAGAAGAGGAGGAAGACCTCCCCTATCAGTGAATTTGGTAATTGGAATGGGAGGAGGAAACTAGGGAGGGAGGATAGGATTAGGAGGGATTAAGGGAGGAGGCTACATATGGGAATTAAAGTGAATAAATTGTAATTAATTTAAAATGTAAAAATAATTTTTAAAAAGAAATGCTCAACATCCTTAGTCATCAGGGAAATACAAATCAAAATGACCCTGAGATTTCACCTTACACCCATCTGAATGGCTGAGATCAAAAACTCAACTGACCTAGAACCCCTGCTCAGATGTAGCCCATGGTAGCTCAGTATCCAGGTGGGTTTCCTACCTAGTAAGGGGAATAGGGACTACCTCTGACATGAACTCAATGGCTGGCTCTTTATGTCCGTCCTCCCACCCCACTCCTGAGGGAGGAGCAGCCTTGTTAGGCCACAAAGGAGGACTTTGCAGGCATTCCTGAAGATACCTGGTAAGCTAGGGTCAGATGGAAGGGGAGGAGGACTTCCCCTATCAGTGGACTTGGAAAAGGGCAGGGAGGAGATGGGGGGGGAGGGGGGGATTGGGAGGGAGCAGGCTACAGCTGGGATACAAAGTTAATAAATTGTAACTAATATTAAAAAAATTAATTAAAATAAAGAAGAAAGAAAAAAAAAACCTGACAACACATGCTGGAGAGTCTGTGGAGAAAGGGGAACCCTCTTCCATTGCTGGTTAGAATACAGATTTATACAACTACTTTGGAAATAAATCTGTCATTTACTTAGAAAATTAGAAATAGTGCTACCTCATTTTTTCATTTCATTTCATTTCTTTCTTTCTTTCTTTTCTTTTTTTTTTTTTTTTACTTTGTATCCCACTTTAGCCCTGTCCCTTGTCTCCTCCCAATCTCACCTGTCCAGTCTTCTCTGCCTAAGCATGTTCCCTAGTCCACTGATATGGGAGGTCCTCCTCCCCTTTTATCTGACTGTAGTCTATCAGGTCTAATTAGGGCTGGCTGTATAATCTATCCCTGTAGCCTGGCTAGGTTGCACCCCCCAGGTGGAGGTGATCTAAGAGCAAGCCAGTGAGTTCTTGTCAGAGACAGCCACTGACCCCCCCCCCCCTCCTTACTAGGGAACACACTTAGAAACTGTGGGCTTCCTCTGAGCAGAGTTCTAGGTCCTATCCATGCATGGCCCTTGGTTAGAATATCAGTCTCTGTCTCTACAGACTGTCCTGGGTCCAGGTTATTATATTTTATTTTTTATATTTATTATTATTATATTTTTATGTTTATTGATTTAATTGCTTTTGCTTTCTTGGTCTCCTTGTGGCATCCCTGTCCCCTCCAGATCTTTCTATCTCCCTCTTCTTTCATAAGGTTCTACAAACTCTGCCCAAAATCTGGCTATGAGTCTCAGAATCTCCTTTGATATCCTGATGGGTAGATCCTATCAAAGCCCCCTGATAGTAGGCTCCTGTCCTGTTCCTTGTCTTCTCCTACTTCTGATGTTTATCCTGTTTGCTCTCTGGGTGAGGTTTCAGTCTCTTCCCTGGGGCTCTCTCCTCATTGTTTACCTTATTTAGGACTATCAATTTTAGTATTTTTATCCTGTATTATATGGCTAATGTCTACTTATGAGTATAAACCTTGTGGGTCTTTCTGCCTCTGGAATAACTCATTCAAGATGATATTTTCTAGTTCCATCCATTTTCCTGAAAATTTCATGATTTCCTTGTTTTTAATTGCTCAGTAATATTTCACTGTGTAAATGCACTGCTTCATTTTCAACAATGGATAGGGAAACAAGGTAGAATCCTTAAGCAAGGGAAGCAGACTTGAGACAGGAAAGATTCAGAATATTCTCATATACAGCAGAAGCGTGTTATCACATGCATCTGATACTATGCACACATAAGTTTTAGTGGACTTTAAATGACAGTAGTATTTATTGTGATAGTAACAAGTCAGGAGAGAATTAATAGAGATAAAAGTGTTATATCTAAAAATCTGTGGCAATCTGAAAACATTATTAATTAACCCATTACTCAAAAAAGAATTCCAAAGGAAACTTCAAGATTAGTTAAAATGAAGACACAACATACTAAAATTTATATACATGTAGTGTTAAAGAGAATAAGGGAATTTATAGTTACAAATGCTTATATTATGAAATAACTCTCTTAAATTAACAACCTAATTGTACACATGTGGTTCCGGATTCAGCTTCTTTGTGGGGTGTCCAGACACAACTGGACACCAAGCAGAGAAGGATGAATCAGAGTCCAAAGCTGAAGTTGGGGTGGGTGGTTGCGTGTCTACAGGATTCCAGCGTGGCTGCGAGTGTCAGGGCAGGGAGGAGACCTTCTCTGAGGATGAAACAGCAACTCACTTAATATATTCATTGAGACTGGTTATGTGCCTTTATTCCAGGAAAAGACATACAAACCTCGAGGAGTGGTGAAGGGTTCCCGGGGTGAATGCATTTCTTTATCTGGGACTGAGATGCTGGCTGGTGATTCTCTATTTTAATGGGGAAGAATTGTAGGTGTTGTGCTTGGTGACTATCTCTGACCACCTTAGGGATTGCCATTTCTACATGGTCAAAGTCAGGGCCAGAAACGGGGAGGGCACCATTCCGCTCCTGCCGTCTCAAGTTTGAGATTTCTGGGCTTTGAGCTTTCTCCACCTTGTCCATTCCATGCCACTCCCCCTTAGGAAAAAATCAAATAGAAAGCCAATAAAAAATCAATTAATTAGGTCTTATATTAGAATACAAAAATATGTATATAAAACAAATAAAAGTAATAAGGACTAGAGAGATGGTTCAACAGTTAAGAACAGAAGATGCTCTTCCAGAGGTTTGGAAGAGGTTTGGGTTCAGTTCCAAGCACCCAAATGGCAGCTCACAACTGTCTGCATCACCTGTTTCAGTGGATCTGACTCCTATAGATGTGGATCCAGGAGAAACACCAATGCACACAAAATAAAAAATAAAATTAATAGTACCGAAATGTAATTATTTATACAAATAGACAAAATAAGCAAACTTTTAACAATACAAAGTAAACAGTCTAATTTACTAAAAAAAGAAATAAAAATAATTACTGAAACAAAAGAATCACAAGTATAATTATGGGTGATTATACAACAACAAATTTAACAGCCTACATAAAATTAATTTTGCACTCAGAAA
Organism: Psammomys obesus; assembly: GCF_907164565.1. Lineage (NCBI taxonomy): Eukaryota > Metazoa > Chordata > Mammalia > Rodentia > Muridae > Psammomys > Psammomys obesus. The sequence goes on from NW_026587216.1 coordinate 20,587,829, forward strand.
TAGCAAGACTAAGAAACAAGGAGGAAGTATTATTGGGGTACAACTAACTATGGAATTGTCAGTAACAAACATTCCTCCAACCAAAAATATTTTTGAATCTGGTATATTCACTTCTAAGGGAAATGAAAGGCAGAAGTGATGCAGTTATATTTTAACTATTTCATAACTTAATGTTTTATAACTTTAATGTTTTGATATTAAAGAAAAGAATAAATCACTATAGTCATAGTGGTGTAACCATCATCAGTAACTGAAGCCATAATGAGGTTTTGTTTTGTTTTTTTGTTTTGTTTTGTTTTGAAATGTGGATGGGAGAAGAGAGAAATCATGACATTTTAGTCATGTTACACTTGTGGTTCTTGCTAAATATTCCTTTGGAAAAGCATTGATCATTTCCTGGTTCAAAACTCTGGGGAGAGGTAGTGCAAATGTGAGAATTACCAGGTGAAAGTGAGGAGGTTTTCTGGGTTCTCTAAATACTCAAGTAAGTAAAGTGTGCTGAAAATTAATGAGAGGAGTTTTGGAGGAAAGAGTTGTTCAGCCTTATTAATTGCTGTTGCTAAGAATAAAATATATACTGAGTCTGAAATACTGGGCTTGGCAAGGTGGAGGTTGTTGTTGGCATTGGTGAGAAGTGTGGTTTCCAAGGTTGAGAGGAGAGTGAGGTAAAATCGGGAGCATTTCAGCTTAAGCCAGTCATTAAGCGGTATCAAGGCCTATTAGCAAAGGAAATGTCTGTGCTCCTCCTCCTGCAGCCTTTGCTCTATGATTTTCAAAACCAAGTGTGTATCTCTGTAATAATTCTGCCTCCACCATCTGTTACCGTATGTATACAGTTGGAGGATGTCGCTGATAAAACATACTTTGAGTTACGTGAAGCATATTTTCAGTGTTTTATTTACGTTATTTCTTTTACTGTTCATACATTCTCTCCTTCTCATCTGTCCAGCATCTCCCTATTTTTCTACTTCATTTTTTTAATCTTTGTTTGCTAAAGGGCAGTTAGAACATTACTGCCTAGATCAAATGTGTTCTTAATGAAATTATGTTTGATTCATCTCTCGATTACTGAAATTGAATATGTACATTTCAATAAATATTTAGATATTTTATTCATTTACTCATTAATTTATTATATTTGTTATTTATCCATGTAGGGACATGAAAAAAAATAACACTATGACATGCACTGGAAAGCCATATAAAACTTACAGTCAATTATTTCCTTTTAAAGTGTGGGTTCTATGGTTGAAACCAATTTCTTTTTTATTTATATTTTTATTAATTACAGTTTATTCACTTTGTTTTCTACCTGTAGCTCCCTCCCTCCTCCCTTCCTAATTCTACCATCCCTTCCTTTTCTCTACCCATTCCCCTCCACCAATCCACTGATAGGGGAGGGCTTCCTCCACTTCCTTCTGATTCTAGTCTATCAGGCCTCAGCAGGACTGGCTGCTGAGGATTGATCATCTTACCCCAGGACTTCTTTCTTGTTTGTCTTCTTTAGATGTATAGATTTTATTATGTTTATCTTATCTTATAGGTCTATATAAGTGAGTATATACCATGTGTGGTATATAAGCTTCCCTGCACTCTCCCCACAGTTTGGTTATGAGCCTCAGGATCTGCTTTGATACCCTGCTGAATAGTCATCAGGGATATGCAAATCAAAACCACCCTGAGATTTCACGTTACATTCATCAATATGGCTAAGATAAAAAACTCAAGTGGCAATACATGCTGGAGAGGATGCTGACAAAGGGGAACCATCCTCCATTGCTGGTGGGAATGTAAACTTGTACAACCACTTTAGAAATCAGTCTGGCACTTTCTCAGACAATTAGGAATAGTGCTTCCTCAAGATCCAGCTATAATATATGACTCCTAGGCATATATCCAAATTATGCTCAATTACACAACAAGGACATTTACACAACCATGTTCATAACAGCTTTATTCATAATAGCTAGAAACTGGAAACAACCCAGATGTCCCCCAACTGAGGAATGGATATAAAAATTTTGGTACATTTACAGAATTGAATACTACCCAGCAATTAAAAACAAGCAAATTATGAAATTTGTAGGCAAATGGTGGGATTTAGAAAAGATCATCCTGAGTGAGGTATCCCAGAAGCAGAAAGACACACATGGTATATACTCACTTATAAGTGGATATTAAACATATAGTATAGGAAAAACATACTAAAATCTGTTCACCTAAAGAAGCTAAGCAGGAAGGAGGACTCTGGGTATGATGATCAATCCTGTCCAGAAAGGCAATTGATCTAGACATTGGAAGAGGAAGAAAACAGGAAACAGTAGAGGACCCTACCACAGATGGCCTCTGAAAGATTCTTGTCATAAATTAATGGAGCTACTCCACTTGTTAAGATTAATTAATATTTTTTTCTTTTCTTTTCATTGCAATAACATATTTGTTGTTATTATTATTGTTATTATTATTATTAAAACTTATTCACTGTGTATTCAGACTATAGCCCCCTCCCTTATCTCCTACCAGTCCCAATATTCCTCCCCGTTTCTCCCTTATGTTCCTCTCTAGTACACTGATAGGGGAGGTCTTCCTATCCTAGTATTTGACCCTAGTCTATTAGTTCTCATCAGGACTGCCTGGATCATCTTTCTCTGTGGCTTAGTAAGGTCATCCTGCCAGGAGAAGGTATTCAAAGAATAGGCAACCAAGTTCATGTCAGTGACTGATCCTGTTCATCTTACTAGGAAACCCATATGGAGACTGAGCTGTCCATAGGCTACATTAGAACAAAAGTCTAGGTCCGCTCCATGCATGGTTCTTGGTTGATTCATCAGTCTCTGCAGGGGCCCATGGGCCAAGATATCTTGGCTCTGTTGGTCTCCTTGTGGAGGTCCTGTCCCCTCCAGATCTTTCTATCTTTCCCCTTCCTCTATAAGACTCCCTGAACTCTGCTCAGTTTGGTTATGACTCTCAGCATCTGCTTCAATAACTTGCTGAGTAAAATCTTTCAAAGGCCTGTCCTGTTCACTGTCTTCGTATACTTTTAATGTCTATCCTGTTTACCCTTCTAAATGAGAATTAAACATCTTCCTTAGGGTCCTCTTTGTTGTTTAGCTTCTTTAAGAGTATAGATTTTAGTATGTTTATCATATATTATATGGCTAATATCCACTTATAAGTGAACATAAACCATATGTCTTTCTGCTTCTGGGTTAATTCACTCAGGATGATCTTTTCTGGTTCTTTCGATTTGCCTGCATATTTTATGATTTACTTGTTTTTAATTGCTGAGTATTATTCCATTGTGTAAATGTGCCACAGTTTCTGCATCCATTCCTCAGCTGAGGGACATCTAGGTCGTTTTCAGATTCTGGCTGCGATGAGCATAGTTGAAATACCCTTGTTGTATGGTTGAGCACCTTTTTGATAAATGCCCAGGAGTGGTATGGCTGGATCTTGAGGAAGCGCTATTCCTAATTTTCTGAGAAAGTGCCAGACTGATTTCCAAAGCGGTTGTACAAGTTTACATTCCCACTAGTAATAGAGGAGGGTTCTTTCTCCACAACCACTCCAGCATGTGTTGTCACTTGAGTTTTTTACCTTAGCCATTCTGGTGGGTGTAAGGTAGAATCTCAGGGTCATTTTCATTTGTATTTCTTGGATAACTAAGGAATTTGAGCATTTCCTTTTTTCTTTTTTAATTTTATTTATTTATTTTTTTATTTATTATAATTTAAGTGTTTCTCTGCCATGTGACATTGCTCTATTGTGACTTATCTGTTTAGCTCTGTATCCCTCTTTTAAATCTGATTACTTGAAACCAAGTTTAACTTGGTGTTTAACTTCTTGAGTTCCTTATATATTCTGTCTGTTAGCCCTCTTTCATATTCAGGTTTGGTAAAGATCCTGTCCCAGTCTGTATGTGGTCCTTTTGTTCTGTTGACAGTGTCCTATGCTTTACAGAAGCTTTTCGGTTTCATGAGGTCCCATTTATTGTTGATCTTAGAGCCTGTGCTGTTGTTATTCTGTTTAGGAAGTTGTTTCCTGTGCCAGTGAATTCAAGGCTCTTCCCCACCTTTCTTTTAACAGATTTAGTGTGTCTGGTTTTATATTGAGGTCTTTGATCCATCTGGACTTTACTTTTGTGCAGGATGATAAATATGGAACTTTTTGCATTTTTCTACATGTAGACATACAGTTAGACCAGCACCATTTGTTGAAAATGCTTTATTTTTTTCCACTGTATGGTTTTGGCTTCTTTGTAAAAAAATGAATTAACTGTAAATGTGTGTTTTTATTTCTGGGTCTTTGATTCAAATTGATTCCATTGATCCACTAGTCTGTTTACGGTTCCTTTGGTCTTAGGAGCACATTAACTGAAAAATTATCAAATAATTGTCCTGATAAGATGGTTCATCAAGCGAAGGTGCTTAATTCTATTACAAAGTACCTGATTTTGTTTTCTAGTACCCACATCAGGCAGCTTATCATCACCTGTAACCCCAGCTCCTCAAATAAGGGAAAAGGAGATTGCATCTGACAAGGACTCACTTGCTAGCTTTTTACTAACTTTCCCCTAGAGGGACTGACTTGACTGGCCACAGAGGAAGAGGATGTTCTCAGTCCTGAGGCAACTTGATGAGCTGGGGTAGATGGGAAATGGAGCTCCATTTTTTTTTTTTTTTTTTTTTTTTTTTAGGTTTTAGGGGGAAGGAAGAGAGGGTGAGACTGGGAAAGGAGTAGGGAAGATGCAAAAGGATGTAAAGCGAATAAAATGGATAAATAAATTAAAAATGTTAGTTAATATTAATGTTATTGAATTAATATTTATTTTTAAAAATATTCTTTGGACTTAGGCTTCTAAGACAACCTATAGTGAGGCTTTTGTAATGTTTAAAATTAAACTTGTTTATTTTTCTTTGTAAAGTTTATTTTAAATATTATTTTCTTCTTATAGGCAGAGCCTGCCCATGTACCTGAAGCTAGCTTTGATCCCACTATTGTTCCCTTCCCTGGGATAAAATTACAGTGTGACAACCATGACCAAATTAGTGTTTGTGTTAAAAGTCTCATTTATTCATCTGCTTAGGCTACTTTTACTCCCATTTAAACAGTGTGCTTCTATCATTTAAAGGTAAAGATTTTAATTGATAAAGTTGATTTCATATTACTTTACAGCTGTTTTTTTGTTTTGTTTTTATAACTGTTGCTCTATAGTACAGCTTGAGATCAGGGATGGAGATACCTCCAGAAGATCTTTTATTGTAGAGGATTTTTTTGTTTTGTTTTGTTTTGTTTTGTTTTCTGTTCCAGTCCCTGATGAACTGATCTTTTCCATAATCTTATCTACACTGTAAGCACAGTGATGTTATTGTGATTGTTTTCTGTGGAGTTGCAGGCAAATGGTGGGGTCTAGAAAATATCATCCTAAGTGAGCTATCCAAGACACACATGGTATGTACTCACTTATATAGACCTATAAGATAGGATAAACATATTAAAATATGTGCACCTAAAGAAGATAAGCAAGATGCTGAGCCTGATGGCCAACTGATGGGCAGAGTGAATGGAATTCTATGTAAGAAGTGGGAAATAGTAAGAGCTGGAGGGGACGGGAACTCCACAAGGAGAGCAACAGAACAAGATAATTTGAACACAGGGAACTTCCCAGAGACTCATACTCCAACCAAGGACTATTCGTGGAGATGACCTGGAACCCCTGCACAGGTGTAGCCCATGGCAGTTCAGTGTCCAAGTGGGTTACATAGTAATGGGAAGAGGGACTGCCTCTGACATAATCTGATTGGCCTGCTCGTTGATCATCTCCCCTTGAGGGGGGAGCAGCCTTATCAGGCCACAGTAGAGGACAATGCAGCCACTTTTGATGAGAACTGATAGACTAAGATCAGAAAGGAGAGGAGAACCTCCCCTATCAGTGGACTTGGGGAGTGGCATGCATGCAGAAAGGAGAGGGGGGTGGGATAGGGAGGGGAGGAGGGAGGGGCTTATGGGAGGATACAAAATGAATAAAGTGTAATTAATAAAAAATTTAAAAAAAGAAATAAAAAAACCTGATACCTTGTTTTGAACTTTTATCAGTGTCCTTTCCTATGCTGTGTCCAGTCTACATGTGGTTTCCGAAGAAAACACTTTTTATTTCTGCTGTAATGATTTTGATTTCTAGCATTTCCATCTGCTTTTGCTTATTGTCTCTTTTCTGTTGGAGTCTTTAACACATTTTCAGAATTGTTATATACTTCTTATCCTAAATTCCCAACATATGTGTCTTATCTGTGCCTGGTTATGAGTCATTCTTCGCTTACTGTAGCTCACTTTTTTTCTTTCTTTTGGTAATATATATCTAAATCTAGGTATATATATATATCATTTAGAACTTTCTATAGGTATTATAAAGTGTGGGTAATTGACTTTTGGTGTGAGGAATCATATTTATCTGACCAAGTTCTGAGTATAAGTTCATGTCCACTGTCACTCTACTAATGCCCTTTTATTTAGGAATTTGCTCTTAGTTGAAAATGATAGCAATACATAAATGTATTTCTTATGTCTAATCAAAGTGTGTATGCAACATAAAGAAAAAATTCAAATGTAAAAAATTGATGCCAGGATACACCATGGAAGTTGCATAATCAGACTGTCTATTTTCACTATGTTAATCCTACCAATCCATGACCATGGGAGATCTTTCCATCTTCTGATATCTTCTTCAATTTATTTCTTCAGAAACTTGAAGCTTTTTTTTATATAGGTCTTTCACTTGCTTAGTTAGAATCTCACCAAGGTACTTTATGTCTTTTGTAGCTATTGTGAAGAGTGTTGTTTCCCTAATTTCTTTCTCATCCTGTTTGTCTCTTGTATACAGAAGGGCAACTGATTTTTTTTTTCTTTTGAGTTAATTTTGTATCCAGCAACTTTGTTAAAAGTGTTTATCAGACAATGTAGTTCTCTGTAGAATTTCTGGGGTCACTCATGCATACTATCTTATCATCTGTGAATAGTGATACTTTAACTTCTTCCTTTCTAATTTGTATCCCCTTGATCTTCATTAGTTGTCTTATTGTTTTAGCTAAGACTTCAAGTACTATGTTGGAGAGCAGCTCTTGCCTTGTCCTTGATTTCAGTGGGACTGATTTAAATTCTCTCCCTTTCGTTTGATGTTGGCTATAGCCTTGCTGTATATTGTCTTTACAATGTTTAGGTATGTGCCTTGTATTCCCGATCTCTCCAAGACTTTAAACATGAATGGGTGTTGGATTTTTGTCAAATGCTTTTTTAGCATCTAAGAAGATGATTGTGTAGGGTTTTTTTCACTTTCAGTTTGTTCATATGGTGGATTACATTGATGGATTTCCATATATTAAACCATTCCTGCATTTCTGGGGTGAAGACTACTTGGTCATAGTGGATGATATCTTTGATATATTTTTGGATTCAGTTTGTGGGAATTATATTAAATATTTCTGTGTCAAAGTTCATAAGAGATATTGTTCTGAAATTCTCTTTTTTGGGGAGGTGGGGGACTTTGTGAAGTTTAGGTATCAAGGTGACCATGGCCTTGTAGAATGATGTAGCTGCATTTTTTTTATTTTTATTTTTTTTTGTAGCTGCATTTTTAAGAGATAAAGAAACTAGAAGGAATATATTTTATAGTAATAATTTTCTTAGATCTCCACATAAATTTTGTTTCCCTTACTTACTTTCCACTCTTCCTTTACTAACTTTAAAACATGTTGGAATTTTAGAAAGAAAGAAAATAGATAGATAGATAGATAGATAGATAGATAGATAGATAGATAGATAGAAAGAAAGATAGATAGATAGATAGATAGATAGATAGATAGATAGATAGATAGATAGATAGATAGATAGGAAATGAGGAAATGGGAACACTGTATGATCAAATTAAAGCTGAGGGTTTAGGAATCTTGCCCCTAGATACCAACATTCAAAATGCTTTTCTCATAGTGCAAGTCTTCCAAGTCTTCTAAATCCTTGGAGGATTTAGAATGTGAAGTCATACAGACACGTGAGCATAACCTTCTGAGACCATGTTGGTCTCTGCTATACTGCTCTTGGAAAACAGAGAACCATTCTAAGGAATATTCTGATTGCATTTAACAGTATTTGTAATATAATAGATCCAAAATGAGGTCTTTCATGGAAATTCATGGTAATGGTCTTTTGTACTAAATATAGTAAACACCCACAAAATGTGGAAGTTGTTCATAAATTGCAGCCCCCATAAGTTTCTCACTAACAGTTATTTCACACAGAGTCTCCATCAAAATAATCATTGTATGGTTATCAGTTAGGAACTCCACTGTCTTCCAAACTCACACTACTCTCTAAAAGGCAGTTTCCTCAGCTACGTTAGTTTTCTAAAATCCAATAACATCTGCAATTTCTCTTGTCCAACTTTTTCAAGATTTGATGGTACGAATGGCATCAGATTTTTTATATGTTGTTACTAGAAGCCCTTGCTTAGTATTTGAACATTAATTTCAAGACATCAAAATTAATAAAAAAATATTTGGGAATGGATTCCATTTAAAATCATTAACAATGATTCAATTAGTCATATATTTCACCATTTTTGTATGTTTTCATTAATACGTGGTTGGTACTTTTTAAAAAATTAGGTGAGTAGTCATTTAATCAAAATTGTATTTGTTTTATATATGTGTGTGTGTATATACATAGGCATATGTATATCTCTCTTGTGCTGCTCTGCCCACCTTAGTGCCCAGGGTTCTTATACACGGCCTCTTGGATTTAAAGCTTTGGCTGTTCTCAAAGCAGAAGTAGCCACTGACTTGCCAAAGGCCCTCTTTGCCACTTGGTTTTGAAGCCCTGAGCTCCTTTGACTCTGATATTTCACCCTTTTCTGCCAGGAAACCAATTTAGCCCTGACCTTCCATTGAAGAGGCATTTACTTCCAAAGATTCCCCTGAGAGTACCCTCAAGGCCCAGGCTCCTGCCAAACACATCGTGAAAATGTAGTATTCTATTGTATAAATGTGTCATATTTTAATTATCCACTCTTTGATTGAGGGACATATGGGTTGTTTCCAATTTCTGGTTATTATGATTAAAGCTGCTATGAACATAGTTGAGCAAACATCATTGCAATATGTTGGAGCATCTTTTGGGTATATGCCCAGAAGTAAAATATCTGGTTCTCCAGGTAGTAGTATTTGCAATTTTCTGAGAAAGCTCCAGATTGATTTTCAAAGTGGTTGTACAAGTTTGCACTCCCACCAGCAATGGAGGAGCATTTGCCTTGATCCACATCCTTGCCGGCATGTGCAGTTACTTGAGTTTTTAATCTTAGTCATTTCTGACTGGTGTAAGATAGAATCTAAGAGTCATTTTGATTTGCATTTCTCTGATGACTAAGGATGTTAAAAATTTCTTTAAGTGTTTCTCTGCCTTCAAGTTTCCTCTGTTGAGAATTCTCTAGTTAGCTTTGTACTTTATTTTTATTTGGATCATTTGGTTTGTTGGTGTTTAATTTCTTGAGTTCTCTATATATTTTGGATATTAGCCTTTTGTCTGATGTAGGACTGGTGTAGGTTCTTATTTTGGCATTTTAACATTGTCCTTTGCCTTACAGAAGCTTTTTAGTTTCATTAGGTCCAATTTATTAATTTTTGATCTTAGAGCTTGAACTGTTGGTGCTTTGTTCATGAAGTTTTCTCTAAGCAGATGAGTTCAAGGCTGATCCCCACTTTCTTTTTTTAATAGATTTTGTGTTTTGGTTTTATGTTTAGGTCTCTGATCTACTTGGACTTTAGTTTTGTGCAGGGTGGTAAATATGGATCTATTTGCATTTTTCTACATGTAGACATCTAGTTAGACCAGCACCATTTGTTGAAGATATTGTTTCCTTTCCATTCTATGGTTTTGGCTTCTTCCTGAAAAATCAAGTGTCCATAGGTCTATGCATTTAATTCTGGGTCTTTGATTAAGTTCTATTGATCCAACAGTCTTTCTTTCTTTCTTTCTTTCTTTCTTTCTTTCTTTCTTTCTTTCT
>NW_026587216.1:20597889-20607513 GCF_907164565.1 Psammomys obesus
CTTTCTTTCTTTCTTTCTTTCTTTCTTTCTTTCTTTCTTTCTTTCTTATGATTGCAGCCAGTCCTGATGAGACCTGATAAGCTAGGGTCAGATGGAAGGGGAGGAGGACCTCTCCTATCAGTGGACTTGGACTTGGAAAGGGGCAGGGAGGAGATGAGGGAGGGAGGGTAGGATTGAGGGAATGAGGGAGCAGGATGCAGCTGGGATACAAAGTTAATAAACTGTAACTAATATTAAAAAAATCATTACAAAAAAAAGACTGTAGTTTACTCTCTCTTCTTTCCTTTCAGTTCCTTCTCAACATTTTCCTTCTGTGATATATCCACCACTTCTCCTCCATTCCTATTCTGAAAAGGGCAGGGCCTTCATGGATATCAACCAACCATGGCATATCAAATTGCCATAAGACTAGGCACCTCCCCTCATATTGAGGCTGGATATGTCAACTCGGTAGAAAGAAATCATTCCAAATGCAGGCAGAAGATTGAGACACCCTGGCTTACACTTTGGAAGTCCCACAAGAAGACCAAGCTACACAACACTGACATATATTTTGAGGGTCTAAGTCATTTCCATACATACACCCTAGGTGTCAATTCAGTCTCTGTGAGCTACTATGAGACCAAATTACTTAATTCTGTGTGTTTTCTTTTGGTATCCTTGATCTGTCTGGTTCTTACGACTTTTCCTCCCCCTCTTTACCAGGTCATCCCATGCTCTGTCTAATGTTTGGCTCTGGGTTTCTCCATTTCTTTCCATCGGTTCCTGGGTGGAGATTCTCTGACGGCAGTCAGGCCAGGCACTAATCTGTGAGTAGAGCAGAATATCATCATTAGGATCATTTTCTATCCTACTCCTATGGTCTATCCAACACCTGGGTCTTTGCGTTCCAGGCACCGGCACAGGTAGGCTACCTTTCATAGCATGGATCTAAAGCTGGACCAGGTATTGATGGCTTACTCCCAAAATTTCTGTACTGTCTTTACCCCAGCACATGTTTTAGGTTGGCCAAATTGTAGGTCAAAAGTTCTGTGACTGGATTGATATCCAAAATATAACAGTGTCAGAATCTGTTTGAGATAAATAGGCCATTCTGTATCTCCACAAGCATAGATATGCTCAGTGTCAGACTATTTAAGTGGCAAAAAAAATATAAAGTTTTTAGTTCTTAAGTAGAGAATAATGTCTAACTAAAGGCAGGTGATGGAACAGTGATTTCCAAAGAGACACATGTTGAAATTTCCTGTTCCTTTGTCTAGTTTATAGAAAGCCTTTTACTGCAAAATTTAAATTGTAATTCTTTGTCTGTGTTTATTTATTGATACCCATTCATTTGACTCAAAAAGCTGTTGCATAGCTTTGTAGGTATGTGTACATAAAATAAATGAAAACAAATACTTTCATAAACACAGTTTGTCTATAATACTTAGTTCAAATAATTCTGGTTTGCCTTCCCAGAATCCATAACATTTAGGAAGAGTAAAATACAAAACATTCATTCTTTTGCTCAAAAATTAAAATGAGGGTAACTGACACTCACCACTGAGAACACTGGGAAAACAAGACACAGAAACACGGATGAAAATACCAAAGTCATTATTGCTCTGCCAGACTGCAGAAACTTCAGATTTCTCTGGGACATTTTAAAAGATAAGTTGTTTTAAGACAATGAATTAAAAAATCAAGGCATTTCATTTTAAAGAGCAAACTATTTTAATTCACCAAAAGAAACAAAACAAGAAAATATCTTTTTAATTTTCACTTAAGAATATATTAATTTACATTCATTTGTCAGTTTTAGAGTGTGTGTGTAGTTCTTTCCCTAGCTTGAATCGTTACTCTAAACTTTTACCCAAGCTAGGACATCTGATTAGTGGAGAACAGAAAGAAAGGGTGACGTACATTTCACCTGTCAATTGCAGTCTGACAAAATCACCCTACAGAAATTCAGGAAATAATTTTACAAGGAAAAAAAATGTTCAGTAACAAAAAATGAAACAGAAAGATGTGAAAAGTAAATGAGATATAATATCTAAAGTGGGCACAGGGAGAGCCCACAGAACTCACCTCTAACCAATGAATATTGTCCACTAAGAAATGATGAGAATTGGCAATATAGTCATCCACAGTAAATGATACACTGCTTGGTTATTTGATACTAAATGATTATCCCTGAAAAGATGAGACATTACACAGACTGTGCAGGGTATATTTAGAAATATATATGTATATAAATATACACATACAACAACAACTAATGTAAAAAGAGTCCATGAATTTAAGAGATTAAAAGCAGAAATGATGAATTATATTACAGTCTCGAAAAGAAGAGAAAAAATAAGAGAGAAACTGAAACTGAAGTTCAAAAACAAACGGAAGCCACATAACTAAAAGGAGACAGATGGATTAGCACTCTGGATACCTGCGCAAGAGCAGGATTAGATATGATGCAGTAGGCTGGACTTCTCAGAAAATAAATATGAACATTCACTTTTATTCTGGTAAGTTTAATTCTGGTAAGTTAAAAGTTATATAAATAAAATACATTCCTTTTGAAATGTTATAGGTGATTCCGTGGCTGAGAGAGCACAACATCATTCTGTGAAGCAGATAAATTCAGGAAAATGCTTAAATCAGGAAAGGGAAGGATTGTAAGGTTTTGTTTGTTTGTTATTTGTCTTGTTTGGTTTTATATTTTATTTAAAATAGATTCTTCTCTCACTGGGCTCATATTAATTATGCCTTTGGATACTATTTTCTTACTATAGAAGTAGAAGAGCGATCACAACGCAAAAGTAAGCACCAAATTCTCAAAAACATGTTCTGCTTATGTCTACAACAGGAGTATAAATACCATCTGTTCCGGGAAAAGAATCTTAAAAGTCAAAAATTTTTGTAGTGACTTTGAAGCTTTTTTTCCATTTATTTAGTTATTTTAAATATTTACGTGTTTTTTTATATTATTCTTAGTCTAGGAATATGCAGTATTAATGGCAATACCAAATTAACAATTTTGAGAGCTACTACAATAAATATTTTAGGATTAAAATAAAGTGAAACATAACCATTTAAACCAAGACAAGTAATTTTCCATATTTTATATTGGGTAATGACTAAAGCTGTCTAATTTTTATTTAAATAAACATGATTATTCATTTTAATCTTAATGTTTTATTTTTCCTCCTCTTCCCTTTTCTTTCTACCACCCTTCCTGAACTCTTCAAATATGGGAACCCCCCCACCCTGACCAACCCATACCTACACATCAAGTTCCATCTTCCTCATGTGGCCTGGCAAGGCAGCCACAGGAAGGGGAAGTGATTAAAAAGCATTTAATGTTTTATTTTTATCCACTTAAAAACATTTACCTTGAGACTCTTTAAGAAGGCAGCACCCACTGTGCACCATGTCTGATTAGCAGGAGATCAAAGACTGTGGACCAAGTGAGTGGTGGAGCTACAAACTCCAAAACACCAATGTCTGCTTTTCCATGAACAGAAGTGATATCCTGTGATCTAGGAATGTACAATTCCAGGCACCTGTGGATGGCTCCCATGTCCCAGACTCCAGTTACTCAGTGCCTTCAGAGGTAAGCGTCACCAACAGAATAGAAATAAAAATCAAGGAGAAAATCTCAGCCATAGAAGATACTATTGAAGAAATCAATACATCTGTCAAAGAAAATATTAAATTAAAAAAAAAAATTCCTGACACAAAACAGCCAAGAAATGAAAGACATGATGAAAAAAGAAAACCTAAGAATAATAGAAATAGAAAAAAGAGAAGGTTCCTAGCTCCAAAGACCAGAAAATATTTTCAGCAAGATCATAGAAGAAAATTTGCTCAACCTAAAAAAAAAGAGATTGCTTTAAACATAAAAGAGGCTTACAGAGCACCAAGTAGATTAGACTAGAAAAGAAAATCCTCCTGCCACCTAATCATCAAAACATTACATGTACAGAAGAAAGAAAAATATTAAAAGCTGCAATGGAAAAGGCCAAGTAACATATAAAGACAGACCTATCAGAACTAACCTAACTTCTCAACAGAGACTCAAGAAGCCATAAGGGCTTGGACACATGTCTTTCAGACCCTGAGAGACAACAGATTTCAGCCCAGACTACTATACCCAGCAAAATTTTCAACCACCATCGATAGAGAAAAAGATATTCAATGACAAAACAAAATTTAAATAATTATGCACAAACCCAGTCCTATAGAAGATACTAGAAAGAAAACTCCAATTCATGGAGGGTAATTACACCTAAGAAAATACAAGATATAAATAACTTCACTACAACAACAACAACAAAATCAAAAGTTGAAAAGCACACAAACACACTACCACAAGCAACATCAAAGTAAAAGGAACTAACAATCACTGATCATTAATATCTTTCAATATCAAAGGACTTAACTCTCCAATAAAATGACACAGACTCATGGAATGGATACATAAGCAGGACCCAATAGCAGACTTTCAACCAAATTTAATCAAAAGAGATGGGGAAGGTCATTTCACTCTCATCAATGGAAAAATCCACCAAAAGGGTATCTTAATCTTGAATATAGATGCCCAAAATACATGGGCACCCACTGAAGTGGAAGTTCCTGGTTTCTTTGAAGACTCATTTGTGCCATGTGATGTTTTTTTTGCAAGGGATGTGACTTTGGCCAGCTGAAAACATCCATGAGTGGATTCTGAAGACAGGAGATATATATAGAAGCCTAGAAACAGTGAGTCAAAACTTGTTGTCTACATCACTCTGATGGCCTTCTTTCTTCTATACTTCACAAAGCAATGTTCCAGAGAACTTCTTGGGGAAATTCAACTGAGTCTTGTGGCTTTTGATAAGTCATTCAGATTCAGTGGAGTCTTACTGTTTCTGCTGAATCATGCTGATTCATTTTGCTGTTTGGTGTTGTCATTTGGACTGGACTGCTGTTCCCTGAACAATGAAGAATGGACTCACCCTCAAGGAAATACTTTTTAAAAAGGTCTGCAACTCTCTTTTCCTAATAACCTTCTTTCACCCCTACCTATGGTCAGTGGGTTGGAAGGGAAAGGGGAGGGTGGGTAGGATGGGGAGGGGAGGAGGGAGGGGCTTATGGGGGGATACAAAATGAATAAAGTGTAATTAATAAAAGTTAAATAAAAAATTAAAAAAAGAAGTATTTAAGAACTTGAAATAAAGTAGTTTTGTTGAAAAATCTAAGTCTTCAACTTATTTGACAAAAAAAGAAAAGAAAAAAAACCACCATTATTAAAGCTTAAATCACACATCAGTCTCCACATATTAATAGTTAGAGATTTCAACATCTCACTCTCACCAATGGACAGATCATTGAGACAGAAACTAAATAGAGAAACAATGAAACTAAGAGATGTCATGAAATCAAATGGACCTAAAAGATATCTACAAAAATTTTCAACCAAAGATGAAAGAACATACCTTCTTTTCAGCACCTCATAGAATCTTCTCCAAAACTGATCACAAAGCAAGCCTCAACAAATACAAGCAAATTGAAATATTCCCTTATATCTTATCCATCACTGTGGATTAAAGCTAGACTTCAACAACAACTGAAACATCAGAATGCCTAAAACCTCATGGAAACTGAACAACTCTGTACTCAAAGACAACTGGGTCAGGAATGAAATGAATAAATAAATTACCTGACAGATATGGGTATATTAATATTCAAAACTGTATCTTTACATATTACTAAAGCTCTTTCTTTTTGGAAAAAAAAATAAAGAAATTAAAGATTTCTTAAAATTCAATTAAAATGAAGGCCCAGCTTAACCTAACTTATGGGACACAATGAAAGCAGTGCTAAGCGTAAAGTTTATAGCATTAAGTGCCTTCATAAAGAAATTGAAGAGAGCTCATACTAGCAACTTAACAGCTCATCTGAAAAGTTTAGGAAAAAAAAAAAAAAAAGCAAACACACCCAAAAGGAGTAGACAGAAGGAAATAATCAAACTCAGGCCTGAAATCAATAACTTATAAACAAAGAAACTAATTCAAAGAATCAATGAAAACAAGAACTTGTTCTTAGAGAAAATTAACAAGACAGACAAATCTTTAGCTAAATTAACTAAAAGGAAAAGAGACAATATGCTAATCAACAAAATCAGAAATGAAAAGGGGACCTAACAACAGACACTGACAAAATCTAAAGAATCATTAGGTCTTAGTTCAAAAGTGTTCTTAATTAGGACTAGACAATTAGGAATAGACCCAGCTATACTGCTCATAGGCATATATCCAAAATATGCTCAAGTACACAACAAGGACATTTGTTCAACTATGTTCATAGAAGCCTTATTCGAAATAGTCAGAAACAACCCAGATGTCCCTCAAAGGAGGAACTGATACAGAAATTGTGGTACATTTAACAATGGAATACTATTTAGCAATCAAAAACAAAGAAATCATGAAATCTGCAGACAAATGGTGGGAACTAGAAATCGTCATCCTGAGTGAGGTATCCCAGAAGCAAGAAGACGCACATGGTATATACTCACTTATAAGTGGATACTAGATATATAATTTAGAATATACCTACAAAAATCTGTACACATAAAGAAGGTGAGCTAGAAGGAGGACTCTGGGTAAGATGATCAATCCTCACTCAGAAATGCAAATGGAAAGGACATTGGAAGAAGGAGAAAATAGGGAACAGAACAAAAGATCCACAAAATTGAAAGGTCTAAATGAAATGCGTACTTTTTTGATAAATTACACTTACCAAAGTTAAATTAATATCAGATAAACAAGTTAAATCGACCTATAACCCCTAAGGAAATAAAAGCAGGTATTAAAAGCCTTCTATGCAAAAAAAAAAAAAAAAAAAAAAAACCAAAAACAAAAAAAACAAACAGCCCAGGGCAAGATGGTTACAGGATTCTACCACACTTTGAAGGAGCTAATGTCAATTCTCCTTAAACTATTCCACAAAATAGAAACAGAAGGGACATTACCAAAATCATTCTATGAAGCCATAGTCACACTGATACCTAAATAACAATGATCCAATAGGAAGAGATTTTCAGGCCAATTTCCATTATAAACATTGATGCAAAAGTGCTTAAAAACATGCTTACAAACCAAATCCAAGAACACATCAAAGGTAGCATCTATCATGATCAAGTAGTTGTCATTTCAGGCATGCAGGGGTGGTTCAATATATGAAAACCCATCATCGTAATTCACCATTTAAACAAACTGAAAGAAAAAATGACCATCTCAGTAGATTCCAAAAAACATTCCACAAAATCCAATATCCCTTCATGTTAAAAACCTTGGAAAAATTAAGGACCCAAGGCACATAGCTAAACACAGTAAAGACAATACACAGCGAGCCTCTAGTCAACATAAAATTAGGAGAGATACTTAAAGCAATTCCATTAAAATCAGGAACAAAAAAAGTCTGCTCACTCTCTATGTATTTCTTCAATATACTACTTGAAGTCCTAGGCAGAGAAATAAGACAGTTCAAGGAGACCAAAGGGATACAAATTAGAAAGGAAGAAGTCAAGTATCACAGATGGTAGTCTACTATGCTTGCAGACAGGAACCTAGCATAAGTATCTCCTGAGTCTCCACATTATGGATTGAAACATATGCTAAGACTCAGAGCTGAACACTGGACAGAGCACGAGACTTGTGAAAGAGTGGGGGGACGTGAAGGAGTCAGCTTACAGAATTTTTCTTCTTTACCTTATTTTTTAGCATATAGTCTGAAGGTTAGTCTCACAGAGACCTGATGGTCTTACCACTGTCAGTTCTTAAATAGAAAAAAAAAAAAAAAAAAAAAAAAAAAAAAAAAAAAAAAAAAAAAAAAGCACTGTCTGAAACAGATGCTCTTACCACTCACTGTCTGTTCTTAAATAGGAAGTCTGTTGGGCAAATTTTTACTGACTGATGTAGTTTTTACTTTACGGAAGTTGCTTATGGCGTTTTGCTTTAAAAATCCTACCCGAGTTTTGAATAAATGAGTCTTGATCAGGATCCTCTCTTGACTCCATTCCTCGTGTCTCTGTCTCTATTATTCCCACTCCCTCCTTCAGGTAACCCTGCTCAACTTGCCCCTTGGGACAGGTCAGGTGGCTCCCGAATGTGAGAACTAAATACGAGGGGTCCAGTGAGGAACGTTGTGGTCTGGACCTCCAGATGCCAAATTAAAAATACTTCGTAAAGACCGCCCATCTCTCGAAGAAGAAGGTAGGCATACAGAGCAATCAAAGGGCAGAGCAATACTCAATTGTTCGCGTCTCTGTCCCCATCATTCCCACTCTCTCCTTCAGGTAACCCTGCTCAACTTGCCTCATGCGACTGGACAGGGAGGGATAGAAGGAAGAGGACAGGATCTCCACAAGAAGACCAACAGTGCCAACTAATCAGGGCCAAGGGGGGCTTGCAGAGACTGAAACACCAACCAAGCGCCATGCATGGACTGGACCTAGGCCTGTTACACAAATGTGGTAAATCAGCAGCTCAGTTTTCATGTGGGTTCACTAGTAAGGGGATCAGCGGCTGTCTTTGACATGGACTCTATCGCTGCTTTTTTGATCTCTTTCCCCTGGCTTGGCTGCCTTGCCAGGCCACTGAAAAAGAGGATTTGCTGAGCCAGATTGAACTTGATATGCTGGAGTGAGGTGGTGGGGAGGATCCCTTTTCCTGACTAGTTGGGTGTGGGGAAGAGGAAGGGAGTTTGGGAGCAGGAGTTTGGGTTGTAAAGTGAATAAAACATCATGTTTACTGATGGAAAAACAAATACTTTTAAACATACAAATAAATGTTACTATTTTGAAAGTTTTATTGATTTTGTTTACATTATTATAATCAGCCTTGGTTGTTTTTGTATGTTTTGAATCGCCAATGAAGACATGTGGTACACTGAGCTCTGTAAGCTTAGGAGGATTAGGCTAGAGAGTGTTAATTTGCTTGGCATTGAGTTTCTTTTCTTTAGATTCTACGAAAAATGCCTGATGTAGGCTTTCCAAAGCAATAAAAGTTTCCATTCTCATTTTATGTAATTGTGTCTGGTTGTTTCATCTGAAAGCACAGATTTGGAAGCATTTGAGAAAAATTAAAACCATCTATATGTATTGTAATTATCCTCCAGATGGAATCAGGACACAACAATTTAAAAAATAAAAATGGAAAAAATAACATATATATGTATATACATATATAATGCTTATGTTAGAGTTATGTCACAACAAAACTATCCTAGCTTGGAATTTAATTACCTTTTTTTCATTATCTGTGGAGGATGATTCAGGTAAACATTCTCTCTCAGAAACATTAAATTTGCGGTGTTGATATTCTCAATATAGTACACACAAACTTCTTTAAAATACATTCAATGATCACTTTTCATAGTTTTTGAATTATCTTAAACGCTATATTGTAGTAAATGAGGCGTGAGAATTGATTTGCAAGTGTATAGAATGAGTAAGAATTTATGAGACAGTCAAATGTCCTATGAACAGGCTGGTGGACATTTGGTTAAATATAAAGAAAACAAGTAAATAAAAAAGAAAAGAAGGAAGGAGGGAGGATGAGAAGGAAGGAAGGAAGGAAGGAAGGAAGGAAGGAAGGAAGGAAGGAA
>NW_026587216.1:20607523-20619100 GCF_907164565.1 Psammomys obesus
AAGGAAGGAAGGAAGGAAGGAAGGAAGGAAGGAAGGAAGGAAGGAAGCAGCTTTGTTCAATCCTTGAATACTTATTCTAGTATTCACACTGAAAATTCATTTGAAAAAAAAAATAGGGACTTAAGTCCTTTTAAAGGTATTTGATTTATCACAGAAGTGTAATGTAAAGTTTTAATTTATAAGCTATTTTACTCTAAGAAGACAAATTCCATTCTAAACATTTGCCAATATTTAGTAAGCCATTAAAACCACTTTCTCAATGTAACCTAGAACCTCTGCTCAGATGTCGCCTGTGGTAGCTCAGTAACCAATTGGTTTCCCATAGTGAGGGGAACAAGGACTATTTCTAACAGGAACTCAATGACTGGCTCTTTGGCCTCCCCACCCCCCAAGGGAGGAGCAGTCCTGTTAGGCCACAGAGGAGAGCTTTGCAGCCAGTCCTGAAGATACCTGATAAAACAGGATCAGATGAATGGGGAGGAGGTTCCCCCTATCAGTGGACTTGGAAAGGGGCAGGGTGGAGATGAGGGAGGGAGGGAGGGACTGGGAGGGAATGAGGGATCGGGACACGGCTGGGATACAGAGTTAATAAAATGTAACTGATAAGAAAAAAAAAATAAAAATAATAATAATAAAAAATAAAACCACTTTCTCATAAAAACATAACATAGAGTGTAAGTATTGCTCCCACTTCTTACAAACAAGTGACCTTTTAAGCAGTTGAAGAATCCCAAATTACTACATTTTGCTTCAACTTTTTAAAATGTACCCTTAAATTGCTCAAAATTAAAGTGATTAGTATCTGATGGTAGAAATAAAATATCCCCCCATTATTTACAGCATTGTAAATAGTCTCTGCTCTCTAGCCCACATAATTAAGTTGCAGACCTTTTTGCACTAGGAACATGTTCTAATGGCGAAGCATCTGTTATTGTTTTCAAATCTTCTAAGGCTGGACACATACATCATATTTATGTAAAAGCAATTATCTGTTTTTAAGTGAGTAGATTTTCAGCCATATGCTTTCCCTTCCAATTTTAATGAGCATATGGACATTTTAATAGATCATACTTCTTCAGTGACTTGTTTGAAAGCAACTACATAATTTCTCAGTCTTAGCTACTGAAGCAATAGTGGCCTGGTTTAGCAGGCAAGATGAAGAGTAATATCAGATCCCAGTGTGTAAATGGTGAATTCAATGATTACTATTTTCTCATTAAGAATATGTTCAATTATGCTACAGATGGAACACCATTTGGCTTAATGAGGAATTAAAATGAATGGAATTAGATTTAAACTAAACTCTCATGAGCATTAATAGAGTGATTAAAGTGGGTGTGGGGAATCTTTTATTTATTTATTTCTAGTTCCAATCAAGAAGTTTCATTCTTCAAAAAGTTAAGAAAAATTAAATCTTGAGAGACTGTTTGGTAACTGAAGTTTCTGTTTTATAAACCTTTTTTGCTCTTTGACTAAAAAATATCTGTGCAACTGAACTGAATATTTCTATGTCAAAACTTACTTTGGTCATTGTATAGTATTCTAATTGAAAAATCACAAAGAATAAAATAGCTGTAATTATGTATTATATGGTTATTATTTGCTAGGTCAGATGTTAAATGCTTTCATGCATTGCACATCAGAGATACTTACCTCAGAGCCCACAGTCAGCAGACACAGAGGAGTTCAATTTTACACCAGTCTCAGTGAATATAGAAGCAGATCCCACCAGAGCACTCGGCTAATCAATGTGAGTGTAGCTAACCCTGCCTTTAGACTTAAAGAAAGCAGAGCAGATGCTTGCACACAAGAGCCTAGCATACCCGTCCTCTGAGTTGCTCCACCCGGCAGCAGGTGGAAACAGATGCAGAGACCCACAACCAATCATTGAGTGGAGCACAAGGGTTCTTTGGAAGAGTGGTGGGGAAGGAAAGAGGACCCAAGGACACAAGAAGACCAACAGAGCCAACTAACAAGGACCAAATGGGGCCTGTGAAAACTGAAGCACCAACCAAAGACCATGTCTGGACCAGACATAAGCCCCCTACACAGATGTAGCTGATGGGCAGCTAGGTCCTCATATGTGGTCCCTAGAAAGAGGAATAGGAACTTGCCCTGACATAGACTCTGTTGCCTTCTTTTCAGACATTTTCCTCTGGCAAAGAAGTGAAGAAAATGCACTCAGTCCTGCTGCAACCTGATATGCTGGGGTGGGTAGGACTCCCTGGGGATGGGACTTCCTTTCTCTGAGAAGTAGGGGAAAGGGGGAACAGGAAGGGAAGGTTAGACCAGGAGGAGAGGAGTGACAGGACTTCCACCAGGATGTAAATTGAATAAATAAAAATTAAAATTAAAAAAAACAATTAAATAAAAAGAAAGTCTAGCAGAGAAAACTGTCATGCCAGATTTGGCCTACACAGAAGTGGCTAAAAGTCGTGTGCCATTTCAGCTGATCTGTGGTAACCTCTTTTCCAACATAAAATGGCAATATCCAGAATATGCACATTATTTCCTCTAGGAGTTCTGAATCTATCACAATTTATATCCCTTCCCCATATCTACAAATAGTCTTGACGTTCATGAAATAACATGTACATTATCCTTATTGATCATGTTTTAAAAATACTTTATTTATTTACTACAAGGAATTTTTATTCCCAACCATTTTCTCATGATCACCCAATACTCTCATTTGCTTTATAGACAGAATATTTTATACAATATATTTTGATCATGTTTTCCTCTTCTCCCAACCAACAGCTATCTAATTGAAAATAAGGGCTGCTCAACAGGAAAGAATATATGACTGGTACTGTGGACCGAGCCAACTATCTTGTTCTTTTCAGTAAGACTCTGATTGTGATTACAAACCCAGTAGCTTTTTCACTTCACAAAATCATGCATACTGGAGAGCTGCTAGCAATTTGTAAATCACTCTTCCGCCTGATGAGATTTCTTATAGCTCTTGTGATGGGCCTCGGCTCTTTGGAACCCAAGATGGTTTGTATAGACTCATTTGTCTCTGAAGTTTAGTATGTAAGGTTTACAGATTTTCAGTTTGTTACTGCCATTGTTGTTTTTCACAAAGATAGCTGTACCATCTTCAAATATCTCTGACAACACAAGATGCAAAAGACAAAATCAGAACTCAGCAAAATCACAGTGAAATTTAATTGAGATCCCAATGTTATAGAGACTTCATAACATTATTTTTTTTCTTAAATAGCTTTTCGTTGTTTGAAAGTATAATTACACCATTTCCACACAGTTTTAGATAACAAATTTGGGGGACTCTTTCCTCCCATCCTCAAGCATTCCTTATATGCCTACAGTTTTTTTGTGTAATGTTGAGGCCCTAAGCTCCATATGCAAATCATCACAGAAGAGGGAACAAAATGCTATAAGAGCCAGGAAACAGGAATTTTGATCTGAGATTGTGTCTTCTAGGAATATTCGACATTATAGTTCATCATTATGGCTGGCAAAACAAGACTTAACCAAGGATGACATCAATAAGCATGCTAACATAAAAACCTCACAAGACAACTTTCACTTACCTTTCTGAGCCTAGAAAGATGGGAGATATTACATTTCTTTGTATTTATATGAAAATAAGAAAATGAAGATACAGAGAATTCATTGACATCTACGTAGTATTAGAGCTAAGCATGTCTTATGTCTTTGGAATTATATCTAAGGTAAAGCTAAGAAGACATTTTTTTAATTTTATTTTATTAATTATACATTATTCACTTTGTATCTCTCCATAACCCCCTCCTCCCTCCCCTCCCGGTCCCACCCCTTTACCCCTTCTTCATGCATGCCCCTCCTCAAGTCTACTGATAAGGGAGGTCCTCCTCTCCTTCCTTCTGATCTTAGTCTATCAGATCACATCAGGAGTGGCTGCATTGTCATCTTCTGTGGCCTCTTAAGGCTGCTCCCCCCTCAGGGGGAGGTGATCAAAGAGCAGGCCAATCAGATTATGTCAGAGGCAGTCCCTCTTCCCATTACTATGTAGCCTACTTGGACACTAAACTGCCATGGGCTACATCTGTGCAGGGGTTCTAGGCTATCTCCATGCCTGGTACTTGGTTGGAGTATGAGTCTCTGCGAAGACCCCTGTGTTCAAATTTTCTGGTTCTGTTGCTCTCCTTGTGGGGTTCCTGTCCTCTCCAGATCTTACTATTTTCACTTCTTACATAAGATTCCATGCACTCTGCCCAACAGTTGGCCATAAGTCTCAGTGTCTGCTTTGATAGTCTGCAGGGCACGGACTTTCAGAGGCCTTCTGTGGCAGGTTTCTAGGTTATTTCCTGTTTTCTTCTTCTTCTGATGTCCATCCTCTTTGCCTTTCGGGATGGGGATTGAGCATTTTAGTCAGGGTCCTCTTTCTTGATTAGTTTCTTTAGATGTACGGCTAAGAAGAAATTTAAGACAGAGGTCTTTAAGTATAATGTTCTTACCTGAGAGAAAAAATAAAGTCTAGTGCTCCTAGTACTGAACCCCTCTTCTTTTTCAGTAATAGGCACGGTGGCAAAATGTAAAAACTGAACAAACCAGCCTTAATTTAACATCAATTCAGAGATAGCTGAAATTAGGATTTTTTTTTATTTTCTTTTGTGAATATCTTGCCTTCTTACTTTATATTTCACCAGAAACTCACAAATTTTCTATAAATTTAAGAAAAGATCAGGAAACTCCACACATGATATTCATTATCCCCCTAAAAAGTCTCATTTCCTCAGTGTTCTAATTGTTGACTATCAGTACCTTTATATTAATAAAAACAATATTCTTCTATATCTGCAGTGTTACACATGAAGATAATGAACACTGATATACATTTGGACTAACCTTTATACTCTTCTGCAGTGTTACTTAAATTTGGTTTTCCATTTTATCCTTATGTTTCTTGTGGATCTGCAACAATTCAGTCTCATAAAACATCTGAAATGGAAAAGTCAGTATGAAAGAGAATGAAAAGACAGGTAACATAATACTTGTCTTAAACAGTGAATAGGAGATTCAGAAAATGGAATGATTTTCAAAACATTTCAGCACTAATTAGGCTTTGTTTATTTGATAGCTTATAAGAACTCTCTTTGGAAAATTTGTGTTGAACCTAAGGGCTGTTAAAAACATTTTGTTACAAAATGATTTTTGAAGAAACATTTTAAGCAAAGTATTGGCATCAGTTGTGGAAAGTAAACATCATAGTCTGTATTTTTCAAAGTCTTTCTTTCCCATGGGCTTCTGCCCCACCCCCATTTCATCCTTACTTAAATAATTAATGTTGCTTAAAAGTCTGAAAGTCAGTAAGCAGGCAGATGTTTATAACATTAAATTATTCCAGCAGCCATGGGATAGGTGGATCATGGTGGCTTGTTAAATTGATGAAATAAGTGAACAGAAACGCAGTTTTCTTTAAGAACAAATAGAATTCATCTTTATATTTTCTTTATCATTACTGACAAATGAACAGCATTACTTCATGATCTTATAGTCAAATCTCAAACCACACTAAGCATCAGGTGCTTCCCAGATAAATACATGGTGAGCAGTGCATAACCGAGTGTGATTTACATTTTGACCACTGAATTATTTTATCTGAAAATTACTAAAGAGGTAAGCATTACCTACATTTACAAAGGAAATGGAATTTTTTTCCGATCACATGCATGATGAATCCAGAAATTCAACACAGATATTTTGAATTTAAAATATCCAATTATTTACTACTCTGATAATGGAAGAAAAATGAAAGGCATGGGCATTCATACCTGATGTATACAAAAATTACTCAGTACTGAATTGAAGTCAATTATGAATCTACTGTAATCTCAAGCACTTTCTCTGTTTCAGCTAAGTGGTAATATTTTGCATCTATATCATCATCTTGTGTAGCAGTATTCGCCAATACTAAACCACTTCCTAGTGAAGGAAAATGCCTTACGACAGCACGTTTACAGCGAAGTGAATATCCAAGGGGAAATGAAATTCTGCAGCATAGCTCCTTAGGGGAGAAAGTAAACAACTCAAAATAACTTCAGGAAGTCCCTGAAACTGATCACTAGGTCTCTCTTAAAACCTAGAATATCAAAGTAGTACAGTTTGTTGTGAGTCATTCCCAAAAGAGCCAGGCTGAAAAAGAGACTGAGAAAAGCCCAACTACCTGGAAAGACCAGAGGGGTTCAGAGCCAACCAGAAGAGGCACAGACCAGCCTAGCCACTAAGAGGACACCCCTCTACCTGCTGAGCTGCTGCAGAGAGTGCAGTATGCTCTAGATGTCAGGGTTTTGGGAGATGTCATGCATGCTGGGGTGAGGTTTGATGATTCAGCTGTCCTCGAGTCATGTATGTTCTTGTAAGTTACCCCTCACACGTGTTCCTGAAAGTAACTATACTAAAGCTTATTTTTTCCACCAGGGTGGAATTTGGTGCTATATGTAGTTTAGTCTTATCTGAGGTCCCCATATGGGAAGAGTAGATATCCATATGGGAAGAGTAGGTACCCCATATGGAAAGAGCAGATACGTGTGCGGCCATCTCCTAAGTAAACTCTGTCACATGATGATCTTTCTACATTTGTCTCTACTTTTAATCTCTCTGCATGTGTGTATGTATATATGTATGTGTATGTACGCATGTATTATCTATGTATCTATGTATCTATGTATCTATGTATCTATGTATCTATCTATCTATCTATCTATCTATCTATCTATCTATCTATCTATCATCTATCTACATACCTGTCTATCAATAATCTGTTTCTACCTCCATTTCTATCTCTACCTTATTATGTTTCTGGTGCTAGCAATGTCCAAGGGGGCCTGCTTGTCTCAGTAACAATAACTGAGAGTACTGTATCTCTCGTCTTCACCTATAGTTATATTTCTCTTCTTATATGCCTCCTATTTCCTCTTTTTCTTTCTCCTCCCTTGACTACTTCATTTCTTTTTTTAATTTTAATTTTTTATATTAATTACACTTTGTGTTCCAGCTGTAGCTCTCTCTTTTATTTCCTCCCAATCCCGCCCTCTCTCCCTCATCTTCTCCCTGCCCCTCTCTAAGTCTAAAAGATAGGATAAACATACTAAAATCTGTATAAACATACTAAAACATACTAAAGAAGCTAAACAAGAAAGAGGACCTGGGGTAAGATGATCAATCCTCACTTAGAAAGACAAATGAGATGGACATTGGAAATAGGAGAAAACAAGTAACAGGACAGGAGTCTACTGCAGAGGGCCTCTGAAAGACTCTACCTAGCAGTGTATCAAAGCAGATGCTGAGACTCATAACCAAACTTTGGCAGAATGCAGGGAATCATATAAAAGCGGGGGTGGGGGGAGGGGTTTTAGTAAGACCTGGAGAGGACAGGAGCTCCAAAGGACCAAATATATCTGGGCACAGGGGCCTTTCTGAGACTGATTCTCCAACCAAGGACCATGTTTAGATATAACCTAGAACCCCTGCTCAGACGTAGCCCATGACCACTTCATTTCTAACTTATTTATATCTATACTTCCTCTTTAATTTGTTTAAGCTCTACGAATTTTCTGGAAGTCTTTCCTTTTATTTATCATATAATTCCACAATATTGAGACAAACCTGCTTTATTTCCTTTAAATCCCTGTCTCTTGTGTGCCCTCTGTCAATATCAAGGGCATAATATAAAGGACAGAGGACCTCTTGTAAACTGAGCAATGTAGTAGATGATCAGTGCTTCTCAGTTTCACATCTCATCATATCCTTTTCTGATCATTTATTACAGCAAGAGCTCTTCTATCTTGTCATCTGTGTCTTTTTGGCAAAGTTCGTGATCATTTTGAGGTTTTACAAACTCAGTTAATACCAAATATAATTAATGTAGCTTAAATTTCATCATATTTGTTTGCTGAACTGTTTTACAATCACAATAATCATGATATTTGTTTTGGGGAACAGGTAGGACATGAGATTATCTTTCCTGTCTAATAAAATTATATTAATTTTCTGTATTTCAGGACAAAATAACTCTTTGTCCTAGATCATTATAATTGTTCCATGTAAATGAAATTATAAATATAGGTGATCTTATGTCTTTCATATCGTGATATTTAGATAGCCTGCTTCATTTTAATCTCAGTCATGGCTACATTTACTACTTTACCCAAATACAGAAAAAAATCTTTCTTAGTTACGATAAAACTACACCAAAGTATTTATATAAATTAAGTTTAAATTTATGTTGTGTTAGGGAGCACTAATTTTTCAAACATCTTGATCTGGGTCAATATTTGTAAAGATTCATCTTTTTGATCAAGAAGGGACTCTGCCTATAGATGTCAGATAATTGCCAAGATGACCCATACTGACAACACGTCACAACTTCCTAGCATATATATATAGCATAATGACTTCCTCTAAGATCTTTCATAGGTCTCTGAGCTCCTGGGGTTCCTTTTCATGACAGTCACTATCACAGATTGTCCTGATCATCTGCTTTTAGACAAAGAAACCTTGTGACTCTATTCAATAAAACTCTGTTTTGTCTAGATATTTTATAATTCTGGCATATTTTTCATATTTTTTTCTCAAAGAAAGGTTTGTCCTACACATCTGTATATAAATTGCTTGTAACCACAGCAGTAAAAGATGATACACGATACCCTTTATTATTCTGTTAAGTGCTCTGGAGGGAATTAAAATAGATTCTTTCATAAAAAAAGATTAAGATTAGAAATGCAAGATGTTCTTCTGATCCTGCCCCTTAGGAATACGGTATTTAAAATAAGGAAGGAAAGACGATAACATCTTGATGATACTCACAGTGGATCTTGCAGTTCATGGCAGTACCAATATACAAAGAGCACTTTATAGATGAAGCAATGATTCTTATTTAGATCATTTGATTTTTAAAATATTTCCAAGTAACAAAAAGTTGTACCAGTATTGTAATTCTTTCTTTAGAATTAGTAATATAGTTAAAATGTCTAGATAGAGTCACTAAAATTAGAATTTTTTTGAATGTTAACTATAGACCCTTTGTCTTTTAAAACCACATAAAAACTATGAATTATTTTCTTATAAGCCTTCAAAAGTACAGACATTTTCCAATGCGGTCTGCCTAGTATAGCTCTGAAATTATTTTCTGTGCTTACTTAAGTGTAGCTAATGTTTGAAAATAAAATAAATAACCATGTTAATAATTTCTGTCTTTGTTGAGAGTAACAGAAACATAAATCTAATGTCCTTACATGTTTTGTGCATTTGAAGTTGCTTTTGAATCTCAGCAGATTCATTTGATTCATCAAACATTGGTGAAGAGTCACTTCTACTGTTCTTGTGGTTTTGTACTAAGAACTAAAACCCTGAAGGCACTTATTTAAAATTCTTCTCTCTTATCATTACATATGTGTTAGAACTACATGGTGTTCAAAGAATATAAAATCCAGAAACTATAATAACTCAAAGGACATGCCATCCTGCTCTTTTTAAAACCTGTAAAGAAAAGCATTGTGGTCCCTTTACTACAACTATGATTTATTTTTATTTTTGTTTGTTTTTTTTTTTGAAAATTAGACACCGCCCAAAATAATAACAACATAAAAACCAATATTGACATATTAAACTTTAAAAAGATTTTATTCTACTCTTACTTCAAATATTCTCAGATAGTACATTAAAATAATACTCCAGAATATTGAAAATTGCCAATAGAATGTGCTGAACCTCTCATATTCTAGTTTTGAAAGACAATCAAAATGATGATATGTGATTTCCACAGAATAAGAGTAAATCTTCAAGCTTTTCACCAGTGTCCTAAAGTAGAGGGTTTTAACTTTATTTGGAGAAATGACAAATTATGTGTTTATATTTGAGTCCTGTTGTTTTCATCTCTTGATTTTCCAAACAAAAGCCTATTCAACATAGAAAACATGGAAACAACAACAACAAAACAAAAAAGAAGAAAGAACGAAAGAGAGAGAGAAGCAAATGAAAAATGACATTAAAGTCTGGTTCTTAGACCTCCCCCCCCGCCCCCCCCGGAGGAGCAGCCTTGCTAGGCAACAGAATAGGACATTGCAGGCAGTCCAGAATAAAATTGATAAACTAGGGTCAGATGGAAGGGGAGGAGGACTTCCCCTATCAGTAGACTTGGAGAGGGGCAGGGAGGAGATGAGGGAGGGAGAATGGGGAAAAAAAAAGAAAAATAAAATCAAACTTAGCTTTGTAGGATCTTAATATCCAGTGATCATATCTTCTAAAGAAAAAAAAAAAACTTCTCAGTGATCTAATAAAAACTAGGAACATATCCATATTCAGGTAGCCTGATTAAAAGTGTATATGTAGCCTTAGAATAACTCCTCAGATAAGTAAAACAAGCTAGAAAGTAATAGGACTCAGAAATGTTTTTCTTTAAAATTAGTACATAATTAAAAAAAAATGTTAACGTGTAAATCTCTGCTCAATACTGGAAGCATTAATTATGCTACTATAGGAGATATATTATCTATGATGATTCTACTCTAGTTTACTCAAGTGAATGACATGGAGACATGCCACAGGAAGCTCAGATTTAGTTTTGCTGAGGACTTGTTTTCTTAGACCTTCTGATAACAAAGTACTTAAAATGGGAAGTAAGAAAAAAAAATAAAAGAAGAGGAATTTATTTTAACACAGGTGTGCAGACTAGAAGTCAGAAATCAAGGTGTCAGCTGCTGCTGTAGGGTCTGAGCAAGAATGTGTCTGATTTCCTGTTTCTCAGACCTCTGTGGTTGCTGGAATTCTTTATTTTCCCCTCTTTACCTATGGCTCATCAATCTAGTCTCCTTCTTTACCCTCTCCTGCCCCATGCATCTCTTTCATAACACCAGTGAAACTGGTTCAGAACCCAAGTTTAACTGGCATAACTACTCTTTAACCATACTTTCAAAGACTATACATTTAAATGAAATTGTGTTCACAGAAACAGTATTAATTCTTCAGGATAGCTATACATCTCAAAAAAAAAAAGCAGTACCACGTCTATATTTTTTTTTATTATTATCAGTTTTATAAGTACGATGAGACCATGACTATATTTCAGGAATAAATTAGAAAACATTAGAAAAGCATATGATTATTGGTTTTTAAATAATCTACTAATTGTGCTGGAAAATAAACGCACAGTATTTAACTAAGGTAGAATTTACATAAGTTGGAGATGAAACCTTAATTTTTAGTAATCAATTAAAAAAATTCTCTGAAACATTTTATGTTCCAGTGATATAAAATGCATAGATGTGGTGGATCACCTTACTTTACTATCAAGAATCCTACTTCAAAGTTGAAAACATTTCTTTAATTGATGATAAAACTGTCTTTTTCACCTCCTACAAATAGTATCTATTTGGTGAAATTCTCTACAGAGATGATCTTTTCATAATTTTATATTATTTTTATATGAACATTTGAGTACTTTTTAAAGTTTAATCATCATTCTGTGATAGTTTATCAGATTAGAGGGGTTCTATGTTATATATCTATAGAAATAGATAGATAGATAGATAGATAGATAGATAGATAGATAGATAGATAGATAGATAGATA
>NW_026587216.1:20619110-20667321 GCF_907164565.1 Psammomys obesus
ATAGATAGATAGATAGATAGATAGATAGATAGATAGATAGATAGATATCAGAAACAAATGAAGAGATGGGAAATAAAAAAATAAAAATAAAATGGAAAAACTAGTACTTCCCCTATAGACATAGAGATATAATGGCACATCTCTCATCAAGGAACACTATGTGTGTGAACACACACACAAAATTTATCTTTACTGGCTTTTCTGTTAAGTTTAAGTTGTAAACACTGGGAAGAGAGAAATGATATAAAAAACAGATACGGATTTCTCTATAACATGCCAAGGAACAGAAGAAAGATGTGTGATCTGTTCTGACACAGTTGAAAGTGATAACATATTAGTTCATGTTACGTAAATGAATGTTATCTCGTTGGTGACCATAACATGTTTTGTTAGGGTCGTTTTTAGTCACACTTGAAGAAAATGAAGGGATAAGGCAAGGTATTGCAGAGCTGTTTTCTCCAAGCTCATTTTATGTCTCTTAGTATAAAAATGAACTGAAGAAGAGTCTCTGAAAAAAAAAAAAAAAAAGGATCAACCATGCTTGTTGCTTTGTTCTCAGTTATGTCTAAGATTAGGAAGGTGGTCTGGACCAAGAGAGGAAGCTTCAACACCTTTCTTCTTAAAGGACATCAGGAGACTTACGGAAAGGCTGTAATCACTTTGCAGTAGCATCTCCATGCTGAGAATAAAAGAAGCGACGGTTTCCTGTTTTCCATCCCAGTATTTCTATTTTAATGAGAATTTTATTGCTTTCTATGGGAAACTATAAAAATCTGAAAAATTCCTCAAAACTTCACACATGGGTAACTGTACTGCCTCTTCTCAAGAGTTCTCTGGCCTCCCAGGGCATATTTCAATTTCACTAGGCTTAGCACACTTTTCGGAAATGGTCCAATAATAAGTAAAAATAAAATTATATTTCCCCCAGTCTAGAATAATTGTTGTTGTTCTTCTTTTCATTTTCTTAATTACTCTCCATATAATACTTTGGTTGGCCCCTAACAAAAAGTGTTATGGGAAACTCAGAATGTAGTTATGGTAAAGGTTCCGGAATAAGTAACTAAATAGATCCAAGGCCGGCTTGGGTGGTCCAGAATATTGTGGGCTGAAAAACTTACTTTCAAATACTTCTGGCATTGAAAACACCTGCACTAAATTTATGTTTCTCTTTGCTAGTGTTTCTTGTAAAAACTCATTTCACTGACTAATATAAAAATAAAAGATAAAGATAGGCTATGCTATGCTCTAGTACCTATGTAGGATTAGTTCAGATGTCATGAAATACATAATCATCTTACACAGAAAAGAAACAGACAAATATAAATTGAATGTGCATAAATTATTTTATTAAAGTCACTAACGAAAAAATTACAAAAATGTTCAGAGGACTGAAAAATGGAAATGTTACTAGTTGTCTAATCATATTAATAATATACAAATGCATAAAAATGTATGAAAGTTTGCAGAACGATAAATGGTATTTGAAACTATTTTATTTATAGGAGAAGTTATTTTTATATCTTCATGAAAACATGTACAAGTCATCAAGTAACTGTTAATTCCAAGGTAGTTAATAAATAATAACTTCATAAGTTCTTATGCAATGATGAAATTCATATTTTAAGAGTATTACTTGTATGCTGTTAAAATAGCCTGTTAGCCTGAAAGGAAGTAATGATCTTTTCCTGAAGATAATTTTCATCTTAGAAATAAGTGCACTTGGACTGCATCATTTCACAGTGTATGCAACTTAAAATAATTATCAAAAGACATTTCCCACTTGTTCTTACAGTCTTAAGAACGGCTTGCTGATATATCCAGAATTGTGGATAACTTCTCTAGCAGAGAAACAGTAGATGATTTTATGCTTGTGGTTTTATTGGCATATCCTGTTTTGAAGCAAACTATTTCCCTGAAACCAAAATCATTGCATTGTTAAATATGAGTAGGTGAGATTAAGAGAGGCCTGAGCAAATTATTCAAGACGTGACAAATAAAAACAAACTCTATATTGGGAAATATTCCCAAAGAAAGCAAGTAAATCTAAACTATTATTTTCTAGAGTGGCATGCATGCAGAAAGGGGAGGGAGGGTGGGATCGGGAGGGGAGGAGGGAGAGGCTTATAGGGGGATACAAAATGAATAAAGTGTAATTAATAAAAAAATTAAAAAAATATATGTCCTAGAAAGAATTGTGGCAAAATTACCGTAAACATAAGACTCCTTGATAAAACCTAGAATAATCATAACATATTTTTTCATAACATAATTTAAACAACTCCCTGTAGATGAAGCATTAATGTAGGAGCAGAAATGATTGACTAGGTATTCTGACCAGAAGTGTCTGTTGCCCTTCCAATTCCCATGTCTGCTCTGAATACACAAAAATTTCCCAATTACTGATTCAGTAGTGGCAAGTGTCTTCAAGTGCTGATGGGATGGGTTTGGTATGTTGAGGACAACATGGCAAGAAGAAGAAGTAAAACCAAAACCCAAACAAAACAAAACATAAAGGAGTTATCTGTTTTGCACCCATTCTCAAAAAAGTAGGAATTCTCAGAGCCCCAACACAAGAGCTAGTTAAACAATGAGACCCTGTTCATGTTAAGAAACACGATAGTCATGAAAGGCCATTCTGAGGAGCAGCACCTCGTCCCTTGACTCATCCTTGCCTGAAGCATAACATTCTTTCCTTGCATCAGATTGTGTTGAGGGAGAAAAAGTGAAGACCTGAAGTTCATCACCTGGAAAATACTAACTACTGTAACGACAAGAATATGGACCAATTGTGTTGAATTCAATTCCCTTACTGGACGAAGCCCTAGAAGAAAACTGAAAAGAAAAATCACACAATACATTCTAGGACTCACTTGTGGACCCATGTGACCCCATTTCTGATGAAATTCCTATTATCAAGGAGTTGACAATTTAAAAGTAATGCTTATTGCCCAGGTATTAACTTGATCCTTACTACTGGGGATTTATTGCAGTATACTATTTACTTGGATCAGAGTGAAATTTGTACATGAGATACATGAGTGCGACCATGCTGTACAAAGATGCAGAGTGCATTCCACAGTCTGACAGGGAATGACCCGTGAAACTGAGGAGACCATGAGATGAGTAATCAGAGTTTTACATGAATGGAATTTTATGCACTGTATAACTCATACAGGGCATAAACCCAAAACACAACAATGACAAATCAGCAAACAAAAGCTTTGCATCTTTACAGCAAAAATGTAGAGCACTGATTCTCCTCTTATCTCTAAACTACACTAGCATTAAGTTTTAAATGAACATTAAAAATAATATATTGAAATTTTACTGACATAACAACATTTAATTATAAAAATCAGTAAGGGAGAGTGCCAGAAGTATACTGTTTTGGATTATTGATCCCCTCTTTATTTTTTGTCTTCACAATTAGGAACACATTTAACAAATCCCTCTGGTTTCTTCCTTAAGTTATCAGCCTCCCTCAAGTATCACTTGTCCACAGCAGACATTTATTTTAGAGAAGAAATCCATGAGTTCTCTTGAAAATATAAAAATCTAGCTCTGCTTTCCAGCAAATGGCACAGATTTTTGTTACCATATAGTTGGAGAAAAAAGAGCACTACAAGTTTAGTTTTTATTACTCTCTCATTGACCACATTCCTACTTCAATGTGTTTTTGCCCTCTTTGTTAGAACATGTCATTGCTAAGACTTCAGTAAGCTTGATAATTTAAATTTTTTCTAAAGATTTCTCAGTGTGTCTTACCACAACAACTTTATCTCACATGATTGACTGTTCCATTTTTCAGCAGCATAACTTACTTGATTCTCATCTGTAAACAACCAAGACAAACATGAAATCTTCAGATTAAAACCCTTCCTATGGGAACCCCTCTTCCAAGATCCAAACCACTGCTGCAATGTACCCTAATTTTTAGATACACCACATTCCTAATATTGGTCACCTCAAATTTATCATTTTGCATTTAAAGACAGAGGTTGTTTTCTAACTCATACTGAGTGAATCGACCTGGGTGGACCTAAATTTACCTGTTTCTCTTTTCTTCTGAAAAGCAAATTTGAGCTATTCATAACAATAGTT
This sequence comes from Psammomys obesus, assembly GCF_907164565.1. Lineage (NCBI taxonomy): Eukaryota > Metazoa > Chordata > Mammalia > Rodentia > Muridae > Psammomys > Psammomys obesus. The sequence continues at coordinate 20,623,212 of NW_026587216.1, forward strand.
GAAACATGCCAAAGACTGTCTGTCTTAAGCAGAATTAGCTAACAGTTTGTACAGCCATTCTTTTAATCATCCAAATGAATTAACAAGAAAATGCCATTAAAATATTTTCTTTTTTAACTTTTTTATTTTTTATTAATTACACTTTATTCATTTTGTATCCCCCCATAAGCCCCTCCCTCCTCCCCTCGTGATCCCACCCTCCCTCCCGTTTCTGCATGCATGCCCCTCCCCAAGTCCACTGATAGGGGAGGTTCTCCTCTCCTTTCTGATCTTAGTCTATCAGTTCTCATCAAAAGTGGCTGCATTGTCCTCTACCGTGGCCTGGTAAGGCCACTCCCCCCTCAGGGGGAAGTGATCAGAGCAGGCCAATCAGATTATGTCAGAGGCAGTCCCTCTTCCCATTACTAGGTAACCACTTGGACACTGACCTGCTATGGGCTACATCTGTGCATGGGTTCTAGCTTATCTCCATGAATAGTCTTTGGTTGGAGTATGAGACTCTGGGAAATTCCCTGTGTTCAAAATATTTTCTATATCCTAAAGAAAGGGTTCAGGGTAAAGGCTTCATCCATCAAGCATTACAACCTGAGTTTGATTCCCTAGGACTCTAACTATATGCAGCGGCTTGAGTACACAAATATACACATGCACACACAATAAATAAATACGATATATTTAGGCGGTAAATAAACCAGCTACAAAATATTTCCTGTAATCAAAAAGGAAATTTTAACACTGTGAAGGACTAATTCTAAGACACAGAGATCCAAAGTAATTACTGAGATTATAGCCTGCTGTATCTACTCAAAAACCTCTGATCTCAAAGCATGCTCACACTATGAAAAACTTCTCAGAGGTATTTTGAATATATATATATATATATATATATATATATATATATATATTCAAGTTAGAATAATAAGAACAATCTTTATTTTTCTTGCTTAAACAAGGACAGACGATAGCCCAAGAGGATATTGGAATATTCACAAATGGATTAATATTCAAAGATAAAGTTCCAAAAGTAAAATGAAAGGAAAAAGTGGCATCCAGAGGCCCAACTGACTCAAAGCCTCTCTCAGGGTGACACAGTCTGAAATGGCTTCAAAAGCCACTGCCTGCATGAATGCACAGGCTGGCCAGAGGGGAGCTGCTGCCCCAGAATAATTACCTCCACATTTGCTTTTGTGATACAGAAACAGTAACACTGACAGGATTTCTCCATCTTTATGTGATGAATGTCAGTGTTTGTTATTCCTCTTACATTTGTGTAGAAATCACACTTTGCTGCATTAGGCAATTTATAGAACAAATATAAAGAATATAAATGTCTTTATAAAAGAATTATTTTAGTTATAAACATGCATTCTGCCTGATTATAAGATACTTATAGATAAACACAAAACAATTTTCAGATCATAGCATTTATTCCTTTTATATTTTTGCACACAAATTATACAAATACAACCTTTCAGAAACACATATTAGATTTTGTGAATACGTGAACGAATACTGTTTATTTTCGGATGGATTAAATGTAGTAAATGCATATGACATTATTATAATGAATTGAAAAAACATTAATTGATACTATTGCCTATATGAAAAAACAAAATTCAAAGCTTTGCAAGGAATTTATGTAACTCTTGTTACATGCACCATGCAAATAGAATAGGTTCTTGGCAATAAAGGTTTCTAGAGATAAGGAGATAGTACCATAGGTAAAAATGTTTTCTGCACAAATATGAATTTGCAATCCCAGTAACCGCATAAAAGCCAGATGCATTCCTCTTTAACCCCAGCACTGAGTTGAGGGTAGAAACAAAATCAGATTCCTGGAGCCAATACCCAGATAATGTGAGCACCAGTTTTAATGAGAGATCTGCTCTCAAATGTTGAGATGGAGAAACATAGAGAAAGAAATCTGGCATGTATTCGCACACACCTCTTTGTCTCCACACATTGACCCAGTGCCATATATTTGCACATACATATACGCACACATGAGCATAGAACACACACACACACACAGACACTAACACATACACTAACCAACATACACACACATACACACACACACACACACACACACACACACACACATGCTTGCTCCTGTGCATGCATACATGAAAAGAATGGGAAAGAAAGAAAATAAATCAAAGAAAGTAAGAAAAGAGAAGGAAAAGAAAAGATTGAAATGTTAACTACTGTCAAATTTCTGATCATCTTAGAAACTTGATTATGTGTCTATCCTCCGTGCTAGAATTTAGAGGCTTCTCAAATCCCTACTGTTTATACAAGAAAATATTTGCCCTTCTTCACTTTGAGGCAAACATTATAACTCATCGGGGGAGAGAGAGAGAAAGTCCTTAATTGTGAGAGGGGTTAGCACTCTCCAATAGATTGGGCCAGGTTTTGGTTGGGCATTCCCCCAATCTCTGCTCTATCTGCTCAATCATTAACCCTGCACATCTCACAGGAAGGGTAAATTTTTGGTCAAAGTTTTTGTAGGTGTATTGTTGTTCCCTGATCTTTACTAGAAGACTAGTCTAGTTAGAGGTTGTCCTTTCCAGTCTCTATGGTCTCTGCTACTAGGAGTGTATGTTTGAATCTGCCTCATATCCTTCCAGGAACCTACCCTGACTTAGGTTTCTAGATTGTCACAGAGATGTCCCCAACTCCAGTTTTTCTTTCTTCTACAGGCCTCTGTCCTTTGGTCCTTGTGCTCCTCAATTCTGAGATCCAGGCTCTTAAATCTCTGTGGTCCTTTTCCTACCTGTTCCCTCTCTTCAGCCATGACCTCTGTCTATTCTATCTCCCCCTGCAAGTGATGTTTATACGTCCTAACCTTGGCCTTCCTTATTATTGGGTCTGTTCCTTGAAGTGTGCTTATCCTGTACTATATGGCTGAAATCTACTATACGTGTGTATATGCCATGTGTGTCTTTCTGGGTTACCTCACTCAGGATAACCTTTTCTAGTTCCATCCATTTGATTTCAAATTTCATGACCTCTTGGCTTTTAATAGCTGAGTAGTATTTCATTGTGTAAATGTGCCATGGTTTCTTTATCCATTCTTCAGTTGAGGGACCTCTAGAGGTTATATCCAGATTCTGATTACTATGAATAAAGCTGCTATGAACACAGTTGAGCAAGTGTCTTTGTTGTACAGTGGGGAGTCTTTGGGGGAATTTTTATATAGGTCTCCTGAAGGAGTACCGAACTGCCTCACCTGACATTCCATTCACCTGGATGGAAAAAGACACATTTTCATTGCCACAATTTCATACTGTACATGAGGATTTCTTCTCCAGAGAGGAAAATGAGGAGATTCAGAGGTACAAATTGGCTATGCAGATTAAGGTTTAAAACAAAACAACAACGACAACAAAACTTCACAGAAAATCAACCAGTTTCTTTTGTGTCCTAAAGCCAAAAATGCCCTGAGGGCCTTTGGCAGCCTATCCTTGTAGGTAGGAATGTATCAGAAGCATGGAAGAAGAAAAGGGGGGGGGGGAATGGTGTAATTATATCGTAACCCGAAAAAGTTAAATAAAATTTCAAAGGTTGGTTACACATTACATTCAGTTATTTTACAAGTTACTGTGTATTAAATTAATCTTAATGAGAGGCTATTTTATAACTAGTTAACGATATACATATAGATTTCAAATCTCTGCACCATCTCTGTTATAGCAAATGTGTTATTTTGGAGTTAATTAATTCTAAAAACATTAAACAGACTACTGAAATACATTCATGTTTTAAATATATATTATATATATATATAAGATAATTATAAACTAATAAAATTAACATGTATTTAGATTTCACTGGTTATAATTCCAGTTGAATGAAAATCATCATGTTTACTTTATACCTACAGTTAGCAATTTTATGGAGTTTTTACATCACATAAATTCTTTTAAGGTAACAATTACAACAGTACGAACAAGCCTTTAAAATTATATAATGCTAAAAAAAAAAAAGTTGGTGTGCTCTTCTCTGAGGAAGACTCTTTCTCATTCTCTTAACATTCTTTAATTGCCTGTACATTTTTTTTTTGTGTGTGTAGGATCAAGGTACACTGGGCTTTTTTTGTCCATGTTAGCATGTCTATTACTGATACCTTTGTTTGTGTAGATTTAGGCAGTCACATTGATGAGAATTAATGGGTGGAGCTTTTGGTGCTTTTGATGTTACAAGAAGAAATAATCTTATAGTGAATTTCGTGTTTCTTGTTTATTACAACTGCTCCCTCGCCCGATCCACAGTGATTTAGAATGTCTTGGGGGGGGGTTATTCTGGTTTGGTAGAACAGTGGTTGTAGGTTCTCCTCCAAGATAAAGGGAAGAACACACTAATTGGTTATCCAATACCAAATGGTCATCCAGAAAAGATACATAGGAATAATATTATACAAACTTAGCAGTTCGTATTTATATATTTAAGAATTTGTGCCTCACCAATTAATGAAAAAAGGAGGCCATAGGTTTGAAAAGGTCAATGAGGTATATATAAGTGAGTTTGAAGGGGAAGCAGAAAATAGAGGAATTATAGTCTAAACAAAACAAAACAAAATCCTGAAATAGGATAAAAAGGAAGAACAAAGCAATTATCTCAAATTGTTCAACAAAAATCTATGATCTCTAAATATCTCAACGTGAATTTTCATGGCATTTACTTAACTTTACATGATTACAATGCTTCTTGATAATGTATTCCATTTCTAAAATCAATGCAGCAGGAAAAATGTGTGCATTGATTTTAGCTTGCTAGGTCTAGTGTTGAATAAGATGACTGATACTTCCATTGTCCACCCTCCACCCATCGTGACTGTACAACGTATTCCGACACTATGAAAGCCAGGCATCTGATGCGATGATGATTCCCCTGTGCTCCACCTAAAGTACCTGATGTCATCAGCAATGGGGTCTCACTACCTGTTTGTGGTGGGAAACCAAGAACCAGATGCTGTGTTTCTTAGCCAATCTGTTGGGCTTACCTGACCAACAATTCTTAAGGAGTTATTCCAAGCCTGATATTAATACTTTTTAAATTTTGAGTTATGTTAGTAAATGTTCATATGATTACTATACTCTTTTTGCTTTAGTTAATTCCCTCCATTTCAGGCACTCCTTTCTACAATATGTCACACCTCCCTCCAAGCTTAAACCTTTCCCTAGAGCGTATGTTCTCTTTATTTAGCTTTTACGTGTGGCCTGCTATTGTTCTCATTCTCTAGAAATATTTTCATGAATGTTAGAAGAAAAGGTGACTCTCAGATCTACTTAATAAGGCCATCCTATTTCAAAAAATATTCTAGACAGGTGAACAATATGAATAAATTTATTTCCTTTTGCAAGCTCCAGGAAGTAGAATCCAAGAAAAGATACCTATCATTTGAGGAAATACCTATGCAAAAATGAAGAAAGTGGGGAAGAAAATGCTGGGAAATCTTTCTTATTAAAAATCAGGTACATTCCTCAGGAAGGGGTATGACAAGATCCCAAATGAGCTAAGCGGCATGACAGGATTTATATACCAGCTCTGCTAGCCTTCAGCATTTATATGGATATACATTTAAAAGCCATTGCAGTCATCCATGTTGTATCAAATAATAGGTATGGATGATTTTTTAAAAAAGGTTACTTGCTATATGGATATTAAATTGAAAGTACAAGGTCAAAATTTCAAGTTGCAACACCCAATCACTTCTGTTTTCTGTGACAAAACCATAAATGTGTAATTATGGATTACAAGTGTATGCTATGATATTACACACCATATGGGACTACCAGTACAAACTAGTCACATATCTACAATCTTGCTTACCAACCTGTATTTTCCATGTCTCATTGCAACTTTTCAAATGCAATAGGATTCAGCTTCAATAAGGTAGACATTTAATTTTTTGCAACAGCGTGATGAAGCTTGATATCATTTTATTAACTTATATGAGACAGGCACAGAGAGAACTTTATGGCAGCTTCTCAGTTTTATAGGGACTGTAAGAAATTTAAAGACGGGGGGCAGAATGGTGGGCAATAAAGACTGGTCAGTGAGGAAATGAGAATACATTGGATAAAAGGAAATTGTAGAATTTGGTTTCTCATAAACTTTGTCATTTGAGTCTCTCAAAAACTCTTATTTTTATTACTATCCATGTAGTATTTAACAGTGTATTTGAAGACTTGTATAAATTCAAATCTGATTTTGGTTAATAATGTCTATCAATAAAATATATAAATACTAATTCAAAATCTTCTAACTTAATATAATCATTCTCAGGTGAATTGGAAAATTATCATATTGTAATATCTGTTTCTATTATGGTTGGTAGCCGTAATACACTATTGCTTTTGTAAAATATTAGTAATGAAGCCACTGTCATATTTAGCACTAGAAATTTAGAATATTTTCATTAAACGAGTAGAAAATGTAATACTTCACTAACTACCACTAATGTGGAACAAAACTTAGTACATGGCAGTAAATTCAATATGTCTTAGATAACATTATCAATATATATAGCTGATTTTACCCAAGAAATATGAAAACAATAAGATAACAGTTACCAAAATGTTAATGAATTCATAATATTAGTTGAAAAACATGTGAAAAGTAGTACTGTTATGTGCCTTTCAGCAAGTGATGTAAAAAATTTACCCATGCTTAATAGATGCATTAATAATATTATGGAAAACATAGCAAGGAAAATTATTTCAAGAAGAAATATTTTTAGACTGAGTGAAGATATTGAAAATTGTCTTGAAGCCAAGGAAGATGAATGAAGGGGAATATTTTGCTCCTAAACACAAGAAAATAGGTATTATAAAGCTATTAGCCATCCTCGAATCATTTACAAAATGCCAGTTAAAACAGCAGGTTGTCACTTTTGTAAAATTATTCTAAAATATACTTAGATCACTTCCAAGGCCAAAAAAGCCAACAAAATACAGAAAAGACAGTCATGTATTCCTTGACGTAATTTTAGATGTTAAAATGACATCAAGTTTGGTACATTTCTAATATTAAGATTAAAAACCTAAGCTACGAGTGGGATACAAAGGGAATAAACCATAATTAATAAAAATAAAATATTATAATAAAAAATAAAAACAACAAGAACAAGTTAAACACAGATCTAATTTTATTTCTATGAACATTAACTGCATGATGAATATCAAAAGTTAAATATAAGATAGAACAAACACAAACAAAGCAGGATAAGACAAAACACACAAATAGAAAAAAAGCTGAAGAAAAAGCATGAGATACAAACACACACGCACACACACAAACAGGATTCCCATAAAAACACAAAACCAGAAGCCATAATGTATGTGTAAAGGAGGATCTGTAAGGCTAAAAAATATCTACTTTAAACTAAAAAAATAAAGTTAAATTGATAAAGAAGGAGAAAAAAATCACATAAAAGACTTTGTTCCCGTACAGAAAAATCCCCTACGTATAGTAGAGATACATTTGACACCAGAAGGTACAGATTTTCTTTACATCAGAAAATTAAAATATAAACAATAAAGTCATACAAACCTGTAAAACATTTTGGAAAAAAAATCAGGGAAAGGTTAAAGTCATATGACAGAAATATTTTATCAGAGTATTTTCAATGAATATTAAGATTTAAGTCAAGCTGTTCCCCACTTTTTCTTCTAACTGATTTAGAGTATCTGGTTTTATGTTGAGGTCTTTGATCCACTTGGACTTTAGTTTTGTGCAGGCTAATAAATATGGATCTATGTTCATTTTTCTGCATGTAGACATCCAGTTGGACCAGCACTATTTGTTGAAGATGCTGTCTTTTTTCCATTGAAAGGTTTTGGCTTCTTTGTCAAAAATCAAGTATTCATAGGTGTGTGGGTTTATTTCTAGGTCTTCTATTCAGTTCCATTGATCCTCCATTTCTGTTTCTATGCCAATACCATATAGTTTTTATTATTATTGCTGTGAAGAACAGCTTGAGATCTGGGATGGAGAAACCTCCAGATGATTTGTTGTTGTACAGGATCATTTTGGAGATTCTGTATTTTTTGTTTCTCCATATGAAGCTGAGAACTAATTGGCACAGGAGACAACTTCCTGAACAGAACACCAACAGCACAGGCTCTAAGAGCAACAATCAATAAATGGGACCTCATGAAACTGAAAAGCTTCTGTAAAGCAAAAGACAATGTCGTCATTACAAAATGACAGCCTACAGACTGGGAAAGGATCTTCACCAACCCTATAGCTTACAGAGGGCTGATATCCAGAATATATAAAGAACTAAAGAAGTTAAAAAGCAAGAAAGCCTCTGCAGTATAGACTGTCAAAGCAGATGCTGAGCCTGATGGCCAACTGATGGGCAGAGTGAATGGAATTTTATGTAAGAAGTGGGAAATAGTAAGAGCTGGAGGGGACAGGAACTCCACAGCAGAGCAACAGAACAAGATAATTTGAACACAGGGAACTTCTCAGAAACTCATACTCCAACCAAGGACTATTCATGGAGATAACCTAGAACCCTTGCACAGATGTAGCCCATGGCAGTTCAGTGTCCAAGTGGGTTACATAGTAATGGAAAGAGGGACTGCCTCTGACATAATCTGATTGGCCTGCTCTTTGATAATCTCCCCCTGAGGGGGGAGCAGCCCTACCAGGCCACAGAAGAGGACAATGTAGCCACTTTTGATGAGAACTGATAGACTAAGATCAGAAAGGAGAGGAGAACCTCCCCTATCAGTGGACTTGGGGAGTGGCATGCATGCAGAATGGGGAGGGAGGGTGGGATCAGGAGGGGAGGAGGAAGGGGCTTATGGGGGGATACAAAATGAATAAAGTGTAATTAATAAAATTTAAAAAATGCAAAAAAAGCAATAAATCAAGTAATCCAATTAAAAAATGAGGTATGAAGCTAACCAGAGAATTATCTGTAGAGGAATATAGAATGGCAGAAAAACACTTAAAGAGATGCCCAACATCTTTAGCCATCAGGGAGATGCAAATCAAAATGACCCTGAGATTTCACTTTACACCCATCAGAATGGCTAAGATGAATAACTCAAGTGACAACACGTGCTGGAGAGGTTGTGGAGAAAGGGGAACCCTCCTGCATTGCTCGTGGGAATGTAAACTGGTACAACCACTTTGGAAGTCAATCTGGTGCTTTCTTAGACAATTAGGAAATAGTGCTTCCCCAAGACCCAGCTATATCACTCCTAGGCATATACCCAAAATTTGCTCAAGTACACAACAAGGACATTTGCTCAACCATGTTTGTAGCAGCTTTATTTGTAATAGCCAGAACCTGGAAACAACCCAGATGTCCTCAATGGAGGAATGGATACAGAAATTGTGGTATTTTTACACAATGGAATACTACTCAGCAATCAAAAACAAGGAAATCATGAAATTTGCAGGCAAATAGTGGGACTTAGAAAAGATCATCGTGAGTGAGGTATCCTAGAAGGAGAAAGACACACATGTTATATACTCACTCAACTAGTCCTATAAGATATGATAAACATAATAAAATCTATACACCAAAAGAAGATAAACAAGAAATAGGACCTGGGGTAAGATGATCAGGCCTCACTTAGAAAGACAAATGGGAGGTTCATTAGAGTTAGGAGAAAACAAGTAACAGGACAGGAGCCTACTGCAGAGGGCCCCTGAAAGACTCTACCTAGCAATGTATCAAAGCAGATACTAAGACTCATAACCCAACCTTCAGCAGAGTGCAGGGAATTATATGAAAGAAGGGGGAGTTTGTATGATGTGGAAAGGATAGGAACTCCACAAGGACAAAATATATCTGGGCATAAGGCTCTTTTCTGAGACTGACACTCTACCAAGGACCATGTATGGATATTACCTATAACCTCTGCTCCGATGAAGCCCGTGGTAGCTCAGTAACCAATTGGTTTCCCATAGTAAGGGGAACAGGGACTATTTCTGACAGGAACTCAATGGCAGGTCTTTGACCTCCCCACCCCCAAGGGAGGAGCAGTCCTGCCAGGCCACAGAGGAGGACTTTGCAACCAGTCCTTAAGATACCTGATAAACCAGGTCAGAATAAAGAGGAGGAGGTCCTCCCCAATTATTGGACTTGGAAAGGGGCAGGGAGGAGATAAGGGAGGGAGGATTTGGGAGGGAATGAGGGCGCAGGATACAGCTGGGATACAGTGTTAACAAAATGTAACTAATAAAAATTAAAAATAAATTAAAAAAAAAGATTTAAGTCAGTAAAGAAAGAACTACACCAAAGGAAAAATGTCATTTCTTCCTTCAGTTGAGAACAAAAGTCTTGTAATTTGTGCCATTGCTTCAGGAAATTCACAAAGAAGTAGGTTAAAATGCAGCCACTCCTGATGAGACCTGATAGACTAGAATCAGAAGGAAGGGGAGGAGGACCTCCTCCTTCAGTGGACTGGTGGAGGGGCATGGATGGAGAAAAAGGAAAGAGGGTGGGATTGGGAGGGGAGGAAGGAGGGAGATACAGGGGGGATACAAAGTGAATAAACTGTAATTAATAAACAGAAAATTAAAAATTAATAAAAAAGGAAGTAGGTCAAATATATAAGTCCAGTTTCTTGAGATATTGTAACAGGGACTTTATTCCTGTTCCCAGCATGATACATATTCCTAAAACTTAAAGAAAGTGTTGTGCAACATAGGGCGTGTCTACTTAAGGTCTTCAGACACTCAGGGGCAGAGGAAGCCAGAGCAAAAGAGGAAAAGTACGATTTGAAAAAGTGATTACCTTTGTAGTTTTCATGTACAGTCAAGGTCAAAATGACAAAACCAAGGTGAGTGGTGGACGTTTGGCACTCATCAGTGTGTTGTGTGTGAATTTCACAGTCTCATGGCAATCCCTCCAGAGATATAGTCTCTTAATCTTTCATCTTCATGAAATAAGTGCAGCCGATAGATGTTATTCCATTCTCCTGGTGAAGGAATAATTACTGCACACTCTCAACCCTGTTGTTCCCTTTTCTGCTGCTTATGGTATGTTTGATGACACTGGATTTCTTTGTTTCATTGCTGCCTATTTCTATGTATCAGAAAATTGGTGTGTGTGTGCACGTATGTGTTCATTTTATATTTATTCTGTCTGTATGGTTGTTAGAAAATTAAAATATTAACACCATTTTATTTTTCCCACAATTTATTGTGCTTTGGTTGGCAAACCTCATCTTAACCTGAGAACATGACATTAAGTTCAATAGATCTATATATGGAAAAAAAGAAGTTTATGATCTTTTATTTTTCCAAATTTTTGCTTGTAGTGTCCCGGTGGGATCAATTTTCCCAGAGTAGACCAACTAAATCAAGGAAAAAAAAAAAAAAAAAAAAAAAAAACTTCTGACAAATTCAGAAATTCCCTTTATATGGAAAATCCAAAAATGAAGACCAAGTGTGAATAAAGCCTAACTACTCCTTGCAATTCTAGGGCCAAGTGATGGGTTTTCTCCCAGTGAGAAAAGAGGAGAGATCCATCTGTGACGAACACATGGAGGAGAGGGAAAGGGCAGAAAGTGAGCTCATTTGGCCTGAGGGACGGGTAATACATGGCACTTTTGATGAGTCATTTGAGGAATGTGAAGAATGAAAATAGAATAATATTTTATAAAGGACTCTCATAAGTCTATAAAGGACTGACAAGATTTTGACAGGGTTTACAACCTTACCATTGCTTGGGCCATGAGTAAGAATATAAGCCAGGAGCCTTCTACATTGTTGGTAGTACAAATCCAATTTCTGATGAATGCTATTTTATTTTGGAATGAGACTTCTAGAGATAACTCACGTCTTCAGTCTTCATGTGAGCCTCATTATTGTTTGTTCAATTAAGAATGGCCAGACTCTGCTTTTTCAGACAATTAGGAATAGTCCGAGATCCAAGCTGTAACACTCTTAGGCATATATCCAAAATATGTTCAAGTATAAAACAAGGACATTTGCCATGTTTGTAGCAGCTTTATTCATAAGTCTAGAATCTGGAAACAACCCAGATGTCACTCAACGGAGGAATGGATACAGAAATTGTGGTACATCTACACAATGGAGTACTGCTTAGCAATTAAAAACAAGGAAATCATGAAATTTGCAGGCAAATGGTGGGATCTAGAAAAGGTCATCCTGAGTGAGGTATCCCAGAAGCAGAAATACACACATGGCATATTGTCACTTAAATGTGGATATTAGACGTATAATATAGGATAGTCATACTAAAATCTGTACACTTAAAGAAGCTAAGCAAGAAGGAGGACCCTGGGTAAGATGATCAGTCCTTACTCGGAAAGGCAAAAGATTTTGACATCAGGTAAAAACAAGGAAAAAGACAGAAACCTACCCATAGAGGGCCTCGGAAAGACTCTACCGAGCAGGGTGTCAAACCTCATGCTGAGACTCATAACCAAACTTTGGGTAGAGTTCAGGAATCTTATGAAAGAAGGGGGAGATAGAAAGACCTGGAGGGGACTGGGGCTCTACAAGGAGAGCAACAGAACCAATAAATGAGGGCCCAGGGGTCTTTTTTGAGCCTGATACTCCAACCAAGGTTCATTCATGGAGATAACCTAGAAACCCTGCGCAGATGTAGCCCATGGCAGCTCAGTGTCCAAGTGGGTTCCCTAGTAATGGGAACAGGGACTCTGACATGAACTCAGTGGCTGGTTCTTTGATCACCTCCCTCCCCCCGCCCAAGGGGAGTGGGCAGCCTTACAGGGTCACAGAGGAAGACAATGCAGCCAGTCCTGATGACACCTGATAGGCAATGGTCAGATTGAAGGGAGGAAGACCTCCCCTATCAGTGGACTTGGGGAGGTGCATGGGAGCAGAAGAAGGAGGGAGGGCAAGATTGGGAGGCGAGGTAGGAGGGGGCTACAGCGGGGATACAAATTGAAGAAATTGTAATAAATAAATAAATAAAAATTTTTCTTCTAACTGTGTCCTTTATCATCCAGCTTCACCCCTAATCTGGGTGTTAACTTTATTTAACAGGTAAATTATATTATGAAACTCTATTTTATCTGTAAAGCAAACTGAATCTCCCCGAGATTTTTAAAATTTTTATTTTGCTCATTTTTTCCCTTATCTGCTCTCAGTACTTTCGTGGGTCCCTAATTCAGCATGTATTTTTTGTTTAAGAAATAATTGAAACAATCTGAGGACCAAATGTAAAAAGAATAGACTTCTGCACTTAACAAATAAAAGGAACAGAGGAAAGGATAAAGGATGGTTGATCAAATATGAAATGAACAAAGAAAGGTGGTGAGAGATGAAGGGAGGGAGTGAGATGAAAAAGAAAGAAAAAGTCAGTTGGAGAAAAAAAAAGAAAGTCCCTAAAATTTCATTCGAAACATTCACAAAGATTCTGTCAGAAAGAATACTAGACAATATTTTCATAAAACCTTAGCCCTATATATTAGATATACGTAAAGATACAGAAAAAAAAAAAAAGCCATCATGAATCTTCACAAAATACAAAGAAATCCTACATTTACCAACACATCGGGGGCAAGAGTTCCTATTTGGCTTTCAAAGTAATTGTTTTATCTGCAGAAAGTAAATCCAGTTCACAGACATCTATAAACTGAATAATAAATAGCCCCTTTTATAATACCAAGTTTCGTAGTATCCCACCATGGGCCTAGCTCCAGATTCATTACCCAGCTGCCGCAAGAAACCCTGCTCACAGACGTAACAATTGTGAAAGTAATCTGTTTCCCAGTTCTTTGTTGTCCTGGAAAGGCCACAATTTATGGGACTTGTTAGAGCAGCCAGGCTAGTAAAAGGAGAAAGATACCCAAGTGTTCTTGGCACTGCCTTGTGCCTGGGGACAGACAGGGTTCGAACCTCTCTGCCCCTTGCCTTCCATTAGGGGTGCTCAGTAAAGCATTGTCTTCTTCGTGCCGTCACTGGCAATCCAGACTATGAAACATGGTGTTGTTATGTGCATTTGAATGAGAGTGGGGAGTGGTTTGGAACAAGGAAAGGGAAGAGAAAAATGTAGTTAAATTGCATTTTCAAAGTAAATTTTAAAAAAAAATGGTGGTATTTAAGCTAAGTTCTAGTCTCTCATATGGAAAAAGAATGGAAATTAAGGCAGTCAAGAGTTGCTAGACCTTTAAAAATAATTTTAAAAAAGTCTCTCTCATTTATGAACTCTTTTGGTGTTCTTTTACCAAATAAATAAATAAATAAATAAATAAATAAATAAAAGAAAAATCAACTAATAGAAGTCTTCACCTTGATTTTAAGTGCATGAATACATTACATAATGAGAAATACCTGTTTATAAATGTCTTCTCAATTATAGTTTATTCGGCAATGGTTGTATGTACCTATATAGCTGGCTGCTGCAATTCTCTGTATCTGTTTCTCCACATGGACATTTAAAGCAGTGTGTTGTATGATGCAAATGGAGAGATTACCTATAGAAACCTACCTTCTGAAAATGCTATCAATAGAGAATATTCTCTAAATACAAAATCTTGCTCATGCCTTGTGTGGTGAAATGCAAAGAAAAATAAAGATAACAAACACAATAGATTCTGCAAGGAACAGTCAAATATTTTTTTTTCTGAAATTGTTTTCCTGAGCCATCATATTGAATAGAATAAATCAACACAATTATGACAATTTAAATGTAAATTTCACTAAAACATTTAACCTGGAAAGATAAAATATCTCAAGTACACAGACCACCTTTCAAGAACCAAATAGTTATTTATTACTAATAATGACAGCATTGGACAACATAGGTCTTAAAACTAATTCAATAGTCCTGCTGAGACCTAATAGGCTAGGATCAGATAGTTGGGTAGGAGGACCTCCTCTACCCAGTGGAGAGAGGAGGGACATATAGGAGGAAGTGGGAGAGAGGGTGGGATCAGGGGGAGATGAGGGAGGGGGCTACAGTTGGGATAAAAGTGAATAAATTGAATTAAATTAATAATAATAATGAAAAAAGAAAAAAACATATAAAAGTAATCCATTCAGAACAGATTGTCTTAAAGGCAGTATTTTTTTTAAAGAATCATCATGTCTGTAGGCCATGTGTGTGATTGTAGTGTGTTTTATAGACAATCAAATGTAATGTTGCAGTCACACGTTTATAAAGTAAGGGCATAAATGTTGTATAAAAACTGTTATTTATCTCGACTCTTCAAGGTATCCACCAGAAATTTAACTTAAGAAGTTGCAATAACTAGATGGACTGGTTGTGTACTTGAGCACATTTTGGATATATGCCTAGGTGTGGCATAGTTGGATCTTGAGGAAGCACCATTCCTAATTGTCTGAGAAAGTGCCAGATTGATTTCCAAAGTGGTTATACAAGTTTACATTCCCACCAGCAATGCAGGAGGGTCCCCTTTCTCCACATCATCTCCAGCACGTGTTGTCACTTGAGTTATTCATCTTAGCCATTCTGATGGGTGTAAGGTGAAATCTCAGGGTTATTTTGATTTGTATCTCTCTGATGGCTAAAAACATTGAGCATTTCTATAAGTGTTTCTCTGCCATTCTATATTCCTCTACAGAGAATTCTCTGTTTAGCTCCGTACCTCATTTTTTAATTGGATTACTTGATTTATTGCTTTTTAACTTCTTTAGTTCTTTATATATTCTGGATATCAGCCCTCTGTAAGATATAGGGTTGGTGAAGATCCTTTCTCAGTCTGTAGGCTGTTGTTTTTTTCTGACAACAGTGTCTTTTGCTTTACAGAAGGTTTTCAGTTTCATGAGGTCTCATTTATTGATTGGTGTTCAATCAACCCTGTGCTGTTGGTGTTCTGTGGGTTCCCTAGTAAGGGGAACAGGAACTGTCTCTCATATGAACTCAGTGGCTGGCTCTTTGACCTTCTCCCCCTCCCTGAGGGAGGAGCAGCCTTGTTAGATCACAAAGGAGGATATTACAGTCAGTCTTGATGAGACCTGTTAAGTTAGGGTCAAATGGAAGGGGAGGAGGACCTCCCCTATCATTGTACTATAGAGAGGGGTAGGGAGGAGATG
The DNA here is from genome assembly GCF_907164565.1 of Psammomys obesus. Lineage (NCBI taxonomy): Eukaryota > Metazoa > Chordata > Mammalia > Rodentia > Muridae > Psammomys > Psammomys obesus. The sequence continues at coordinate 20,639,235 of NW_026587216.1, forward strand.
AAGTAGGGAGGGTGGGATTGGAAGGGAATGAGGGAGGGGGCTACAGCTGGGATACAAAGTAAATAAACGGTAATTAATATAAAAAATAAACATTTAATTAAAAAAAAGAATAACTAGATTCCCAATGTTGTTACATTAGCTAAAGTCTTTTTCTTTTTGTTTGTTCTTGACCCAGTGGGTTTTATCAGTTAACAGCTATTTAGTTTGTACTTTAAATTCCAGGCACTGTTCTAAAAACAAGAAACAATAGTAAACAGAAAGAAATTGCTACATTCAAGTAGCTAGCTTTCTGATTTCACTTTTATCCTAGTTTCCCTGACACAAACTTAAAATTATAATACACAGTAAGGTCCTAATAATTTTTTTTTGTGCGATATCATTTGAACAAAGAAAAGCAAACTCTTTAAAATCTCTAGATATGAGATATTAATGAATGCTAGGCTTAAATGAATTTGGGCTTTAGTAAATATTATCTAAACATATCTTCATGTTTTATTTTGTATATGTGCATATATGTGTAAACACATTTGTGCTGGCATTAGCTAGGCTGGCTGGCTAGCAACCTCCAGCTCTCTTCCAGTGTCCCTGTCCTGGAGATGGGATTGTAGATAGCACTCCTGTATGTGGTTTCTGGAGGTAGGTCCTCAGGCCTGGAGAGCAAACAAGCTGCCAGGTGCTCCACCATCCCTGCCGCTCAAGCTTTATTTATTTCCTTTGAAATTTTCTACTTTGCATATTTTCTTTCTCTTTTTTTTTTCAAATAACTTTTTTTGTTTATACTTCAAGAATTTTATACTTCTCTAAAATATTTTAATTTATTCTTTGAAAATTTCGCACTACTTATCCTTTTGGTAGTATTTATCCCTTGAGAATTTCTTCTCCCTTACTTTCTTCCTAAACCCCTTTGTCAACTCCTAAAGTTTGAACTTAAAATCTCACATAGGCCAGCCAGGTGATCTCTGCTTTGTAATTTAATATGTATGCAGACCCTTGAAGAAGAAAGAAATATAACTAACATACTAGATATTAAATATGAACATAACAACACAAATACCTACAGAGTAAACAAGTACAATAGTATCAAATCTGATAAGTCTGAGAGAATTATAACATCAAGCATCGTATTTATTTTTAGTAACATTTTAAAAGTTAAAACATCCAATTATTGTCTATAATATTCAAACTTTAGATCTGTGCTAATTAATAGTTTATTAATAAATATATGTACAACCACAAGTTTTAGAAGCTATCTACTGCCAAATTCTTTACCCTGTCAATTTTATACTCATCTTATTTCATCCTTCTTTCAATTCCACACCAGAGTATTTATACTGAGAAAATCATAATCTTAAAAAAAAAAAAGGAATTTGAACAAGAGAAATTATAGGAGAGAAAAAGTCAGTTTTCTTTAATGGGTTTATCAAACACATCCTTGGAATGGCCCCATGTCCCGGAGTAGATGCCACCGAACAAAAAGTTTGACGGGTTGGAAAGGCAGAGTATTTGGATTGAGTTAAGGGTGGGAAAGGATATGATGTAAATATAATTATGCCATTTTCGAAGATGAAATAAAAAAAATATATATATAGTGACTAATAATGGTCTGACTACAAATTTTATGAACAAAGTCTAGGTAAGAGACTGATCCGGACATAAAATGACCTCATTTTTACAAGTCACACAGTGTGCCACAATGTTATATTTCTCAAAATATTTAATTGCTGAATATATATGCAAATAGTACATTATGTTTCTCCTTTCAGAAACACATATTTAGATGTCAGATAAAGTTAATCAGCAGTATCAATCTGCTCTAAGGGTATTCTCACATATTACAGGAGCTGGTGGTTAGAGAAATGAAGTGTATGTTTGTGAATGTGTGTGTCTTTTATTGAGAGCCTTGTAACCACAGACTCTCCCAAAATCAAAAAGTAGGATTTCAGATGTAGTAATTACTTTTACATAACCCATTAATTACTTTAGCTTCCTTTATGTATCCAGATGTGCACATAAGCATTCATTAAAGAATATAGAACATTTCTGTTCTGAAATAGTTCACAGAACTGCTAATATAGGCATTCATTTTCCCTGGGGATAGGTCATCTAACTTCAGCTTAAATAGATGCATGCTGAAGTTTTAGAATCAGTTAAAACCTGACGTCTCATAATCTTGTTCTTATGCTGGAATGACCTTCCCTCATCCCTGGGAGCTTTTAATGGCATCTCAATCCCCCAAAAGGTGTGCAGGACGCTCTGCTTTTCACATTACCACACTTAATGTGTCCTTGAAATACCTGGGGTACAGAGAGTTATTCAACCACAATGCAACCTTCTAGTGTAATGTAGCTGGAAGATTACTTAGAAGCACCAGTAGTAACAAAAAAAAAAAAAAAAAATACGATGTGCAGTCTTTCACAATGTATTTAAATAACTTTTTAAATTAAAATGTTCTGTCATTAGCATTCAAGAGTTTGCGTCTCATATGCAATTAAATTACAAGTCGTTTAATTTCTATTTGTCCTTTGCTTCACCCTACCTGAGGGGCATAGAAACAAATCCTGTACAGCGTAAGAATTATGATTTTAGAAGTGTTAGTCCCTGAGTGTTGGTTCCCTCTCCTCTGCGCTGGACTCTTTATTGGTGGCTGCCTTTCAGCTCCAAAGAATGACTGCTGACCAAATGACTCATAAATCTAGTGTCCATCTGCTCTTTAGTTTCTCTTTAGAGAGATGTAGCATCTTCTCTGTAGAGATGGCATGGTTCATGTTTGTAGGAACATGTTTACTAAACATAAAACTATGTAAAAATTCTGAAAGAGTGATTTTTAAAACACTTGGATATGTGCAGTCGTGTGCCTTGTTCTTTAGTCAAACACCGGTAGCTTTACTGCTGTAAGTAAAGAAGAGGAGAAAACTTTGACAAATTATTCATTCCACTGAAATTTATAAGTTTCCAGCCTGCATTTTGAGGGTTCCCACTTGCCTAATAAGTGAAAAAAGCAGCTTCTTAGAGGAGAGAGGAAATGGGGACTTATTAAAAAGATTCTCTTGGATTCCTCAAACAGGAGATGACTTTCACGAACAATATTGTGGCAAGCTAAGTGCAAATGAATCAGGACATATGGATTAAATTTCCCTTAAAGTATATATGGCTTTGTAAATCATGAGAAAAAGGGGAATGAAAAAATGCACTTTAACTTTGCCAAACCCAAGACATTTGAACAATTGTTCAAGAAAATATGCCAAAGCCACATTTTCCCTCTTTAAACCCACCTAATATAAGAAGGAACACTCTGATCTTATGGAGACAGCAGTTCCTGTTGAGTAACTCAGGGGGCTTCTGGGATTTTCTTGTGGCTTCCTTGTTGCACTCTTTCAGAAAAATCTTGATATAACGCGGTTATATACCTGTACTTGTATGATTACATGAAAAGTTCAAAAATATGGGTTCTGTCAATAAGGGAGAATAATGTTTTAGAAGTTATGTTAAACTGAAACCAATGAATTTTTGTCAGTAAACTATATTCAAATATTATCCTCAACGACTTTACGAGAAATAAATTCTATGGATTAAATATGATTTAATTAAAGATATCCAACTCTCCTGAAGACAATACTTTTTCTTGAATATAAAATTACATTCAATATCCAGCAGAACTTTTAAACGATCCCTAGAATTACCTCATAATAATTCATAATACAAATAAAAAATGTGCTGTTTAAAAATAATCAGGGTACTAGCTAAAGAAATATTAGCTAAGGAAATATTAATAAAAAATCTATTCTTGACACATTTAAGTCTATTTTTCACATTTTTCTTAAATATGCATACTTTCTTAATTTATTCAATTTATATCCCGATTGTGCCCTTTCCCTCATCTTATCCCACTCACACCCTTCCTCCTTTGCCCCTTCTCCCTCCCTTCATCCTCAGGAAGGGAGAGCCCTTCTCCCCTACCAACTTATCGCAGCCTATCAAAGTCTATCAGGACTGACTTCATCCTCTTCCTCTTTGGCCTAGCAAATACTTCCCACCAGGAGAAAAGTGATCAAGGAGCAGGCAACAGAGACTACTTCACAGACAGACCTACAAATACTCTTTGTGATACACATATAACATTTATTCATTGCTTATTATTCCAATTAATTTTAGAGATATGGACTATTGTTACTAATTAGTGCAATCATAACTTGATTAAATTATATGCATAATTTTTAACCTGAAATTTCCTCTTAATTTATTCATTAAAATGTTATATTCAATTTTCACTTTTTAGTATTTGAGATCATATGATTATTTATTGTACTTTCACTTTTCTCGTTCCAATTTTTTTGGTTTTGTAGGTGCTGGAACTTAGTTTGGGTCCTCTGCAAGAGCAGCTAGTACACTGAACTGGTGAGCTGCCTCTCTACCCTGCCCACCCGGTAGAAGTCATTGTTAGATTTTTTTTTTTAATTTTTTATTTAATTAATTTTATTTTTATTAATTATAGTTTATTCACTTTGTATCCCCCCTGCACCTCCCTCCCTCCTCTCCCCCCAATCCCACCCTTCCTCTTCCTCACCTCTGTCCCTCTCCCAGTCCACTGAAAAGGGAGGTTCTCCTCTCGTTTCCTCTGATCCTAGTCTATCAGGTCTCATCAGCAGTGGCTGCATTGTCTTCTTCTGTGGCCTGGTAAGGCTGCTCCCCCCTCAGGGGGAGGTGATCAAAGAGCAGGCCAATCAGTTTTTGTCAGAGACAGTCCCTGTCCCCATTACTATGGAGGCCACTTGGACACTGAACTGCCATAGGCTACCTCCATGCAGGGGTTCCAGGCCATCTCCATGAGTGGTCCTTGGCTGGAGGATCAGTCTCAGAAAATACCCCTGTGCCCAGACTTTTTGGACCTGTTGCTGTCGTTTTGAAGCTCCTGTCCTCTCCAGGTCTTACTATATCCCATTTCTTTCATAAGATTCCCTGTACTCTGTGCAAAGTTTGGCTATGAGTCTCAGCATCTGCTTCGATACCCTGCAGGGTAGAGCCTTTCAGAGGTCCTCTGTGATAGGGTGTTCTGTTCCCTGTTTTCTCCCTCCCCTGATGTCCATCCTCTTTGCCTTTCTGAATGGGGATTGAACATCTTAGCCAGAGTCCTCCTTCCTGATTAGCTTCCTTAAGTGTACAGATTTTAGTATGTTTATCCTATATTATATGTCTAATATCCATTTATGAGTGAGTACATACCCTGTGTGTCTTTCTGCTTCTGGGATACCTCACTCAGGATGATCGTTTCCAGTTCCCACCATTTACCTGTAAATTCCATGATTTCCTTGTTTTGTTATCACTGAGTAATATTCCATTGTGTAGATGTACCACAATTTCTACATCCATTCCTCAACTGAGGGGCATCTGGGCTGTTTCCAGCTTCTGGCTATTACAAATAAAGCTGCTACTAACATGATTGGCACAGGAGACAACTTACTGAACAGAACACCAACAGCACAGGCTCTAAGATCTACAATCAATAAATAGAACCTCATGGCACTGAAAATGTGACCTCATGAAACTGAACATCTTCTGTAAAGCAAAGGATACTGTTGTCAAAACAAAATGACTGCCTACAGATTTGGAAAGGATCTTCACCAACCCTATATCTGACAGAGGGCAAATATCCAATATATATAAAGAACTCAAGAAGTTAAACAGCATCTAATCAGGTAATCCAATTAAAAAATGTGGTACAGAGCTAAACAGAGAATTCTCTGTACAGGAATATAGAATGGCAGAGAAACACTTAAAGAAATGTTCAATGTCCTTAGTCATCAGGGAAATGCAAATCTAAACAACCCAGAGATTTCACCTCACACCCATCAAAATGGTTAAGATCAAAAAAATCAATTGACAACATGCTGGAGAGGATGTGGAGAAAGGGGAACCCTCCTCAATTGCTGGTGGAAATGTAAACTTATACATCCACTTTGGAAATCAATCTGGCGCTATCTCACATAATTAGGAATAGTGCTTCCTCAAGATCCAGCTATATCACTCCTAGGCATATAAGCAAAAGACACTCAAGTATACAACAAGGACATTATTCCAAATTTTTACATACCCTTCCTTGCTCCTTTTCAAAATTCTAGCCTCTTTTATCATTAATTGTTATTGTGTGCATTAATACATATATTTTCCTAAATATAACCTGCTCATCTCATAACTTACTTCTTTAAATCCAAAATTTATTGATACAATGTAATTATCCAATCTATACCCATGGTTGACATTTTATATGTTATTAAAATGGATACAGCAGAATATTGATATTCTCAGCATTGAGAGCCTTTGAAATTAGTGTAGATACTCTGAGGACTAGAGAGGAATCCCTCTTAGAGTCACTGCAAGACTTGTAATGCTCAACACCCTGTGGCATATTTTAGCATCTCAATTCACAATGAAAACATGAGCATCCCTGCCCCTGCCCAGACTCCCTGTTTTTAGAACATTGCACTTTCAGGTTCTCCTGGTCACTTCCTGGTTCCTATGAATCTTACTCCTTTGTTTATGTGTTGTAACACCTATGCTACTCCTCCTGAGAATGTCCTTGGTTTTCTCTTGTGGTAAAACTGTGCGAGCTGGGTTTTATGCAGAACATGCTTTCTCATTAGATGAACGGAACCTGCAAGTAGAAACTTTGCATAATGTGCTAAGTAGGAAGATTACTATTGACTTGGAAAGTGCGGACAAAATCTGGGTAGAATCAAATACGAGTGACTGATAGGAAATATGTCCACGGCGATTCATTCACGTCCTTTGCTGCTTTCCAGGGATGTGTCTTCGATTTTCAGTACCTTCCAACCGTCAGGACCTGGGACACCACTTCTGCTACTTCTCAGCCTATACCAGTGCAGAGTCCTCATCTACTCTGTCTTGCAGCTGAGGCAGGCATGCCCTTCTCACTGCACTATCTTACCTAAACATCAAGCCGCCAGTGGTTCTCATTTTCTTGTGGCTTTCGGGTTTATTTTGTTTTGCCAATAGATTTGGATAGGCTGGTCTGTATCCGGATGTGTACTGAAATTAACGGACACTAATGGGCTTTACCAGAACAATTGGCAGCATTATTCTATACAGTATGATGTGACCGGCACTTTTATACCAATTGATTAAAGAAATAATAGCTAAGTTCTTGTTTTTAGAACTTATACAGTTGATCATATGTAATTTAAAAGGATGCTTCTTGTGATTAAAGTATTAATTACAGAATATCTCACTGTGACATTTTCATACATGCATATAATGTTTTTATCATATTGAGTTCACATTTTTATTTCCACTCCAACTGCTAATTCCCTTCTTGATCCACTTCCTAGCTTGTCCCCTTTGCTAAATTCTGGAGAAGCAGGGTCTCATGAAGTGCTCTCTGCAGGTGTAATTATATGCTTACAAATCCTGGATGGACAAATCTTCCTGAGTGTTCCTTCCCATGGCACCATACAAACATGCCAGTTTTTGTGCAGATTTTGTACTGCTAAACACAACTGCTGTGAGACACAGGATACAGGAAAGCATTTTCTTAGGCTTGTGTCCTTCCAAGGTCTTTCACTCTTTGTAAAAATTCTAAATGCTTCCCTTTACTAGATCTGTCAGATAGTCCTGGGGTCACAATGTGTGTAACTTGGAAAAAAATAAACAAATGCAATCACAATACTGTGGTAAGTGAGGTGGCAAAGAAAACGTACATCTATTGTGCCCAAACTAAAAATATGTAGCTCTGCTTAACCAACATATTGTAGAAACTGTGGCAGACAAACCGATAGTCAGAAAATTCCCTTCTTGATCCACTTTGTGAAAGAAAGAATGGACAGATTTATAAAGTATTCAAAATTTAAAATCTCTTTTGATGGGTGGGCAATTTAATGTTTGTAGTGATACAGTAATTATCCTTTCATTTCTTCATGATTTTGGGCTTGGTACCACAGAGGGCCTCTGAAAGACTCTACCCAGCAGGGTATGAAAGCAGATGCTTAGACTCATAGCCAAACTTTGGGCAGAGTGTAGGGAATCTTATGAAAGAAGCAGGAGATAGTAAGACCTGGAGGAGACAGGAGCTCAACAAGAAGAGCAACAGAACCAAAAAATCTGGGCACGGGGGTCTGAGAGTGATACTCCAACCAAGGACAATACATGGAGATAACATAGAACCCCTGCACAGATGTAGCCCATGGCAGCTCAGTGTCCAAGTGTGTACTCTAGTAAGGGAGCAGAGGATGTCTCTGACATGAACTCAATGGCTGGTTCTTTGATCACCTCCCCCTGAGTGGGTAGTAGCCTTGCCATACCACAGAGAAGGACCTGAGAAGCTAATGTCAGAGGAAAGGGTAGGAGGACCTCCCCTATGAGTGGACTGAGGGAGGGGCATGGAGGAAGAAGAGAGAGGGAGGGTGGAATTGGGATGGGACAAAGGAGGGGGCTACAGCCAGAATACAAAGTGAATAAATTGTAATAAAAAAGAAAAATAAAAGAAGAAGAAAAAAAGAAAGAAAATAAGTAGAAGAAAACAAAGAGATGTGTAAGAACATAACAAAGCCTGTAAAACTTGTAAAAACAAGTTTAGATGAGTGTTTCTCAATTTGTGGGTCACATGGCCCCTTTGGGGTTCAAATGATGTTTTTTTCATGGGGGTCAGCTAACACCATAGGAAAACACAGCTACTTACAATTCATAACAGTAGAAAATTATGGTTATGAAATAGCAACAAAAATAATTTTATGATTGGGAGTCACCATAAGGAAAGAAGGATAGGAGCTCTACAAGGACCAAATATATCTGGGCACAGGGTCTTTTCTGAGACTGACACTCAACCAAGGACCATCTATGGATATAACCTAGAACTTCTGCTCGGATGTGGCCTGTGGTAACTCAGTAACCAAGTAGTTTTCCAAAGTAAGGGGAACACGGACTATTTCTAACAGGATCTCAAGGGCAGGCTGTTTGACACCCCCCCCCCCCAGAAGAGGAGCAGTCTGTTAGGCCACAGAGGAGGACTTTGCAGCCAGCCCTGAAGATACCTGATGAAACAGGGTCAGATGAAAGGGGAGGAGGTCCTCCCCTATCAGGGGACTTGGAAAGGGGCAGGGAGGAGACCAGGGAGGGAGTGTGGGGTTGGGGAGGGAATGAGGGAGCGGGATACAGCTGGGACACAGAGTTAACAAAATGTAACTAAAAATAAAAATAAAAAAAAAATTTGCAACATTAAGAAGGTTAAGACTCCCACCATTTGTCTGCAAATTACATGATTTTTTTAATTGCTGAGTAGTACACCATTGTGTAAAAGTACCACAATTAAAGGATCATTCTGAGTGAGGTATCTCAGAAGGAGAAAGACACACATGGTATATACTCACTTATAAGTGGGTATTAGACCTATAAGGCAGGATAAACATACTGTACACCTAAAGAAGACAAACAAGAAAGAGGACCCTGGGTAAGATGATCAATCCTCACTTAGAAAGACAAATAGGAAAGACATTGGTTGTAGTAGAAAACAAGTAAGAGGACGGGAGCCTACCACTGAGGGCCTCTGAAATACTCTACCTAGAAGTGTATCAAAGCAGATACAGAGACTCATAACCAAACCTTCAGCAGAATACAGAGAATCATATGAAAGAAGGGAGAGTTAGTATGACCTGGAGAGGACAGGAGCTCCACGAAGACCAAATATATCTGGGCACAGGGGTCTTTTGTGAGACTATATCTCCAACCAAGGACTGTATATAGATATAACCTAGAATCCCTGCTCAGATGGAGCCCATGGTAGTTCAGTATCCAAGTGGGTACCCTAGTAAGGGGAACAGGGACTATTTCTGACATGAACTCAATGGTTGGCTCTTTGATGTCTCCCCAACCCTGAAGGAGGAGCAGCCCTGCTAGGCCACGGAGGAGGACTTTGCAGCCAGGCCTGAAGATACCTGATAAGCTAGGGTCAGATGAAAGGGAAGAAGTTCCTCCTCTATCAGTGTACGTGGAAAGGAGTAAGAAGAAGATGAGAGAGGGAGGATAGAATGGGAGGGAATGAGGGAGTGGGATACAGCTGGAATACAAAGTTAATAAACTGTAACTAATATTAAAAAAATAAAACTTTAATTAACAAAAAAGCAGTTGAGAATCAGTGGCTTAGAGGGAGAAGCAACCATAACATTGTAACTGTTATAGTGACCAGACCCACAAAGATATTGCTCTTGAATCTTTGGACTTTTAAGAAGTCAAGCAAAGCCATTCATGATATTTCAAAAAAATTTTAAAGACTCATTAGTTCTTATTTAGTTATTAGTGATTAGTGATACACGACTATAGATCATGTATTCTCCCAATTTGAAACATCATCAAAGAAATGTATTTTAAAATTACATAACAATGAAAACGTTTGTCTGAGATCTGTGCCTACATGAAGACTTAGATTCAGCTAAATGCAACTTATATAAGCTAGACTTTATATGTTTAATTATATGCATTCAGATTTCTCAAAATTTTCAGACCATACGTAGGAGATATATGTGTATTGTGAATTTATATTCCTGTTTGTATCTTACATTTATTGTTGTCCAGTTTTCTGTTTTTGTCCACAAGATGTGAGCCTGTTTTTATCTCTGCCCACATAGATCTACAACAATATATCTGATACTTATAGTACAATCTGCTATACATTAAGATCTCTGACTGATAGACAGTTACACAAATAAAAACTGGGCTCATCTTTTGAGGAACTTTAAACAGACAATTATATAATCACAGTATTGTGCTAGAATTTTTTTTTTCATCATTATGTTCTAGAAGACAAAGATTCAGAGGAATATTATATAGGTTGCTATTAAATGTTCTCAGTAAGAGATGGCTAGGCTTTGACTCATAATTGGTACATCATGAAGAACAAATTGCTTCCCCTGAAGTTATGTCAAAAGCAAAGTCTATAAATATCATATATATATATATTTATATATATATAAATATATAAGATATGTAAGAGCTTTTATTTAAGGGTAGTTAGGGAGCCAAACTAGATGATTTAAATGTCCAAGAGTTGAATTGTCAAAGGATGGATATAAGAAAAGCAGGAAAATGCAATTGGGATTTTGTCTTAAACAAGGGCTAGCATGTTTCTACACACTCTGGAGGAAAAATGTTGAGGAAATTCTACTTGAGAGAGTGTGAGTAAACTACTGATTTGACAACTAAAGAAATGTGAGAATATTCTGGATGATGTAACTTTAGTTCCATAGAAGGAAAATTTTAAGGCAATAAATAAAGACAAAAACTGTCATAATTGTGCAGCCAGCGTTCTTAACCATTGAGTCATCCTCATGTCCCTTATTGTAATTTTATATGTGATCTACTCATAATGTTTAATATAAATAAATTTGAAAGAAGAATTTATTTTAAAAGACACATTTGAAATTTAGTAACGGTTTGTAGTATACCCCAAATCGTACAATAAAGAGAGTGTTTAAAGTGAAATCTCTAAGTTACTATTGTTTGTGTGGCAAGATTTTCTATTTATGAAATCATTATAATATTATTTATGCTCACTGATCCTCTAATCACTTCATCTGATGAAGACATAAGATGATTTTTACTTTTTGGCTATTATGAAAACTGCTGATGCACTCTCATGAGAAATGCCTCTTTGAAATCCTTGTTTCTATTACTTTTAAACGCATTGCGCTAAACGAAGTGAGCCGCACTGAGAAAATCAGATCCTCGTTGTTCCCCTTATATGTGGCTTCTGAAAGGGACAAATCCACAGGAATATAAAAGAGAATAGCTACTACCAGGATCTGAAATAACTCAAATATAGGGACTCGTTCGAGGCAGAAAAGTGTTAGCTGTGAAAGTTGAAGCTCTACAGGACCACACGGCACACCTCTATTTAACCACATTACACTATGAACACTATATTTGTGATAGTCTTGTTTTTATGTGTGCTCTTAGCACACTATCTAAAAGCTAAAATGTGTGCTTATGTAGCAATACACACAAAGACAGCATGAAATAAATAACATGAAGCAGTGCTATAAAGATTATGAAGAGACACATGTACTATCATATTCTAGGTATGGGACTTCATATTTGTTCCCCAGTTCCAATTTCTATTATAAATATTTGCCCTTAACATATGCATTATTTTGAAACTGACATATGTTTAGTCTTTTTTATAATACTGATGTTCATCTACTTCAATATTAGTTATTAAAATTTTAATACTTACTTCGTCCTCTCCTATATTAGCTTTTCACTTCGTAGAAGTTAAGAGTGATATGTGCAATGATTTAACTTATGTGCCCTTGTGGCACTAAATAAAGGAGTATTTAAGCGAATGAGCAATGTCAAGTGTGGAGGGTAAGTGCAACAAGCAAAATTTTTATGTTAGCTTTTAAAAAAACAAGAAATAATTTTTTCCCTAAATTATTTCATTGAAAGCTATAGAGCATTTTTGTTCCTAATGAGTAACTTAGTCAAATTCTTTTTTTTTTTCTGAACTTAATCAAATTCATCGTTTTCTTATCTCTTCAATAAGAGATCAACTTCTCCTGAGGGGGTGGAGGAGGGCAGCCTTAACAAGACCACAGAAGAAGCCAGTCCTGATGAGAGCTCTTAGGCTAAGGTCAGATGGAAGGGGAGGAGGTCCTTCCCTATCAGTGGACTTAGAGAGCTGTATGGGAGGAGATGAGGGAGGTAGGTTGGGATTGGGAGGGAATGAGGAAGGGGGCTACAGCTAGGATACAAAGTGAATAAACTGTAATTAACAAAAATCTAAATTAATTAAAAAGAATTTATAACCATATAAATATTTTTAATGAAAATATACAAATAATATGCATGTATTAAATTTTAAAATACTAGAAAGATGTTTATTAACATACACGAGGTATATAGAAATAACTGAATTATCTGACAAATTAAAACAATGAATGGGAATGTGTATAGAGCTACAATTTAAAAAACTGTTTTGAGTGAGTCCACTAGGATTTGCACTATGAAAATATACTTGTTCCTCAAATGTTACAGTTTGAATTAGTATTCTGATGTCTTTAATTTCATGCTGAGTTATATAGCAGCTTCTTCTGTGAAGACAAAGATTGGAAAAAAAAAACAATAGGAGCCCTAAAGCCCACAATGGTAAGAACAATGTAAGGATCCATTTATGTGAGCCTCAAATGAAAAGAGGAGTGATGAATTACAGAAGAAATAATAATGATGAAGAAATAATAATGAAATTTCTTTCTGTACAGAGTAACTTTTCAATCTTTTTTGGATTTTTGAATTGAAGCCCTGACCATGTGAGAGGGTTGAAGTTTGGACACACAAGCTCTTGAAGAGGGAGAATAAGCCATGCCTTTGCCACACTAGTCCCCTCAGCCGACATACACAGTCACAGTGAGGTGAGGCTGAGACAGGTCAATGACAGTGGTGCTCATCCTCTACTGTGGTCTTTTCATGAACTGCTGAAGAATTTTCATCTTATGTTTCAGAAGATTGGAATCAAATCCTAACCTTTACTATGTGGTTGCAGGAGAAATAAACCTCCTTGACCATGGCGGAGTCTTTAGTCTCTAGACTGTATTTTATTGAGTCCTCTTATGCTTCACCTAGATTCTTTCATTTCCTTGGGTCGCTGATCTAGAAAAAAAACAAAACAAAACAAAACAAAACAAAAAAAAAAAAAACAACAAAAAAAACAACCCTTTATCTTGGAATTTATCATATATTCAAGTACTTAGAGGTGGGATAGAGCTATGGAGCATATTTTGTATAAGTATGTCACATTTACTTTACTTGAATATATTTGAAGTCCAGTTATCAGTAAATTAATAGAGAAGTGTCCTATTATCTGAGAAAGGAGATGTTTTCTTTAAGTGTGTGTATGTGCCTATTGACCTCTTATCTATCTATCTATCTATCTATCTATCTATCTATCTATCTATCTATCTATCTATCTATCATCTATTAACTATCCATTATCTATGTATACATCTATTAGGCGTATACATATGCAATATTTTTTTATATTTTCTCAAAAATGTGTGAAATCATTTTATTGGGATTTTTATTGTTTATGTTTTTGAGAGTATTTATCTTAATATGTAGCGATGTAAATGGAATTACATCAATTTAACCCTCGTTTTTCTTCGCCAAGTTCCTAACAGCTACTAGTTTCTGACTCACCCACCCCGTAATTTCAAGTAGAAAACCTCTTGTTCTTTAATTATTTTTGCTGTATATACATATATAAATGCATGTGTATGCATACACACACATATGCATTCTTCTGAGAATGTTTTTGTTTCTAAGTTTATGATGTCAAGGCTGACCACTTTATTAGACAGGCAATAATGTTGCTCATATCTGGAAATGGAACGTTATTCTCCTAGCAGTCATTAGCTTTCTGTAGTTCTTTTTTAAAGAATGTTTGTGGATAACCCACCCCAACGGATACATCTCTATCATAGTTCCTGGCACTATAGGTTGGAAAGCAACATGGAAGAATTAGCAGAAAAAGATTGTAAGAGTTAAGATAACAGAAAGTCTGCTGTGAAGCACTCTGTCCTGGGATGGGTTACGTAAGCAATGGTAACATCATGGGTATGTTAATGTCCTTTTTTAATAAAAAAAAAAAACCTCTCACTGTGTGTGATGGTGTATCAACAGCCATAATCTCCTGCTTAGAACCACTCCTTATTTTCTGGAATGATAAGCATGTACAGTCCAACCTGTTAAAGTATTTTAAATCAATGTTGCATCCGGAAATGCATCTCAGTGATAATGGAATCCTCAAGTGATATAACGTATTACTGTGGCGGCTTCTCTCATTTATCTAGAGAATCCTGAGGTATGTAGTCTACCATAGAGTCTGAGTGCAGGGGTCTCTCAGAACGCTATCTAAATTAGCAGAGGTGACACTCTTGTAGCATATTTAATGAACACATTTTGGAAGTTATAAGAAACAGCTATGGAGAAAAGAGGATAAAATGGCAGGGTGTGAAGGCACAAAACATGGTTGAGTAATGGAGTGCTTCATGTCATGTATAAACCTGAAATTTAAACATTAGGATGATCTGAATTTGAAGAGAATATTGAGATACAAATACTGAGATTTCACCTCTTTGCTCCTCTAAATCTGATATTTCAAAACTAGCTCTTTTGGTTATACTGTAATAGTTATTTACTTCTCTGCCTCGTTTTGATCATCGCAGGCAATGGGACAACCAAAAGAAAGAACCTCAAAGGATGATCAGTTATATAAAAAGCACACAGGCAAAATTAGAATGGATTATAGTATGCATATCAATTTGTTTTCTTTTAATACGATACAGTGTTCATACAGAAAGCAATTTTGAGAAGAAAGGGATTATTGTAGCTTACAGTTTGAAATCCATTCCATCCTGGGGAAAGACATAGCAGCAGCACAGAAGGTAGGGGGGAAGGGAGAGGAAGTTGTTTGGACACATTGCCTCCAGATTCAGGAAACAAAAAGAGATAAATGCATGCTTAGTTCAGATCCCTTTCTCCACACACACAAAATACAATATTCCATATTGGGAATGGTGCCATTCATACTGGGCAGGTCTTCCCACCTCAGTCAAGGCAGTCAAGTTAACCAGATAATCTCCTATGGACAGGCCTTGCATCCATATTCCAGAGGATTATAGATCCTGACAGGAGTAGACGATGGCTGAGTGATGGTAAGGAATCGTCTTAGTCCATGTTCTACTTCTGTGAATAGATATCATGACCATGGCAACTCTAATAAAAGAATATATTTAACTTGGGTTTCTCTACAGTTTCAGAGGTTTAGTCAATTATCATCATGGTGGGTAGGCTTATTATAATGGCAGAGAGCATGATGGCACACACACACAGCAAGGAACTGGAGTAGTAGCTGAGAGAGGCTTTTCAGGTATGAATTTATTTTAAAAGTTAATGAAGATATAGGTATGCATGTTAAAATTGGCAAGTTCTATTTGATATACTACCTATTTTTTACTTATGGTTCTGAGTGTCAGTGAAAGAATTTTCAATATTCAAATATTGTATGCTACAAGCTTTTATTATTAAGTAAAATAAATAAAACTAATACAATTCTTTAAAAGTTAATTTTATCAAGCACTGAGAAATACTACAAAGCTCCAACCTTACAAGGCTATCACTCAAGCTGATTAATATCATATTTTCTCTCACAAGTGGAATCATGTCACTATAATTCAATGATACCAATGAAAAAGTAATAGCTAAAGTGAAATTTTTGACAACTGGCAATATAGTTAGATCTTATAGATCATTTCTGTTATGTTTTGTCAAAGAATCTTAAATTTTTCCCTATCTTAACTTTCACAAACACAAATAATAGATCTCTTTCCATAGTCTCTGTAATAATATTTGCAGTAAATTTAATTTATAACACTGTACCAAGTACCCAGTGCTGCATTGTCATTGAGATTATTGAAATGATAGTTCTACTAGATAATCTATCAATCCAAATGGCAGAACTTGGGACCAATCTCGTCTATATTAAAATTACCTTCCCTGTATGAAACCTATAATTCTTTGCCTTTCCTTCACAACTTTGCCTCTGTTTTCAGTTTTATGAATAATTGCTTTGCTACTGATCAAAAACAAATTCTACTATGCTATATACACTATCATTGATCACAATGTACACTAATGTATGAATAAAATTATGTTTATATTTCAGGATAAAACTGACACCTCTGTAATAAGACCTCATACAGGATCTACTACATTGGTCTCCTTCTATCTGGGGAGGGAGATAATATGGGCTTTCTTATACTCAGGATTTGGGCCAACAAATAAAACACTGGTGAGTTGCAAGCCTTATTTTTTTTTCAGTATCTTGTGCTTCTGTTTGTTCATACGATAATAAGAGGTCTTACGACCAATTAGAGCTTTATCTCAGACTGCAGATTCAGAACAACTGTCCATTCCACTGTTCATGATTTTATGAAACGATGTGGTTCCCTTTTTCTAGAGTGATACAAGATAAGGTATACAAAATTGTAGAGATATTCTGTTAATATTTAAAATGCTAGCGTGGCTGGGAACAAGAAATTGGACTTTCAGTTTATTTCCTCTGCAGAAGCATCACTGTTGTTGAGTCTTACAAATTGTTACAAAGAGCAGAGCTATGCACCTGAATCTCTCGGGAATTTCTTTTCAGAATACTTTGAAATTCTATAAAACCCCAACTACAATTAAAATGAGGCTGCAACATTTACTCCAAAGAAGTCACTTTAAACACAAAAACAAACAAGCAAAATAATCAAAAACTGATTACCACTGGAAATAAAAATGCCTTTGAAGACTACATCAATAAACATGCTAACTTGGAAGAGGAAAAGCTCTGGAAACCTCAACCCTAGACAAGGAATTACAGGCAACGAAGGAATGTCGATAGCAAAAGAAATAGTCTTTCCCAATAAAGAACACACCAATGGGTTATTCAGTATCAAATGTTCAGCTGGTAATGTGTGTGTATATATATACACACTGAATATATATATATATATACACACACATTACCAGCTAAATATATATACATATATGTATCATTATATGAAGGACTGAGTTTGTATTCATATATTCAGAAATGTATGAAAACATATACATACATGTACTTATTATATATGTAACAATAAAGAAAATTAGATCATTATTTTGAAAGATAATGGAGGATGCAGTGAGGTTAAAAGGGAACAAAGAAAAGGGGAAAATGTAATGAAACTTTGACTTTGAAAATAAGCAATTATTTTTAAGAAAAGGTTTTCCAACAATATAGTAGTTTAAATAAACATAAGAACCACATAAGATTTGTGAATTTAAGCAACTGCTGAAATAAATGGTAGCATGGATTTAGACATGCCAAGTACAAGAACTTACATTCTTATCATTGGAAAGTTAGGGATGAAAAGAATATGAGAAGTCATCTCAGTAACTTGTGTTCTGTATCACAGCACATAGCTGGATCTACAAAACACCAAATAGTCGTTCTTTTGTAGGATAAACCAAAGCATATGGTTGTGGTTGTCAGTGTTTATCAAAGAAAGATTGTCATTAAATTTAAAGTTTTTTTTTTTAACAGCTTAATCTGTTGTAAGAAATATCACACCAGGGGAAAGATCTGTAAATACCTGATTAGGGCAGAGGCTGTCTCCAGCTCTGCATAGGTGTTGGGGTGCGTTGTGTGACTGTGTCTCTGGATATTTGATTACTGGTTGCTAAACCTGCAGAGAGCTAAGTACTAGCCTCCTAGCTGGATCTTGGTATTGATACTTTTATGGTCCAATACTGGTCTTATATTTTGTAAACATTTGTCCATCCTCACTTGTCTATTAGATGTAAAAAAGAGCTGGCAGCCAATGGATGGGCAGGAAGAGGAGAGTGAAACTTCTGGGAAAGAAAGGATCTCTGGGGGAAAAAAAGAGGAGGAGGAGAGGGAAGAGGAGAAAGAAGAAGAAAAAAAAGAAAAGAGGCAGGAGATTTGACAGCAGGGCACTGAGGTGAACACTCAGATGTGAACAAGAGCAGAAAAGTAGAGCTGGCCACGTGATGTGATTTAGTGCCAGGATTTTAAGGTTAAGCTAAAATCTGGCTGGGAATTTGCCCAGTTAAAACGCCTAAGCTTTAAAATACCGAATAGCTGCCATGGGCTACATCTCTTCTGTGACATTATCTGTACCACTGCTGGTAGGTGCGAAAGTCCTGCTATACACAGGGTGAAAAGAAGAAAATAATGACTAAAATTTTCATTCAGTAACATTTGTATGTTCAGAGGGACTTTGCCCCTGCACAGCTGAAAATTATTAAGCGAAACTTTACTTTCCCTAACACAGAAAAAAATTGAATCAACTGTCCACAAAATGATTATTTTCTGTTTCTTTTCAAACTAATTATATTTTTCAAATAGATAATTGGGTCCATTGTGAAAATCAAAGCAATATTAAAAAAATCAAAAAGTTCTGCTTTTTAATATTATTCAAATATTATCTATATTACTGTATGTGGTATGTAAAGATATAATAGTCATACTGTATATCATCCATTTTTAAGTTGACCAACATCAAAATCTAGTTACTTTCTTCCATTCCAGCCTTATAAATTTTAGAACCGCACATATTTTCAAAATTGCCTCCACATTCATCAAACATCTGAGTTCAATCAATCCCAAGTCTGCCACTGGGATCTTCTGCACTGACACTCTGAACCACAGACTTGTCATCTCTCTCTTCAATAACATTTAAAACTTGGATGCTATGAAACGAATTTTAATCATGTTACTTCTGGTTATTGACATCTTGGTTTGCATATAGTAATCGAGAGGCATCAGGCTGTAGCACAGCACTTACGTTCTGCGCTACAGGAGAGCCTGTGCCCCAAAAGCCACAGGTGTGTGTGTTTATCAGGCCTGGCTCCTGTTTCACGTTCTACTTGTTTAAAGATATCTGTAGGTCACTAGGAAATACATGTTCTGGGTAAATATAGTTCTTCACTTTGCAATAAAATTATACTAATGATGCATACACATCTTCAACTGTAGGTCCACATAAGGCTTCTAAGGAGAAGTCAGAAGGTGACACAGGACAGAAAACACCATAGCACTGATAACCACAATTCTTTTCAGGCTACTGTATCAGAAAAAAAAAAGTTTTAATTATTTTTTTAAGTTCACTTGAAACAGCAATTTGAGGACAGTTTACAAAATAAATTTGATATCTTTTTATGAATTTAACACCTTTCATCCATGCCTCCATGAGTTTTTTTTTTTCCTCTGAATGTGGGATTCTGCTTTTAATCACAGAACCATGAATATCTTCTCCTAAAATTTATGGATATTTCAGCACAATTTGCTTCAGACTATGGGCTTCTGTATTTCTTGTCCTTTGCTGGAGGAGGCAGCTTCTTTGAGGATCGATGGATAAGTCACTGAGCTATGAGTATTATTATGTCATCAGGAGCCATTTTATTCTTACTTTTTTTTAAAGACCGGTACTAATACATACATACATATATATATATATATATATATATATATATATATATATATATATATATATATATATGTATATGTATATGTTTTTACCCTAGTCTCTAGGATATCTAGTCTTAGACTTTTTTATTTTTTGTCACCCAAGCAATGTCAGATGTAAATTACATCTCATGGAGCAGGGCCTTAAGTACAATCAATAATTGGTTGGTTGTTCCCATAAGCTTTGTCCCACCATTGCACTAGCATATCTTACAGGCAAGACACCATGAAAACCAAAGGGTGTGTGGCTGGTTTGGTGTCTACATTTGCCTTTGGTGTGCAGATTCCCCTCCTGTAAAATGATTCTATCACGTAGGGGAGAATACTCTCTATAGGCACCTTCACTTCTCCATGTTTTGTATAGGGGTTGTCTTTGGCAATGGCACCTTGCTGTCACTTTGTGTCAAACAAATTTATAGTTTTGTCAGCAGCCGCTGTAATTTGGGGATTCCCATGCATCCCCTTTTGCCAACAAGTCAATTATTTGTTACTTAATCCTAGGGGAGGGGCATAGGGGGAGAAGAGGGAGGGAGGGTATGATTGGGATGAGATGACGGAGGGGGCAACAGCCAGGATAAAAATTAAATAAACTGTAATAAATGATAATAATAATAATAATAAAATAAAATAAGTTAGAGCAGAGATTGAGAGAATGTTCAGTCAATACCTGGCCCAAACTTAGACCCACCACATGGAAGAGAGCCAATGCCTGACACTATTAATGATCCTCTGCATTGCCTGTAGACAGGAGCCTGTCATAGCTGTTCTCTGAGAAGCTTCACTCAGCAGTGGATGGAAGCAGATGATGAGACACACAGCCAAGCACAAATTAGAAAGGAAGAAGTCAAAGTATCACTATTTGCAGATGATATGGTAGCATATATGAGTGACTCCAAAACTTCAACCAGAGAACTTCTTCAGCTGATAAATACTTTCAGCAAAGAAGCTGGATACAAAATTAACTCAAAAAAAAAAAAAAAAAAAAAAAAAAAACAACAAAAAAAAAAAACCAGTAGCCCCCTGCATTAGGCTCCTGTCCTGTTACTTGTTTTCTCCTACATCCAACACCCATCCCATTTGTCTTTCTAACTGAGGACTGGTCATCTTACCCTGGGTCTTCTTCCTTGTTTATCTTCTTTAGGTGTATAGATTTCATTATGCTTATCATATCTTATAGGTCTATATAAGTGAGTATATGCCATGTGTGTCTTTCTCCTTCTGGGATACCTCACTCAGAATAATCTTTTCTAGATCCCACCATTTGCCTGCAAATTTCATGATTTCCTCATTTTGGTACCTGATAAAACAGGGTCAGATGAAAGGGGAGGAGGTCCTCCCCTATAAGTGGACTTGGAAAAGGGCAGGGAGGAGATGGGGAGGGATTAGAAGGGAATGAGGAGGGAGATACAGCTGAGATACAGAGTTAATAAAATGTAACTAATAATAAAAATAAATAAAAATCAGTAGCCCACCTGTATATGAAAGATAAAAGGGTGGAGAAAGAAATTAGGGAAACTACAACTTTCACAATAGCCAAAAATAACATAAAGTACCTTGGTGTAACTCTAACCAAGCAAGTAAAAACTTATTTAAAAAAAAAAAAAACTTCAAGTCTCTGAAGAAAGAAATTGAAGAAGATATCAGAAGATTGAAATATCTCCCATGTTAATGGATTGGTAGGATTAACACAGTGAAAATGCTCATCTTGCCAAAAACAATCTACAGATCCAAAGCAATTTCCATCAAAATACCAACACAACTCTTGAAAGAACAATTCTCACCTTCATATGGAAAAAAAAAAAGCCAAAAATTGGTAAAACAATCCTGTACAACAGGATCATCTGGAGGTATCTCCATCCTTCATTTCAAGCTGTACTACAGAACAATAGTAACAAAAACTGCATGGTACTGGCATAGAAACAGAATGGTGGATAAATGGAATCAAATAGAAGACACAGAAATAAACCCACACACCTATGGATACTTGATTTCTTAGAAAGAAGCCAAAACCATTCAATGGAAAAAAGATAGCATCTTCAACAAACAGTGCTGGTCTAACCGGATGAATAAATGTAGAAAAATGCAAATAGATCCACATTTATCATCCTGCACAAAACTAAAGTTCAAGTGGATCAAAGACCTCAACATAAAACCAGACACAATAAATCTGTTAGAAGAAAAAGTGGGGCACAGGTGGGAGGGATCAGATGTCTGGCTGCTAGAGTAGAGGGACCATGGATCTGGGGCTCTGCATGCACTTACTTGAAGGAGCCCACACTTGCTCTTAGGCCTACGTGGAAAGCACAGGGGTTCCCCTGGTTCTCTACTCTCAAATTTGTGTCCTCAAGTGCCAATGAAAATATAGGAGATCTGTCAGCTCAGTGGTGTCCATTGGCCACCAGGGAAGGAGAGCTGTACTTGGAGCCGCTGCCTCTGCTGTCTCCATCACTGAGCAGGGATACTCCTGCTTGGGGCAGGGTCACCCACCAGAGCTGCTGAGCTGGGAGGCCCTTACTGCTGCTGCCTCTGCCTTCTCAGTCACTGAGCACAGAGGCTTGCGCTTGGGGCTACCACCACCACCTCAACTGAGCAGGGACAATGCTAGGGGCAACTGTCACTACCTTCTGCCTCAGCTGAGCCAGGAGGCCCATGCTTAGGGCAAGGGGAAGTGAAGGAGGGTCAAATTTTTGCCACTCTCTGGCCCTGGAGACATTCAAGGGTCGCCTGGATCCAAACTGTCCCAGCTCACAGGGGATCCCCTTTCTCCCAGGAAGCCCCAGTGTCGATGTCTGGCTTCAGCCTCTCTTCCTCTCACCAATTTCAGAGTTTCGGACCCTGTGCCACTCAGATATGGTGTGAGCTATTCGCTGCCATCTTGGATCCCCGAGAATTATTTTTAAACAGTACTATTTCAGTTAAGTATCAAATCCCACAAAAATGACACCTATAAAGGACAAAACACTTTCTCACATCATAGCAGGTTTTGGACAAGGAACACTTTTTTTCTGTAGCATTTTTTTTTAATTTTAATTAATTACACTTTATTCACTTTGTATCCCCCTGTGACCCCCTCCTTCCTTCTCTCCCAATCCCACCCTCCCTCCCCCTTCCCTCTGATCCTAGTCTATCAGGTCTCATCAGGAGTGACTGCATTGTCTTCTTCTGTGGCCTGGTAAGGTTGCTTCCCCCTCAGGGGGAGGTGTTCAAAGAACAGGCCAATCAGTTCAGGACAAGGAACACTTTTAAAATATGAAACGAAAGCCTGCGAAGAGAAATCAATTGTTAAAGTTATTGGACAAATATGAGTATCTGAGTTCAAACCCAAGGAAACACCTAAGGGTAGTTGCTGAGAAAGATACTTACTGCCCTAAAGCTCAGGAGGCAGAAACAGTAGGATCCCAAAGGCTTCCTGCTCACCCAGTCTAACAAAAACAATGGTCTCAGTAACCAATTGGCTTCCCATAGTGAGGGGAACAAGGACTATTTCTAACAGGAACTCAATGACTGGCTCTTTGGCCTCCCCACCCCCCAAGGGAGGAGCAGTCCTGTTAGGCCACAGAGGAGAGCTTTGCAGCCAGTCCTGAAGATACCTGATAAAACAGGATCAGATGAATGGGGAGGAGGTCCCCCCTATCAGTGGACTTGGCAAGGGGCACGGTGGAGATGAGGGAGTGAGGGAGGGACTGGGAGGGAATGAGGGATCGGGACACGGTTGGGATACAGAGTTAATAAAATGTAACTGATAAGAAAAAAAATAAAATTCAAAAAAAAAAAAAGAAAAAAAGAGAAAAAACAATGGTCTCCACTTTTGTGAGAGATCCTATCTCACAAAAGGTGAAATACTTCATTTACCTCAAGGAATAATCTGTTATAGACCTCTTGCCTCTTCACTACATCGATATACGTAAACATGGACTTGTGCACACATGCACACACAAACATGAATGAACAAACATATGAACACACCTGACAAGACACATGTATAAACACATACATGCATGTTTCAAATATCTACAATACTGTAATCCATAAACACTTATTAAATTTACTGTTTCAGCACTTGCTTCTGTCACAAAGACACCAACCGTCAGTGTCACCACCTTAATGAAATCATGCTCTGACTCAAGAGCTCAGAAATAGGCAGAGCAATGACTTTGTACCACAGGAAACCATATTCCGCTCACTACAGGGTATTTTTAACTCTTACATCATTTTATTGCAAGGTGGTCTCATCAAGATAGGGGCTGACTTTCACTGTAATGTGCAACTTGCCACTCAGAAACGGAATTACTACTTGTCAAAGCTATTAAGCTAACACTATAAAAGACAAGACAGTGCAAATATATTGCATTGGAAATAGAAGTGGTTTCTGTCTCCCAGTTGGCCACATTTTCAAGTCATTAAAAGGAAGTGACTCATTGAGTCAGTTTCATCATCATACTGTAAAAGCATAATGGAATCTGCTATTCTGCAGGCTGTTGGATGAAGGACTTGGATAACATATGTTAAAATATTCTGTTTTCTGGGCGAGAGGGATGGAATGATGATGTTTCACCCGATAAGAACAATGGTTCTTCTTTCAGTGGCCCCATGGTTAATTCCCAGTTTCTCACAGCCATCTGTAACTCCAATCCCAAGGGATCTAACACTCTTTGTTGCCCTCTTTGGTTACAACAAGTGCAAGTGGGGCACCCCCCATATATATATATATATATATATATATATATATATATATATATATATATATATATATATGCAGGTTAAAACACCTATCCACACAAATTATATGAATGAATAAATAATTTTAAAAAGTATTTTGTGGTATGCAAAAGAAATGCATAGAATATAGGATTTTAATGTGTTGGTGAGACAAATGTATCATTCCTGGTGCTGAAAGTTGTAGGAAATCCAGACCATCTTAAAAAGTAAAGCTGTACAACACTAGAGCTGAAAAGCTCTTTAAAAGGCCTTTATGAAATTTTCATCTGCCAATATTGAAACTGCACATACATGAACTTAGAGAAACAATAATCATCAAAATTCATGTTTATGGGCTATTGAAGAAGAGCTTGAAGTATTCTTTCCTCTGTTGCCTTCCTCACATAATTATGTCTTAAAATTTGTTAGTTAACAGTCATTTTATGACTTCTCAATCTAAATCGTAATCATGTATAACTTATGTAGATCAGTTCTCAAAACATTTTAGGTGCACTTTAAATAATGATAAACTGAGGTCAAGGAGATATGTTAGCAGTTATGAGCACTTAATGTTTCTTCAGAAAGCAAATTCAGTTCCCAGCATCCATTTGGGGACAGACTGCTCACAACCGCCTGTAGAGCCGACCACAGGAAGCAAATAGCACAGGCGGCATCTATAAGCACTGCACTCATGTGGACTGCCACCATACACACAGCAGGACCTTCAGAATAAGTGGATGCTCTGAAAGGTCAGGATACATCTTGGATGATCTTTTAAAATAATGAATCAATGTACATTTCATGACTGAGAGGTGAGAACCATGTGAATAAAGACCGAATAGCTAAAGAAAAATTAAAATAAAAATGGGCTAGAAATTGGGTATGTCCAAAATAGGAAATAAAGGCAATCTGTGAATTGTTATTTTTTTTACTTTAAATTTTTTATTTTTAAAATTTTAATTATTTATTTATTACAGTTTAGTCACTTTGTATTCCAGCTGTAGCCTCCTACCTCAGCCCCTCCCAATCACACCCTTTCTCCCTCACCTCCTCCCATTACCCTCCCCCAGTCCACTGATAGGGGAGGTCTTCCTCTCCTTCCATCTGACTCTAGCCTATCAGGTCTCATCAAGACTGGCTGCATTGTCTTCCTCTGTGGTGTGGTAAGGCTGGTTCCTCCTCAGGAGGAGGTGATTAAAGAGCCAATCACTGAGTTCATGTCAGAGACAGTCACTGATCCCATTACTATGGAACCCACTTGGACACTGAGCTCCCATAGGCTACATCTGTGCAGGGGTTCTAGGTTATCTCCATGCATGGTCCTCAGTTGGAGTATCAGTCACAGAAAAGACTCCTGTGTCCAGATTTTTGGGTTTTTTTGCTCTCTTTGTGGGTCCCTTCCAGGTCTTTCTAGCTCACCCTTCTTTCATAATATTTCCTGCACTGTGCCCAAAGTTTAGCTATGAGTCTTAGCATCTGCTTTGATGCACTGTGAGGTAGAGTCTTTCAGAGGCCCTCTATGGTAGGCTCCTGTCCTGTTCCATTTTCTCCCTCTTCTGATGTCCACCCAATTTGCCTTCCTATGTGAGTATTTATCATCTTACCCAGGGTCCTCCTTCCTGCTTAGCTTCTTTAGGTATACAAATTTTAATATGTTTATCCTATATTTTATGTCTAATATCCACGGATATACCATGTGTGTCTTTCTGCTTCTAGGATACCTCACTCAGGATAATTTTTTTCTAGTTCCCACCATTTGCCTGCAAATTTCATGATTTCCTTGTTTTTAATTGTTGAGTAGTATTCCATTATAAAAATGTTTTCCATATAAAAATTTCTCTATCCATTCCTCAGTTGAGGGACATCTGTAATATTTAAGGCTGATAAAATATTAAATGATTTCAAAATCTCTTGCTAGGCACTGAGATCTTTTGTAAACACATTTAAGAGTCATTTAAGAAGGATTTAGAAAATATCACAAGTAAGATTTTTACTCAACACAGGTATACACCATACACTGATCATGCCAAGATAATTAGCATTCACACAGAACTCCATATATAATAAAAATTAATTAAAATACTTAAAGCAACTCACAATGTTAAATTTTTATGTGCATATTCATTGCATAATGTATTATATTACACAAATATATAATTTTATTTATTCTATTTTGTGTGTGAGAAAGAGGAAGAAAGAGAGAGAGAAAACCATATCAGTTGTATGAAGATCTAAGAACCACTTTGCAGAGTTAGTTTTCTCTTTCCAGCTTGATGAGGAGGAGTCTCTCTTGTTGCTTTTTCTGCCATGTTTCATTCTCCAGTTTACCTGGCTCACAATCTTCTGGATAATTTTTATACCTCTGCCTCCAATATTACTGTAAGGATGTTGGAATTAGAATTAAATATCATTCTATCTTGCTTTCCCCAGAGGTTGTTCAATGTCAGTTATAAAGCTTGTGCTTGGCAAGATTTTTTTATCCAACAAGCCATTTCTGTTGCCTGCAGTATATATTGTAATTAGATTGTATTCTTCCTATTCCCTCCTGACATTTAGTTCTATGAGAATAATTATAAAATATTCAATTACATATAAAATGTATCATTAACACATAGTTTTGTTTTTAAAACAAACCCTCCTTAGAGTTGATAGATATATTTATTTCACCTCTGTGTGGCTATATAAACACATGAATTTCATTGATTATTTCAAAAATGCTTATAAAATTAACAATGAAAATGGTGGCTTTTCTTTCTACTTAAACTATGCCCAGATCATCTAGAGGGATATCTTTTCTATGCCATCCTACAATCTTTCCTTGGTGTGAGCCAATAATTACAATTTAGTGTTCTTCTTGCTGGGTGCGGTGGCACACACTTGTAATCCCAGCACTCTGGAGGCTCAGGCAGGCAGAGCTCTGTGAGTTCAAGGCCAGCCTGGTCTACAAACAGCCAGGGCTATGCAGAGAAACCCTGTGTCGAGAAACCAAAAGAAAGAAAGAATTTACAATTTAGTGTTCTTGATTCCCCTGTTTCCTTTAGACTCTATTACACAGGCATGCATTCTAACACGGTGCTAAGACTTAACTTGCACATTTTGAACAATTGGTAAAGCGTGTGCTGTATGCATTGTCTCATTAATAGCTTGTCAATAAGATCTGCAGCCTTCCTTGTTACTGTTAATATAATTTTATCTTTTTAACTACATCAAAGTACCTATTGCGTGGATCCTGTGGTCGTGACTATTAAGCTTTAAAATATAAAGAAAGAGAAAGGAAGGAAGGAAGGAAGGAAGGAAGGAAGGAAGGAAGGAAGGAAGGAA
>NW_026587216.1:20667331-20761021 GCF_907164565.1 Psammomys obesus
GAAGGAAGGAAGGAAGGAAGGAAGGAAGGAAGGAAGGAAGGAAGGAAAGAAAGAAAGAAAGAAAGAAAGAAAGAAAGAAAGAAAGAAAGAAAGAAAGAAAGAAAAAAGGGAAAGAGGATGTTGGAGAAGTGACATAGAAACTGAAGTGCTATCAAGCTAGCCAGGGGGCCCAGGGCTGGATACCCAGATCTCAAGCAGATGATCAGTGAGGATGGCACCAGTGTGTTTTTTGTTTTGCTGTATTCCTGTAATATTTCTGTATTCCTGTATTTCTGTATTCCTATATTTCTGGCTACAGAGAGAGAGACAGAATCTCTGGAGCACACTGGCTATCCAGTGAGCATACTTGCCAGGTTGATCTTGATGGTTAGACTCTTCCTCAACAAGAAAAAGAAGAGCATTTGAGAAAGAGTTATATCCACCCTGGGCCAACAAAGTGATTGCATACTGTTACACACATCTGGACACATGTACCAATATGCCAATGTGCTTATAATCCACAAACAAGTCTATGAAAAAAAAAAAGAAGAAGAAGAAGAAAATCCAAATGGAAGTACTCATGCTCTCATGGAGCTTTTGTTATGTATTTTAAAAAATATTTTCTATCACTGCAACAAAAATTAAGATAGTTCAGTATGGTAATGTTTGGCTTCATGTCATTAACAAAGGTCCTTGACATGAGGTTTTGCTTAGTTGTTGATTAAGAATCCGTACCTTTTGTAAAGTATTCTATGAAAGTTGGTATGGTTATTTAAAGTTAAGTAACTGTGTTATTACGAGATCTTTGGCTATGTGTAGAGACAAACTCCAAAAAGGAGATAATTTAATTACTCAGATATGTCTCAGTAACTAGACTTCATCATCAAAAGCTTTGAAGGTGTTCTGGAAATAGCTCTTTTGGAAAACATTCAGACATTATAGGATTGGTGGCTGTGTGTTAAAATTAATTGAGTAATTGCCACAATTTTTCAATTTATTTTTGTATGGAAATCCAAATCGTCCTTTAAGCTTTATTAAAAAATAGCTAAAATATACAACTTTCAATGTAAGAAAAAATATGCTGAAGTTATGTTATTAATATGTCTTAATGGGAAACAAATGGGAACAGCTTGGTTAGTGTCTGCATTGAATTTTTCTTTAACTACACTCTATCACAAAAGCAATAAAAGCAAGCAGAAATGTATGCTAGCCACACACTTTTACAAATATACAGTCTCCTGTTTATTTTAGTCACTTTTCATTTTATAACTGAATGAAACATGCATATAATTTCTAAAATTATATAACTGAAAAGAAATCCAAATCATGCCCAAATATATCCAAAATAACCATAGCTCTTGAAAGCATGTCTGACTGATTTTAAAGGTGCATTATTGCCTGATTTAAAGGCAGACAGGGGCTGTGGGGCCACATTCCCTGACAGAGGGCCTCTTGAGACATCTTTGATCATTCTTTGTGATGCATAAAATATGTCACAGTTGTACTATAAAAGATATCAGCCATCAGGTATGTCTGTCATTTGGTCTTGTAGTATTCTATTGGAAAAATACGGCTTTTCTCTCTAGTACTTGTTTGAGATTAGTGCTCATGAAAACGGAGCCTATTTAGTCTGCATGCAAACACTATTGTACCCTGGTTTCTTTCAAAAGAAAGCAGTCATAAATAAACATGTTAAAAAGAATAGACTTGGTTGATATTTTGTTTCAACAGTCTCCCACTTCACAAGTTGTTCTAAACTGTGTGTTAAGCTGTGTTAACTGTGATTGTGAGTGCTCTAAGCTGAAGCTAAATCTATAAAGTGTTGTTCATTTCTCCAGAGAACAGTTGCTTTCATTTGATCTCTGCTCTGCATGTATCTTTAGTTTACTTTAAAATCTAAACCCATGTTACAAATAATATTTACAACAAAAAGAACAATAGTTGTAAACCCTTCCTTTCAAAATGCTGTATTCTTATTTCTCAGCTCCTTGCATATTTTTCTAATTATATGTGTGTGTGTTGAAATTGGTTTTCTTAACACATTTAAATTAAATAAAGTGTGTTTTCTGTGTTATGACTGTACTATCCATTACATTTATTTTTAAAAAATTTCATAAAATACTTTAAATATTTATTTTCACATTTAAATTAAAATGTATTTGCACTTTCTTTTTTAGATAGCAATAGTGCAGAAGTATTTACTTGGCCAAACTACTTTTAAATTGTGTGTAGAAGTTGGAAATACTTTACTATATAATCAAAGAAATGGTTTTTACCCCCACAGATGAATGTAAACATTGCATGTTTTATTTAGTGAAATTGTCTGTGTGAATATTGGTTTTACAAAAAGAAGCCTTCCTAAAGATCCAGTGGCAGATGACCCTCTTCTAAGGGAACATGGCAATTAAACCCGAACAAATAAGAGAACATCTTAACAGCTTTGAGAACATAAAAGTAGGTGCCAGATACTCTTCATATCGAGTAATTTGGCTACCTCTTTAAAATAAGAAGTCCCAAATTTAACGTATCTATGTTGCAAAATAACTTCTGCTTGCACTTAGAAAAAGCAGCAATTTATTTAATTTATAAATTGGAAAGGAGGGACTTTTTTTTTTTTTTTTAATGGAGGAATAACATACGGTATAACAGACCGGATCGATTAAAGGCCTCCATCTGGCGCAAGTTTAAAAAAGTTGTTGCCATATGTTTGCACAGCACAGCAATACTAACTGTTTCATACTGTCAGCACCTCCAGATCTGCTTTATAAATTGCACTTTGTCTTAATACATCTGTGTGCATAGATCACAAACATTTCGCAGAATTTTATCTATGTTTGCTTGATTGGAAAGCACGCACTATGCGGGAAAAAAACAAAATATTTTTGGATATTCTGATTCAGTGTGAAAGACAGGTAATAAGTTTTAATAATATGAGAGGCAGGGAGACACACACACACAGAGAGAAAGAAAGGCTGGTTTTAAATTATTTCCTCGGTAATGGTTAAATCTTAAATGATTTTTAGTTTATTCTGTAATGATAGTTGCTATTTGAAGATCACTTTTAAAGGGTGTAATAATAATAAAAATGCATTAACAGGAGAGAAGTTTCTATTTTTCCTGCAAATATCAAATCCTGGTACATAAAACATATTCAGTAGTCCTGCTTTTTTAAAGGTAAAATTTCATATAGATTTAAAAAATCAGAATATACATTGCCTTTGGTAAAATAACATATCAGCTTCAAATGAAATTTAGGAATGTTAATCTCTTTTGCAGCTGCTATTTTTGGTTTATGGTATTTTTACAGCTGTTTTTAATTTCTTTTAAGAAATACTAAACCTTTAGGAGAATTCCCATGTGAATAGCCACAGTACAGATAATTGGTTTCATTGCAATTCAGATTATGAACATCATTTTTCAGTTGTTACTTTTCAAACTATATACACGGCTAAATCTGTAAGCCATTTTCTTTATTCAGCTACTATCAAAATGGGACAAAAAAATCAGCTTAAAGCACCACGGAACCATGCTCTTTATCTGATCACTTCTGCTGTTTCAAAATATTTACCTTCATCATAGAACATTAATACAGCCTACACTCTCCAAGCAGATGTAACCTATAATTTTTTATTTGGAAAAGCATAAGAGTATAAATTATGACAATTCTCTCAGAAGTCTGATTATTTAATAAATTTCAGAATTGGCATTATCATGTGATTACTTTTGTACCTAACAACTCTCCTTGATTAATTATTACCACTGATTGTATATCTTCATTTGGAAGCACACTTGCTCTGCAGCCACACCTCTGCCGAGCAGCTTTTAATAGAAGCCACCCTTCCAACGCAGGCCGCAGGGAAAAGTAATTAAATTTAATAGATGCCATCTTTGTTTTATAGCCACCCTCAATTTAAAGCCACAGGGGTAAGTAATTAAATTTAATAGAAGCCATAGCTTTCTAAACAAAGATATACAGTATCAGGTATTCTGAGATATAGAAATGAGACTTGCTCTACCCTAGGCCTGTGAGAGCAGCAGATTTACATGAAGCAATGATAAGAAAAATTCAGTTAAAACATGGTTTCCTGAAGAGATGCAATTGAAAAGGCAGTGAGAGAGGTGGGACTGTGGAATATTCTTGATCGTCCACAGTTTCTCAGACAAATCCTTGCTCCAAGCATGAAAGGTTTCCTTCTAATATCTGTGGAACTGGTCTACTACAGAATGCCTTCAGGAGAACATTGGAAATGGAATGTACATTCTAATTTATTATAGATCTGACTCTTTTTTTTTTTTTACTATTGTCTTTAGTTTGTTTGTTTTTATTTTTGTTTTGTTTTGTGGTTGTTTTAATCATAGAAACAATAATTCTTTCATTACTTTAAGTTGCCAGTATTCAATGACTTGTAGATTCTGGACTGAGGCAATCGTTGCATAGGGATCCAATTCTGGTTTTGCTTTTGGGGTATGGGGATATTTGGCAGGTTGTGGTACATTTTATTTTGATGAAAAATAATAAAAGGAGGCTAATGTGGAATAAAGGAGTACTTAAGATCACAGGGAACTTTGAGGTACTTTCCTGAAAGTAGTTTCTTAATTTTGGCTCTTACATTTTATTATGAGTTTTAACACTTATAAATCCTCAACTTTTGCTTTTCTCTGGAGCATATTTAATCTATGCTTGGCATAAATGGTGCTTCAAAGGTGCATAATCATTTCATAAGGAAAAGACCAGTGTGGCAGCTCAGCAGCTGGCAGCACACACAGTGATATTCTAAGTTCATTGCCTTGAAAAGATAGTTCATAGTCACTGAAAGAAAGGAGAAGAGGAACGCTGAGACGTGGCAGACCAGATGGCATGAGAAAATCTGAGCTGCCTACAGGCATATGGTGCACAGAGAATGTACCAAGAGTGTGCTAATAAGGACATTATTTTAAGTTGTGTGTGGATTAAGGACAACATGGATTTTCTTGGAGAAATGAAAATACAGCCTTTATAGCTTTGTTCATGAGGATAGAAACACAGAGGGTTTATGGCATACCAATTCAGTGACTGCATAGCTGTTAATATTTATGCTGCTAAGTTGTTCATTTTCTGTTCTTAACACATACATAAATTAGAGCATAATGTGTCATTAAAAGTAAGTTTGTAACTAGCAACTGCTATTTACACTAACTCAAAGAGTGCACATGCTTCCTGATTTTAGCATTGAACACTTCAAAATGAAGTGAGCGTCCTCTGACTCTCCTTAGAGACAATGAGCAAATGCAGTCTTTCAGATAGAACGTTACCTCTCTACAGGTAATCTACCATGAAAACTCTCGTCACTAAAGAAACTTGCAGTATGAACATATTTAGTTTGTTTCTTTCATATCATTCAGGTACCTAATAGAGTTTACTTTCAAAGTCCACAATATAATGTTTCAAAATAGTATGACCTTATCAGGCTCTCTTATCATTATCTTCATTTAACCAAAAAAAAAAATCTTTTAAATTTTTATTCTCTCTTTTTTATCATTTATAAAATCAGACTCTGCAATGAGTCTTCTACTTTTCTATCATTTTATCTCGAGAGAATGCTCCTCTTTAGATTATTGAAAAATACATTCACCTGTTTTTTTTTTTTTTTTTTTCTGATTCTCTTGCCCTTGAGGAAAAAACCAATAACTTGTTTCTATTTTCTAAGGTAAGTCTAATAGTATTAGAAAAGGGAAAAAAAAAAACTATATGAAGACTGAGTTCATTGTCATTGCTGGCCTTTCACTTGACTTTGCCGTTGGAACTCACACAAGGCACTGACTTTATGTTAGTTAGTACATTTGGATGATAAAACCAAAGACAATGAGAAGTGCTTAATTTGGATCACAAGACATAACTACTGAACACTATATCAATAATTAGTTTAATTTTACATTTTCAGAGACTCAGAAGTTTCAGGACTGTTTCTAAAGCTCTTGACATATACCTGGTACATCCTAGAAGATCTGGTGAATGGAAAAGGATGGATGGATTTTAGGTTTGTTCCAAACCTACTCTAATTTTGGCAGATGGTCACTTCTAGTGAAATAATTGCCTGTTCATGCCAATTTTTCAATTATTTCTAAAACCTATTGTGCACATGTTTTAACTATTTAGAAATTATAAATATCTAACTCTGAATGGGCAGTTGTTGATTTTCTTTAATGACATTAGAAGTACATAAAAATATGTAAGTAAAAGGAACAGGTATTGTGAGCTTGAAAGTAGCATGTGATGGCATCCCTAGACACACTGTAAGTTCTGCCACTCTCATTATCAGTACAAGGAGCACACACACAATGAGCACTAGCACCTGATTTCCTCAGCTGCCGATGGAGGGAGAGAGACAAGCCGTGGCTCCTTAAAAAATAATGATCGCATCAACACACTGAGCAGTAAAGAAGTTCAAATATCTAAAATGACCTTATTCAAAAGCAAATGACAGCTCTAGTGGGATCACCGTAATCATCTCAATTTAGGAGCGGGGTAGAAGGTGGCAAAAATACAAATATTAGAGAATGCAGAATGGAAATCAGGACAAGAAAAGGATAATGTCATTACCCTCTCCATTAGAGGCAAGGACAAGCTTACGCTAGGAGTGTACTGGCCTGTGGATACCAGTTAGTCAGGTGGCCAGAGAAATGTGGGGTAGCTGTTCTCCCTCCCTAGCTAATGCCCCTGTTTTTGTTTTACATCTTATCTCCACTCCTCTTTCTTCACTTCCTCTTCTTGACTGCTTTTTCTCACTGTATAGAAACATGTGGCCCTGTGCCAATTGTGTATCACTTTAAATATATTACTTTTTTCATTTAACAATTTAATACATACACATCATGTGCTCTGACTAATTTCTCCGCCAAACCATCTCTCATAGCCTTAGCCTCCCCATCATCACGTCCCCCCCAACCTCACAATTGTCACCAGTTACTTTCCCAGGTTCATGACTTTTGGTTTTGTTTCGTGAGCCATTTAATTCAACCAGCGCCATTTGCATGGCCGTTGAATTGGAACTGTCCATTGGTGCCTGAAGGACGTGGAGTAAATTGAGTAAGTCCATAGCAATTAGTTCCTCAGTGATGGGTATGGTCCTATGACTCCCTATTCCATCAATGCCTGAGAACTGATAGGCTTATGCTGAGGCAGGCCCAGCATAAGCATAGAAAACTGCTATACGTTTGTGATTGTGGGAGCTGTGTCATGTCCAGAAAATGTTATTGCAAAGCCCTCCTTCTTTTCCCAGCTTACATGCCTTCAGTCCCCTCTTCTGCAATGTGCTGTAAGCCTTGGGTGATAGGAACATCCGCTGTAGTGCTGGCCACTGCGTTCACTTATTCTCGGGACTTTATGCTTCCAGGCTCCTTCTGCATTCACCAACATTCATTGGGAAGAGAGGTTTTCTAGGTAAGGCTGAGAGATCATTTGTTTTCTGAGTTAACTGTGTTTCTGTTTTTACCTATTTGTCCAGGTAGGATTTCCAGGCACTATGTTAAATAGAAGTGTCAAGTGGACATCCTTGCTCCGTTCTCTAGCTTAACAGAATCTCTTTTTCCCCATTTAATATGCCAATGTCTCTGGCATTCTCAGACAAAAGTTTTTGTAATTTTTATTTTATTTTTATTAATTACAGTTTATTCACTTTGTCTCCCAGCTGTAGCTCCCTTTTGTATCCCTTTCCAATCCCACCTTCCCTCCCTCTTCTTACCCTATGCCTGAACCCCAATCCAATGATAGGGGAGGTCCTCCTCCCCTTCCACCCGACTCTAGTCTACCAGGTCTCATCAGAACTGGCTTCATTGTCTTCCTCTGTGTACTGGTAAGAAATCGTTTATCACATTAAGGTAACTAATTTCTCTAACTACTTTAGGATGCATTTTTAAATCATGAATATCATTGAAATTTATAAAGTTCTTGTCTGTCTCTCTTAGGAATCATCAAGATTTTTGTTCTTGTTCTTTATCCTTTTAATCTGTCTTTTCATTTGAATGCCTGATGCTTTATGAAAGATGTTGAACCTCGTAATACAGAGATAAATGTCTGTAGGGCATCTGAGACATTTAATATGCCATTGATTTTGATTTGCTAGCAATTTGTAAAGAAAGTTTGCATCTTAGTCAACAGTAGTTTTGTCCTTTAGTTTCTTTCTTGTGTCTTTGTCATATTACTAGGATCATGCTTGCCTCTTAAATTAATTCTGCAGTTTACTCATCTGCATTTAAGGAAGGATTTTTCAAGGAATGCTAGTCATTCTTTTTCATGTATTTGGCAATGATTATTGGTGAAGCAATCTAAAAAAATAATTTTCTTTATTGATTTTTTAAGTCCCATCTTTGATCAAAGGTCTCTTCAGATTTTCTCTTTCCTTACAATTCAGACATTGTATAATAAGTATTTGTATAAATTATCTATTTCTTCTGGAAAAAAATTTAAGTATTCAACCTCTAAGAGGGGCTTCTTCAATATATGCTTTTTATACTGTCAGTTATCACATATTTCCCACTTTATCAATTCTTTAAAAACACAAGGGAGGGGGCTACAGCTGGGATACAAAGTGAATAAACTGTAGTATATATAAAAATAAACAAATAAATAAAACAGTTTCCATTCTATTTAATCTAGATATAGGTTTTCAACTTATATAACCATTCTAAAAACTTGCTGCATTTTTGGACCCAATCTTTGTCTAAGATCTATTTTATTTATTTTTTATCTTCTATTTGTGGCTTCTTCTAATAGTCTATAGCATAGCCTCAGTTTCTATTCTTTTTTATTTTCTTTTTCTTTTTTAATTATTTTTATTTTTATTAATTACAGTTTATTCATTTTGTATCCCCCCTGTATCTTCCCCCCTCATCGCCTCCCAATCCCACCCTCCCTGTTCCCCACCTGTGTCCCTCTTGCAGTCCACCAATAAGAGAGGTCCTCCTCCCCTTCCCTCTTATCCTAGTCTATTATGTCTCATCAAGAGTGGCTGCATTGTCTTCTTCTGTGGCCTGGTAAGGCTGCTCCTACAACAGGGGGAGGTGATCAAAGAACCAGCCACTGAGTTCATTTCAGAGACAGTCCCTGTTCCCATTACTCCTTCTCATTATGGAGGCCACTTGGACACTGAACAGCCATGGGCTACATCTGTGCATGGATTCAAGGTTATCTCCATGGTCTTTGGTTGGAGTATGCGTCTCAGAAAAGACCCGTGTGCCCAGATTTTTTTGTTCTGTTGCTCTCTTTCTGGAGCTCCTGTCCTCTCCAGGTCTTACTATCTCCTCTTTCTTACATAAGATTCCCTGCACTCTGCCCAAAGTTTGGCTCTGAATGTCAGAATATATTTTGACACCGTCCTGAGTAGAGTCTGTCAGGGGCTCTCTGTGGTAGGCTCCTGACCTATTCCCTGTTTTCTCCCTCTTCTGATGTCCATCTCGTTTGCCTTTCTGATTGAAGACTGGGTTTCCTATATAGGGACGCGAAGTGGACAAGAAGACCAAAAGAGACAACTAACTTAGGCCCATGGGGGCTCACAAAGACTGATCGACCAAACTACTTCCATGCATGGACTGGACCTAGGCCCTCTATACTTATAAAGGTGACGGACAGCTTGGTCTTCATGTGGGTCCATCAGCAAGTGGAGCTGGAACCGTCACTGACTTGAACTCAGTTGCCTTCTGTTGGATCATTTTTCCCTAGCTGGGCAGCCGTGGCTGGTCTCAGTGGAAGAGGATGCACTTGTTCCTAATATGAAATGAAGTAGAGAGGTGGGAAGGCAGCGCCAAGGGCTCACTTCTCTATGAAGAAGCGAGGGAACAGAAGGGAGGAAGCAGGTGGGAGGGAGTAACTGCTAGAAGAAGAGGGAGGAGGATGCGATGGGTGTGTAAAGTGAACAAATAAATAAAGAGAACATAAAGTAAAGTAGTTTGTATTTTATGTATTTATTTCCGTATTATTTATATATTTACACAATATGCTATATTGAGTACATACTTATAATATATTATATATTAAGTATATATTATATTTTATGTAATGTATATTATATATAATATGATACTAACCATTTTATATTTAAAATAAAGAGGAAGGACACCTCTAAGAAACTCTGTCTACTTTTCTGCCTTCCATGCAGTTATTTTGCCTCTTAATTTATTGCATTTTGTTTTATATTTTGTCAAAAGATATGTTTTGATTCCATTTCACTTCCTGTTA
The DNA here is from genome assembly GCF_907164565.1 of Psammomys obesus. Taxonomy (NCBI): domain Eukaryota; kingdom Metazoa; phylum Chordata; class Mammalia; order Rodentia; family Muridae; genus Psammomys; species Psammomys obesus. The sequence continues at coordinate 20,677,524 of NW_026587216.1, forward strand.
TGTATCTTACGTGTTTGATTTGTCACTATCATAAAGACATCGAGTATCATCTGTATTATAATTATTAAATGACAAAATAATCTGCCTTCAGTGGACAACTATTTAAAATTAATCTCAAACAAAAATCACTGCACTTTAATTCTCTGCTCTTTATTCTTTGTCATTGACCTCACACATTAATGTTTTATGCTATTTCCACAACACATTTATTCATAAAGTTATTTACACTCACATTCTATTTTGTTTTTTACATGATTAAGTTGAATTATAAACAGCCATAATTGTTAAACATTCTATAATTGTTAGTTGTTCCTGTACTTGAGCCTATGACAAGGAGCTCTCATAGACTCTGTACATCTGTGGAGGAATCTGTCAGTTTTTTTTTTCAAATTTATAAAAATTTATTAAAATGAGAAATAAAAACATGACAATGAAAAGTAGGAAAAAATAAGAATGCTCAGCATTAAAGGCATTAACCAGTAGCACACTAGACAATTTAGACTTTTTTTTTATTAATTACACTTTATTCATTTTGTATCCCCCCATAAGCCCCTCCCTCCTCCCCTCCCTATCCCACCCTCCCTCCCTTTCTGCATGCATGCCACTCCCCAAGTCCACTGATAGGGGAGGTTCTCCAAGACCAAAGAAAACAGGAAACAACCTTGGAACCTGCCACAGAGGGCCTCTGAAAGCCTCTGCAGTATAGACTGTCAAAGCAGATGCTGAGCCTGATGGACAATTGATGGGCAAGTGAATGGAATTTTATGTAAGAAGTGGGAAATAGTAAGAGCTGGAGGGGACAGAACTCCACAAGCAGAGCAACAGAACAAGATAATTTGAACACAGGGAACTTCCCAGAGACTCATACTCCAACCAAGGACTATTCGTGGAGATAACCTAGAACCCCTGCACAGATGTAGCCCATGGCAGTTCAGTGTCCAAGTGGCTTACATAGTAATGGGAAGAGGGACTGCCTCTGACATAATCTGATTGGCCTGCTCATTGATCAGCCCCCCCTAAGGGGGGAGCAGCCTTACCAGGCCATGGTAGAGGACAATGCAGCCACTTTTGATGAGAACTGATAGACTCTGTCAGTTTTGAAGAGCAGTTTGACAAGTATTCAAACTGGTATTCACTTTGGTATGTGTTTCTATCTTTATTAATTTGACCATAGGACTTAATGAAGTACTATGGCCTGAATAATAGCTGAAAATTCTGTTGATGTGCTTATGACAGTTCCACCAGGAGTGCAAAATTAGTATCTACTTGCTGCTTCCAAAATTCTCTCCCTCAGCTTTTTATTTTATTTTATTTTGGTAATTTGATACATGCTCTGTCTTCTACTGTTCTTTGCGTTATTTAGATCATTCAAGTTTATGATGTTGAAAGTCTACATTCTTTTCTAGAGTTTGCAGTTTGGACATTATTTCTTTAATATATTTCTACTGTCTTTTGGCATATAAATACTGCATAAATTTAATATTTGGCAGTACGTCTCTTTCAACATTCTTATTTTTTGTTATCATTATGTTTAATATCACTTAGTCAAAATATTTCACATAAACATTGGCACATATTCAATGTAAGTATTTTCATAACTGACAGAGAAATTGGATGAATGTACACAACAAAATAATTGTGTGATGCTGTCAAACTCAAGTGAATTTATATATGATATGTAAAGTTGGTCAACCTTAATATTTCATGCCTAGAGTCATTAGCACAGACATCTATAACTGGCAACTACTATTATAAGTCTCAAAAACTTATGTAATAATGATATATTTTTCTTCATCTCTATTTCTAGATATGTAAACATGAGACAAAAATTTTACTGTTGTGATGTAAAAAAAGTATTCTTTTCTTTCTTAAGGAAAGTTCCTCAAATTGAAATGATATAATAACCGATAAAGTGAATATTACATGAAGAGTTGAGTTACATGGAAAATTTATGGATCTTAATTTCAAATGTATTATTTTTTACCAAGATTACATTAGAATTACATTTGCATAATTGAATTATATACCAACAAGATATGCTCATGCTTCTTATCTATGTATGAATATACATCATGCATCATTCTTTGTTTTTTAATTCAATAATATTTTATTGTCAATAGCACAGAAAAAGTCATCATTGTATCTTTGGAAGAAAAAGAAATTTATTCACAGTAAATGGCAAGATATTTTATAAGGGAAGGCGTATAAGAAAAATAGAAAAACTTCAACAAATGCTTTCTTTTGGTGGTGAATTTAAAAATTAGGTTGCAACATAGTTGATTTATCAGAACCATTTCATAAATTATTTGTATAGAATATAAAATGCTATCTGAAATGGCTAGATTTGTTTTTTGTTTGTTTTATTTTGTGTTTTTTCTTGTGCCTGTGTAATTTCAAAGATTTGTTCGAGAATTTGTTGGTTCTTCTTTCTGTTTGATTAAATCTGATTTTGAACCCTTCAACATTTTGTTCACTTTAGAAATTACATTTCTTCATTCCAAAACTTCTGCTTCGATCTTTAATAACATTTTCTATAGCTTTTGTGATGCTTATTTGAATAACATTTGAGTGAGATTATTAAACATTCTTTTGTTATTTTGGATATTTTTTAATTGATTGTTATTTATTTATTACAATTTATTCACTTTATTTCCCAGCTGTAGCCCTCTCCATTTACTCCCAGTCCCACCTTCTCTTTTCTCCCACTATGCCCCTTCCCTAGGCCACTGATACCGCCCCATTCCTCTGACCCTAGCTTATCAGGTCTCATCAGGAGTGGCTGCATTGTCTTCCTCTGTGGCTTGGCAAGGCTTTTCCCCCTTAGGGGGAGGTGATCAAAGAGCCAGCCACTGAGTTCATACCAGAGACAACCCCTGTCCCCCTATCATTTTACATTCTGATCCCAGCCGCCTCTCTTCTCTCTGCCCAGTCATATCCTCATGCCCTCCTCTTGTCATCCCCCCCTTTCCTTCTTCTCAGAGAAGGGGAGTCCTCCAACGGGTACCAACCCACCCTGACAGCAGGACTAAGTGAATCTTCTACCACTGAGGCCTGATAAGGCAGCCCAGGTAGGGGAAAGGCCTCCAAAGGCAGACAGCAGAGTTGGCCTCTTCTACCTTTGTTAGGGGACATACAGGCTGACCAAGCTGCCCATCTACTACATATGTGATTGGTGTATAGGTCCCATGCATGCTTTCGGTTTGATGGTGTGAGCCCCCATGGCTCCAGCTTAGTTTATTCTGTAGGTCTTCTTGTGGTGTCCTTGACCGCTCCAGCTCCCTCTGTCCTTCCTCCTACTCTTCCACAAAACTCTCCAAGTTTGACCTCTTATTTGGCTGTAGGCCTCTGGGCTTCTGCTTCCATCAGCTGCTGGATAAAGCCTTTCAGAAGGCAGTTATGCTAGGCTCCTGTCAGGAAACATAGCGGAATATCATCAGTAGCGACAGGGGTTGGCTTTTTCCCAAGGGATGGGTCTGAAGTTGGGCCAGTCATTGATTTGGCTTTTTTTTTTTCAATCTCTGTTCCATCTTCATGCCTACACTTCTTGTAGGTAAGGCAAATTTTGGGTCAAAGATTTTATAGGTGGGTTGGCATCACCCTACTTGCACTGGACATCCCATCTGTTTGTAGGAGGCATCCATTTCAGGCTCCTGAATGTTTTTAGGTTAATTTCTATTTCTTCATGTCAGTAGGATCATTTCTCTTTTAGCCTCATTTGGGACCGTTTTCCACTTTCAGTAGTATGCATTGCACTTTTCAGCACATTGAGAATCTGTCCAGTATGGGTGAAGTTTCCAGCTCAGTACTGCCTTAAGTTTTTTCAGTACTATGATGAAAGTATGTGGCATCTTCAAAGACAAGGTGTTATTTTCCATTACTGGTACTTTATAATGTACAAAAACAGTGAGGATTTGCATATAATATTTGAAGTTTGATGAGACTCCTGTAACTTATAACTAAAAGATGGGTAAACAATACATTGCACGGGCCTCATTGTTTGATAGTATATGGTGTCTCAGGAGACATTATCTATTTGTTACAGGTACTCCATTTAAACTCACTTTATTAATGTGTATATACATATATTAGAAATCTTCTGGACTACTACTTTCCCATATGATGTTTTCAGAGGTCTTTAGTGTTAGCTATCTCTATATAAACTAAATCCTCAACCCTTTCCCCCAAACCCAATCACATTTAACCCTCTGATTTTTATTATTCCCTCTTCCTCCTTCATACTAACTGTGTTTTTTTTTTGTTTTTATTGTTTGTTTGTTGATGCCCCACCTTATAGACCCTTATTAGTTTTCTCATTTCTTTGGTATTCTGGTTTAAATACATCTATCTAGAGATTCAAAGCTTCATCCATTTATGAAAGAGAAAGTGTAACATTTGTTCTGGGCTACCTTACTTACAATGAATATTTCCAGCAAATTTTATACTTTACTTTTATGTATAGCTGAATAATTTTCCATTATAGATACGTACAACATTTTTATTAATCTCCTATCTTCGGGTGGATTATTAGACATTTTCCATTTTACGTCTGTTGGGAATAGAAAAGTACTGAACATGGATGAGCAAGTTTCTCTGTAGTGGGATATAGAGTTTCTTGGTTATATGTTTAGGAGTGGTACATCTGGATAATATAGTAGATCTATTTCTGTTTTGGGGGAACACCCACACTGATTTCTATATTGACTGAACTAGTTAGAACTCCAACAAACAGTAATTTCAATACAGTCCTTCAATAAACTGAAAAATATTAAAATTTACATAAAAAACACAAATGATGAGAATAGCCAAAATACCTAAAAAATGAAAACATTGTTGAAAGTATCAAGATCCCTGATTTTAAGGTATACTGAGAGAGCTATAGTAATAAAACATCATGGCACTAGCATTAAAACAAAACAAAACAAACAAACAAACAAAAAAAAACACTTATCACTGGAATAGCAGACAGGACCCACAACTCAACTCTGCCACATGATTTTTTTTTTTTTTTTGCAAAGAAATAAATAACATACATTGTAGAAAAGACAGCATCCGCCATCTTCAATAAATGGTTCTGGACAAACTGAATATCTACATGTAGACGAATGAAATTTGATCTTCATTTTTTTCTCCCTTAGAAAAAGCTCAACTCCAATGAGATCAGGAACCTGAACCAAGAATCAACACCCTGAATGTGCTATGTGGAAAAGTAGGGAATATACTTGACCATATTGAAGAACAAAAGAGCTTTCTCAATAGGATCCTGGTAACCCAGACATTAAAATCAACGAATGATATCATGAAATTAAAAAGGTTTGGTTCAGAAAATCCCACCATCATTTGAATTAACAGCCAGCAGACAGAATGAGAAAAAGTGTTCATAAGCCCTGTATCCACAAGAGGGTTGTATCTATATGATACAAAGAACCCACCAAACTTATTATCCAGAAAACAAGACACCCAGTTGAAAAAGAGAAAATAGAACTGAACAGTTCTCAAAGGTATATACAATAATTTTGAAGGAACTGTAGTCTGCATAATTCAAGTATTATGAGTCATCTCAGTAATAGCATGTGTGCAATATAATATGTAATTTAAAACTTGCATGTCTAATTTTTTCTTATGACACTCTGCAATCAAATTTTAATCTTATAACTTTAGCGATATATATCGAACACTTACATTCACATGTATAGAACACAATCCATTTAATCTTGACAAACACTGTAACACAACTCGAAATGACTGCATGGTGGCAAACCTGCACTCTTTGCCAATTCTGTGTTGTGAACTCAGCTCTGTAAACACACTCAGCAACTCACAGCACTGTGGAGAGATCTTTGCTCTGCATGCCTTATTATAGTCTTTGACAATAGAGAGAAACCGTTCTTAGAACATCACTAAAGAATAGATCTTAAAGATGAAGCATTTTTACATACACACATAATTCTAATCTGTCACAGACAGTAAATATCACTTTTACACACTGGACTTCTTTGGCAGCACCCTACATGCTTAGAACTTACCATCAAAATAAACAAACAGTTGTCAAAAGTATCTGAGATGGTTTGCTGCTGTGGAAGGGTGGAGTGCTACCCTGAGGCATCCTGCTTAATGCTGCCTCTCAAAGGCAAAATCAAGTAGATACTTTTACCTTCCCATTCCGATTTACTTAAGGTTCCCAGAGGCAGCCTTCATGACTGTTCATCACATACTCTGCTGTGTGCATAGTCACTCATCTTTTCAGAGGTAAGTTTACAGTTCCCATTTGCAGGGTATGGCTCCATGGGCCTGCATTTGTTTTAAGAGCAGCATTTTGTTTTCACTCTTCTTCATGTTTTCTTCATAGAATTCCAGATTTTTTTTCAATAGAGATTAGTTTCATATTCTACTTCTTTGCCATTTTAGCAAGGGAAAATACACCAAGAATGCAGGAATATCACAAGTGGAAGTTGTATTTGCAGCCAAATAGAGGATATTTTTTTTTCTTCTGGAATTTCACAGTGTGTATTTCATTTCCAAATGATTCTGCTTCTGAAGCTTCAAGGCGCCAAAGCTATTGGGAGTGGTATCAATAACATACACACACACCCCCAGGGCTAAGCCTTCCACAAGCATTCTTAAGCATCATATCAGCCTGCTCCGAGGACTCAAGGAAATAATGACAAAGCAAACTGACATTTACAGATGTCAATGTACATTTCTGGATCATGGAAATTTTCAGTCAGCAATTATAAATTCTCCACTAAAAATATACTAATTATCATGACAACATCTCCTGTCTTCCTGATGATGTTGACATTGCTGCATAGAGACATCCGAAATACCAGCACAGATAGCCTGCTAATCCTTCCCTTCCTCTACTTGAGCTAATCTCCAACCTTTCCTTATCCCAGGTCCAGAACAGTGATCCCACGAATTTTTTTTTGTCGTACCTTTTCTAAAAATTCTGCAATAAGAATGCATTTAATCCAATTATGAAGGTTTCTTTGGTTAAAATATTCGACTCTGACTACACTTCTCCATACCCACTTCCTAAGCTCACTACAGTGGGCAAGCCACGGTGGAGCTGTGTCCTTCAGCTCAGTACACTTCCTTCTTTCTCTGACATTCTCGGGTTACAGCTTTCTCTTACTCTGGGTGACCCCTCCAGAAGAAGGCTCATCTTTCGGAAATGTCACCCCTTTCCAGCTTTCTTTTCTCAGAAACACCTCCATCATCATCAGAGATTCTTCCTCTAAGATGATTTCAACATCAAGTTTTCATTTATTGGATGGAGAGTCTTCCACGTGACTTGAGTTTTGCTCCGCAGCATCGTCTTCAAACTCTTTGCTCAGTTTTGGTTGATTTACTTGCTGGCATGTAGGAGTCTTTGCAGAAAGCCTCTGCCAGATGCAGGATGGTTTCATTAACACTCGAAAGAGATTTTGTTTTAGAATCCATGGACACTTTTGTCTTTTCAAAAGACATCTTTCCCTATTTCTCTGCTTTTGCAGAACTTTCCATTTCTGGTTACTTGAACTGACAGCAAAACTTCATGCATCAACACCTCACAGTCTTCCACGATTCTGTTTGCGGAAACCTCGTAACTTTAATATCACAGTATGAATGTAACTTCTGACATTAGAAACTTAACCCGATAACGAAGCGATGAGTTATGTTTTAAAGCTTTATTGTAACTGTTGTTATTTTCTTATTTTGACTTCATTTTGATGTTTAGGAAGAATGGTGATAATGAATGTGAGAGGATTAACTACGAATCATGAATTTTAAGTTTTCTTGAGGATTTAGCTTCAGAATTTAAACTCAATCATATAATGTCAAGTATAATTTGAGTTGTAACTCTTTATGAATAAGAAAGATTAAAAAGATACTACCTCACAAATAAAAATATGTTAGTAAAATTATCTGTGCCCTTCCACTATGTGAACCATTAATCGTGATACCATAGAGGCCCTAAGTCAACAAAGTAGCTAGAGAAAAATTTATTAAAAATATTTAAAACATACAAATATTTCCAAGTCAAATATAAATTTAAGATACCATGGGTGAAAGTTAGATAAAACTGAAAAGCGAAAAACCAAGGGGAAATTCTGACTTCTTGATTTCAGTCACATGCTCATAAGATTTATGATGTCTGAGTTACAATTGCCTAGAAAAACAATAGGAAGAGAGCACATCCTGTTGCATTGCATACAGGAAATCTCTACAAGGGAGATCTATTCATCCAAGAGTGTGTAACGGCAGAAACACAGCTTCATAACTTCTCTCCTATTGATTTATTATGACTAAAGACTCAGGCAAAATGTTAAACAGCCCTGAAAACATACATACAACTAACAAAATACAGACTGATCAGTTTGTATTTTATGCATTTAGGAACATATGTGCATTTCACACACATAGCTAAAGTTTATGAAAATAAGACCATTTGAAAGAGATAGAGGAATGGTAGGTATACGGAAGTGGTTATAAAGGTGAAGGAAAAGGAGGGATTATGTAATTATAGTATAATATCTATCAAATAAATAAAATAATAAAAAAAATAAATGTGCCAAAATGTGCCTTATTGATCATTGTATATGATCAATAAGGTTGTGTTGATGTGATGTCTCATTTTATATATTAAATACAATCTTTGTTGAAATAAGTAAAATTTAATATGTTGATACAAAATAAGAGTATGAACTATTTTAATCAAAAGAGGAATGTTTTGATTACAAGCTATTAAAATGTAGTACATGAAGAGGGGTATAATTCATCTTAACCATATTTTCATAGACTATGGTTTAACAAAAGTTAAATCAGAGTCACGTCATTTTCTTTGCCAACAAGAACTTTTTGGAGAACAAGGAACACAATTAAGGTTTTTGAAAAATAACTCATGATTTCAGGCACAGATAACTTTGAGAGATAAAATTCAGATTTGGGTGGGTTTTTTTTTTTTGGTATTTTACAATATTATAAGGTCCTTACAGAGTTTAAAATAATATCAATGAGTCAAACATAAGTCATGGCAAAATTATATTGATTACCTTGACATTCAGTTATTCCCAATACAGTAGCCATTTTTATTTCCCTTGTTTTCTTAGATTTTTCTTTCTAGTAATGTAGCTGAATTTCAATTCAGGATCAACTTATCTCAGAACCTAACAGACAGTTTTACTAAGTGACACACACATACACTCACACACGTTTGACTGACTTTATTTGTTTCCATTAATAAATGAATTTGAAAAATTATTTTGTAAGGCTTTTTTCTGTAATTCTTTCATTCTCTCTCTGACATTCCTTGCTTTCTTTATAAACTTATAGCAACATTTCTGTCAAGATCATCGGCGAAACTATTTATTACAATAGCCAATGGATTACCCTTTTTATTGAAATTTTAATACAACATAATCATATTTAATGATTTTATTTTATATAATTTTTCATATAATATAAGGTGATCTCAGGTTCCTGTACCTCATCTTCTCCCAGATCTTCCCCAATCTCGCTAAACATCATCTCCACACCTTCTTTCTCCCTCTCTCTTTAGAAAACAAACAGCTAAATAACATGAAAACGAATAATAATAATAAAAAAAAACAGGAAACAAGCTAATGAAACAAAAAAGCACCAAAAATGTGAAAAAAAATGCCTAAATATGCAGACACACACACACACACACACACACACACACAAGGAAAAAAAAGAAAAAAAACTAGACCCAAACAAAGTTGGGATCCTTAATAAATAAGCAGAGAACCAGTAAGGTCACAAACACAAGAACAGATAAGATACAGCACAGATGTAATAAATATCTGAGAAACTAGGATAAGTGTGAACATCGTAGCTAATTTATAACAAGAAGTAATTTTTCTCCTTTAGTGTGCTCCAATGCCAAATTACATAACCCATTAAGTTGTCATATACCTTTAATCTTCTCTGATATGTATGAGTATCCGATTTCCTATTTATTTATGCTTTCAATATTTTATGACTTTGAAATTTTGAAGAATAAAGACTGTTTGTCTTTTTGTTTTGTGCAATATTTCCCAATTTGGGCTTGTATAATATTTTCTCATTATTAGATTCAAGCCATGCATTTTTTTAAAAGAAGACCGCAAAAGTAGTATTAAGCCCTTTCTACTGAGCCATTAAAAGAACAGTCTGACACTCATCAATAATCATTGAACAAAGCCACATGAAGCTTCCTAAAAAATAGGAGATCACTGCTTGTCAGGAGGGATACATATTTATTTCACTTAACAAAGGAGCTTAGAGATATCTGGTAGGTGCTGGGTATATTACATGTGATATATTATTATTATTGAAGCCTCACAATTTGGTTGTAGACATGGCTCAGTGTGTGTGAGTACATCTTGTCCTTTCATGGCACCTTGGTTCAGATCCCAAAACCCACATACTAGTTCTCAGTGGCTTATAACTCCACCTTCAGGGGAACAAATGCCTTCTGACCTCTGCAGGCCCCAGACATACACTCATTGAGCATACGAACATGCAAACAAAACGATCAAACATATAATAAATAAATGAATAAATAAATAAATAAATCTAAACCAAAAGACTCACAATAAATGATTAGATATTGAAGTGGAAGTTTCTGGTTTCCTTGAAGACTCAGTTTTGTCATGTGATGTTTTGCAGCAAGCTGGGCACGTGATGTTTTGCTGTGCCCTCTCCCATGTGAGGGGTGTGTCTTTGGCCAGCTGAGAACATCTGTGGGTGAACTTTGAGGAGAGCAGATATAGAGGCCTATGTACAGTGACACATCACTTTTTGGATTGCCATCACTGTGCTGATATTCATGCTTTAACACTTGACTTCACAGAGAGAAAAATTCTCAGGGCAATCCAGCTGAGTCTTTTGGCTTTCGCTGAGTTCATGCTGCTGCTTGGTGTTGGCCTTTAGACTGGACTGCTGGTCTCCTGACAACTGAGTTTGGTAACCCCCTAAAGTTCCATAGACTCTAATCAGCAGGAAGTAGATAACAGAGAACTATAGCCAGTTTCCCTACTAATCTCCTACCTAAGGTCAGGGGCAGGGAGTTGGAAAAGAGGTAAAGGTATTTAATAACCCTAAATAAAGTAGTGTTGGTGAAATAGCTAAGTTTACAAGATATAAGTATAAACTAACAAAAAAAAATATATAAACACACAGGAGAGGAGAATTTTAATAGGACCCAGAGCTATGGGATGAGAAAGAAAGGGGGACATTCCAGACAAGGGCATGTACAGGATTCATAGTACCACTTCTGAAAAGCTTTTTTTTTTCTTTTTTAATTTTTCTTTGGCTTGGTATGGGTCTTTGTTCAAGTCAAATCTGTATTTATCATCCTTAATACAACCATCATTAATAAAGCCTTCCAGCAAGATTTATTTTAGAAATCCGGGATCTATTTCAATATTCATGTCAGTGTGATAAACCAATTCAGTACACTTTCCATTATTCTCTATGTCCAAAATAGACCAGAATTTCAGTGTTTTGTTTTGCTTATGTGCCATTGGAGACGACTGGCTGCATCTAGCTCTGTTTTCTTTCAGCTAAGATTTAATTACTTGATTTGTTCAAGTTCATCACCTCTAAACTATCAGCCTGATCAGCTTATGTACTCTTTCTTAGTTCTGATTTTAACAGAATTAGAATTTTAAAGCAGCCCTCTGTAAACACAAACATATATGAGCAGCAGGTAATGGCTTTAACATTCTGTATATTTAAGTAGTCATGATCTCCAAGGGTAAAGACCTGCCCAAGAAAGGTATAGAATGTTCAAAATCTGGTATACTATTAAAAGGGAATGTCTCCAGGTTTATGGTGTAATTATCTTTCATTAGTCCTGTAGCTTGAAATAAAAGAGCAACACAATCCTTCAATTAGGGTACAATTGTACCTGAAATATTCAAGTTCAAAGTCTTTGTGACTTATAACTTGCAAAATCTGTATGTTTCCATGTGCATTTGGTTAATCTACAGTCCATTATTCTATTCCTTAATAGACATGTGAGCTGCAACTGATATGCATAGTTCAGTAACTAAGGTTAAACTTAAAAGAAAAATAAAGAAATTGCCCTCCTCTAAAGTATACATTACAAAATCACAAAGGTGAAAAGGTTTGAAGTATTTAATTTCCTTTTGGTGCCTCCCGAAGAAAGAGTAGGAAATGCAGCAAATGCTAGATGTATTTTATTAATCAGATAGTCCATGTTGATGCATTACATACATAGGAATGTGAAATGTCAGATTCAATTAGATGAATTCTGCTAAAATAAACCATTTTACCACAGAAGCATATTTAAGTCATAATGCCCAGATACAGGCACTAAGAATTTAAATAAGCGTGCATAACTACTCCACTCCTTAATTGTTGAGATGCAGACATCGGTTTCCTTAGCATGATGCAAAGAAAAGGAAAGCCTGCGTGTAAACATTTGCTTCTGGCTTTTAACTTGTAACCACACTTCTAAAAAGCAGCCACATACAGCAACAAATAGCAATCTTCTTCCACAGTCAGCTCTGCAGTTTTTCAGATTACGAGGTGTTCAAAAAAGCCGTTTCATAAAGAACATGTGTCCATAAGAACTGATGAAAACAAGGACCCACAAACTCAAAACTTAACAAGTCTAATGTAGACTGTCTGCGTCTATTCTTTTGCATAAATGCATATCACCAATAATAAACTCTTTTATGCTAGATGATCCTGAGCCTCACTCACATGGTCACCATTATTGCCTGTCTTTTATCAATAAGGAGATCTCCTTCAGTAAACTAAATAACTTGCCTAACATTGTTTAACTAAGGCTAAGATTCAATGGAAATTATCTATTAGATATAATGAGCTGTAATTCTAGGGTTAAGAATAGACCCCGATACTTGGCATTACATGTTGTTCCACTGCAGTCCCCAGTGTTAAATTTAATATGCTTATCCTAAACGTGACATTTATTATAAATCACATTGCACTCTTATTTATACCTTAAGATAATTATTTAGCTAAAATGAAACGCATATGAATGAAGAAAAGACTGCAACAATGAGTATTAGAGTTACAAACAACATTCAAGCTCTTTCTAGTGGCAAAAGATAGTGCTAGCCACAGAATGGCTGCTGCACACATGAACTCACAGGGACTGTGATTACATTCTCAATACTTGTGTGAGATCAAATTAGCCAAAACCCATCACAGAAGGGGCAGGGCTCGTAAAACCCAATCAGCAGCAATTGGTGGCTCCTGGCAAAAAGGGTCAGTTAGCTCTAGAGAACAGATTCCAGAGAGGCAACACATGCTTCAGCAGGAGGTCTTACTCCCACTCCACACAAGAGGTACTGAGTCAAAACACAAGGCACATGATTTCAGAAGAGGAAAGTGGTGGGAAGACAAATTCAGAAGTGAATTAGAAGATTTTTCTTGTATGTAGACTTAAGGAAAACATATTGTATGCATGGGTGAAATGCTCAAATAATGCAAGTAATTTTAAAATTAAAACAATCTATGTTTTATAATCTTAGCACTGACAAGAATATTTCTAGATATTTTCTGACAGCCTATGAGAAAGATAATCTAGGGTGTCTGTGCTTATGAATACATATTGTGTTGTGTGCCTCGGAGTGTACTGAACACACTGAGTAGAAAATCAATGTCTGCTATCATGCCTATCTGTACATACACATTTAAACAGTATATGACAGGGTTGGTTTTAGGTTTGAACATTTTCAGATACCTCATTTCTCACAGTTTAACATTATTATTTCAATTTGTAGTTTTATAATCAATAAGAATTCTGCATCAATAATGCTTTAATGACTTAATACATTCTTCAGACCAGGAGTAACCCAGAAAATATTTCCTTACAGGCTGGACCAGTAAGTTTCATCACCTGGACTTTTTGCCAAGAAGGTGCTGAAACCGAAGAAGCAAGCACCTACCTGGCCCTCCCAAAGCAAAGCGAAGGCCTTGGAAGCTAAGAAGGTAGAGCTGAAAGGAGTCCACAGCCACAAAAAGAAGAAGATCCCCGTATCACCCACCATCTTGTGGCTCAAGACCTGTGGCTCCGGAGGCAGCCCAGATACCCTCGAAAGACTGCTCCCAGGAAAAACAAGTTTGAGCACTGCACCATCATCAAATTCCTCCTGACCACCAAGTCAGCCATGATGAAAATAGAGGACAACAACACACTTGTGTGTTGTTCATTGTGTGTTTCAAGGCTGACAAGCACCAGATCAAACAGGCTGTGAAGAAACTCTACAACATTGATGTGGCCAAAGTCAATAACCTAAAGAAGAAAAGAAGATATATGTTCGGTTGGCTCCTGATTATGATACTCTGGATGTTGCCAACAAGATTGGAATCATCTAGACTGAGTCCAGCTGGCTAATTCTAAACATATACTTTTCCACCATAAAAAAAGAAAGAAAGAAAGAAAAGGAAAAGAAAAGTTTCAGCACCTGGAATTGCAGATCATCTTGAGAGGAGACAATACACAAGATTACTTATATGTTGTTCATTTGCATTCAAGAGGATTTCAGCTTTGGGGTTTTTGTGGGATATACCCCTATTTGAGCTAAGGAAATTCTTCATACTATGCAATGTATATTATAATATGGCTAGCTAGAGAATGATGATCTAATGATAGCTGTCTGTCCAAATTTAAAAGAAAATAAAAAAATACAAGTCCTAGTAGAACCTGTCAGAAGTGTATTTGGTAATTCACGTAGTTATTTATTTTTAATTATACTTTTATCAGTATAGATTTTAGTATGACACATTTAGCTGATATTCTCTGCTCCTCTCAAGAACCACCCACTCGAGATTCAAGTCCAGATGTTTTGTTTGGAGTAAAAAACAAAATTAGTCTTTCTAAGTGAGAATAGATCATCTTACCCAGGGTCCTCCTACTTGTTTAGCTTCTTTAGGTGAACAGATTTTGGATGTTTATCCTATATTATAGGTCTAGTATCAACGGGATGGACAACGGGATTGAAGAAGGAGAAAACAAGAAACAGGACAGGAACCTACCACCAAGGGCCTCTAAAAGACTCTCCCCAACAGTGTATCAAAGCAGATGCTGAGACTCATAGCCAAACCTTGGACAGAGTGCAGGGAAGCATTTGAAAGAAGGAAGAGTTAGTAAGACCTAGAGAGGACAGGAGCTCCACAAGAAGAGCAAAAGAACCAAAATACTTGGCACAGGGGTCTCTTCTGAGACTGATTTCAACCAAGGAACATTCATGGAGCTCAGATGTAACCCGTGGCAGCTCAGTATCCAAGTGGGTACCCTAGTAAGGGGAACAGGGACGGTCTCTGACTTGAACTCAGTGGCTGGCTCTTTGACAACCCCCCCCCCCCGGAAGGAGGAGCAGACTTGCCAGGCCACAGAGGAGGACATTACAGCCAGTCCTGATGAGACCTGATAAGCTAGGGTCAGAGGGAAGGGGAGGAGGACCTCCCCTATCAGTGGACTTGGAGAGGGGCATGGGAGTAGATGAGGGAGGGAGGGTAGGATTGGGAGGGAATGAGGGAGGAGGTTACAGCTAGGATACAAAGTGAATAATATGTAACTAATGTAAAAAATTTATTTAAAAACAAAACAAACAAACAAAAAAACAAAATTAGTTAAAAGACCCAGGTTGAGTGGTTCTAAGTAGTGCAAAGGCTCAGAATTTATTCAGAAACACCAAAGCAGAAAATCGTCTGAAATGACACGGAATAGCATTGTTGAGAACTGGTTGATAAAATCATTTATGTTGTAGCCTATGGCTTTTCCTTATGGCATTATACTTCTGGGCATACAGAGAAGGCATGTGTCCTACCTTGGCTCTCACCCTTCAGAGAACATTGACAATGTAGACAATATGCCTCAGACACAAGACCCTCAAAGGAAGGTGGTTCAAATCCCAGAAGTTTGCTGACAAAAGGCCAGTGTCACCAAGCCAGTCACTTTTCTTCTATGGTAAGTTCTGGAACTCAGCATTCTGCTTTATTCCAGTTAACACACTGTAGCTTAGATACTCAAAGATGGCTTAAAATGTGGATAACATGGCAGAAGCACCAAACTTGATGGATTTTCTACTTTGTGGATTCTTGAGTTCCGAGGAAGTCCCAAGAGACATAATCCACTTTCTTCTTTTGAAGGTTACTTCATTTTCCCTCCTTTTTTTATTATTTTTCCCTATCTGCCCACCTAAACAACATGGCATACAATTCTCAATAAAGGTGGCTTTTATGAGATACAAATAAACGTTGTTCTAAAACAGATTTTGCCTTTAATATTGTTTTCCTTGAGGCAAAGAAAAGGTACGGCTTCTTAAATAAGAGGTTGAGGTGAAGAGCTTCAGAAAGTCTTGTGATTGAGACATAATTTACATTTTAATAACTTGTCTTTCCATGACAATTTTATTTAGTCTCAAAGTCATGAGGAAATGTATATTTAGTAAGAAGGAAAGAAGTATATACCTTATATGGATTCATTTATTAAGACATAATAGATTCATGGAAAAGCAAATTACATATTCTCTGAAATGCTATTTTATAATGTATCTCTATTTCTTAAAGTCTTTGTAATCCTTCTATTTATATTTAGCCATCTGAAAGGTAGTTCTGCGGTTGAATTTAATACTTAGTAATTATGACACTCAAGCAATATGCACACAAGTATATTTAAGCAGATATGTCTACCAATCACATACCACAATCGTCAACTCTATACTGTGTGATATTACATAAAATGTAGATAGAAAGCTCTTATGTAAACAAGCCTCCCAGGCCTAAATGAAAGTCTTTTGATTTACTAAAAGCTCACATGTCCAGACTATTCTGGTCAAGACACTATTATATTGTGGTGCAGACACTATTATAAAATAACATTTCAGAGACTATACTAATGCTGAAACCTGACCTCTATAATCTGTATTCTATTAACATGGGTAGGAGGCTAAAGGAAATCACACAACATGCTTTTGCAATAATTCTTATTTATTAAGTGTACAGTGTGGCTAGCTATATGCCCGATTCTTTATATACATGTTTCGTTTTATGCCCAAAATTATCAGAAAACCAAGACTGACATATGCATAGAGTTAAGAATTCTACAACTTAGTAGATGAATAATGTGCCTAAGTCTACTCCACTGACAGCTGGTAGAATAACAGTATGAATCTACTTAGTAGTGATACTTTTTCAATAATCATGACAACAGAAACTTTGGGATCCTGTTGTGAATATGCCAATACTTCCACAAGGCTTGTGAGTCCATTTTACCATTCCTAGGATCTTAGGAGTCTCTGAATTTGCTTTAACCAAAAGAAGATAGTAGAAATGACATTTTCCCAATTCCAAATCTAGAATTAGGTGTCCTGTCCTCTTTGAAAACATCCATATCAAAATGAAAATCTATGTTGTTGGTAACATCTGGGGGAAATGCATGGATAATGACGGTTTATGAAAGAAGAAAGCAAGTTCCAGGCAAACACTGACCGTTAAAATAATCAAATCACTGTGTTTGAGACAGCAGACCAAAATGAAGATGTGTGGTCAATCAGCCTGTATAGATTTATGACCAAACCTCACAGAGCTAAGATTCTGACAGGGAACTCCAAATTGTAGCTTCCTGGTTACTTAGTTGTTACAGGTCCTAAAATTTTAAAATTAAAAAAAAAATAAGGCAGAAAAGCGTAAAAGAAACATTCATATTGATAGTGAGTTCTTTGCTAATAAAACCTTGCAATGTCCCTGTTAACTCATTGTACAAGACTATGCTCACTATGCTCATAATTTAAGAAACTGATTCTGTGTCAGTATTGTGGAGATGGAAAGGAAAAGACCCCATGAGCTGAATTAACTGTACCATTTCATCCCACTGTACTCTGCTGTAACCAAAATTCTTCATTGATGTTCTAACTAAAAAATATGTTTCCAAACATCATAGAAAAAAATCTACAAACCAAAAATCAAAATGTTTATTTAATATAATGTACAAAGCATCATCTTATATATGACTTCACGTTCATTTTCAGAAGATATTTTATTTTATTGATTAAGTTATTTATTTACTTTACATCCCAATTGCAGCTTATCCTCCCTGCTTTCTTCCCAGTCCCTCCTTCTCACCTTGGTGGCTCCTCTGCTTCTGCCCCAAATCTCCCCATCTCCCCAGAAAAGGGAAGTCCTCCCATGGATATCAACCAGCCTTTGTTCCCTCTCTACTCTTCTGCACTCCACTGCTCCTGTGATCAGACAAGTGGCTTGAGTGGAAAAGCAAGGCAGAAATGGCAGAGGGGTGATGGAGATCAGGTGGTGGTGAGTGCTAGGAGAACAGCGGAAGGAGGCAGGCTCCACTGACAGATCTTTTTATCTTTCTTTTTTATAGGTATATTTATTGACTTTACATCCTCATTGCAGATACCCCTTCTGCTCTCAGCCACTTCTTGCACACCATCTCTCCTGTTCTCCCCTCTCCTCCTCAGAGAATGGGGATACCTCCAAGGGTAGCAACCCACCCTGACACATTAAGTTGCTGAAGAACTAGGTGCATCCTCTCCCACCCAGGCCGGGCCAGGCAGCCTAGTTAGGGCAACAGGATCCAAAGCAGACATCAGAGTCAGAGGGCCTCCTCTCCAGTTGCATGAAGACCAAACTGTACATCTGCTACATATGTTCAGGGGGCAGAGGACCAGTCCATGTATGCCCTTTGGTTTGTAGTTCAGTCTCTGGGAGCATCATGGGCCCAGGTTAATTAACTCTGTTGGTCTTGTTGTGGAGTCTTTAACCCTTCTGGCTTCCTCAATCATTCCCCCAATTCTTCCATAGGACTCTGAGCTCTGTCTAAAGTTTGGCTGTGGGTCTCTACATCTGTCTTCCATCAGCTCTTGGGTGAAGCCTCTGTGCAGTTCTAGGCTTCTGTCTATAAGCATAGTAGAGTATCATCAACAGTGACAGATTGGTTGTCTCTTGGTTGGGTTGGTTCCTGAGTAGAGCCAGTCTTTGGTTGGCCATTCCCTCAGTCCTTGTTCCATCTTTGTTCCTGCACATCTTGTAGGCAGGACAAATGTAGGGTTGAACGTTTCATGTACCAGCAATGTCCTTTTTCCTCCACTGTAATTCCTGTCTGGCTATAGGATGTGATCAAGTCAGGCTCCATATACCCAGAGTCTCAGCTAGGGTGAATCTCACCCTAGACTTTCTGAGGCCCCCTCTATCCTAGGTCTCTGGAAAATCCCAGTAATGCTCCCCCCCAACTCTGACTTTCATTCTTCATCTGGCCTGCTCTTTCCCGTGCACCCTACTCTTAATCACCACCCCAGCTCCCCTACCCATATCCTTTTCTACATAGGTCCCTTCATCCATCCACCTACAATGCCCATTTTAATTTTTCTTCTGAGTGAGATTCAAGCATCCTTCCTTGGGTCCTCCTTGTAACTTAGGTACTTTGGAGCTATGGATTGTAGCTTGGTTATCCTGTACTTTATGGCTAATAACTACTTATGAGTGCATACATACCATGCATATCTTTTGCGGTTTGGGTTTCTTCATTCAGGATAATTTTTTCCATCCATTTTCCTGCAAATTTCAAGATCTCCTTAATTTTAATTGCTGAGTAATATTCCATTGTGTAAATATAACACATTTTCTTTATCCACAGTTGAAGGACATCTGGGTTCTTTCTGGTTCTGGCTACTACTAATGAAGCTGCTATGACCGTAGTTGAGCAAGTGTCCTTGTAGTATGGTGGAAGATCTTTTGGTTGTATGCCAGGAGTGGCATAGCTGGGTCTTGAGGTAGTACTAGTCACAATTTTCAGAGAAATCTCCAGATTGATTTTCACAGTAGTACAAGTTTGCACTACCACAAGCAATGGAGGAGTGTTACCCTTTTTCTATAATCTCTCCAGAATGTGCTGTCCCTTAAGGCTTTGATCATAACCAAGCTGATGGGTGTAAGATGGACTCTCAGAGTCATTTTGATTTCCATTTTCCTGAAGAATGAGGATTTGAAATTTCTCAAAGTGCTTCTTGGCCACCTCAATGGTGGCAAAGGGGAGAGTTGTAAGAGTATGTGTGCAGGGACATGCAGGCCCAAGAGAGAGAGGGAGGAGTCCTATTCCTGCCAGTCTCATGTCGATATCTCCAGGGTTAGGCCATGTTTTGATCTCAGTATTGGCTCCAGGCTGGCTTCTCAGGTCACAGGACTCTTTGGCTCTTTGGCATTCACCCCCCCCCAAAAAAAAAAAAAAAACCTATAGGATCAACTCACCTGGCCTCATAGGGGCTCACAGAGAATGAACTGTCAACCCCAGAGCATGAATGGAATGGTCGCAGGCCCTCTGCACATAAGTAACAGTTGTAAAGCTGCGCCCCCATGTAGGACTCCTAAAGCAGGAGCAGGGGCTGCCTCTGACTACATTACCTGCCTTTGGGAATCTTTCTCCTAACTGGGCTGACCTGTGTAGCCTCAATAGAAGACGTACCTAATCTTACTGAAAATCGATGTGCCATATTATTATTATCATCATATTATTTAAGTTAGTTATTTACATTGGGATCAAAATTTCTACTCCTTCTTTTCTTCACAGTGCCTTCCCCACCTTTCTTTCCCCATCAATCCACCTTTACTCTCCTTCTCCCCCAATGGTGGGAGGGTAGGCTTTCATGGTTATCAACCTGCCCCTGCATATCAAGTCACAATAAGACCAGGCACATTTTCTATAATGGAGGCTAGAACAGCAGCATAGGTAGGAGATAGGGATCCAAGGAAGTACAGGCAACAAAGGCAGAGACAGCCCCTGTTCCTGCTTCCCACTGTTAAGTGACTCCATGTCCTTAATGACACTGTCTGCTTTGCTGAATCTGACACTGAAGCCCGTACTGTGTTTAAGGTTGTACCTCTGTCATGTAGAAGAAAGCATTAAGGTCCTGTGAGAGCAGGAGGTCATGTTCACCTGAAAACTTCATTGTAATTTCAGATTAATAATTTATTAACATTATATGAAAAATACATTTTAAAACCATGTTTTTCTATGAAAAAATTCTGTTAGAAAAATAATTTATAATTGTCTCTCTTCACTTCATACTAAACACTCACCAAAAACAAATACAAGGACTATGTTTTTTTTTTGTTTGTTTGTTTTTAGTAAAATTTGAAAATGTATTATGGGCATGTAATTTATGATAAAGAAATTTAATACAATCAACAGCATCATGGGTTAATCTCTAGATAGAGGAGAAAAGAGAGGAAAGACTAGAGAGAGACTATTACTCCTTTTTTCACTTTAATTAATTATCAATCTTAAAACATAATATATGATCTTATTAATACATGAATCATCAATAGAAGAAAAGCACACATTGTATGCTGACTTAAAAAAATAAACTGATGAGTACTTTTTAAAAATTATTTTTATCAATTATAGTTCATTCACTTTGTATCCCCGCTGCAGCCCCCTCCCTCATCTCCTCCCATGCCCCTTCCCCAGTCCACTGATAGGGGAGGTCCTCCTACCCTTCCATGTGACCCTAGGTTACCAGGTCTCATCAGGACTGGCTACATTGTCCTCCTCTGTGGCCTGGTAAGGCTGCTCCCCCAACACCCCCTCAGGAGGCGATCAAAGAGCCAGCCACTGAGTTCATGTCAGAGACAGTCCCTGCTCCCATTACTAGAAAACCCACTGAGCACTCTTTAGGAACACCCATACCATGTTCTACTCATACATTTCATGTTTATACACTTGATTCATTTCTTTAAGCAGTGACTTGCCTTGTGTCCAGGCTAGATTTTAACTCACTTAAAGGAGGAAGGGTGAAATTGGGAGGAGACAAGGGAGGGGGCTATAGCTGGGATATAAAATGAATAAAGTATAATCAATAAAAAATAGATTAATTTAAAAGACTATATATTAAAGAAGACTAAACTTTGTAGCCACACTGGGAATCAGGGTGGAGGCTTCTCAGAAAATTAAAGCTAGAAGCAGTGTATGATACAGCTGTACCACTGGTCGACACATACAGGAAAGATTCTACAGGGTGTACAGGCATTTGCGTAACTATCTGTCACTACACGTTTCACAAGAGTAAGGAAATGGCATCAGCATCATGGAAAAGAAAACGGGCACATGGGTACAGTGGGATTTCATTCACCGACGAGTAAAAATGAAGTTACAGATATATTAAATACTGTAATGCAGGCTCAGAAAGAAAAAATAAATAAATAAAAAATAAAATAAAAACAATAGGATGACCTTACTGAAATGCCTTGACGACAGTTTTAGCACAGTTCTGGTTCTTAAACTATCTGCTTTTTCTTTTATTTTCAGGAGCAAGAACTACCATTTGTTTTCTGAACACTGCTTTGTGTGCAATTAAGAACAAGTAATTTATATGTAAGATTCTTTCCAAAGTTATTCGATGGTATTATATTTTCTGTGACTTAAATCTATTAGCTTATTCCCTTAGGTGATACCTCAAAGCAAACTTTTCGATCTATATATACAGAACAGGCACGGTGGAAAGTTTTATGGGGATTAAGGTTAAATATCACAAATTATTAGAATCTTCTATTGTAACTAAGAAAAGAGCAATGACCATCAGTTTATTCTACTGTCTGTTAACTACAGTCTTCATGATTCATACAGTGTCAGAATCCAGGAAATTTGTTAGACTTCAACAATGGAAAGAACTGTGTAACTTCTATTTCACAATGCCTGATTTAGAATGCAGATGTTTCTGCCTTTGATGTTCAGTGTTCTGGGTAAACATCTTAATGAGACCCAGCTGTACTAGCTCAGCTCAGGTAGATTGCATTTTTATGATCGTGTGGAGTTAAAAACTAATTGTGTTTTTGTCATAATACCTTTTGTAGATGACACTGAAACACGAAGCCAAGGTGAAAGCCAAGACTTTCTTCCTGCATAGTATGGCTACAGGATGAAAATTAACAGTATTTATTGCCAATTTGCATCAAGAGTTGTTTTCTTGTTGAGGAAAATATTGGTAGCAACATTTAACTGACTGAAATTTTTATGTGAGAAAGAGAATGAACTTATTTTCCATGCTTGGCTATTTTCCATAAAATAGGGTGTGTTTTTAAAAACACATTCTTGGCCTTCATCTAAAAACCACAGATAGCTATAATTTGGGTAACTTTAACAGATAATTTATGACTTTTGCACTCAGCTTAATGGCCCATAAAGAAACTCAAAATAGCAATGTGAGTACTTTGCTTCAGCAGTCAAGAGATTCCAGAGGTCGTGAGCGTTTTTGTATTGAAACTTCCACGTCACGGGAAAAGTTGAATTGCACTGAGAAATGGTTACTTAACACAAATATTAGGTGTTTTGAAGCTACACACTCTTGATTCTGATTCTCCTGTGCACATCTAAGGAAAGGGTTTGTGTGTCTTAAGTTCCTTTCTTTCCCTAATATATTCAAATGGGATACTGCATATTACTATCAGAGAACCAGTGTGAGCCTGTTAGTGACAATTTACTGCACCTAAAATTCCAGCTGTTGCGACTGAGTCTTAAGATTTTTTTTTTTTTTTTTGTCCACCCTCTATGGCCTTTAAACAGTTAACAGCACCTGCTGCTGGTTGTGATGAAACCCCACAGGAAATGAATGCCAAAGGTACAAGATGAAAGAGAAAGTAATTTTCTGGGAGGGGAGCAGAGTAATTTTGCACTGTGAGGTGAAAGGGTGAGAAAGCAAAAGTCTTGTGAGGAAATACTTATGAAACTGGGACTGAGGCTAAGAATTGGAGGGAATGAGAACACATAGAAGAGGAGAAAAGAAGAGAAACCCGTGGTCATAGAGAAAAATCAAAAGAACAATGAATGAAATGTACACAGAGAACATGCTCCTAAGAAACGGAGACTCTAGCATTCATATGAAGAAATCACAAATTTCGAATACATAGTCTATGTCTGATGGGTTAAAAACAGCGAACCAGTGTTCTAGATCTTTTATCTGCCTCACGCCACTACTTATGAGCTTCAGCAAACAAAATACATAGACACAACAAGAAATTAGAAGCAGTAGCATTTACTACAGGCTGATGAGAGGAGAGATGCACTGACAGACACTGAGAATGGGTAATAGGCAAGAAATAAGATACCAGGTGTCTATCAGATACCAAAGGATCATCTCCAACAAAGCTTGTACAATATACAAGCAACATTATACAGACTGAGCAGGATTTATTTACAAATATGTGTGTATATGTACACATATATGCATATAACAATAATTAATGAAAAATAAGGCCATAAACTTGAAATTAAACACAGAGGAATAGATCATCAGGCTTAGGAGTGGCCATGTGACTCCAGAGAGGCATTTTCACAGAGCATGGCAAGGGTAGATTTCTGAAAACCCCGATCTCCTCAGAATTGAAACATACACACACACACACACACACACACACACACACACACACACACACACAATTCCTGGCATGATACTACTCAAGTTACTCATAGCTGACCCTTGTTTTAACTCCTCAGCATGTTGAATTAGGATACATGCTTTTCTTTCCTATTACCTTGGGTCAATTTTTGGAGAAATACTTAATGCATCTAACAAGTAGATTAATAAAGTGCTGTACTTGTGCTTCATAAAACTGCTTACAAGAGAAATCTTGTGTGGTTTTATCCAGCTCTCCAGATACCCAGAAAATGCAGACAGGTCTCCCATTTAGTAAAAACTTGAGACCTTAGAACATGAAGATGCATGGCATGTCGGAACTAAGAGCCATATCATGCTCTTCTGGTC
This sequence comes from Psammomys obesus, assembly GCF_907164565.1. Taxonomy (NCBI): domain Eukaryota; kingdom Metazoa; phylum Chordata; class Mammalia; order Rodentia; family Muridae; genus Psammomys; species Psammomys obesus. The sequence goes on from NW_026587216.1 coordinate 20,702,279, forward strand.
CCAGATGCTGTGGGAGCCGTGGGTTACCGTGCAAACATACCCAAGTCCAAAAACCACACCCCACACAACCAGTCCCACAAATGGAACAGAAATGGCTTCAAGAAACCGTGGTCACAAAGATAAACATCTTTTTTTTTCTCTCTTTTAAATTAAATTTTTATTTTTATATTAATTATAGTTTATTCACTTTGTTCCCAGCTGTAGCGCCCTCTGTCATCCCCTCCCAATACTACCCTCCCTCCCTCATCTCCTCCTATGCCCCTCTCCAAGTCCATGGATACAGGAGGTCCTCCTCCCCTTCCATCTGACCCCTAGCTTATCAGGTCTCATCAGAACTGGTTGCATTGTCCTCCTCTGTGGCCTGGCAAAGCTGCTAGTCCCTGGGGAAGGGATCAAAGAGCCAGCCACTGAGTTCATGTCAGAGACAGTCCCTATTCCCCTTACTTGGGAACCCACTTGGAATCTGAGCTGCCATGGGCTACATCTGAGCAGGGGTTCTAGGTTATATCCATGAATGGTCCTTGGTTAGAGTATCAGTCTCAAAAAAAGACCCCTGTGCCCAGATATTTTGGTTCTGTTGCTCTCCTTGTGGGACAGGATAAACCTACAAAAATCTGTACATCTAAAGAAGCTGAGCTAGAAGGAGGAACCTGGGTAAGATGATCAATCCTCACTCAGAAAGACAAACAGGATGGACATTGGAAGAAGGAGAAAACAGAAAATGGAACAGGAGCCTACCACAGAGGGCCTCTGAAATACTACTCAGCAGTGTATCAAAGCAGATAATGAGACTCTTAAATTTTGGCAGAGTGTAGGGAATCTTAGGAAAGAAGGGGGAGATAGAAAGACAAGGATAAGAATCTCTTAAAGGGGTGGACTCCAAGTTATTGAGGAACATTTGTTTTGCCAGGAAGCACAACAGAAAAAGGCCTGAAGAAGATGCAGGCAAACAATGCAAGGGCAATTAGGGCTCTAACAGAGGCCATCAAGGCCCTTGTGAAGCCTGCAGCCATTAAGCCCAAAATGCCACAGGGCCCCAGCTGCTAACTCTGCCTTCTGGCTTCAATCGCTCACTCCAAGCTTGGGAGGCAGATTGGCAGCTACATGGTCAAGTGTTGTAGGCTCTGCCAACCGAACCCCAAGGTTCAGACCAAAGCAGAGGTCGCATCTCCAGCTAGGGCCCAGGCTTCAGCCCCAGGTCAGGTTCCCAAAAGCGCCCAGGGCCCGGTGAAGAACCCTTGGGAAAGGCTTCTGTTAATGTGAAGACAGACAGACTGGTGTGACACGTACACCTACGTCCTCATCATATTTGACTCTACTTGGAAATGTTCCACTTTGAACACATTATTTCTTTACCTTTATCAGCTGTCTGTGCCTGTCTAGCTGATTTGTTTATGACCTAATCTCAGTATAAAATTAAAATGAAACTTAAGGAAGAGCTTTTTGTGTTAGTGAGATGTCTCAGTAGTTAACAGTGAATATTGATCTGCTTAGCATAGAATTTCATTTGTACCAATGGCCCACAATCACCTGTAAATCCAGCTCCATACAGTCTAATATCTCTGGGCTTCACATATACTATTGTCACCTGCACACACACACACACACACACACACACACACACACACACACACACACACACAATAACACAGACACCAAACATGTTCTGTGTGGCTTTGTCAGAAACTGTCATGAAGTTGGCCATCACATTATTACACTCTTTAGGTGTACTATGTCCAATACATATTTACTTCAACATAAATCAAAGGATCAATTTCTGTCATTTCAAGAAAATTTGCACATTCTCTTAAGATGGTATAAGTGAGCAGCTCTTTTAAATTTTCTATTTTTAATGGGCATCTTTCTTTTTTTAATTATTTTTTATTTTTTAAATATTAGTTACAGTTTATTAATTTTGTATCCTTGCTGTACCCTGCTCCCTCATTCCTATTTCTGACATGAAATCAACGGCTGGCTCTTTGACCTCCCCTGCCCCCGAGGGAGGAGCAGTCCTGCTAGGCCACAGAGGAGAACTTTGCAGCCAGTCCTGAAGATACCTGATAAACCAGGGTCAGATGGAAGGGGAGGAGGTCCTCCTCTATCAGTGGACTTGGAAAAGGGGCAGGGAGTAGATGAGGAAGGTAGGATGGGATTAGGAGGGAATGAGGGAGCAGGATACAGCAGGGATACAAAATTAATAAGTTGTAACTAATATTTAAAAAATAAAAAATAATTAAAAAAAGAAAGATACCCATTAAAAATAGAGATATTTAAAAGAGCTGCCTCACTTATACCATTTTAAGAGAATGTGCAAATTGAGTAAACCAGTTCATGATCCAGGCTGCCATATTTACTTAATGCTTCATGTAGGTGATGTGCGTTAAAATACAGGTGATTTAAATGAAATAATAAGGTTTCTACTGAGTGTTCTACCAATATGCTTAAGAGAAAAGCACTACCTGATTTGAGAAGTTTTAGCATTTTGTATATCAATGCAATATACTGTTGGTGAATACTTTAACTCTATTACATTTGTCTTTAAAAGTAATGGTAGCAAACACACCGATTGGTAAAATAGCAAGGCACAGAAAACTTGGCAAATTACATGATTGAATTTTTTCTTTTGAGTATATAACTGTTTCTGAAATATTCTTTTTTAAATTTAATTTAATTTTATTAATTACACTTTATTCACTTTGCATCCCCCCCATAAGCCCCTCCCTTGCCCCCTCCTGGTCCCACCCTTTCCTCCCCCATCTTCATGCATGCCCTTCCCCAAGTTCACTGATAAGGGAGGTCCTCCTATCCTTCCTTCTGATCTTAGTATATCAGATCACATCAGGAGTGGCTGCATTGTCATCTTCTGTGGCCTCTTAAAGCTGTTCCCCCCTCAGGGGGAGGTGATCAAAGAGCAGGCCAATCAGATTATGACAGAGGCAGTCCCTCTTCCCATTACTATGTAACCCTCTTGGACACTAAACTGCCATGGGATACATCTGTGCAGGGGTTCTAGGTTATTTCCATGCCTGGTACTTGGTTGGAGTATGAGTCTCTGGGAAGACCCCTGTGTTCAAATTTTCTGGTTCTGTGGCTCTCCTTGTGGGGTTCCTGTCTTCTCCAGATCTTACTATTTCCCACTTCTTATATAAGATTCCATGCACTCTGCCCAACCGTTGGCCATAAGTCTCAGCGTCTGCTTTGATAGTCTGCAGGGCAGAGCCTTTCAGAGGCCCTCTGTGGCAGGTTTCTAGGTTGTTGCCTGTTTTCTTCTTCTTTGCCTTTCGGGATGGGGATTGAGCATTTTAGTCAGGTCCTCTCTCTCTCTCTCTCTCTTTTTATTAATTACACTTTATTCACTTTGTATCCCCCATAACCCCCTCCCTCTTCCCCTCTGGATCCCACCCTCCCTCCCCCTTCTTCATGCATGCCCCTCTCCAAGTCCACTGATAGGGGAGGTCCTCTTCTCCTTCCTTCTGATCTTAGTCTATCAGATCTCATCAGGAGTACCTGCATTGGCATCTTCTGTGACCTGCTAAGGCTGCATCTCTTGATTAGTTTCTTTAGATGTACATATTTTACTAGGTTTATCCTATGTTATATGTCTATATGAGTGAGTATATACCGTGTGTGTTTTTTTGCTTCTGGGACAGCTCACTCAGGATGATCCTTTCCAGGTCCCATCATTTATCTGCAAATTTCATGGTTTCCTTATTTTTCATCGCAGAGTAATACTCCATTGTGTAGATGTACCACAATTTCTGCATCCATGCTTCAGGTGGAGAGGGGTGAAATATTCTTTTCTGAAAAAATAAACATTACATTGACAAAGGAGTCCTGTGTATTCCTTAAAATGTTTTCTGATATAATTTTTAACAAATATATTTAGCTCAATTGCTCTTGAGACAGGCCCTGATCAGGATGAAGAACAACCCATGTTACTACGGAACGGGATAAAGTCTGGAAAGGATGAAGTTACCATATAGAATGCTATATGTAGGAGGCAAAGAGGTCACTGAATAAAGTGGTTGTCATGTAAGCATATAGTGGAGTATGGATCTGTAACTCTAATGTAAAAAGTCCAGCAGCTCAAAAGGCTGCCTGTAATTCCAGCACTAGAAAGTAAGAGATGAGAAAAAGCTAGTCAAATGACACTAGACAGTTGCTAGCTCTAGGTTTACTGAGAGATCTTGCCCCAATAAATAAAGTGTAGATTGATTCTCAAGTCTGGTCACACACACACTTAAAAACACATCACAAACACACACACACACACACACACATATATACACATGATACATACACACTGCATGCAAACTTGTTCATGTACACACATTGCAGGCAAACCAGCTCATGCAAATTTGTATACACATATACATATTCAGAAAAGAAAATTATATGCAATAATAGCCAAATGAACAACAATATACAGAAAGATGACTACATTTCCTATTCATTCCTCTTAATATTATTTCCTATTGTTTGGAGTAATATTTTTAAAATGTTTTAAAGCTGTGATCTTTAATCAAAACAAAAGTGAGGGAAGCATTTTCTACTGTAAAGTCACTTCATACAGTAAGCATATGTATTTGAATTAAAGCAAGCAAAGAATTTTAAAATTGCATTTGAAGAGACTGCAAGTTTGGGTTGGGCACTCCCTAGCAATTGATCAGATCCTTTTGATCAAACTCCTATCATCAAAGGACTAATGCAACATTACCACACACTTTAAGAGAAGCTGTTCTGGGCATCAAGGTGGTATAATGATCACAGACACAAGAGAAAGATTTCAATTAAGGGTAGCATAGCAGCATGCTGCTAAAGACACACAGCATCACGCTAATTAAAGTGCAATAAGCCAACAAAAGCCACTGAACATTATACTACCAGAGGCAAAATAGAAAGCTGATGAACCAAAGTAATTGTTTTGTTTTTAAAATCAAAGTGCCAATATACTACTGACTAGTGAAATTAGAATGACTATGAGTCTCTAAGGAATAGACTGGTATCAACTATTGAAATTTTAAATCAATTTTTACACAAGTTACTAAAATGTAGAAGCGTGAAACCAATGATATGCTACAAATTATAATAGATACATGTAAATATATGGCTTATTACATGAAATTAATGTTTAACACCACTGTTCAAATATCTTTACATTATTCATGTGAAAAAAGCAAAGAAGATAACTAAATCGCTACATATTCATATTCTTACCACAACAATGATCTTGAATTTAAAACGTGTTTATTCTTTTCCATTTTTCCTTTTACACAAAAGTATTTTCATCATTGGAAATATGGCATTATATAAATGGTTATTCTTTTGGAGCAATAAACCAGTCATATAAGTACATGTGAAAGCACAAGTCTTTAGAAGTCAATTAGGTAAGCTAGTTACTCAGTGTACTTTCCCCAGTAATTGCCAAATAGTTTTTTTAAAGAAGCTATAATCATTGAAAAGAGCTAAACAAATCAAGAAAATTAATTTATAAACAAATCAAGGAAATTAATTTATAAACAAAATAATTGAATCCGGTTTCACTCTGTAGTGAGAAAACTTAAATTTGGAATTTGTGGTTTCAGGGCACAAGGCACATTAAAACGTGTGAGACTGGTCCAAAACACGTTTTGGAAATAAAATAAAGATCATAATTAAAAAATATCATGACCGGAGCTCAAAGGAATTCTTTGATAGATCCTCGATAAAGAGTACATTAATGAGGATGTTGCAATAAAGCAACTGGGCTATGATTCTCAGTTGTATCATATGAATTACTGCATGTAATTATACCACTTGCAATCCAACTTATGAAATAAGCCAGTATTTGTGGTTAGTGTCCACACATGCTGTTAATAGCTGGTTAATATATACAGAGATCACTGTATAATAACAGAAGTTCAATTCTCATATTTCCTTTGTAATTTTGTATTTGCATTTACATTTCCAAGAAATGCTTTTAAAAAAACTTGAGCCATTTCAACAATACTTCAGATGAAATAAAAGTAAACACTTTTTAACAAAAGACCAAATTGAGCCATCCCAGAATTTGAAGGCTTACTGAGGAAAAGACACTTGAAATGGAGCAGATATAGGAATGCTGTCTTCTTTCTATCTACCAGCCGAGACACAGGATGTCAATTCCCAAAGACGAAAGCGATCAGCTACCAATCTTTTATCCCAGGAAGAACAAGGGTTAACTGGCATAGAAGAACACAGAAGAACCTTAATTTGCAAACTCTGTCAGCTCGTCCTTGTCTGCCACTTATTTGACTCCCTAGCTGCAGCCCCCTGGAGACATAGCATCCTTTTTGTTTTCTTTCTCTTATAATTTACTGTTCTTTATTGAAGATGCTAGTCATCTGGGATTGACAGTCATTGCTGCGACCACGACAGATTCCCTAGGTATATCCAAGTACATGTGGGATACATGTTAATAAACAGCTGTTTGTATTCCTTTTGTGATTTTTTTCTTTCATTAAAGTAGACGTTTCCAAATAAGAACCTATACTGAAGGTGGAAAACCTGTTTTAACCACATAGTATCATACAGATTCTAAATATTAAGGTAATGTGATTATTCCTAGGGCAGAATAACTGTTCTTCCCGACTCTATCAAACATGATATGCTGTAAATTAACTCAGCCAATGTTGAGCCCATATATATTCATAGGTCATAGGTTTATCTCAGATTCTTTGTCTATTATGAGTTAGAAAACATTGTAGATTTTAGAAAATACAAAACAGCAAAGAGAAATTTTATATCTGCAAGTATGTATTACTTAGAGGAAACTTTCTTCATTTGGTAATAGGAAGAAATAATCTAACCACATACATTGCAAAACATGGGTGCATCTATATGTTTGCTTTAAAGAACTACAGCTTGAAAGGCAGAATTCAAAGGAACAGGCTATTCTCAACATGTACAAAGAAAGTGGTTTCCCTAGCAACAGGAAGTAGGTGAAAGCTCTCAGGAGTGATCCTTCCACCCATGTTCCTTTTGAGTTTGGTAGTGCTTCCAAGCTCATGGAGGAAAACCGGAGTGACTCTATCACAAAGAAACTGCCCTGGTGGTGAAGGGCATTTTCAACATGCATGAGGTAGCAAGCGACCTGTTGTTTAGAGGTATAGGTAACAACGGGAGTAACTGCGATAGAAGCCGAGCTTCCTTCTCCCTACTATGTGATTCCTCCTATTTAGAAACCACAAAACAATGTATTGGATTCTTAATAGTTATTAATCCTGCTTCGATTGACATACAAAACAAAATTGGTTTTCTTTAAATCATTTCAGTACTCTACTAACTTCGGCTTTTACTTGCAAGTGACTTAACTCCTACCCTCCTCCCCAGACACATATACACTCTTTCAGAATGAAATGGAGGATTAGGAGAAACTGCAACATTTTTCACCGGAGCGTTATACTAATTATTTTCCGCCATAGACCTTTCAGTCACAGAAGTGAAACTGGGCCACATAGACTTGCAGTTTTCTCTTAAACGTTTTTTTTCTACTATCAGCTTTTCAAAAGATGAAGATGTTCCAAAATATTTTAGAGGTGAATGGACTGCTTCACTTTTGACATGTTTTTCTTCGAATTATCAAATCATATTTTGCTGTAAGGAACCACAGAAATGAGAACTTTCTTTGCTAATTCTATTTAAATACTTAATTTGTCATGCACAATGCTAGAGGCTGGAAATAGAAAGATGAATAATGAAGAGTCTTGGCCCCCAAAAGGCCTACAATCATTCTCACTCTGAAACATCAGGAAGCTGAAATAATTTAGTAATTAGTTTCATTTCTTCTCTAATAGTTCATAATTCTACCAATGAAGAGTTCTTGACCATTTTTGAATTTCATAATTGTGTTCACAAATAAGAGGGGACAGAGAAGAAAGAGGGAAGGGGAGGAAGACCTCCCCTATCAGTGGACTTGGGGAGGGCAGGTGGGATTAGGAGGGGATGTGGGAAGGGGCTACAGCTGGGATACAAAGTGAATAAACAGTAATTAATAAAATAAACAAATTTTAAAAATAAAATAAAAAAGAAAATTTGCTTATTTGTAGACATGTTCAGTAAATATGTAAGAATTTGAAAATCTAGGAAAAAATTTCTCAGTATTAAGGAAACAAAAAGAGCCAAAGATGAAGAAATTTTACAAAAGATAAGCTAAATGCATGGAACAGTTGCAATGACTCAAGACAAAGTAGGTATTGAGAGTAAGGACTAGAATAATTATATTTAATATTCTAAGACAGATTACAATCATTTTTCTCAAAATTAACATTGCTTTAATTTTGAATATAATCTACTATTTAAAAATAATTAATCAGGACAGCATTGTTTGAAAAAATGCATGATAAAGGTAAGAGAGTCATCATGTACCTAATATTATTCCATAAAATAAATACTAATAATTCCCCTTCAGTGTTTCTACTAAATTCATGTTCAATGACATCTCTTGTAAAATAACGTTTATGTGCTTTGGCTTTATCTTACTTAATATGCTTCACAATGATGGGAAAGAAATAGTATTAAAATAATTATTTTACAGGCGATTAACCATTATTGTATAGAAATTAATAGCATTCCTGATGTAAAATGCCCAGGAAGGTAATAATAGAGAATAAAGAATATATAGAAAATTATACAGAACTATCTATAATTACGTGGCTTTATTCATTCACTAAAAGAAAGTACAATAATATAAGTTATGTAATTTTTCCCTTTCTTTGTTACAAAGGGAAACATGGATATAGAAATGAGTTTCAAAAGTTATTTTAGATGGCTTACAACAAACTGTAGTTAAAAGAGCAGAGAAAGATTCCAGTAGCCCCAAAATGATCATTTATTTTGGTAGTTACCAACATATTCTTTCTCAATTGCTATGTAAAAATATATTTACCTATCTTCTCTACTACTAAGTCACAGTAACAAGTTATATTTGGGCATTCATTCCAAAATATTGATATTTATGAGTTTCGTCAAACGTAATATTGTGCACATATGCACATATATTAATGGGGAAAATAGTTAAATAATATTCATGAAACGTGCATTTAAATGTCCATAAAACCTTTTAGAATGATAAATGAGTCATGTCACTTGAACATAGAAAATATAGAAAGCAAAGACCTCTGTTGAGAACTGTACTAACGATGCTCTCACTGTTTCCCATGAACAAGAATAATGTTTCTTTTTATTCTTTAATATTTTTAAATTTTGAGGTTATAATAAAATAACACCATCCCTCCCTTCCCTTCAATGTAGCTGCTTTATTCTCTTCTAAATTTGTGGTGTCATTTGCTCTGTTTCTACATTTATGAGTGCATTTCTAAATAGAAGAATCCAGCCTGCTGAGTCCATCTATGTAACTTTTTTGTGTGTGTTTCAGGGATGACTCCGATATTGTACATGCACCTGGAGTTCACTTCCTTGGTAAAAGCTATTTCTCCTGTTTTTCCTGTTCCCTGGACCAGTAGTTCTTCATCTGGAATTGAAGCTTCCTGGAATTCCCTGGTTCCACTTTCACATGTCCGATGTAGCTATCCATGTTCAGAGGCCAAGTTTAGCCAGCAGGGTCAGGTGCATTTTGTTGGTACAGCTTCTCTGGCATCTCTAGAAAACACAATCTAATAGCAAACTTCCTGCCCCTCAGTCTCTTACAAATATTTCATCCCCCTTTCTACAGTGGTTCCTGTGCATTTCGCGCTAGAGTCATGCAGCTGTATTAGTCAAGACTGGGCTACACAGCTCTGCAATTTGATTGATTGTGGCTTCCTTTAGTGGTGTCTATATGTTACAAAGAGAAATTTCCTTCATGAGGAGTGATAACTACACTTATCTGCTGTACAGGAATAGATGTTAGGAATGAAGTTAGGTTTAGGCTGGTTTAATAAGTGGCTATAGATTCTCCTCCAAGATCCATGACATCACTAGTCCACTATAAAATTGCTGTGTTTCTAGTTACATATATAGTTCTCCTTTAATTGAGCAGATCTTAAAACCAGTTAGAGAGATGTGATTATCTCAAAGGCTATGTGTGCCACTCTTGTACCCCTAGGTTTATAATGATGCCTATCATTGTTGTGAATCATAGGTTTCATAGCTTGAAGGAAGTATTGTTGCTTTCCTTCTTCCCTCCTTTGGAATCGTGCATGGCGGTTTCTGGTACATGAGCTGGCTCCCAGGAGCAAGGCTTTCACATCAGATTCACCTCAAGTCCGCTGGGCTCTGTATTCAAAGAGCATGGTGTTGTCAGCAATAGGAACTTTCTTTCTACTTCTGGAGCGCAGCCAAGGACAGTTGCAACAGCCTATATTCTATTGGGCAATCCTAACCAAGAACTAATAAAGGAGAATTTTTTATGTTTGGTTTTAGTTATATTGCCTATGACTCTTGAGAAAATCATGGTCAGTTCAAATTAGAAATTCCCTTTATTATTTTAATTATTATGATTATTATTATTTAGTACAACTTATTCACTTTGTACCTCAGTTGTAGCCCTCTCCCTCATCTCCTCCCAGTCTCAACCTCCCTCTCTCTTCCCACCTCCCCATGTCCCTACCCTAATCGACTGATAGGGAAGGTCCTCCTCCCCTACTGTCTGAGTTTCTGGTATGAACTCAGTTTGCCACCTCCCTCTGGCAGGGTGGCCTTCCTAGGCCACAGAGAAAGAATAAATTTCATTTAAAATATGCATGTACATATATACATAGACTTACACATATTAAAGATATTACTAGGTACATAGTAGTATTATTTCCCAGTCATAAATGTATGATCTTCTTATGATCTTTTTCAGACATCCTTAGTGTTAATTTACCTTCTTCTTGAACTAAAGGGAGAAATGAGAACAATATTGGAAAGGGACTTAATTTCTTCCTTTGATTTTCTCCCCTCCATTTTTGCTCTTCTTTCCTATCTTCCTGCCTTTGACTTTCCTCTTTACCATTATCTTCCCCACCTTCCTTCCCTTCTTACTCATTCTTCTTGTCTCCTTTCTATTTTCTTCAAGTGTATCTGAAGATTTTCTAAGTATTGTACAAATATTCTTCTCTTTGGTGAAGTCTCAATGTTTCCAGAGCTTACTCTTTTTATTTGGATTCTAATCATTATTATAGGAATGCTTTTCTAGGTCTTTTCTAGGTGTACATAGATTCTAATCATTGGCATAGAAAGTTTTCATAGGTTTGTGCTTATGAGGTGTTAGAGGTTAGATTGTATTATGCTCAGGTGTTAATTTTGTGTTTAACCATAATAGCTTCCTTTCACCTATCTAAACACATTTCCTTTCACACTGCTCCTCCACTTTATCTTTCACAGTAACAAAAAAAAAAAAAAAGGAAGACAGAAAGATATAAGTGTATTTTGATGTGTGTTATCCAGGATTCTCCTGAAGAAGTAAATCCACAGCATGAATATTTATGAAAAGCAGAGTTACAGAAAGAGTGGAAGTGCCACAGGGTCAGGGAGTTTGCAGTGAGACTGTGTCTCCTTCTATTCTCAAAAGCTATACCAATACAATGTCACCAATGTGACTACCTAAACATGACCACAAGAAAAATGATGCCCATAGATATTCCATAGTGGCAAAAGAAAGCCCATGGGTACTCAATGCTACAAAAAGAACTTGAGGCAGCTAAAGAATTCTAAAGTGGAAGAAATAGTTTTATGGAGAAAAGTACATCAGATTGTTATCCAACATCAAATGACCAACCTGAAAACATACACACAAGTAATATTATATGAACTGAGAGCACTATATTTAGTAATATCTATTGTATCTATTGTATCCTTCATATTTCTAGATTCTTTTTTATTAATTGATGTTATATGCAATTTATGTATTATGATAGATATTACTAAATATAGTTAGGAGGGGAAAAAGGGAAAGAAGAAATGATGTAGTTACATTAAGGCTCTACCCAACAGGATATCAAAGGAGATGATGATACACATAGCCAAACTTTTGGCAGAGTACAGGGAAATTTGTGAAAGAGGGAGGAAACAGGAAGACCTGGAGGGGGCAGGAGCTCCACAAGGAGAGCAATAGAACCAAGAAATCTGGGCCCCAGTGTCTTTTCTGAGACTGATACTCCAACCAAGGACCATTCATGGATATAACCTAGATAACCTAGAACCTCTGCTCACTTGTAACCCATGGCAGCTCAGTGTCCAAGTGGGTTCCCTAGTAAGGGGAACAGGGACTGTCTCTGACATGACCTAGGTGGCTGGCTGTTTGATCACCTCCCTCTGATGGAGGAGCAGCCTTATTAGGCCACAGAGGAAGCCAATGCAGGCAGTCCTGATGAGACCTGATAGGCTAGGGTCATACGGAAGGGGAGGAGGACCTCCCCTATCAGTGGACTTGGAGAGGGGCAAGGGAGGAAATGAGGGGGGGGGAGGGTGGAATTGGGAGGGAATGAGGGAGGGAGCTACAGCTTCGATACAAAGTGAATAAACCGTAATTAATATTAAAAAATTAAAATTAAAGTTAAAAAAAGAAAAATGTAATTGGCCCTGGAAAAGAAAAGAAAAGAACAAATGAGAGTATTAGAATGGCTTATGCTATAGGAAATGAAGAGTCCAACAATGCCATATTCAATGGTGAGACTGAAAACTACCGAGAAATTAGCACTTCAGTCTTTATGACTGGATTCCTCAACAGTCCCCTACAGGGTTGGTAGATTCCTAGAGCCTAATAGTTTTCAGCCCAAGTTGAAAGACCAATGGTGACAGTACAAGTAGAGGCAGCAACAAAAGAGATGATCTTGTACATAAAAATCAATTCAAGTAGGCAAAGAGCAAAAGGCTTTTTGTCTGAATCTTTTACTTGGGCTACTAGTTTTAGGCATCACCTAAGTTCAAGATAGGGTATTACTACTTCTGTCAATGGTGCAACGAAAAGCCCCCACAAGCATGCCCAGAGGTTAGCCTAATCGGGAGAACCCCTCACAGATGTGACCAGAGGCCTTGCCTCTTATGTGATTATAGCTTTTTATCAAGCTAATAATCAGTGTAAAGCATCGCAACACACTAAAGTGACTAATGTCCCCAAGCATTGGTTGATGTTGACAGAGAAGAGAAATGAAGTGACATAATATATTTCAGTCCTCACTCTCTGCTTACCATTTACATTTGGCGGGGTCCTGATGAACATATCCACTCCAAGCAAACATGAATTAATTTATTCAGGAAACTTATTTAGAAGACTTGAAATCAATGCCTAGTGTTTTGCACTAAATAAAACTAAAAAGGCTATATCAAATTGCTAGTGAGTATTTATTTTTAGATAGCACGTAGTAAGTGCCATGCCCAGCCCTCAATAAAAGCACTATTAGTAAGTACACAAGCATTTATGAGAAACCATGGATTTTATGAAGTCTACCAACATGCCAACCCAATGTACTATCTGCTACACATTTTGAAGATATATTTGATTATTAACAATTAAAGTTCAGCCATTCTTAGGACTGTGCTAGAAACATACTATACCTCTCAATGTCTGTGCTTCCTTCCCTTGGCTCTGTATTCATCACCATCATTGAGTTCACACCTGTTATTATATCATTCTTTCTCATTTTCACATACTCCCTTTTCCTATTACAATTTTAAAATTTCCATCTTCATTTACATTTATTAATGACTTCAGGGAGGTACCTTAATCATATCAGTAATGAGTTGTTAGCTTCAATTAAAGAAGGTGGCCCCTCTCTAACCTGGTTGTCCTTTTCATGATCTTTATCTATCAACTTTTACAGGTTAATGCTCAATGCCTGTGTGTCCACTAATGAGAAGATCTAGGTTTCTACAGCTTTGTTACGCCATGGTTGCTGTCCTTTTATCTTACAAGAATTATAAATTAATGTCTGATATGTGTTGTGCTTATGCATACTAACTGCAAAGGGAAACATAATGTATACAGAAAATAATTCATGCATAGTACCCTCAGAAACCAATGGTTTTCTCAGAGCAATATTGTTTGTGAAATACAGGTAGTGCCCATGAGTATGAGACAGTAAAAAAAAAAGAATAAGGACCACATCTTCATTGAGACCATGGTGGCATGATAAATGTATCATATTTCAAAATATTCTCAAAGAATAGAAGCCAGGTGAGGGCAGAAAATGGATGCAGAAAGAAAATTGCTATTCAATGTTCATTTTTATTTTTCTTTATTATTATTATTAGAACTTATTCAGTTTGGCTATATTTATTCACTTATTCATCTTCACTGTAGCCCCTCCCTCATCTCCTTCCATTCTCACCCTCCCTCCCATCCCCCTTCCCCCATGTCCCTCTCTAGTCCACTGACAGGGGTGGTCTTCCTCCCCTACTATCTGACTCTAACATAACAGGTCTCATCAGAACTATCAGGATCCTCTTTCTCTGTGGCTTAGTAATGGGGAGGTGACCAAAGAGCAGGCAACCAAATTTATGCCAATGAGTGCTCCTGTTCCCCTTACTAGAGAATCCACATGGATACTGAGCTGCCATGGGCTACATCTGAGCAATCAGTCTACGTCTTCTCTGTGCATGGTCCTTAGCTGATTCATCAGTTTCTGCCTCTGGGCCCAGAATTTTTGGTGCTGTTTGTCTCCTTGTGGAGCTCCTGTCCCCTCCAGCTCTTTCTATCTCCCCTTTCTTCCGTAAGATTCCCTGCACTCTGCCCAAAGTTTGGCTATGAGTCTCAGCATTCAATACTCTGATGGGTAGAGTTTTTCAGAGGCCCTCTGTGGTAGGCTCCTATCCTGTTCCCTGTCTTCTCCTGCTTCCGATGTCCATCTTATTTGCTTTTCTGAATGAGGATTATGCATCTTCCCCAGGGTCCTCCTTGTTTATCTTCTTTAGGGTTATATAGATTTTAGCATATTCTTAAATGTGCGTGTGAACCGGTAGATTTTTGGAAGTTTTAAATTCATCTTTTTATAATCTTAATCATTAATGACCATGAGTATAATAGATATTGATAAAAAGACTTACAAAATTCTGAATGACAAATTACTCAAGGCTGAGACAGTCTCCATCTATGCAATTTCTTGACAGATCTATTGCTGTTGAAATGAATGATGGGAATTACTCACACACAGTATATCAAGACCCACTATTAGCTAATAGGACACTTATGTAAAGATAGGTAAAAAGAGAATGCAAATTAAGCTAAGTATGTATGTCCTCTGCACAATGTGCAACCTCTGCAGTTTTTAGAATTTGTAACAGTCTATGGGGTGCTACGCTCAAAGAGAATTCTACCTCCAACAATGCAAGATAGTCTATTTGTGCAAAACATTTACACAGTTTGAACTCTGTAAATCACTGCAGATTCTGAACAATGAGGGGATTTTCTACTTTTATCTCAACCACATTCAATATTACACACTTTGTAGGCTTTGATCAGAGCGACTGGCAAAGTAACTTTTCAGTAAATACTTGGAATTAATCCAGGTATTCAGTGCAGAAGAAAAGACACAAAACGATCAACTGGATAAAACAAAACAGCAATAAAAAAAAAATGGTTAATATTACAATTTGAGAGATAAAGATAGAAAATTGAGTGAAAGATGGATATATACAATTAAGGATATTTAAATAAGAGTCATAATTATGTAATGATTACACTGAGAGCAAATGTTAATATGAGTGATAGAGGAAAAATCACTGACATTTATAAGAATTATATTTAAAAAGCCAAATTCATATAATTTAATTTTGCTTGAACACTTACAAAACTAAAAGTTTCATTAATGATATGAAGGTGTAGGCTGGTGAAACATATTGAGAATAAATGTCTAAAGTGTAAAGGGGTAAATGAATTGATGTGCAAAGGAATAAAGAATATTCTAAATCAACTTTACCTTCTTCAGTCTTCCTGCTTTTAAACTTTAGTTTGCCTTCACAGCTTATATTAGCTAACTTTCTCATTTCTGTGACAAAATTTTTACAGAAAGATGTCAAAAAGAGGTTGATTTGTCTCACAGGGTAAGGTGTTTGTGATCAGCCATGGCATGAGAATAATTCTGCCTCTCCTTGAAGGGATGCGAGACAGCTTTGTGCGGCAAAACTGGACGGCTTGGCTGGGAGTGGAGGTGACTGTAATACTAATGGCCATCACAGAGTGACCTTCTTCAGCTAGTAAACCTATGTCCCAAGGTTTCATAACCTCCCCAACAGCACAATCAGCTGGGACCTACCTCAGGACTCAAAGAAATGAGACGTAGAACATGTCCAGGTCAAATCATAGCACTGTTCAGAGGGAAAGAGGTTATAGCTTTTCAGCTTCAGATTTAGTTTTGGATGGAATAATTAAGAATTTATAGTCCATATTAAAATGAGGGCAAATTGCCATATCCTCCAGAGTTTGAAGACCATGACTATAACTGAGCTTCCCTCACTAAAACACGTACAGATACAAACAAAGTGTTTAAGAACAGAGAGAAGTGATGTTTTGAGAAATTAAACACCTACTCATTCCTGAACAGGTTTTGTTGTGCATAATTTCCTGCATTGTATTGAAATATTGTGTTGGCCAAATCAGAACAAGACTAAACTCTGGTGAAGACAAAGAAGATCATAAAGGCTTAGACATGTTTCCATAACATGACATAATTATATCATAGACTATCATTTTAAGCCAGCCTGGGCCAAAATATGACCACACCTGGATGATCACGCAATCATTTTGGACAACATACATCTGGAGAGCAGGGTGGAATGATCATTAAGGACTGTTCATGCTGGCTCTGCTTTGTAACATATGGGTTACTTCTGACACTTTCATATGGGATTAATTCAGCTTCAAGTCAAAGGAATTTATTAAACACCTGCTAAGTAGCAAGCACACAAAAAAAGGAAAATTAAACATAAAGAAATCGAGCTGTTTTCTCTCAGCAAGTGTATAGAAGCTGTTAAAGAGGGAAGTAGAGAGCCGTAAAGGTGAGTCAAGGGGAAAATAAAATTCATCAAACAATACAAGTTGGAGAGGAAGGTACTCTTGAACAAAGGCCTCAGCAGCTGGGGAATTAACAGTCATTCAAGTGCTTAGAATGGCATCCTTTGGTGGAAGGCTGGAATTCTTTCCATATCATTTTGTGTACAAACATGATAATTATAAACTTCCTTTAAAATCTCTGTTTTCTCTCCAGAATTTCCAAAGATTTTATTTTAAGCCAATAGCTTGAGCTGGAAGAATTTTTAAAATTTATTTATTTTATTTTTTTATATTAGTTACAGTTTATTTACTTTGTAAACCAGCTGTATCCCCCTCCCTCATTCCCTCTCAATCCTACCCTCCCTCCCTCATCCCCTCCCTGCCCCTCTCTAAGTCTACTGATAGGGGAGGTCCTCCTTCCCTTCCATCTGACCCTAGCTTATCAGGTCTCTTCAGGACTGGCTGCAATGTCCTCCTCTGTGGCCTAGCAAGGCTGGTCCTCCCTTGGGGCAAGGAGAGAAAGGGGAGGTCAAAGAGCCAGCCACTGAGTTCATGTCAGAGGCAGTCCCTGTCCCCCTTACTAGGGTATCCACTTGGATACTGAGCTACCATGGGCTACAACTGAGCAGGGGTTCTAGGTTATATCTATGCATGGTCCTTGGTTGGAGATACAGTCTCACAAAAGACCCCTGTGCACAGATATATTTGTTCCTTATGGCGCTCCTGTCCTCTCCAGGTCATACTAACTCCCCTTTCTTTCATATGATTTCCTGTACTCTGCCCAAGGTTTGGTTATGAGTCTCAGCATCTGCTTTGATACACTGCTAGGTAGTCTTTTAGAGGCCCTCTGTGGTAGTCTCCTGTCCAGCTACTTGTTTTCTCCTACATCCAATGTCCATCTCATTTGTCTTTCTAAGTGAGGATTCATCATCTTACCCTGGGTCCTCTTTCTTATTTATCTTCTTTACGTGTATAGATTTTAGTATATTTATCCTATCTTATAGGTCTAATACCCACTTATAAGGAAGAATTTATTAAAGTGATGTTTGCTTTGTAGTTTTACTTCTTTCTAAACACACTTCATATGATATGTGTAATATATGCAAAATTAATAGTATATAGTCTCATATTTAAGAAAACTGGCTTTATATGTGCATTTTATGTAATATAGTGTGTAACTTTAAAGCTAGATTGATGTTCAGGGGCATCCTTAGACACTGAGATTATTTTATGAGTTCTTAGAGGAATCCTCAATACTTCCTGAATACTTTATCATTTACAGAAGTATATAATTACTGTCTTAGCAAGAGATGGTGTTCTGAAATGTCATGTATTATGACAGTATTTTTTTCACATTACTGTGGAGACAGAGACAGGTGGAAGTAAACTAGTAACAATCATGTTAATGTAGTTACTTTGAAGCAAACCAGGAGCAAATCATAGGGAACTCAGAGACATTTCAGGTTTAGTCACATCAGCAAACAAGGTCAGCCTCATAGAAAGTAGCAAAACTTTTTATAACAGTTTGGAACTGAGGTTTATGTGGGGGAGGCAATGTAGGGATCATTAAGTATATAGTTAGAGGCATACATATAACAAAACACTTTGTACCTACATATTTATATAATTATTATGTTCTTTTGGTTTTGTTTTGTATTTTTTAGTTTATTTCTTTTTTATATTAATCACAGGTTATTTACTTTGTATCCCAGCCATAGCCCCCTTCCTCCTTCCCTCCCAATTTCACCCTCCCTCCCACATATCCCAGCCCCTTTCCAAGTCCACTAATAGAGGAGGTCCTCCTCCCCTTCCATCTGACTCCAGCTTATCAGGGCTCTTCAGGACTGGATGCAATGTCTTCTTCTGTGGCCCCTAGGCTGCGCCTCCCTTGGTGCGGGGGAGAGTGGAGGAGCTCGCCATTGAGTTCATGTCAGGAATAGTCTCTGTTCTCCTTATTAGAGAACCCATTTGGACACTGAGCTACCATGGGCTATATCCGAGCAGGGGTTCTAAGTTATACCCATACCTGGTCCTTGGTTGGAGAAACAGTCTCAGGAAAGATTCCTGTGCCCTGGTATATTTGGTCCTTGTGGCTCTCCTGTACTCTCCAGGTCTTACTAACTCTCCCTTCTTTCATATGATTCCCTGCACTCTCCCAAAGGTTTGGTTATGAGTCTTAATATCTGCTTTGATACACTGTTAGGTAGAGTCTTTCAGAGGCCCTGTGCTGTAGGCTCCTGTCCTGTTACTTGTTTACTCCTACATCCAATGTCCATCCCATTTGTCTTTCTAAGTGAGTATTGGTCACCTTACTCCAAGTCCTCTTTCTTGTTTATCTTCTTTAAGTGTATAGATTTTAGTATGTTTATCCTATCTTATAGGTCTATATAAGTGAGTTTATACCATGTGTGTCTTTCTACTTCTGAGATACCTCACTCAGGATGATCGATTCTTTGTCCCACCATTTGCCTGCAAATTTCATGATTTCTTCGTTTATAATTGCTGAGAAGTATTCCATTTTGTAAAAGTACCACAATTTCTGTATCCATTCCTTGACTGAGGGACATCTGGGCTGTTTCCAGGTTCTGGCTATTACGAATAAAGCTACTATAAACATGGTTGAGCAAATGTACTTGAGCATCCTTTGAATATATGCCTAGGAGTGGTATAGCTGGATCTTGAGGATTCACTATTCCTATTTGTCTGAGAAAGCGCCGGATTGATTTCCCAAGTGGTTGTACAAGTTTGCATTCCCACCAGCAATGTAGGAGGGTTCCCCTTTCTCCACATCCTTTCCAACATGTGTTGTCTCTTGAGTTTTTGATCTTAGCCATTCTGATGGGTGTAAGGTGAAATCTCAGGGTTGTTTTGATTTGCATCTCTCTGATGGCTAAGGATGTTGAGCATTTCTTCAAGTGTTTCTCTGCCATTCTACAATACTCTACAGAGAGTTCTCTGTTTAACTCCGTGCCCCATTTTTTAATTGGATTACTTGATTTGTTGCATTTTAACTTCTTGAGTTCTTTATGTATACTGTATATTAGCCCTCTGTCAGATGTAGGGTTGGTGAAGATCCTTTCTTAGTCTGTAGGTTGTTGTTTTGTTCTGACGACAGTATCTTTTGCTTTACAGAAGCTTTTCAGTTTCATAAGGTCCCATTTATTGATTGTTGCTCTTAGAGCCTGTGCTGTTGCTGTTCTGTTCAGGAAGTTGTCTCCTTTGCCAATGAGTTCTAGGCTCTTCCCCACTTTTTCTTCTAACCAATTTAGAGTATCTGGTTTTATATTGAGGACTTTGTTCCACTTGGACTTCCGTTTTGTGCAAGGTAATAAATATGGATCTATTTTCATTTTTCTGCATGTAGACATCCAGTTGGACAAGCACCATTTGTCTTTTTTCATTTTTTCATTCATCTTTTTTCAAAAGATGCTGTCTTTTTTCCATTGAATGGTTTTGGCGTTTTTGTCAAAAATCAACTGTTCATAGATGTGTGGATTTATTTCTGGGTCTTCTGTTCAGTT
Source organism: Psammomys obesus (assembly GCF_907164565.1). Lineage (NCBI taxonomy): Eukaryota > Metazoa > Chordata > Mammalia > Rodentia > Muridae > Psammomys > Psammomys obesus. Next base: position 20,722,730 of record NW_026587216.1, read on the forward strand.
CCATTAATCCTCCTTTCTGTTTCTATGCCAATACCATGCAGTTTTTATTACGATTGCTCTATAGTACAGCTTGAGATCAGGGAGGGAGATACCTCCAGATGATCCTGTTGTTGTACAGGATTGGGGATTCTGGGTTTTTTTGTTTCTCCATATGAAGCTGAGAATCTTGTTTTTTTTTTAATTATTATGTTCTGATTAAATTTTAAAATTTTAAAAAATTGTATAAATTTGAATTAAAGCTCGATAAAATCAGTACACAAAATTCTATAAGGTATTGGATTCATATGTTATCTTCAGATTTCAAATGTAATTACCATACCCAAAAATCATACTTTTGAGCTGGAAATGATGTACTTTGTAGTCATAATCCCTACTGTCAACCATTTGTATGTTAAAAAAATAAATAAAATAAAGCCACATTCAATTGGTAAATATCTGCTACTCTTTCTAGTTATTCCTCAAACCTCATAGGATCTTTGCTATAAAATTAATGCCGGGAAGTACTTGGCCCTGTCATGAAGAACTGAGTACCTCATTCTCAATTAAGACAGTGAATCCTCAAGAGACCTGATAAGCTAGGGTCAGATGGAAGGGGAGGAGGTCCTCCCCTATCAGGGGACTTGGAAAGGGGCAGGGAGGAGAGGAAGGAGGGAAGGTGGGATTGGGAGGGAATGAGGTAGGGAGCTAGAGCTGGGATACAAAGTAAATAACCTGTGAATAATATAATTTTTTTTTAATTAAAATATAACAAGACAGTGAATTCTCTATTTGTAACTTCACAGTCACACTTTAAAAGTTCCATATCTTGAAGACCTTCCAATTATGCTAAATCTTTAAATAAACTCTAGTTGGCTCTCATTAAAGATGAATAGAACAGACCCTTCACTAAAATCAGTGTTTAATTTATTGTAAAACTATATGTAAGCTTTATGCTCAATTCATATCTAATACAAATATTTTTTAGTGTCAGCATATTTAGATAACTTACATACTGATCAATATAAGTATCAACAGTTTGTTTGGTCATAATATTTACATTTGGTTGAGGTTGAGCTTTCACAGGTATATTTGAGATTTAAATATAGGAGGATTAAATACTTCATGATCTACTGTTTGATTTTTAACTGGAAATCATTATTTTATAAATGAGACTAATGAAATATACATACTTAATAAATTATACTTCCATGGTATTATATACATATGTGATGATATTTGGGACCAACTAATTTTTTTTACGAATATTAAAATCAGCTGTTGACTGGATGACTAAATTTACCAACAATTGGTTATTAGTTTTAATAAACAAAATAAAAACTAAGAAAGAGGTTCTAGGTTATATCTATACATGGTCCTTGGCTGGAGAAACAGTCTCAGAAAAGACCCCTATGCCCTGAAATATTTGGTCCTTGTGTACCAGGTCATACTACCCCCCCTTCTTTCATATGATTCCCTGCACTCTTCCCAAGGTTTGGTTATGAATTTCAGCATCTGCTTTGATGCACTTCTAGGTAGAGTCTTTCAGAGGCCCTCTGTGTTAGGCTCCTCTCCTGTTACTTGTTTCTAGAACCCCTGCTCAGATATAGGCCATGGTAGCTCAGTATCCAATTGGGTCTCTAGTAAGGGAGACAGGGACTGTTTCTGACATGAACTCAATGGTTGGCTCTGTGACCTCCCCCTTCAAACCCAGAGGGAGGAGCAGGCTTGCTAGGCCACAGAGGAAGACATTGCAGCCAGTCCTGATGAGACTTGATAAGCTAGGGTCAGATAGAAGGGAAGGAGGACCTCCCCTATCAGTGAACTTGGAAAGGGGCAGGGAAGAGATGAGGAAGGGAGGGTGGGATTGGGATGGAATGAGGGAGGGGGCTATGACTGGAATACAAAGTAAATAACTTGTAATTAATATAAAAAATAAAATTATAAAAAAAACTAAGAAAGAGTTTTCTTACATTTACCTCCAATTATTGTAGCAGCCTACTTTAAATCTGAAAAGGCTTATTTTTGTAGATGTCAAAGTTTTATCGGGTGTATTCCATTTCCCCTGTGAGCTGCCAAGTCATCATGCAGCAGTCTAAAATCAGCTATACTCATTTTAAGCTCCAGTGGTAACATGGGAAGTAGAATATTGCTTACATTTGTAGACCCAAAAAACTCAGACCATCAAAAAATACAAAACAAAATAAAAGGCAATACAGACTCACTCTTGAACAACAAAACCTGTTTACATTGAATAACCTACTTCCCGCTTGACTTCTATATTTTTATATCTGTGAATGAAGTAAATGGTGAATATTGGTAGGGATCAACATCTGTAGAATTCTAGTCTTTAGGGGAAAAAAGAAATCAAGTTTCAGTAAATAATAAATTATGTGAAAATAAAAGTTTAAGCAGTTGTTTCATAAATCATTGTTTGTACAGATGTGTCTGAGGCCACATTACTCCAGAGAAGACATAAGCTTTCAAATATTATTGTGAACATTGTCATTCATTCTCATTGCTTTGTTTTTTTTTTTTTTTGTTTTGTTTTGTTTTGTTTTTTGTTTTGTTTTGTTTTTTTTTTTGGTATCAAATACATGCCCTTATGTATGCTAAGCAAGTAATTTACCATTATGTTACATGCCCACTGGCAATTGTCACAATGCCTTCTAATGCATTTCTAAGAAATGTATTTATTAGGGGTTATATCTTCCAAATTTGCTTGATGATCCTGCAGAAAGCCAAACTTTTCAAACAATTAGCAACTGTATGTTTAGTAGATTTAGATGGAACTATTCCTTTTATTACTTCCATGTACTGTCACAGGCTTGTGAATTTTGCTTTCTTTTTAAGGAACCAAGAATCTCATATGCAAAGCTCTTTAAGACTTTAACTATAACTATGGCTAAGAAATTGTTATCAGCGTTTTTTTCTTATTTGTGGTAGTTTTAATTTATCCTAGGAATTTATGCATATGCAAATTCTCTATCACTGAGCAACATCTTCATTCTTTAAAGGAATAGCATTAAAGAACAAAGTCTCCTCCCATGCCCCTCCCCCAGTCCACTGATAGGGGAAGTCCTCCTCTCTTTCCATCTGATCCTAGTCTATAGAGTGTCATCAGGACTGGTTGCATTGTTTTCCTTTGTGGCCTGGCAAGGCTGCATCCCCCTAAGGGGGAGGTGATCAAAAATTTAGTTTGCCACATTGCCTCTGATTTGTGATCATTCTCTCTCACTCTCCCCAGCAGCTGAGAGCACAGGTTGTGCCCCAGCATGGCTATCTTTTGGGAGACTTTAGATAATGGTTTATGCTTCCAGTTCTGAGATCATGTTGCACACTGCTCTTTTTATTCACTATGTTCTGATCACTTGACTTTCTTTTTGACCTCTAAACAGGGTAAATCTTGCCACAAGTTCTTGGTATGTAATGCTTCCTTTGCCTGGAATTTCCCTTCTAATTATTTCTGACTTTTCTCTGTCTACTCAATTTTGTGTCCCTTAAAAACACAAAACAAAACAAAACAAACAAAAAATGAAACCAATTAAAAAAAAATTTTTGAGTCTAATTGTCCTTCCCAAAATTCTTGAATGTGGGCTTTTCTTCTAGTGAGTAATTGAGTTACCAGTGGCTATACCCTTAGGAAAAACTTATACTCCCATTTCCAGCAGCTAATAATTGTCAATTCTTCCATAGATAGGGGTGGAATTATGTGCCCATCCCCCTTTCCATGATGACTGTCTGGCTTGAGAGGGGTCTTGTCCATCCTGCTGCAACCTGTATGAGTTAATTTCCATAATTGCCTTGCTGTGCCCAGAAGGTGATTTCGTATAGTCACCCATGGCTTTTGGCTCTCACACTCTTTTCACCCCCTCCTATAAATGATACTTGAGCCTTGGGAAGGATTGGTCTTTTTACAAATGAGCATCTGCAGTCTCCAATTCTCTGCACTTTGGCCAGTTAGGGGGCTCTGTGTTAATTACCATCTACTGCAAATAATGCTTCTCAGATGAGGGTTGAGAACTATATTAATCTATGGGAATTACAATAAGTCATTAGTAGTTGGTTTTTATACAATTAAATTGAGTCCTTTTATGTACATCTTAAGTACTCTAATCAAGATACTAATTAGACCTAATCATATTCAATGTGATTTTTTTTTTTTCAGGAGATGTAACAACAGTCATAATGAAATCAGTACTTGCATCCAATTGGTTCTGGAGAGAGCTTTATAGAAGCAGAGATAAATAAAGATAATTTCTAATCTATAATTTTCTATCTCTTGTGAAAATATGGTTACTTTGAAATAGCTCTTCATGCTCCAAGGTTACTGAAGAAAATGTTGTAAGTACAAGCAACTAGGTAAATAATGTTAAAAAAGAATTAAATTAATATTTAGTATAGAAACAGATGTTTAATAACAGTGACTTAGGCAGAAAAGCTACAATTAGGGAGCTTTCAAAGATGATAGCATAATGATACAGCTCTTTATCTGATTTACAGAAAATGCTGCATTGGAGACAAAGGAAACAGAGTACCTAAGATAGAGCAAGCTACAAATGACCACTATAGTAAGACTTTTTTTCTCTACATTGATAAGAAGATATTATTTAGTGAAAGGAATGAAGATAAAAATAGGTGGACTCCATAGCTTGGGTGACTGCAAATGGAATACCTTTCACCTCTAATTGACTGAATGAAATAGAGGCAGTCTCCATAGAGACAGAAATTCCTCCAGGAGAGAGAGCTCTGCATCAGAAGGATGCACCTAGGGGTAGTGTCTGCCTTCTAAGAAGTAAGTCTGACATTAAAACTCAGCTTAATGCTTTCTGTAACTGCCATGTGCTCTAATCAGCTTTCAACATTACTTTTGGACAGAAATTCGTTTAAAGAATTCTAATTGGTTATTAGACTACATTGTTGCATGGGAAATTTTTTAATAATTTTAAGGCTTTTTATTGAAAATGTATATGTTTTTTTTATTACTATCACTCCAACCTGATATAAGTTTTTACTTCTATTAAAATGATTAATTCTAAGTTATATTTATCAGTGTGTATTAAATTCATTCTTGCATGATTATATGTGAGAAACTTAGTATTATCACAAAAATGTGATCAAATAATTTGTTTTATTGTTACTCAAGTATAAATTCCAATGGTCAATTTAAACATATTAAAATTAAATGAAAAATTTAAAAATCTTTCCCGGCCCTTATTTAAACTTGTTTTTACTTGTCTTCAGATTCATTCTTTCGTTTTCTCACCTATAATGCTGGACGCCTCCTGGCTCTCACCATCTACTCTCCAGGGTTGACTTGCTTTCACTGAAAAATCTAATGTCTGAGAATTAGAGATCCCCAGAATTATGACTGAGCCTTTAATATATTCGCAACAAAAATCTTCTTAGCTGACTTGCCAACTTTGTTCTTTAGGCCATCATGCCATTACTTTCCAGTCTTCTGTTCAGAGAAGGAGTTCTTCCTTTTAAACATAGACGGTTGATGCTGCTTCTCGGCTTAAATTTATTTTGTGGCTTTCTGATACTCAAAGAAAACAAATCCTAAACTCTCTGCACATCTGTGCATCAAGAGCTTTTTAGTCTGTGTAAGCTCCTGACTCTCTTTGTGTAATATTCCTTAGTTATGTTTCTGCTCAATTCTTCCAAACTACTGCCTCTGATTTATAGCATGCTTCTTAAGCTCCAGATGGCTGGTGCACTCTCTTCCTATGGTCTAATTGAAAATGCAGTGGCCTCAAACAAGTAGCTCCTGATAATCTACTTAAAATGAGGTTCCAAGTATCATTTTCAATATATTACTCTTATGCATCACGCAGAAGCATATCACAACTCACAACCTATACTTCTGTTCCTAATTTGTCAATTTGATCATATTTTCTTGACTTGGTCACTAAAATATGACAAAATTACCTTTGCCTAAAAATATGTTTATTGGTGCCAAAGTGAACAAAGGCCAGGAAGCCTCAGCCTTACACAAAGTGCCACAGGCAACTAAGGACTGCTGAGCATAAGAAATAGTCTTGCCATGGAAAAGCACATCAACTGGTTAATACTTAACAGTGAGGCCTGAAAATATATACAAAGTAGGTTATATCTTAGAATATAAATGTACATTTACAATTACATACATACATACAAGTAATGGCAATCAATGAAAAGAGAGCCATGAATTTGAAAAAGAGAAAGGAGGGGTTTATGGAGGAATTTGGAGGGAGAAATGATGGAATTACATTATAATCTCAGAGGAAGACAATGCAGGATGTCCTGATGAGGCCTGATAGGCTAGGGTCAGATAGAAGAGGAGGTGGGACCTCCCCTATCAGTGGACTCAGACAGGGGCAGAGGGGGGAGAAGAGAAAAGGATGGTGCAATTGGGAGGAGACGTAAGAGGGGGTCACAGCCAGGATATAATGTGAATAAATTGTAATAAATAAAAAATAAAAAATTTTAAAGTATATATTTATCTGTATACACAAATTTACACACATATACACATTTATATACTATATAGTATAAATAGTATATGCATGGAAAATATCTGGATTGGGAGAAGATATAGCCAAAATTGGCATGTTACAAAATTATATGATTATCAACATGAATTGAGAGTTAATTCAGATATAAAAGCATTCTTCAATGTCTCAATTTGACATAAACCTGGTTAGAAATTTGAAATTGCAGATCAGATGCTAGAAATGTCCGTACTTCATTCATCTCTTCATTTGTGCACTGAGTACTACTGAGTAATATAGATACTATATAAATGATACACATGTATATATGTTCAAATATAAAATGCTATAAACTATATATAAAAAGGTCATGATTGCTTTCAAAACAAGTGTTTGCTTTATATCAGATGAATATTTCTAGATTCTAATTTATTTGAGTATAATCAACTTTTGTTTAAACCATAGCCAGCATTTTAATTGCCTTAGAGACTGTAAGTACATCACAAAAATTTTCCAGAAATCAAACAAGAAAAGTTTAGTGATTAAAAAAAAATCTGGACATTGAAAGCACAAGCATAAAACAAATGTACAGCATGATATTTCGTTGATTTTGTTGAGGGAAATGGTATATTTTTAAATGAGTAAGCTCGCTATTTCAGAATAGTGAATTTTTTATATCATTTATCTGGAAATTTTTGACTAATGGTGTATTGATTTTTTTTTCTTCACACGGTCGAATAGGCATAGCAAAGTTGAGCTCAAGGTAAAACTATCAGTAAGAATCTCAAGTAGATCAAAGAGCCTGCCCTTGAGATCCTGTTAGAAATAGTCCTTGTTCCCCTTACTTTGGAAAACTACTTGGTTACTGAGCTACCACGGGCCACATCCGAGCAGAAGTTCTAGGTTATATCCATAGATGGTCCTTGGTTGAGTGTCAGTCTCAGAAAAGACCCTGTGCCCGGATATATTTGGTCCTTGCCCCCTCCCCAGGGGAGGAGCAGTCCTGTTAGGCCGCAGAGAAGGACTTTGCAGACAGCCCTGAAGATACCTGATACAACAGGGTCAAATGAAAGGGGAGGAGGTCCTCCCCTATCAGTGGACGTGGAAAGGGTCAGAGAAGAGACCAGGGAGGGAATGTGGGGTTGGGGAGGGAATGAGGGAGCAGGATACAGCTGGGACACAGAGTTAACAAAATGTAACTAAAAAGAAAAATAATAATAAAAAAAACTCAAGTAGAAAGAGTAAAACATGTTTTTAATTGTACTTGCCTTATAATTTCTTTGAGATAACAACATCTCAAACAAGGTCACCAAACAAGATGTGTCAATACATAGAATGATACCAGTCTATGGTGTATGTCTGTGCAAGCTCTAAGAACGAGTGCCACATGTATTTGTTAAAGTGATCGGGATAAAGCAAACATTCTTTGACTACCATTTACTTGTTTTTAGATGGTGTGTATGTGTGTGTGTGTTGTGACTCCTTGTATGTATTTATATACTTACACTTTTTTGTACAGGTGGCCAAAGGCAATGCTATCTGTCTCCCTCTATTGCTCTCTCCTTTACCTCTTCAGTTCGGGTCTCTTACTGAACCTATAGCTCACCAAGTTGGCAAGACTGCTCTGCTAGTGAGCCCAGCTATTCTAGTGCCCCACATACCAAGCAGTATCATTACGGGTTTATTATACCTGTCGATACAGGGATACACCAGTTGTTAAGTGGATACAGGGGAATTCAAACTCAGATGCACATGCTTCTGTGAGAAGTATATCTCAGATTATGATATCCTGTCAGAGACTCTCGACTGCCATTCTTAGCAAGCTTTTCTTTTTACCAAGAGATGACAGTCATGGATGAAGTTACAAAGAGGCAACACGTAAGTCAAACAAAGTTTTGTTTTGCTTTTTTTTTCCCTGAAGAATTTTTCTCAGAGTTTAAGCTATGTGCAAGGAGAACATAATTGTGTTTCCTCATCAAAGCTAGATTTTTATACATGTCCTTCAATGAGGAAAAAAATAAATTCACTTTTAAGTATAAATATACACACATTAATTTAAAATATATGTGTGGAAGAGTATTTTTCCTTTAGTTTGAACTATTTCTAAGATACCTTACCTTTTGTGTAGAATTATGAACTTTGTAAACTAATACTTGGTTCATTGACAAACTAACTTTCAAGTCCTCACTCTAAAAAAGATTGCATTGGGACATCCAGGGAGGCACTTGCCTTCCGTTCAAAATCCTTATTCTGCTCTGAGTTCTAAGGACACAACACCAATCCCTTAAGATTTTAATACTGCAGAAGATACAATAAGCGTCCTTATACACTCTCAGTCACAGTGAATAGAGAGTGATGAGCTGTTACTTCCCAGGGACTCCCCTTGTCATACCATCCTCAAGTGGTCAATTTCAAATACGTTGATGGCGACAGCCACCTTTATGTTTCTCACAGTATAAGGTTACACAAAGGTTTGTTGAGCTGGATATAATGGAACTGAGTGAAATGTGAAACCTGCAGGCCCTATGGATTTTTGTCAAACACATGCTCTCTGGCTGTATTTCTTTCTCTGTTGTCAACATCTCAAGTTTCCGTCTTCACTGTTCTCCCATGTTCTTTCACAATTCTCAAAATTTAGTGCTAAAACTATTTATAATTCATAAGGTCACCGTTGAAAATGAAGATTAAACAAACACACTCATGATGATACCTATTTTACGTGCAGTTTTCCTCTTTATAATAAAAATTAATACAACAAAGCTATGTTAAAGAAAGTAATTTTATCCCAGACTAGGCATTAGAAAATCCTAATCTTACATTATACAAATGGTCATTAAATATCTATTGGCTTGCCTCAATCAAATCAGTTGTTTCCAGCAAATTCAAATAACGTAACTGAAGGAAATCAACTCAAATATGAAAGATTTAAGTGTTGTCTATTAGTTACCAGACCAAATTCATCAAGTCTATTTATTTTAAGAAGTAACCATTCTAGTAAATTAATTAAAACTGTAGTTCTGTAATTGTCTGAGTGAAAAATTCAGGCATTTTTCTCTCAGTTTCTGTATTTTACATATTTATTCTGTTAGGTTTGTTTTATATTTTGAAGAAGTCTTTGTGTCAAAATAGAAAATATTTACTTATCTTTCAACAGTTTCTGAAATGAAGCTACACATAGATAGTATATGTAAGGATTGGTTTCAATCGCTTTTGAATGCAATTCCAAGAAGCTTTATCCATAGTAATGTCTATTATAACTGCACCTGAAATGTTAACCTATTCAATATGTTCTGTGTACTAGATAATTAGGTCAATTCCCCCAAAGCAATGATATTAACTAAGGCTGACAGTAAGGGACTAATGAGATAGAAGAATGAAAATGTAGAGAAAATTACAGTAGAAAATCTTCTAAAATGAAGATCTGCAACACAAATACAAAGCTTACCTGTCTTCCATAACCCAAAGCAGGCCATAGGGGAAAGTAATCGCTACTCTCCTCTCGTAATCATAGGAGATACTGATTGGAGGCATATATAACAATGATCATCAACTGAAATCATATATGTGTTAAATAAACAGTTGCATTTATTCAACTCTGCCAATTGAAAACTATAAACATCTGTGGCTCCCAGCATCTTGGTTATTTCAAAACTTTCAGTAAATCGTGTAATATTAAGTGAAACCTCGTGGCTGTTACAAAAATACAGAGCTTAAAAGAAGCCATTGGATATTTTATGCTTTTCAGGATACGTCAAACTCTGCTTACATACATAAAAACAAATATTTGGTCTATGCATCCATCCATCAATAGTAATTTGCAGTTTGCTGGTGGTGTTTCTATTTATTTGAGTTTTGTCTTTCTTTTTCGTTTTTGTTCAAGCATCATGAAATGCTGCGTTGCTGACCCATTACAATCAGGTACCCTCTGTGGAGCCCAACCCTTGTTCTCTGGAATGTTCTGTGCCCCAGAGTGATGCTTCCCATTGGTGATCTGAAAAGTGTGGGTGGTCTTCAACAGCTACTTATCTAACACCATCATTGCACAATGTCTATCCAAAGATGTTATCTCCAACCATCTGGAGTCATGTCAAAAAAATAAAAATAAAAATTTTACTCTTAAATTATACTCTTGCCATGTACCTTATTCAACGTTTATAAAAATCACCGTGGTGTTTCTGGTTACTTGTGCTTTGGAAAAGGCATAAATGAGCAGTGCCTTATTCAAGGAATGACATGGACATGACACCTGTGTCTATCAGGATGAACAACAAACATTTTGACATCATGGTGATCTTTCATAATTTAGGGAAAAGAAAAAAAAAAAGAACTGTGTCAATTTGGATTATGTCTTCACCCACTTAGGAAGGAATAAAGATCCAAAGTGACACAAACCCCTGGGTAACTATGTAAATACACATTTCAATAGTTGATGCAGGAACTTTACTGTGCATCAACTGTGGTATCTGTGTACTTAAAATATATAGAAAACACTCTAATAAAGGGAGTAAAAGCAGCCTTACTGTTCTAGTGAGGGTGATGAAAAAACATGAAGTTATCCACTCACTGTACCAATATCCTGTATTAGTGCTATCTTTAAAGAGACCTTCAAGTGTAATTACATAATAGTAACAAAATATCTTTACCAAAAATTCAAACTAAAAAGAAAGTTGTTCTTATGATAGCAAAAACATTGAGCTGAATGGCATTTGGAATTTTACAGGCCATTCTCACTTTCTCTGATAGCCGATTATTCTTTTTGCCATATGTACAACTAAGATAAAATTACCACACGTTCTACTTAAGGGTCAAAGTTTATCCTCTGGCTTTGTTCTCCGGAACACAACCACTGAGATCCAACTCCCCCAACTTTTCTTATCTGTGAAGGAAGGAGACTCAAATCTGTTCAAGAGAAGCAGAGTTAGGACATTGTGAATGTTTGCATTGTTCTTTATCAGTTGCGGTGATATTTGTGAGCAGAATCGCTATAATTATTTCTGTCAAAAATATGCATATAGGTGGAAGACTTGGAGGAATTTGGTAGGTTGTATGGCGAGTCACCTGGCAGATGGAGAAGCTGGTGTGAATTAAGTGAAGGCAGCCAGGAGTTTAAGAGGAGAAAGAAATATCACAAAGAGCTTTTAGTCTGAGCTTAATATTTATAGTTTTTTGAGGCAGAGTGAGATTAGTCAAACTTGTCTAAATTGGATTCAAAGTGATACCAGGTGGGTTGGATTCTGGATCAACAAAGCTTTAACACTGCTATGCTAAGAAAAAAAAATGTCTTTAAAATAAGCAACATATTGCCTTTTTATGTGCTGTTGAAACTTATACAATGTGAGGGTAATCTTTGAAAGCATAAGGATAAAGGTGAATTTATAGATCCTAAAAATCAATTAACTGATCAAATTGCATAAGAATTTGGAGTGTTTCATACTAATAATTACCTAAAACTTCCAGAGAATAAAGCAAAAAGTTTTTAATGTGAGTTTTCACGTATCTAAGAATGTGAACTTTGACTATATTCATCAAAATGCCCTATTCTCTGTAATTAACTATGGTATAAATGCAATAGATTTATTAATTTTTAACACAGAAACCTGCAAAGATGTACTTAAACATGTATGCTATTTGCTTCAAAAGTAATTTGTAAAATTTATAATTTTGCACCATGTATACAGAACTATGTATGCATACCTAACAATAGCAATTATTACCAACCAATTCAAGGAATAATAAATATTATTATGAATAGAATATCACTAAGGCTATTTTATATTTTGTGGTTTTGATCATAACCAACTAAACCAACTTTGTCAACACACAGTTAAAATGCTAACCAAGGACCACTTTCAATGATTTACAGAGCCTCAGGGTCTATCTCCTATGAACAATGCACAACTCTAGGGATGTAGATTGATTACGTCTGAAACGTTTGAAACTGAGTGAATGTCATGGTGGTCTGTTAGGATCCACTTTGATGTTGCACATATCTGCATTCGTGTCTTCTTTAGGATCAGAACCAGATCATATGCATTATATTGAACATTTCATTCTCAGAGAACATAACGCCAGGATGCAGAATGGCTGACCCTTTGTCAGAACAGACATCTCTGAGAGACCATCTTCCTCTTTCTCTGTGAAGTGTCTGATACACAGTTATGGACAGTTTGTGAGTAAAGGAACTTGATCAGTTAAAAAAGAAAAAAAAAAAACAACAAAAAACTAAGCCCCAGTTGTAATAAGTGTGTTGTGCTGCTGGTCTTTTCATGTAAGTCCCAAACTACAATTCCAAAGTACAATTAAGACAATTCTAAAAGATCTTGTAAAGGAATTCCATTTTTAGGAACACAATTATTTTCTGTTACTAATTTTTTATTTTTGACAAATGAGGATTGATATAGGATTGATTTCAGTGGGATGGATTTAAGTTTCTCTACATTTAGTTTGATATTGGCTACAGGCTTCCTGTTTGCTTTTACTATGTTTAGGTATGTGCCTTGTATCCCTGATCTCTCCAAAACTTTAAACATGAATGGATGTTGAAATTTGTAAACATGAAAATCAACCCAAATAACTTTTTAAAAATATATTAGTATGTGTTTACATCTTTTCTGTTACAGTGTGGTGGATGCATTGATGTCCCTTTTTGTTTGTAAATGTGTTTTTCTAAAATACATTTACTTTCTGTTATGATCTCCATGACACAAGTGTGGACTGCAAAATTGGGTGTATTCAAAGACCTATAAAATACCTACAAGCAGCCCACAGATCTTATTTCTCTTTTTGTTACTCAAGAATGAATCATCTTTACAAATACAGGTTTTAGTATGTTTATTCTGTACTATATGTCTAATATCTACTTATAAGTGAGTATATACCATGTGTGTCTTTCTGCTTCTGGGATACCTCACTCAGGATGATCTTTTCTAGTTCCTACCATTTGGTGCCAATTTCATGATTTCCTTATTTTTAATTGCTGAGTAGTATTCCATTGTGTAAAAGTACCACAATTTCTGTATCTATTCCTCAGTTGAGGGACATCTGGGTTGTTTCCAGATTCTGGCTATTACAAATAAAGGTGCTAAAAATATGGTTGAGCAAGTGTCCTTGTCGTATACTTGAGCATATTTTGGATTTATGCCTAGGAATGCTATAGCTGGATCTTGAGGAAGCACTATTCCTAATTCTCTGAGAAATCGCCAGATTGATTTCCAAAGTGGTTGTACAAGTTTACATCGCCACCAGTAATGGAGGTGGGTTCCCTTTCTCTACATCCTCTCCAGCATGTGTTGTCACTTGAGTTTTTCATCTTGGCCATTCTGATGGGTGTAAGGTGAAGTCTCAGGGTCCTTTTGTTTGGCATTTCCCTGATGACTAAGGATGTTGAGCATTTCTTTAAGTGTTTCTTTGCCATTCGATATTCCTCCAGTGAGATATTCCTCTGTTTAGCTTTGAACACCATTTTTAATTGGATTACTTGGTTTGTAGCTGTTTAACTTCTTGTGATCTTTATATATTCTGGATATTAGCCCTCTGTCAGATTTGGGGTTGGTGAAGATCCTTTCCCAATCTGTAGGCTGTCATTTTGTTCTGAAGACAGTGTCCTGACACTGGGTAAAATAATCAATCCTCATTCAGAAAAGCCTAACACAGATGACCTTTGTATGAATCTACCCAGCAAGGTATCAAAGCAGATGCTGAAACTCATAGTCAGGGAATCTTATGAAAGAAGGAGGAGATTGAAAGAATGGAGAGGACAGGAGCTCCACAAGGAGAGCAACAGAAGCATGAAGTCTGAATACAGGTGTCTTCTCTGAGACTGATATCCCAACCAAGAATCATGCATGGAGATAACCTAAAACCTCTGCACAGATGTAGCCCATGGAAGCTCAGTCTCCAAGTGGGTTCTCTAGCAATGGGAACAGGGACTGTCTCTGACATGAACTCAGTGGCTGGCTCTTTGATCACCTCCTGCTGATGGGGGAGCAGCTTTACCAGGCCACAGAGGAAGACAATGCAGCCAGTCCTGAGGAGATCTGATAGTCTCGGGTCAGAGAAAAGGGGAAGATGAACTCCCCTATCAGTAGACTTGGAAGAAGCATGGGAGGAGATGAGGAAGAGGATTGGAAGGTGATAAGAGAAGGGGCTATGACTGGGATAAAAAGTGAATAAACTGTAATTGATAAAAAAAATAAATAAGTTTTTAAAATGGGGAAAAAAAGAATGATCTTCTTTGGAAATCCATAGATTATTTGGTTGTTTGTATTGTTTCCTTAAAATGGGCTCTAATTGGTGGTGCTTATTGCCTTAAAATTCCTAATCTAATGTGATTTTTTTTCAGTTCAGCCTCATAAGGAGTTTGGTTAAAATCATGCTCCACTGAACCTGGCTAAAAATCTTTTGTTAATCAATTGTTCTAATGGTCATTCAGAGTTAGGAATTATTGAGAAGCACACCTAGGTATTCTTAAATATATAGAAGAAAAAAACGCACAGTTCCTTTTAGGTGCCTACATCATCATTTCATTGTAGAAAAATCATGCCTCTTCCTTAGGATTGTTCACCCTATGGCCCCACTATACTTTTTTACATAACATTTTTAGAATTTAGTCCTTTTAAGAATATTATAGTATATTAGTTTTCTAATTTTCTCTAAAATTCTTGTGATAAGAAACTGTGATTTTTCAATCTTTGGTTGGCATGGTGCTTTATAGACATTAAGTAAGCTTTATTAGGCTAGAATGTATTGGCTGATACACTGTTTACAATTAAATATCTAGGCCCTATAAAGGATAGGCATATCCTACAATCTTCAATACCATTAGTTAATTAAACAAAATGCACCTCCAAAACCATGCAGGGGTACTGTTAGATATATGTGTGTATACAGAAAATTAGGCTTAACAACCTCATGTAAAAGCATGTTATAAAGAAATGAGAAACAACTCTAAAGCAACTTATCTTTTTGTTTTACACAAAGAAGCAAAAGAAAAGGTTACACTGTAGCTTTATTAAGGGAATATGCATTGTCTTTTTTTTTAATTCATCAATTTCCACAAATATCAAGCTGAAATAGACATTATTTCAACTAGATATTATTTTAGACATTCGAATAGACATTATTTTCTCCTAGAAAAAAAATCATGTTTACAGTATGCAAAAAACATATGAAATACATGCACATTGGATTTTCTGCCCTGAGGCAAGGAAACTGGATCAGGCTTTGGCGGAACTTTCTTGAAATTCTAGCGCTCAGGAGGCTATGGAGGGTAAATTGCTGTGAATTCAAGCCCACCTTAGAGAGACTTTGTGTCAAAGGGTCCAAACTAACAAAAAAATACAGATAAACACATACATAGGGAGAGAGAAACAGATGTGAGTGTGGGACCTGTAGTACAGAGTATTCTGAACAGCACCTTGTCCACAAAGCTATGGGCACACTCTTTCTGGTTAGATTACTTGATCTGGGATTGAATTTTCTTTTCAAGATAATACACTTTAGCATTAGAATGGTAAGTTATGGAAGAGAATTTTTTGAAACACCGCTCCCAACTACAGTGGTGCCACACATTTCATTAAAGTACCTTTGGTTGCTGGCATTGAAAATGTTTTAGACCATACCTATTCTAAATTGTTGCTATGGTTACTATGGAGGTCTTATAAAACAGTAAACAATCATAGAAAAGGGCAAAATAGAGCACATGTTTATAGCTGTACTCTCTCAGTTCAAATGTATACATACACTATTTTTAATATTATCTTTGCAGAGAAATATTTATTCATTTCAGATGGATGCTCAGAAGCTTCTTACAAAAGATTATGACCATTTGTGTGGGGGTACATGGTGTGTAATTGGGGGGAAAGTGACTTCCCTTCCCATTTACCAAAACATAAAATGAGGTGATTATAATGCAGACAACTAGAATCCACTGTCC
The DNA here is from genome assembly GCF_907164565.1 of Psammomys obesus. Classification (NCBI taxonomy): domain Eukaryota; kingdom Metazoa; phylum Chordata; class Mammalia; order Rodentia; family Muridae; genus Psammomys; species Psammomys obesus. The sequence goes on from NW_026587216.1 coordinate 20,739,113, forward strand.
CTCCATATAATTATATGGGTAGTCTATAAAAACATGCCAAAAGCTTTCCTAAGATTTATGCCCTCAGGTATGAAGATTAGGATGACTAAATTGACTGCTGGCAATCCGAACAGCCTTTGATTTTCTGCATAAAATCCGTTGACAATGAAAATTTTCATTTAAAAATGTGCAGCCATGGGCAATCCATGTTAACCTACTTATAGACTATTTTTATAGGAGTTTGGAAGAAAATGTTTTTAAATCATCCAAACAAAACCGTGAATTTGTTACAGATTAAGACATGATGATTGAGGTCCTTGATCCACTTGGACTTTAGTTTTGTGCAGGGTGATAAATATGGATCTATTTTCATTTTTCTGCATGTAGACATCCAGTTGGTCCAGCACCATTTGTTGAAGATGCTGTCTTTTTTCCATTGAATGGATTTGGCTTCTTTGTCAAATATTGAGAATTCATAGGTGTGTGGGTTTATTTCTGGGTCTTCTATGCGATTCCATTGATCCTCCTTTCTGTTTCTATGCCAATACCATGCAGTTTTTATTACTGTTGCCCTGTAGTACAGCTTGAGATCGGGAATGGAGATACCTCCAGATGATCTGTTGTTGTACAGGATCGTTTTGGAGATTCTGGGTGTTTTGTTTCTCCATATGAAGCTGAGAATCTTTTTTTCAAGGTCTGTAAAGAATTGAGTTGGTATTTTGATGGGAATTGCATTGAATCTGTAGATTGCTTTTGGCAGGATGGCCATTTTCACAATGTTAATCCTACCAATCCATGAGCACGGGAGATCTTTCCATCTTCTGAGATCTTCTTCAATTTCTTTCTTCAAAGACTTGAAGTTTTTCTCAAATAGGTCTTTCACTTGCTTGGTTAGAGTCACACCAAGGTACTTTATGTTGTTAGTGGCTATTGTGAAGGGTGTTGTTTCCCTAATTTCTTTCTCAGCCTTTTTGTCTTTGGTATACAAGAGGGCCTCGACCCTGAGATATCACCTTACACCCATCAGAATGGCCAAGATGAAAAACTCAAGTGATAGCACATGCTGGAGAGGTTGTGGAGAAAAGGGAACCCTCCTCCATTGCTGGTGGGAATGTAAACTGGTTCAACCACTCTGGAAGTCAATCTGGCGCTTTCTCAGACAACTAGGAGTAGTGCTACCTCAAGACCCAGCTATACCACTCCTAGGTATATACCCAAAATTTGCTCAAGTACACAACAAGGACATTTGTTCAACCATGTTCATAGCAGCTTTATTTGTAATAGCCAGAACTTGGAAACAACCCAGATGTCCATCAACGGAGGAATGGATACAGAAACTGTGGTATTTTTACACAATGGAATACTACTCAGCAATCAAAAAGGAAGAAATCATGAAATTTGCAGGCAAGTGGTGGGATCTAGAAAAGATCATTCTGAGTGAAGTATCCCAGAAGGAGAAAGACAAACTTGGTATATACTCGCTTATATAGACCTACAAGACATGATAAACATAATGAAATCTACACACCTAAAGAAGATAATCAAGAAAGTGGACACAGGCGAAGGTGATTAATCCTCATTTAGAAAGACAAATGGGATGTGCATTGAACTTATGACAGGAGTCTATCACAAAAGGCATCTGAAAGACTCTACCTAGCAGTGTTTCAAAGCAGACACTAAGACTCATAACCAAACCCTCGGCAGAGTGCAGGGAATCATATGAAAGAAGGGAAGTTAGTATGATATGGAAAGGATAGGAGCTCCACAAGGACCAAATATATCTGGGCACAGGGTCTTTTCTGAGACTGACACTCAACCAAGGACCATCTATGGATATAACCTAGAACTTCTGCTCGGATGTGGCCTGTGGTAGCTCAGTAACCAAGTAGTTTTCCAAAGTAAGGGGAACACAGACTATTTCTAATAGGATCTCAAGGGCAGGCTGTTTGACCCCCACCCCAGGGGAGGAGCAGTCTGTTAGGCCACAGAGGAGGACTTTGCAGCCAGCCCTGAAGATACCTGATAAAACAGGGTCAGATGAAAGGGGAGGAGGTCCTCCCCTATCAGGGGACTTGGAAAGGGGCAGGGAGGAGACCAGGGAGGGAGTGTGGGGTTGGGGAGGGAATGAGGGAGCGGGATACAGCTGGGACACAGAGTTAACAAAATGTAACTAAAAAGAAAAATAAAATAAAAAAAAAAACAAATACAAGTTCAAAAAAAAAAAAAAAAAGAAAAGAAAAAAAAAAAAAAAAAAAAAAAAAAAAAAAAGACATGATGATTTTGCCACTCTGAAAAGGGAGAAACTCTAAAAAGCTGAGAGCAGCCATCTTCCACGTGCATCTGGTTCTGCTCGTGAATTTGAATTGGAAAGCAGTCTTCTGGGCTGTCCTATTTGCTAAATTCCTGAATGAGACGGTCAAATGTAAGACTAGGGACTGTCTAGGAACATTTATGTCCTACAAAAATTTAACCTAAAAATTCTATGTGCGGAAGGTAATTATCAGCAGCAACCTCACAACACTACTTATTCACATATTTTTAAGTCATACACTAATAGTAAGCACATTTAGGTTCTTTTTTTAATTATTATTTTTAAAAAAAGGTACCTAACCAGCTAAATGTACTTATGATTAAACTTTTGGTTTCTTCTAGGTACTGAAACATGCTGTTTACCAAGGAATGGCTATATCATTACATGTATATAAACATATATACACACATAAATATATGCATATGTAATATATACATATGCATAAATATATACATATGTATAAATTTATACATATATATAAAAACACCTTCTGGAGGTTATTCTGTCTACCTAGACCCTAACTGCTCCTCAGGCCAGAACTGTCATGGACCACTAGGGTTCACAAGTTACCTCCCTGGTGTATCTGTTCCTTCCTAAGAAACACTGCCATTTATCATTGCTTTAGTGTTCTCACTGCCATTTTTTTTTTTGCAAGAAAGGCTCTAAAATGGAGATAGAAACATGATTGTTTTATAATTACTGTGAAAAACTGAACTAGCATAGATATGTTCAAGGTACATGAACTGTGTTATGGATGAATTACTAAGATGATTGGGATGAAAATTGTTCTTTGGGCCCTACTAAAAATCAAACTGTATCATGCCTCAACTCTGTACCCCTGAGTCAGAGTTGATATGAGCCTAAAACTCACAGTTGATATCTGATATAAACACACCTAATGATTTGTCCTCTTCATTTTTAGATATATCACAGTTTTAACAAGATCATGTTGTTTGTGCATGCTTATGCCTCTGTGTACTAGTGCTCCCTTATTTTCTCATTTTCCCTTGTGAGATCACCTTTCAAACTCTGGTAATTTGTTCCCTTAGATTATAAGGCTTGAGCAAGTTACGTGGTATTCCTTAGTCTGTTTATACTATCTTCCTTTCTTTTTATCTGTGAAGAAATTTATTTTTTAACAAAGAAGAGGTAGTTAGTAAGACCTGGAGAGGACAGGAGCTCCACAAGGAGAGCAACAGAACCAAAATATCTGGGCTCAGAGGTATTTTCTGAGACTGATATGCCAACCAAGGTCTATTCATGGATATAACCTAAAAATTATTTTTAATAAAATAAATTCTAATTATGATTACCCTTCACCCAAACCACGCAAGGAAAGTAATTATTAAACCTATACCATAGGGCTGTCATGATCTGTAAATGGCACAGTGCTTAGACAGAATAAAAAAATATCTGAATTTAAGAAATATGGGGCCAAGGTACCTGTGGTTTGTTAACTGCTATCTTGTTACTTTAGGTACATGTCTATTTCTTTGCGCTCCTAATCCAGGATATATCCTAGTTCTAAATGGAGCTGAAGGCAAAAGTCTGTTCTGGCTCCATAACATATTTCTCAAGATTATCTGTCTTCTTGTCAAGTGGCTTTCATACAATGGAGCAATAAATGGACAAAAATTTTAAATTTTATTTCATAAACATGTTATTATTGTTAGAGACAAAGGACTTGCTTCTTTCATAGGTATAGTATAATCTCACTTACAAACCTCAAAACAACTGATTTAAAATGATTGTCATTTTTTATTTAGTATTTTCACCTTGAATGAGGTTATCATTGTCACTGATATCTTGAAATAAAGTTGTTGATCTTCTCCTGGTAATAATAAAAGTTTGGGTATTTGTTTTACAGCAGACTGATCTAAAACTCATTTGTTCCTTTCTTTTCTTTTTTCTTCTATTATTATCATTTTTTTATTAATTACACGTTATTCACTTTGTATCCCCCCTGTAGCTCCTGCCCTCCTCCCCTTCCAATCCCTCCCTTCTTACCTCTTCTCCACACATGCCCCTCCCAAGTCCACTGATAAGGGAGGTCTTCCTTTCTTTCTTTCTGATCCTAGTCCATTAGGTCTCATCAGGAGTGGCAGCATTGTCTTCCTCTCTGGTCTGGTAAGTTTGCTCCCCCCTGAGGGGAAGTGATCAAAGAGCAGGACAATCAGATTATGTCAGAGACAGTCCCTGTTCACGTTACTATGGAACCCACTTGGACACTGAGCTGCCATGGGCTACATCTGTGCAGGGATTCTAGGTTATCTCCAAACATGGCCCTTGGTTGGAGTATCTGCCTCAGAAAAGATCCCTGTGCCCAGATTTTTTGGTTTAGTTGCTCTCCTTGTGGATCTCCTGTCCTCTCCAGGTCTTACTATTTCCTTCTTCTTTCATAAGATTCCCTGCACTCTGCCCAAAGTTGGCCATAAGTCTCAGTATCTGGGAACTCAAGAAGCTAAACAGCAACAAATAAAGTAATCCAATTAAAAAATGGGGTACAGAGCTAAACAGAAAATTCTTTTTTTAAATTAAATTTTTATTTTTTTAATATTAGTTACAGTTTATTATCTTTGTATCTCAACTGTATCCAGCTCCCTCATTCCCTCCCAATCCCACCTTCCTTCCCTCATCTTCTCCATACCCCTTTCCAAGTCCACTGATAGGGGAGGACCTCCTCCTCTTTCATCTGACCCTCCCTTATCAGGTATCTTCAGGCCTGGCTGCAAAATCCTCCTCTGTGGCCTAGCAGGGCTGCTCCTCCCTTGAGTGAGGGAGCGGGAGGTCAAAGAGCCAGCCATGGAGTTCATGTCCGAAATAGTCCCTGTTCCCCTTACTAGGGTACCCACTTGGATACTGAGCTACCATGGGCTATAACCGAGCAGGGGTTCTAGGTTATATCTATACACAGTCCTTGGTTAGAGATACAGTCTCACAAAAGACCACTGTGCCTAGATATTTTTGGTCCTTGTGTAGCTTCTATGCTCTCTAGGTCATACTAACTCCCCCTTTCGATAGAGGAATATCGAACGGAAGAGAAACACTTAAAAAATGTTCAAAGTCATTAGTCATCAGGGAAATGCCAATCAAAACGACCTTGAGATTTCACCTTACACCCATCAGAATGGCTAAGATCAAAAACTCAAGTGACAATACATGCTGGAGAGGTTGTAAAAAGTGGAAACCTCCTCCTTTGCTGGTGGGAATGAATACTTGTACAACCACTTTGGAAATCAATCTAGCGCTTTCTCAGACAATTAAGAATAGCATTACCTCAAGATCCAGCTATAGCACTCCTAGGCATATATCCAAAAGATGCTCAAGTATACAATAAGGACATTTGCCCAACCATGTTTTTAGCAGCTTTATTTGTAATAGCCATAATCTGGAGACAACCCAGATGTCCCTCAACTGAGAAATGGATACAGAAATTGTGGTACATCTACACAATGGAGTATTACTCAGCAATGAAAAACAAGGAAAACATGAAATTTGCAGGTAAATGGTGGGAACTGAAAAAGATCATCCTGAGTGAGGTATCCCAGAAGCAGAAAGACACACAGGGTATCTACTCACTCATAAGTGAATATTAGACACATAATATAGGATAAGCATACTGAAATCTGTACACCTAAAGAAACTAGTCAAGAAGGAGGACTCTGGCTAAAATGTTCAAACCCCATTCAAAAAGGCAAAGAGGATGGACATCAGAAGAAGGAGGAAACAGGGAACAAGTAACGAGCCTGCCACAGAGGGCCTCTGAAAGACTGTACCCTGCAGGGTATAAAAGCAGATGCTGAGACTTATGTTCCTTTTCTTTTTTTTTTTTTTTCATAGTGTGTTCTTTTTTATTTAATTTTATTTTTTTCTTATCAGTTACATTTTATTAACTCTGTATCCCAGCCGTGTCCCGCTCCCTCATTCCCTCCCAATCCCAGCCTCCTCCCTCATCTCCACCGTGCCCTTTCCAAGTCCACTGATGGGGGGGGGGACCTCCTCCCCATTCATCCGATCCTGTTTTATCAGGTATCTTCAGGACTGGCTGTGAAGCCCTCCTCTGTGGTCCAACAGGACTGCTCTATAGTCATCAAATCAAAATAACACTAAGAAAAAAATATGACAATGGAATTAAAAAAACAAATATACTACCTAACGACAGTTAATGAATCCTGGAGATTGGAAAGCCAGAATGGTCTAGCACAGAGGTTCTCAACCTCTACAAGGGTCACAGATCAGATACTTACATTACAGTTTATAACAGTAGCAAAGTTCCAGTTATGAAATGGCAACAAAGTAATTTTATGCCAGCAGTAGGAAATATACCTAAGGGTTGAAGCATTAAAAAGATTGAGAACCGTTTATCAATCTGAAGCTCCACTACCAAAATCAACCTAAAAGAATAAGAGTCTTAACAGATTCCGCTGGAGCATACTCATACTGATGTCTGTTAGCTCAAGAACTGACAAGCAAATAAAAAATATATTTTAGTGAATAATCATGTAGAAGTGAGCCATGTTAGGCCATACCCTACCTAGTGTTATCTCCCAAGTGTCTATGTATTTGAGACTCTGTATTTTGTGTCATTTAATTAAGAGTGTTAATAAAAATTGTTGAAAAGATAAGGTGAAAAGAAATATGAGCATAGGCAAGGCCAAGGGTTCTTGGGAGAGCCTGAGTGCCTCAGTTACTCAGCTTTTCTTTTTCTTTGACTATAACAGCTCTTTTCATCCGCGTCTATCATAAGGAACTATTCAAGGAGCCTGGATGATAGCAAAGAGAATTATCTCGAGCCTATCAGAAGTTTTAAAACATCTGGAGTTGCTCAAATAACTTCATGGGGGCAATAAAATAGAGACTTGGGTTGTGTGGTAATTTACAGGCTTCCCATTTCCTCCTGAGCTGTTTGTACTTTTGCACTGGCTTTGGTAAGTGTTTATTTTTGAATGCTAACTAGTGTTCCCTATTTAAATGAAAAGATCCACTTGGTGGAGACTTTGTTTCTACAAACTGCCAAAAATTAGCTGAACGTGCGATGAGGATGGGGAACTAAGTCCTTGCATTTGCTCAAATAATACACAAAAATAAAAATAAATTCCGTGTGTACTGCATGTCTTTCAGGTCACAGCTGGGCAAGACATTAAAAATAGCACACTATTTTTCAATCTGCTTCACACTGAAATTTATGAGTCTACTTGAAATATGTGTATCTATCCTCTGTAGTTTATATTGTAATTATCTTGTTTTCAATTTCCAAAACTGAAATATCATTGCTTTCTTCAGCTAATCCTTATTTTACAGTCTTGTTCATTATGTGATATTATGTAAAAAAAAAAAGTTAGATAAGAGATAATGATAAAGATAGATGATAAAGCATCTCTTAGAGAGTTCGTAATGTAGGCAAAAGTGTTGGTAGATAGGTAATTAAAAAGTTTATGAACAAGTGAGACAGAAATGAGAAAAAAGATGTTCACACACACACAGTGCATACCAAATCTACATCAGTTAATATTAGGAATCACTTCTTAGTAAGATAGAGAACTTGTTTTTATTTTTCTCCCCAGTTTCATATGCCTGTTTTACGCTTAATTTTCAGTGCCCCCTTTATACTGGAACTATTGGTTTTATAGACTACTCACTTCCTATCCTTTCTGATTATAAGATTAACTTCACTCTTTTTCTAGAATCCAAAGTGCCCATTCATCAAATGTGTGTTTAGAAGATAAAGGTTCAACTCTATGCAATGCATTCAGTTATTTTGTGACTTCAAATATGACATCTTCTTGGAGTATATGCTTTTTTTATATTTATCAGAGTTAAAGATGTAAATGTAAAGTCTTATAAAGTATGAAATAAATTTAACATTATAAATAATAACTAAAGACAAATATGGCATACAAACCATGCCATGAAGCCATTTCTATCAAATCAATGGACCATTAACATACAGTGTGTTAATGTAGTAGGCAGAAAATGAGCAAATAGTTTGATATAATTTTTAGTGTCTGCTAAAAGAGCCTTTTAAGATACTTAAATGTGGAGTAAATTAATCAAATATGTTTTAATAACTCTGCATATAAAGGATGATTTTCTTAGCCGTTTTTACCTTAAAATTTTGTTAAGATTTTCTTGAATGCAATCATGTTACCATGTTGTTTTAACCTTTCGAGTTATGATGAAACATAATTAGTTAAAGTTTCTTTTTATTTTAATTAAATGTGGAAATCTTCAGTTTAAATCTTGACTAAAGCTTAGACAACATAAAAAAATAAAAATGTACTGAAAATTAAACAGAGTTTTACAATAATAATGAGTATGTAAATAAGATAACTTTTTTTTTAAATGTAGGATTTATTCATCTAACCAAACACTGCTTTACAAAATGTGTAATCCTTAAAGATCAGCCTTGTAGTGTCCCATATTTGGTCTTGAAAATGAAGACCTTAAATTTGAAAATACAATAATAGGATTCTGTATTTGAAACAAAAGGAATTAAGTATGAACTTAATTTGGTAATGAACCAAGATTTAGAGTATTATTCATATATGTAATAAAAAACAACAAGAAGACAATTGGGAAATAGAAAGAAAATGGACAGCCTTAATATTTTGAGACCCAAGATATTTGCATATTTTTCACAACTGTTTTGAGACTAATGAGATTTGCACATGTTTTTTGTATTAGAAACAAGTTCACTTGCCAACATGAATACTTGCAATTCCCATGCTCTCAAAGGTAATGTAAAGTTTCTGGAAGAAACAAAACAACCATTCTATGTTTTATAATAATTTTAAAAAAACACATCAGATGCTACTTATTTTTTATGAACAATTTACTAAAATTCCTTCCCTAAACTAAGTTCAAAAATGCAGCTATAATCAAAATAAAGTTTTTAAAAATCTGTTTACTTTTGCTAGTTCTTATAATAATTGGAGGCATCTTATCATGCTATCTAGGCACCTAGCAGACTGGACAGTAGACGTAGGCCAAACAAAATAGCTATGCAATTGAGTTAAATTTCTTGACCACTCTGCTTCTCTCTGAGAATGAATATCTCTGATGCATAAGGCTAGTGGTAAGGAAACAAAACAATATTCACACCAGCTACTTCTCTACGGGATGCCTGATGTACCAATGTTTTATTTTAGATTTTCATTTAAACCTTTCATTTCTTTTCATCTTGAAACAAAATAGTTTTTATTATTTATATTAGTTAGTCTATTCATTTTGCATCCCAGCTGTAGCCCCCTCCCTCATTCCCTCCCAATCCCACTCTTCCTCACCTTTTCCCATGCCCCTCTCCAAGTCCACTGATAGGGGAGGTCCTTCTCACCTTCCACCTGACACTAGCTTATCAGGTCTCATCAAGACTGACAGTATTGTTCCCTTCTGTGGCCTGGTAAGGTTGCACTCCCCCCTCAGGGGGAGGTGATCAAAGAACCAGCCACTGAGTTCATGTCAGAGACAGTCCCTGTTCCCCTTACTAGGAGACCCACTTGGATACTGATCTGCCATGGACTACATCTGAGCAGGGGTTCTAGGTTATCTCCATGAATGGTCCTTGGTTGGAGTGTCAGTCTCAGAAAAGACCCCTGTGTCCAGATTTTTTGGTTCTGTTGCTCTCCTTGTGCAGCTCCTGACTTCTCCAGGTTTATGGAGCACATTTACCATGGCCTGTGTCTTAAGCTATTATACAAAATAGTGCATGCATCATCATATACAATTTAATAAATGTTCCTAACAGGTACTTGGCCTAAACAAAGATTGTCACTTTGTATCATTACAAAGACAGACGGTTCTGTTAATTCTCTAGAAAAATATTTATCCTGACAGGTTCAAAACTTCCCAGAGAATATTCATAGAATGAAATCTTACTAACTTCAAATTATAATTGTTGCTGCAGTATCTAGATTTAAAGTGTCATTATCTCCACATTTGTGTGACCCAGAGAGCAGAGTGACATAAACATGGGTGTAAAGCTTGGCGCAGGTTGTTGAATCATCAGTAGCTCTCTTAAGCCACTATATACTTTCTTGCTTAAAAAGTTTCTGAAGTTGTCTCTATATAAGTACTTTTTGAAAGATAAAAAGCCAGAAAAAAAAAACATCACTTCAAATTCAATATAGAGAATTTTATATATTTCTAAGTACTCTGTAGAGCTTTAATTTTCTATATAAAAATGAATTTTAATCTTATAGTTATTTTTCTTTTTGCTTAAATTTATTTTTTTTAATTTATTCAGTTTACATCCTGATTGTGGGCCCTCCCTCATCTTCTCCCTACCATCTGACCCCAGCCTATCAATTCTCATCAGGACTGCGAGTATCTTCTTCCTTGGCCTGGCAATGCCACCCCTCCACACCTGAGGGAAGTGATCAAAGAGCAGGCAATAGAGTCATTGTCTGAGACAGACCCTGCTCCCCCTATTAGGGAACCCACTTGGAGTCTGAGCTGCCTATGGGCTACATCTAAGCAGGAGGTCTAAATCCTCTTCATGCATGGTGCATCACTCTCTGCAGGTCCCCATGGGCCCGACTTTTTGGCTCTGTTGGTCTTCTTTTGGAGCTCCTGTCCCCTCCAGGTCTTTCTATCTCCTCCTTCTTCTATAGGATTCCCTAGACTATGGGAATGCATTTGGCTATGAGTCTTAGCATCTGCTTTGATACCCTGCTGGGTAGTCTTCCAGAGGGCCTCTGTAGAGGACTCCTGTCCTGTTCTCTGTCTTATCCTTCTTCCTCCAGTGTCTATCCTGTTTGCCCTTCTGAATGAGGATTGAACATCTTCCCTAGGGTCCTCCTTGTTGTTTAGCTTCTTTAGGACTGTAGATTTTAGTATACCTTTCCTATATTATATGTTTAATATAAGTGAGTATATACATGTGTGAGCCATTCTTTTAAACTTCAGTGCATGTCTTTCAGATTTAAAAAAAAAAATCATTCTGAACCAGTGTGTTGACACATGACACTAATCCCAGCACTCAGGGAAACAGAGGCAGATGGATCTCTTTGAGTTCCAGGCCAACCTAGTCTGCAAAGCAAATCCAGATCAGCCAAGGCTACATAGAGAAACCCTGTCTCAAAAAACAAAAACAAAATAAAAACAAACAACAAAAAAAAAATAATTTTCTCTGGTGATCAAAGTTTAGACAGCTGGGAGAGTTCTACATGAATCAGGATTAGATCTGGATTTTCCTTGGGATCGCCACCTTGTCTAGGCAAACCAGGACCTCAGTAAAGGAGTTTCCATTAACAGCTACTTATTATGTAGGCCAGTTCTTTCTGTTAAAGAAAACTTCTGAAAAATATGAGATTATTATTATTAACACTTAATCATTCAGAATCTAGACATGTTAATATTCAGCATATACTATGAAAATAATCATGGAAGATTTTTTTTCATAAAATTTGCAGAACTTTACCTTTATTTCATGAACGTACAGCACAGGTCAAAAGACTGTACCACTAAAACATAAATAAATGAACTCCAAACAACTGCTATGGTTCAGTGAAGTCAAAGAATCTGCATAATAACTTCTCATCAGGAAGTAAAAAGCTAGTATAACAAAACTTATTATATAACCACTTTTTAAAAAATATTTTATTTTTGAAATTGTAATATACTCACATAATTTCCCTCATTCCCTTTCTCATTTCAAATGTCTTATATATCCCTGCTTGCTCTCTTTCAAATTCATGGTTTCTGTTTTCATTAATTGTTTTTACATACATGTGTGTGCATGTTTGTGTTTACATTTCTATACTAAATGCATAAATAAAAACCACTCAATCTATTTAAAGTTACCCGTGGTTCTTTGCATAGGGTTGAGGTCTCTGGTTTTAACATATTTACTGTTTGAAATTTTTAGCATAAGCAAATCTAACAGAACTGGAGTTTTAGAAACAGGATTCTAGGCAGATAGTTCCTTAAAATTAATCTGAATGCTTCTATTTACAGTTTAAGGTAAATATTAATATTTGAATGTTCTAGTAATAAGGATGTGATATTGGGCAGTGGTGGTCCACACCTTTAATACCATCACTCAGGAGGCAGAGACAGGGGCGTCTCTAAATTTTGAGGCCAGCCTGGCCTACAGACAGTTCCAAGACAGCCAAACCAAATCTACACAAAAAATTCTATCTCAAAAAAAAAAAAAAAAAAAAAAACCAAAACAAAATAAGAAAGAAGCAATGTGACTTAGATACTTTTCCACAGTGAATAAGAGATCTTGAATTTCAAAAACATCACCCATTTTCACTATGAGAATTAGAAAATGAAGCAGAAGATGACTTAACCTCAACAGCAGAAAGAGAATTAGAATCAAACTGTGTTTAATGACAGGTGGGTTATGGGAATTTCCATACATTCTCCCTTTTCCACTGGGAGCTAGAATCTATGTGAAATACATAGAGTTTAACAAGTACTTGTGCAATGAACTTGTTCTTTGATTGGTCTTGGGACTTCATCATAAACCAAAGATAACTGAAATAAGACTAGGAAGCACAGGTCCCAGTTTTCCTCATCACTTGGGTGCACTGTTTGCTCCAAACCTAATACATGACTGAGAATCTTCTAAGTTATCCATTCATAAGGTAATTTCCATTTATTACTGTGTGATTGCACACATAGCCAGTCAATCCTGTGCCAATCAAATCGACTGAGAAAATAATAGCTATCCAATAAAATATCAGAACCACAAGGCAAACAAATATTATTGTTTAAAGCACTATATTTGAGGTTGGTATGTTACACAGCAAAAATCGCTGGTATATTTATTCCAATTCTTTGTAGTCAGAGGCACATAGTCTAATACAAAAAGTTGATACACACAACTTCCAGGCAAGTCAGGGATGCAGAGTGAGACCCTGTGCCAAAAAACAAAAACAAACAAACAAAACAATGAAGTGATACAATGCATTCAAACTTTAAGTATTTAGTGAGAATTTGTTAAGTATTAAGTGAGAACTTTAAGAATTTAGTGAGAACTATCTTTGCATAGTTACTCTTCAAACCCGCCTTCTAAGCACATTGACGAAATGAAATGAAAGGCAAAAAAAAATATACTGCTTGACTTGTATTGGCAATTTTTAAACCTTTTGAAAATATTCTCCTTTAACTCGGCACAGACAAATATTTCCCAATAAACTAACAAAGTATTGCTGTATTATATATGTGATGATGTAAAAGCTACAAAATAAGGGGCAGGAAAGTAAAATTAAAAAAAAAAAACTTAGAAGTAAAATTCTTTCTAATAAAAGGAAATAGCATAATAATAATGATGGCACTGAGGGTCGTCAACAGCAACACAGTCATAAAGATTACGCAGGGATCTAGGGACACTTGAAGAACTTAAAGATATTGAAATGAAATTTCCCTAGTCAATAAGTATATTTTCAGAATAAATAAATAACATGACTTATCCTATTTAGCTGACTTAGGTGAGTATTTAATTCTTTGACATTTTATTAATAAGGCTATAAAATCAATGAGGCAAATTGGTCACAAAATGAAAAATGTCATAAATGTATAGAACATATTTGCCGTTATACTGAATTACATAACCACCAGGAAACACTAAATGAGGTTACTTAGAAACACAAACTGTTTTGAAGGAAAACATTGCCTACAGTGCTGGAGAGGCAGCTTAGTCTTTAAGACCACATACTGTTCTCTTTTTTTAACTTTTATTAGTTACACTTTATTCACTTTGTATCTCCCAAATAAACCCCTCTCTCCTCCCCTCCTAATCCCACCTTCCCTCCTCCTTCTTCATGCATGCCCCTCTCCAAGTCTATTGATAGGGGAGGTCCCCCTCTCCTTCCTTCTGATCTTAGTCTATCAAATCTCATCAAGAGTGGCCCCATTGTCATCTTCTGTGGCCTGGAAAGGCTGCTCCCTCCTCAGGGGGAGGCAAAGAGGATCAGAAGAAGAGACAACAGGAAACAACCTACGAACCTGCCACAGAGAGCCTCTGAAAGGCTCTGCCCTGCAGACTATCAAAGCAGATGCTGAGACTTATGGCCAACTGTTGGACAGAGTGCATGGAATCTTATGAAAGAAGTGGGAAATACTAAGATCTGGTGAGGACAGGAACTCCACAAGGAGAGCAACAGAACCAGAAAATTTGAACATAGAGGTCTTTCCAGAGACTCATACTCCAACCAAATACCATGCATGGAGATAACCTAGAACCCCTGCACAGATGTAACCTATGGCAGTTCAGTGTCCAAGTGGGTTCCATAGTAATGGGAAGAGGGACTGCCTCTCACATACTGTTCTTTTGTTAAAATTAATTTATTTATTCACTTTACATCCTTATTGTTGTCCTCACTCCTTCCTCCCAGTCAGACCCCTCTTCCCTTCTCTTACACACTCCAGCTCATCAAGTCACATCAGGACATATACTCAAATCACATATAATCACATCAGGTGGGTCCTTTTTCCCTGTGGCCTGGCAAGACATACCCGCCAGGGAGAAGTGATCAAAAGTCAGGTAGAAGACCCAAGTTCAGTTCTTAGAACACAGGCCAGATAGCTTACAAACCAGTCCTAAAGCTCCGGGTCTATGCAAGCATAACAAAAACAGATGCATGCTTTACATATAATTTTAAAAATCTACATATTTGACATGTAAGGGCTAGTGGAGTTTTGTGCCCTGGAAGGCTTGGATGGTTTGGTTATATTGTAGCTAAAACATCATGGAGCTCAGAGACATATTCACACACCCACTGTTCCCTACTTTGTGGACTCGAAAAGTGGTGTTAAAATGCCTTTATTCAGCAATATATATCTAAATTTCAAGTGTTATGTCTTTAAAATTTAAGTAACATTGAAGCTAACATTTCAAACACGCTCCTCTTTGGTTAGTGCTATCACACACATCAAGGAGAATACAGTCTTCTGTTTGCTTATGTACTTTACCAGAAAACACAGTAAATTTCAAATGCCAAAGGTTAAAAAATACTGTGGTTTCCAGCCAAGGACCACTGATGGAGATAACCTAGAACCCCTGCACAGATTTGTACCATGGCATTTCAGTGTCCAGGTAGGTCCCATGTGATGGGAACGGGGACTGCCTCTGACATGAATTGATTGTCCTGGTCTTTGATGGCCTCTCCCTGAGGGGGAGCAGCCTTACCAGGCCACAGAGGACGACAATACAGCCACTCCAGATGAGACCTGATAGACTAGAATCAAAAGGAAGGAGAGGAGGACCACCCCTATCAGTGGACTTGGGGAGGGGCATGCATGGAGAGGGGGAGGGGGTGAGATTGGGAGGGAAAGAGAAAGGAGTCCACGGTGGGGGGGAATACAAAGTGAATAAAGTGTAATTAATAAAAATTAACATATTAAAAATACTGTGG
The DNA here is from genome assembly GCF_907164565.1 of Psammomys obesus. Taxonomy (NCBI): domain Eukaryota; kingdom Metazoa; phylum Chordata; class Mammalia; order Rodentia; family Muridae; genus Psammomys; species Psammomys obesus. Next base: position 20,754,764 of record NW_026587216.1, read on the forward strand.
TTTCTATAACAGGTAACAGAGACACTCCATGCAACAGAGTATTTACTAATGTGTCTGGAGGCAAGGAATAAATTAAGTGTCTATGGATGTATGCCTCAAGTAACATACTGATCAATCTGTGTCGTGTATGTAGGAATATATACACGTATATGTATGCAGTAGTGATAAATGAAAAGAAAGCCCATGAATTTGAAATAGAACAAGGAGGGCTATATGGAGGAGTTGGAAGGAGAAAAGAGAAAGTGATGTAATTATGTAATTGCATTACAAAAGTATAAAAGTATAAAAAATGTTTTTTTAATAGTGAAAAAGATTGTGGAGCTAAAGACTCTTCTTTTGTTGATATTTATTTTTTATATTAATCACAGGTTATTTACTTTGTATACCAGCTGTAGCCCCCTCCCTCCTTCCCTTCCAATCTCACCCTCCCTCCCTCATCTCCTCCCTGCCCTTTTCTAAGTCCACTGCTAGGGGAGGTCCTCCTCCCCTTCCATTTGACCCTGAAGATATCAGGTATCTTCAGGACTGGCTGCCATGTCCTCCTCTGTGGCCTAGCAAGGCCGGTTCTCCCTGGGGGTTTGGGGCGGTGTAAAGGATTCAGTCATTGAGTTCATGTCAGAAATAGTCCCTGTTCCCCTTACTAGGAAAACCCACTGAGCTACTATGGGCTACACCCGAGCAGGGGTTCTAGATTATATCCATACATGGTCCTTGGCTGGAGAAACAGTTTCATAGAGGACCTCTGTGCCCTGATATATTTTGTCCTTGTGGAGCTCCTGTCTTCTCCTAGTCATATTATTTCTCCTTTTTATCATATGATTCCCTGCACTCTGCCAAGGATTTGGTTATGAGTCTCTGCATCTGCTTTGATACAAAAGGCTCTTCTTAAGTAAAGACAGTTATTGAGAATGACAGAGAAATATATGGGTATGGGGTGTAGAGAATACTAAGGGCTGGGGCTCAGTATTAAAAAAAAAATGTAGTTTGATGATTTACCAATTTAAGTGCTCAAAAAGCAGAATCATCAACTGTCATTGAATTCTTGTCTCTTCTATTGTGATATTTCTGGACATTTAGCAAAACATACCTTGTAAAATAAAACCAGCATTTGGAATATTACAGAATATTTTATAGGAAACTAATTTATGAAAAAAATTAGTATAATTTCTAAAGTTATAGAATCAATGGGTAGGTTTAAAATTATCTTCTTTACCTTGAATTCTTACCATAGCTGTTGGGATGCTGGATGATGGGTGACGGGGGACATAGATAACACAGAATCTGACATACATCCCTGCCACAAACGCAAGAAAACCTAGAAACATAAAACTTAAGTCCAACAACTCAGTTGACTTTCTTTCACTTGGTTACAGTGGTATCCTTATCAGAGTAAGAAGCTGAGCAGTATAAATCAGTATGATATCTCTAATTTGGCAGCTTTCCTGGTGCTACCATTACTTAGACGAACTATTAATGGCCTGGATGGTTTGCATTTGGGTGCTTGTAGCATGTATGTATGTGTGTATGGGGTGTTGTAAACAACAGTGAAATTGTAGGCATTTTCAGCAACCGTTTTTATACTTTTGATAATTTAAGACGCTGTTTATTTTACGCTAAAATCAAATATCCTCAGATAGACAAATGAGGGAAAGCAAGAGGGAGAACAAGAGCTCCAACAAGCACAGAGAGAGGAGAGAGAGAGAGAACAAAAGAATGATAGAAGACCAGGCCAGAAGGTGATGGATATGAGGCAAAAAGGAAGTTAAGAAGTTATGAATATTTTAATTATTTTTGTCCACAGGAAATGAAATCAGACTTTTTTTTTTCCTGAGGAGCCCAGTTCTGCCCCTTTGTGCTTTGATCCACTCATTAATATTTGCAAGCACTAATTCACTTTCCTGATGGGGGCAACTGTCAGCTGGTGCAGCTTCCAGAGTCCTGTGCAGAGTTTCCAGCTGTGGATGCAGACAGATCAAAGCCAGTGATGGACTCTCTACAGCATAGTCTATCTGGAATACTAATAATAGTCTGTACTACTTGTAAAGAATCAAGTCATTTTTCTCCACTCCTCCAAATAATCAGGGTTTCCTTGTACATGCTATTAATTGATTCAATATGCGAAAGGAATGTCTGAACTTTTCCCACGCCTTACACTAACTCATTTTTTATAATATGCATTAGTCTACCTCCAGAGGTGGTTTTAATTCAAATCAGGTCTTTTTTTTTTTTTTTTACAAGAATGGAATGAGTAAAACTTGTGATGTCTGGCTTTGTGTGATGTGCATTTTTTTGTGTTTCACAACGGTGACTATATATGCTATCACCTACTGTGTTCAATTTTGATGCTGTTTAACTTTCTGAGTAGAATTTTGCCAAATACGTTTATAGACATTAATATTTTACAATAGATATTCTTAAAACATTGCTTAGTCCTACTAGACCCATCTAAAGTTTTGAAGAGAATAGTTAATGGCCCAGTAACGAGTAATGATGTTCCTCACTGCTGACACTTGGAAAGGCTAAGGTTTATAGTTTAAATATGATGGTAACAGTTTTCATTTTTTCCCAAATCTGCTAATTAAATATACATACTTTATCCTCTATTAAGATAATATTGAATTCTCCTTGTTTAAAAGGAGAGGTTTTATTGTTTAATTCTGCTGGGACCATAAGATTGAGAAACAACGATCATATGATATACTCCTGATATCTTCATAAATGATACACACAAAAGGACAAAATCTAAATATACCTAAAATAAGATTGATGCTGAAGGCAAGCAAAACTAAAAAGTCATTAATACACCAATGTTGCTGATCCTTGATACTGTCAATTAGCAATTTATAAGCTGGGATCCAGCCCAGAGATGTCCATCTACTCCTTGACCAAATAATTCCACTGTTTCTGCTCTGTGAGGATTTGAGCCTCAGAGCAGAGCTCCACTGTAGTAACAACTCTTGAGTAAGGCCTTCCCAACCTTCTCGAGCAAGTGTCATGAGTGGTTTCTCTTAATAGTTGGTGGTATTCGCATTCATGACTTTAATCAATCCTAAGACAAAAATCACTGAGAAAATCAGCCTAAGAGATGAGAGGATCATTTTGTCTTAGAGAATGCAGTCCACTGGAGAGGAGGCAGTGATGTCAATTGTATTATGCTTCAGAGATCTGGAGTTGTTTTTGTTCTGTCTCTCTCTCTTCCTTTCTCTCTTTCTGATTTTGCTCTCTCTTTCTCCCTTTATGTATTCACTTACAACTAGAATGGACTTTCTTTTTTTTTTTTTTACATTTGACACATTTTTTAATTTATATTTTATTAAATTACAGTTTACTCACTTTGGGTCTCCCTCCTCCCCTCCTATTCCCACCCTCCCTCTTCTCCAGAATGGACTTTCTTAAGCCAAAACTAAGATCATCCAAAAGCATGCCATAATACTGAAGTCAAAAAATAAAAGGGAAAAGCTCAGAAAATTTGGGAAAACCATGTGTAAAAGGAGGGGTGAAGGCGTGAGCTGGTTGTCAATATGAGTCTAAACTGTAAGCCTAACATGTACTAATGCTCAGAACAGGACGATTGACTTCTCACACTAGCTCACTAAAACTGTTTTGCTCATTTAAGAAAAACAGCAAACTTCAAAACACATTTTTCTCTGTATTTTGTGAAAAATTTTTAAGTATTACAAAGTAAGCAGTGGTAAAAAGTTAAAACTGGCGGAATTTATTAATTTTAAGAAACTAGCCTTCTCCTACCACTTTGAGAAAACATAACGATTCATCCCTTTTCTGTTAAACTAGCAACACAAGACACTCTCGCTAATAAAACCATAGAATGCATTTACAATGTCTATCTATCAGATATTTCCTCCAGCACATGGCTGAGGTGAAAGGTTGCCAGCTCCAGCCCCTTGAATCCACTCAGCATCTTCCTGCTTCCTGCACCTGGTCAGATGGTCACAGCTCTCTTTGATCTGATTGATGGGCATTTTGAACAAGGGGGATAGATGTGGTGGTTGACATCTATAACTCATGGACTGTTCACTGGAGTAAACTTCCTGTGCTGTAAGTTTCTCAAGAAATCAGGAATGATGTACATACAGACTTTTAAGCAAGCAAAACTGAGAGGGTGATTGTAATTTGAAGTCACTGTCCTGTATAGGATACTCAGTAAAATGACTAGTCTTGTCGTGTATTCGTGTAACACAGGTATGATGGCATGGGAGTGGATAAGGATTCAAAGAGAAGATGACTCTTTTTATACTAGTAACCTTTAATTTTATTTACCTTCAGCATTTTCTATAGTGACTTCCATTTCGAGGTTTTATCAATTTGAATATAATATATACACATGTATATGAATGTGTGCATATATACATATATATATATGTATATATATATATCATATACCCTTTTTAAGTCACTGTGCTGATCAAGGATCAGTAAAAGAATAAGGGACCAATTGAAGGGCTTATTAGAAAACAAACAACAAGAAATAAGTTTCTTGCAGTCAGTGACCCTAGCTTTCTTAATTCTACTTTTCCTGTAGGGTTAGATTTCCTTAGCTTTATTTTACTCCTGTTTTAAAGGTCTAGGACTACGGAGGAGCTGTAAAATCTGTCCAAAAATGCACTATTTCTTAGCATTGTATGGGAATATGTTTGCCAAGACATAAACTGTTGAAATGTAAAGTATGAAAGTCATTTGATATAGCACTACTGGAAATGTTTAATCTGGGCTAAGGACATTGTACCGAGGGTGGATTGCTTGCCTAAGATGCTCAGGGATCTACCTTGATGCTGTGGTCACATCACAAGGTGTGGCGGTGCAGGCTCTGTAATCTCTACACCCAGGAAGCAGAGGCTGTAAGGTCAGAGGTTCTAGGCCATCTTCTCTTCAGCTGCAGAGCAAGCTCAAGGCTGGCTGAGAGAAATGAGAGGACCTTATTTAAAAATAGGAAAATGTAATAAAATATGCTGGAGAGATGTCTCAGTGCTTAAGAAAAGTTGCTGGTCCTGTGGAATACCAACTTTCTGTCTCCAGCATCAACATGGTGATTCACAAACATCTGTAATTTTAGCCCCAGGTGAACCAATGCCTTTTCACAGACTCCCAGGGCACTGCATACACATCTATAATCCAAGACTCAGGAGACATAGAGCAGCAGATCTCTATGAGTTCCAGGCTAGCCTGGTTTTATAAAGTAAATTTCAAGCCAGCCAAGGCTATATAATGAACCCTTATTTCAAAAATTAATAAATGATTTAAAAGGCAAGATCATATTGTGCTCCTGCTTAGTTAGGAAGTTCTTGCTTTAGAAGATACTTAGCAATTCTGTATGCTCGTCTAAGGTTGGCCTTCTCCCATAGTAATTTCAGTCACTAAATTGCTGTGAACATTCCTGCCTTCAGTGTCAACATGGTTTGCTTACGGTTTACTCCTTATTTTATTTTTGTTTAGAATAACACTTCTTTTGGCATTTAATTAAATTGAAACTTCTCTACTCAATTCTCAAATTTGAAGGAACTCTGATATATATAATATATATCAGAAATGCATGCACATTTTCTTCTTCATATATATATGTATATTAAATATATATGTATATAGAGAGAAATAGAGGGAGATAGACAGGTGATATCAAAAATCAGAGAAAACAAATAAATTCATTTGGTAAATGAATTCTACAAACAGCAACAAAACATATGTAAATAAATATGAAATTATGAAATAATTATTCAAAATGCTACTAAATACATGAAGAAGTTTTTGTTAAATATTTGAATTATTAGACCATATATTATTTCTATTTTCAAATAAATGATCACTTGAATAAAAATTTGATAGTAATCCTCTCTGATATTATATGATGCTAACACAGTATCCCATCATTGGATGTATTAGGATAATGCATACAATATTAATTCTCCTGAAGCTGAAAGTGACTGAAACTTAAACCAATCTTAGCCTAAAATGAGCATGTAGTCTGACATTGTTGACCTAACAAGATTTAGGCTTAATATGCTTAATATGAATGAATGAAGCTCTTCGAACAGCACTGAACTAAGGCTGTCTTGTTCTCAGCATTTTAACTTTTGAAGCTCCTTCTTCAGTTCCATTTCACCATGACCTGTGGGAAGAAAGACGAATCTGTGTGAGCTTCAGTTTAGGTACTGATATCTTAAATCCTGTAACATTTAAAGTATAAATGAGTATTCATGAAAAAGACCAAAAAAAAAAAAAAAAAAAAAAAAAAAAAAAAAAAAA
>NW_026587216.1:20761121-20771401 GCF_907164565.1 Psammomys obesus
AAAAAAAAAAAAAAAAAAAAAAAAAGAAAAAAAAAAAAAAAAAAAGAAAACGACCGAGGAGAAAATAAACAATAAAGTAAAAGACTTTTAAAAGTAAACTGAAACATTATCCCTAGTCAATAACTTTAAACTATCATCCTTCAAGCCACAGTTGGGTGTATTATGTTTGTGAGCCTGGATGGTGGAGTGCAAGGAATCGTGTAAAAGAAAAAGAAAAAGGGGTCTGAAGGTGCAGAAAACAACAGTTACTTCAAAATCAAACATGTAATGCCTGGGGCTGGGGGCGGGGGTGGAAGTTCTTACCAGTGTCTCACTGTGCTATTTCCCTGAAGCTTTGGTTCTGAACCCACAGCACGGCACAGTGCAGAATGCATGTGTGTGCTGTCTCTGCACAAAGCTAAACACGCTACTGAAGCTCTGGGCTCAGCTGTGAGACTCCATGTCCTGTGTAGGCAGTCACTTTTGCTCTCTGTACTGTTTTCTGCAGTTTCAGACACATCTTGGTTAAATTACAGAAAACAAAGACAAAATATTCCCCACCATCATTCCTCAGCATGTATCAAATTAATATCCTTTGAATGCACTGTATTATTGTTTGATTTTAAATATCATTTGAATTTTTTTGGCTTGTACTTCATAAAAGCCAGCTCTTTAAGGAACATTCACTTGTGATTAGGACAGAATTTCCAATAATTTCTGAAACCCTTCATAAACATAATTCTGCCTTTTGGACCATATAGTTATCAAGTGGTACACTCAGCATTGGTGATTATAAAAGTTAAAATGTAATCAACTCTGAGAAATGTTGGATAATTTATGTTCAAATCAGTATTCAAAGTTTTTACTGAGATTTAATATTTTATGAAAAAATGAGTACATCCATTTTTGTAGTATAAAAATTATTTCATTTTAACAAATGGTAAAATTATATATTTGCCAAGACATTGTTTAAATACATTTCCTTATGACTGATTATTGGTAAATGTTTGATTTGAATAATATGTCAATTATATTTGTAGGACACTAATTACATAAACATTTCAAGTGCTACAAGTTGTTGCAAGTGGAGAGAGATTAAAAGGCCTTTATTAAGAAAAAAAAAGAAATAAAAATAAAAGGCCTTTATTGAATTACAAATAGGAACTACCCTATGTTCAAATAAACTTTATATAGACATGGATGCAAGAATGTAGCACAATGTTTCTGAAGAATGAGAGGCAGATGGTCAGAGGAGACAAGAAAACTTTGACAGATTTGACTATATAGCCAGGATGAGTTGTGACTGAAAATATCAAATGGAAATACAGAGAAAAGAAAGTCCCGGTGCTCCTTGCTGTCAAACTTCAGTGAGACTGAATACTGAAATTATGTTTTGTCTTTAAAATAATTATCATCATCCCAATTTAGTGCTATCTCTAATTCTACAAGATCAATTCCAATAATCAGGGATATTAAAATTCCTTATGAACTCTTGTCATTACAATTGGTTTGCATTCATACTATTAAAACATTGTGAAAATTTATTTAAAAATCATTAACTATTGGCCCCCAAAGTTATATAAACTGTTTTGTATATTTTATTTAAATAATGCATAATTACCCATAAATTTGTGTGAATTTCATTTAAACCAGAAAAGAACAAGAGGATTTAAATTTAAATAAAAAATTTTATAATTTACATAAATATTTTCAGAAATTTTAACTTAGTTAGAACTAAGTACTTAATTCTTAGGTCCTAAGTAAGCAGTGTTTGTTAAATGCAGTCTGCCTCTCTTTTCATTTCTCTTTCATGTCTTGCGTATGTGCATTTTGTCTATATAGTTAATTATTATTTAATCTGAATCATTAATCTAATGTTCATGCATAAATTGAATTTTGCAACTAAGCATATAATGGATTAAATATTCAAATTTAATGGATTTACTTTAAGAAAGTTTTGAATCAGTGTTACTCACCATACCCAGATACTAATCAAATTTAATGTTTCATTTTCAATGAGATACTTTTTTTAAATATATGCATTGTTATCATTAGTTAGAGTTATTAAAATAAATATTTAAGGCATTAAGAAACCTTGCTCCTTTTTCAGGGAACTGGAGTTCCACTCTCAGAATCTACATTAGGTAGCTCACATCATTTTTAACTTTACTCCATGGTAGCCAAGAGACTCTGGCCACCACTAGCATAAACTCCCATGTATGCGTACACATGCACACACACACAATAATAATAATAGTAACAAATCACAGGACTTCATTTAAAAATAATAAAATTGAGTATATTTGATAACCATATTTTGAAGTAACAAAGACTAAAACTCAATATACACATTTGTTTGTAAGGTATAGAAAGAAAGAAATTAAGCAACAAGAAAATGAGGCTGATGTGTAATGTTTGCCTAAAAGTGATTTTTAAGAAGCATGTTGTGATCATATTATGGAATGCTGACTTGATTTTTAATAATTTGTGACTTAAAATCATTAAATATTTTCTAACAAAGGGCCATCTTCACTTAAAAAATTGTTTTTTGTTTTGTCTTGTTCCAATTTTTTGTTTTTGTTTTATCCCATTTTATTTTGTCATTATTCCTTAGGTGTCTGCTTGTTCCGTAGGGAGAGACAAAAGCGGTATGGAATGGCATGGAGAGCAGGTGGGGAGAATCTTAGAGGAGTTAGGGAGGGGGAACTGTAGTCCTAATAGATTGTATCAAAAAACCCTACTTTCTTTTCTTTTTTTTTTTAATTTTATTTTTTTTCTTATCAGTTACATTTTATTAACTCTGTATCCCAGCCATGTCCTGATCCCTCATTCCCTCCCAGTCCCTCCCTCCCTCCCTCATCTCCACCGTGCCCCTTGCCAAGTCCACTAATAGGGGGGACCTCCTCCCCATTCATCTAATCCTGTTTTATCAGGTATCTTCAGGACTGGTTGCAAAGCCCTCCTCCGTGGCCTAACAGGACTGCTCCTCCCTTGGGGGGTGGGGAGGCCAAAGAGCCAGTCATTGAGTTCCTGTTAGAAACAGTCCTTGTTCCCCTCACTATGGGAAACCAATTGGTTACTGAGCTACCACAGGCTACATCTGAGCAGAGAAGAAATTCGTAACATCACATACAAACAACTTAATGGCCCAACTGAAAACCCTAGAAAAAAAAGAAGCAGATACACCCAAGAGGAGCAGAAGGCTGGAAATAATCAAACTCAGGGCTGAAATCAATCAATTAGAAACAAATAAAACTATTCAAAGAATCAATGAAACAAAAAGCTGGTTCTTTGAGAAAATCAACAAGATAGACAAACCCTTAGCCAAACTAACTAAAAAGCAGAGAGAATCTATTCAAATCAACAAAAAAAAACCCTACTTTCAATAAAAGAAAACTGAACAGTAAATACCTACAAATAAAATATTACTCCGGATGACAGTTTCCATTTCATTTCTTCCTACTAGACTGAAGATGCATGTAAGAACACACACAAAATATGGAGAGCCTTTTTTTTTTTAGAATCAAAGCTGGAAAACATTTCATTTTACTGAATTTTAAGACAGCACTAGAAAGTAAACTTTAATCAAACAAGGAGTGGTAGGAAAGGTTGTCCTTGGGGTGCATTGCCAAATGCCTATTTGATGAAAACAGTGACTTTGAAGTTGTTCAGCCAGGAACAAGTTAAGTAGTAGAATCACATCAAAACCAAATAAAAACAAGGAGACTGCAGCAGTTAACTTTAGGAGCTAAAAAGACGTGGTGAATCCAATGCCCAGGAGAAAGAATTTCGCAACTTTTTAGTTGATAATACTTCTTTTATGATGCCATGATACCCACTTGTATTGAATCCATATATATACAATTCTTGTCTATCAATCAAATTTAAATGTCTGTTGAAAATTCCCACAGGCTCAATGCTAAATTTCCCCACATTTGTCAAACCTGTTTATATTGAATTTCTACTTACATCAACCTATTAGTTTCACCAGCTATGCTGTGTTTTTATAAGACTTTGAAGCACTCCCTGGTACCACTGAGAAAAGACTGAACAACAAAGCCATAGATACTACAAACATGCTTGGCTACTTAGATTGCATTACTTTTGGTTATCAAAAACTTTTATCTGATTTCTGGAAATTGGATATATCATAAGCTTGTTTCACTTTTTATAGTGTTGGAGCAGAGCTGAGTGAAATTGTGAGCGTACTAGAACTTGATGAAATAGAATGCGCTTTAACTGTCAAAGTCTAGTTTTGTTGATTATATAAAAGGAACTTGCAAGTATTTCAGGATCATTTTCTTACACTAGAAAAAACAATGGATGAATTTCTTTTTATTTATTTTATAAAATGTGGTTTGTTTTAATATATGAGACATAAATCATTATCCATACTTGTGTTATATTTGGCCCCAGAGACTATAGAGTGACTGTAAAAAATCAGTCTTGTAAAAGATTAGACATTGATATCATAGGGATTATTGTGCTCAGACATTCTAGTTTAGGTGAATTCAATTTTCTTGTACTGTAAGCAAAAAGGAAATTTTCTTCTTGGTGTATTTTTCATAAATGCTACCATGGAATTTTCATGTTTAGATATGACATTCACAATAAGATTGAATATGTTGGCTACCACTTAAATTATTATTTGACTTTCATTAAGTTCCTATTTGAAATATGGCTTAGGGACATATCTACTTTATAGATACAGAAAACATACCATGTTTTAGGAATTAGGAACTTCGCTTATTTAAGTCATTTAGCTTTTCTTAGTTATAGTGAGTTGTGGGGAAAGGTCACTTTTAATAGAAAGGAGAAAAGAGTATTGCTTTAGAATTGTGGAAGTTTCAGCTGATAAACAGGAGGTTCTTTTCTCTTTTGTGTCTGTGGTAAGGCAGAATGCTACTTTGGAAAGCATGAAATAGGGTGGTTGAGCTAAATTACCAATGCAAATGTGGCTGAAAGTAAAATAAAGGAGAAGCTGGAAAGCTCCAACAATCTCTCTAAGGGCAAGAACAATAACCTAATCACTACTCATTGGGCTCCACCCCATGAAGATTTTCATACCTTCCCTAGTCTATGAAGCCTGATAACCAAGCATGTATCTTACAGGTCTTCCAAAGACATTAAAACTCAAAGCTCTAAAAATAAAGAATCTAGAAAGTGAATAATTTAGTTCACAGTACACATAATAGTTTTCCAAATAGTAAATTTTCAATGCATAATTAAGTTATATATATATATATAACTTAATTATGCATTGAAAATATATATTAAGGAAATATATATATTTATATATGTATATTTATATATATAATATATATATTAATATATATATATATATTAAGGAAAAAAACACAAAGGTAACTTCAGGCAGCATTTTGAAGACAACATTTTGTGAGATGGAATACAGGATTTCAGTATGGCTTGTGCTCTGAAATAGGAGGTTATGATTTGCACAGAAAACATGAAAGTACCAAAATATTCTGTACAGTGATGGTAAAATAAAATAGTTCTGTTATTTTTCTTGTGGAGCTCCTATCACTTCTGGGTCCTTTTCCTTCCACTATTCCCCAAGTGTCCCTGTGCATCTACCAATGTTTGTCTATGAATCTCTGCACCTGTTTTGAGGAGCTGCTGGGTAGAGCCTATCAGAAGAGCCTGTCAGGTAGAGCCTGTCAGGCTCTTGTCTGTAAGCTTTTAGCAGACTCTCCTTCATAGTGTAAGAGGTTGGCACTCTCTGATTGGGTGGGTGTTTGTTTGGGCCAGGCATTGGTTGGCCATTCCTTCAATCTCTGCTCTATCTTTATCCCTGCACTTCTCAAGGGCAGGGCAAATTTTGGGTCTGATTTTTTTGTGGATGGGTTGGTGTTCCCTGCCCTTTACTAGAAGACTAGTTTAGTTAATGGGTGTCCTCTTCAGTCTTTGTGGTCTCTGCTCCTAGGAGTCAGGATCCAGATGGGTTTGCTGAGACTTAAACATGAACTAAGGACCTTGCATTAACTGGACCTCTCGGCCCACTACAAAGAAGTTGCAGATGGGCAGCTTAGGCTTCAAATGTGTCCTCTCATAACAGAAGCTGGTAATGCATGTGACGGAGGCTAACTTGCTAGGTTTTAGATCACTTATAAGGGTGTAACTTGAAAAAAAATAAATAAATGAGGAAAACTAAAGAGCTCCATTCTAACACATTTTAATAGCAGAACATTCTACAGATGAACAGATTCTAGAAATTACTTAGTCCAATGTCCTTAAACCCCACCAGGTGACTAATTAAAGAGAGCAGTGGAACGTTAAAGCCAAGAGGGGTATCCCAAGATTCTTGTGAAAATTCAGAATTATGGTTTGAATCGTATTACTTACTATTCCTTAGGCAAGATTTATAGGCACAGTGTAATACACATTTCAACATTTTTAAGTCTGCACAATAGAGGTAAATTTTATTGATTACAAATGTTTGTACCAATGATGACGTGCCATAAAGGCAGTTAGGAGCAGAGGAAACTCAACATACAGAGAGAAGCAAACAGACATCCTTCTGACTCATATCTTTAACGTTTTATTACCTAGGATCTGTATACAAATGCTTTCTTAGTGTTTCTCCCTCTTAAGTTTGTTGCTATCCTAGTAGGGTTTCTTATGCTGCTATTAAACACCATGACAAAACAAAACAAAACAAAACAAAAAACAGCAAAATAACTGAGGGGGGGGGAGATTTTATTTCCTTAAACTTCCATATCCCTGTTTATCTCTCTTCCAATCTCCCTCACCTTTTTCTCAGAGATGGAGAGTTTCCTCATACCAAAAGTTGCAGTAGGACTAAATGTGTCCTCTCACACTGGAGCTAGGCAAGGCAGCCCAGCTAGGGAGAGAGGACCCAGTGGCAGAAAACAGAGTCAGAGACAGTCCCTACTCCCATTTCTAGGGGACACAAATGTTGACCAAGCTGTGCATCTGCTACATACATGTAGGGAGTCTAGGTTCAGGCCATGCATGCTTATTGGTTGGTGATTCAGTCTCTGTGAGACACAATGGACCCAAGATAATTGACTCTGTAGCTCTTCTTGTGGTGTCTTTGAACCTAGCATAACTGTCTTCTGAGAAGCTTCATGAAGAAGCAAATTGATCTATAAGGCAGGTTGGTATCCATGGGAGGCCTCCCCTTTTCTGAGGAGAAGGGAAGGATGGAGGAGAGGTTAGAGTCAGGGTTATATAGGTGGGAAGAGAGAGGGAAGGAAAGGTGAGATTCAGAATGTAAAATAATTTAATAACTTAATCAAGAAGAAAAGGAGGAGGAGAAGGAGGGAGTGGAAGAGGAGGAGGAAGAAGAGACCAGCATCATTGAGGTGAAATCTTCTGGAAAGCATTTCCTAAGAATTTGCACACAGTGGCTGAGTTGCAGAGGAAGAAAAAGGTTGCACCACACATTGGCAAATTACCTTGGATCTTGAAGGCATAAAAGGGTTATGGAGAGCAGTGGAGGCTTGGCACTGTGTGACAGGGCTGGAATCCCTAAAGACCACCCAGGAGAGGCTGTCAATGAAATTGCAGTCCAGTCACAGAAGGCCCAGTAGTTTGGAGGAGACAGTACCAATTGCAAAGTACTAGTGTTTGCTGTAATCTAACTTTGGCTTCTATGTGAAAAATCTCACTACGTAGATATGTACTGACAACACCTTACACTAAAAGTAACAACAAAATAGGAAGAAACAGTGCTAAGGGCAGTGATACCTCCAGAAGGAGGCTTCAGAAATTTTCTTGGGATACTTGGAGAGTGTGACTGTCGAGCACAGATCTAAAGTATGTGGAAAACTTGCTTGAGTACATGTGTGTGTTCACTACTTTTCTATAATGGGAGGATTTGGCTTTAAAGAAAAGTGTGAATGAAGATGGATGAATGGGCTAGAAACCAGGGCAATGTAGAAAACAGAATAATATGATGCAAGTTTTTAAACAATGAGTTAAGGATTTCCAATTTGTCACAGAGTTACCCCACCCTCAGTTTGAGATCAGGGATACAGGCTCATACCTAAATGTAATAGTCTATATACAGCAAGCCGATTTCAAACATCAAATTAAATGGTGAGAAACTCAAAGCAACTCCACTAAAATCAAGGACATGACAACAATGCACTCTCTCCATATCTCTTCAATAGAGTACTTGAAATTCTAGCTAGCAATATGACAACTAAAAGAGGTAAAGTGGATACAATTTGGAAAGGAAGAAGTCAAAGTATCACTATTTGCAGATGATACCATAGTATAAATAACCAACCTCAAAAGTTCAGAGTTCTACCAGAGAACTCCTATAGTTGAAAAACAGCATTATCAAAGTAGCTGAATACAAGATTAATTAAAAACAAATAAACAAATAACAGCCCTTCTGTACAGAAACAACAAATGGCTTAGAAAGGAATTAGGGAAAATACTGCCTTCAAAATAGCCACAAATAATATAAAGTATCATGCTCTAACTCTAACCAAGCATGTGAAAGAACTGTATGACAAAAAAATCCAAGACTCTAAAGAAAGAAACTGAAGAAGATGTCAGAGACGGAAAAATCTCCCATGCTGCTGTATTGGTAGGATTAATATAGTAAAAATGGCAATCTTACCAAAAGTAATCCACACCTATAATAAAATCTCTATCAAAATATCAACAAAGTTCTTTACAGAACTTGAAAGTACAATTCTAAATTTCCAATGGAAAAATAAAAAACTCAAAATAGCTAAAAACATTCCAATAGAATAAAAGAACATTTGGAAGTATCTCCATCCTTGACTTCAAGCTATACTACAAAGCAATAGAAATAAAAACTGCATGGAATTGGCATAGAAATAGACTTGACTATTAATGGAATCAAATGAAAGACCCAGAAATAAAACCATGTACCTATTTTACAAAGGAGCCAAAGCCATACAATTGAAAAAAGACAGTGTCTTTTTTTTTTAATTACATTTTTACATTAATTACATTTCATTCACTTTGCATCCCAGCTGTAGCCCCCTTTCTTATTCCCTCCCATTCCCTCCCTCTCTCCCTCATCTCCTCCCATGCCCCTCTCCAAGTCCACTGATAGGGGAGGTCCACCTCCCCTTC
Organism: Psammomys obesus; assembly: GCF_907164565.1. NCBI lineage: Eukaryota > Metazoa > Chordata > Mammalia > Rodentia > Muridae > Psammomys > Psammomys obesus. The sequence goes on from NW_026587216.1 coordinate 20,770,200, forward strand.
CATCTGGACCTAGCTTATCAGGTCTTATCAGGACTGGCTGCAATGTCTTCCTCTGTGCCTTAGCAAGGCTGCTCCACCCTCAGGGGCAGTGGTCAAAGAGTCAGTCACTGAGTTCATGTCAGAGACAGCCCCTCTTCCCCTTATTAGGGAACCCACTTGGACACTGAGCTGTCATGCGCTACATCTGAGCAGAGGTTCTAGGTTATATCCATGAATTTACCTTGGAGTATAAATCTCAGAAAATACCCCTGAGCCCAGATATTTTGGTTCTGTTGCTCTACTTGTGGAGCTCCTGTAGTCTCCAGGTCTTACTACCTCTTCATTGTGGTACATTTGCACAATGGAATACTACTCAGCAATTAAAAAACAAGGAAATCATGAACTTTGTAGGCAAATGGTGGGATCTAGAAAAGATCATCCTAAGTGAGGTATCCCAGAAGCAGAAAGACACATATCGTAAATACTCACTTATAAGTAGATACTAGACCTATAAGATAGGATAAACATACTAAATCTGTACACCTGAAGAAGATAAAGAAGAAGGAGGACCTGGGATAAGAGGATCAATCCCCACTTAGAGAGAAAAAGGGGAAGGACATTGGAAGAAGAAGAAAACAAGAAACGGGACAGGAGCCTACCACTGAGGGCCTCTGAAAGACTCTACCCAGCAGTGTATCAAAGCAGATGCTGAGACACATAACCAAACCATGGGCAGAGTGCAGGGAATCTTATGAAAGCAGAGATAGTTAGTAAGACGGCGTCTGGTCTAACAGAATGTGAACATGTAGAAAAGTACAAATAGATCCATATTTATCACCCTGCACAAAACTCAAATCCAAGTGGATCAGAGACCTCAATGTAACATGAGATAAAGTGGGGAACAGCCTAACACTCGCTGGCACAGGAGACAACTTTCTGAACAGAACACAAACAGCTCAGGGTCTAAGATCAACAATTAATAAAAGGGACCTCATGAAACTGCAAAGCTTCTGTAAAGCAAAGGCCACTCTCAACAGAAGAGATTGACAGCCTACAGATTGGGAAAAATCTTCACTAACCATATTTCAGTTTCTAAACTACATGAGGTGGGGGGATTTTTCTTTAAGGATGAAGAAGGCCCTGCTTTGCTTCTTTTCTTCCTTTTCTTTCTTTTTCTTTCTTTCTTTCTTTCTTTCTTTCTTTCTTTCTTTCTTTCTTTCTTT
>NW_026587216.1:20771411-20795376 GCF_907164565.1 Psammomys obesus
TTTCTTTCTTTCTTTCTTTCTTTCTTTCTTTCTTTCTTTCTTTCTTTTTTCTTTCTTTCTTCTTTCTCATTTTAAGTTGATTAATGTGTTGCAATTAAATTCAATCTTAATAAAAATGCTTACATCTTTAATGAATTTAAAGTTGAGATATAATTTAATATATTTTCTAAAATAAATGATTTAAAATTTTTTGTTATTATTATTACTTATTACAATTTATTCACTTTGTATTATGGCTATAGCCCCCTCCTTCATTTCCTCCTGTACCCATCCTCCCGCCTACTCCCACATGTGCCTCCCTTAGTCCAGTGAAAAGGAAGGTCCTCCTCCCCTTCTATTTGACCCTAGCCTATCAGGTCTCATAAGGAATGGTTGCATTGTCTTCCTCTGTGGACTGGCAAGGCTGAAACCCCAGGGGGAGGAGATCAGAGAGCCTGCCACTGAGTTCATGCCAGAGAATGCTCCTGGTCCCCTTATCAGTGGATTAGGGGAGGGACATTAATCCAAACACCTTAACAGTGGGAGACTTCAACACTCCACCCTCATCAAAGGACAGATCATTGAGACAGAAGCTAAATAGAGAAATAATGACACTTACAGAGGTCTTAAATGAAATGGACCTAATAGATGTCTGCAGAAGTTTTCACCCAAACAAAAAAGAGTGTAGCTTCTTCTCAGCACCTCATGGAAGCTTCTCCAAAATTGACCATATATTCAGGCACAAAGCAAGCCTCAACAGATACAAGAAGATTGAAATAATCCCCCGTATTATATCAGACCATCATGGTCTAAAACCAGACCTCAGCCATAACAGAAATAGCAATAGGACTACACACCATGGAAACTAAACAACTCTCTACTCAATGACAGCTGGGTCAGGGAAGGAATAAAGAATGAAAATAAAGACTTCCTAGAATTCAATGAAAATGAAGGCACAACTTACCCAAATTTATGGAACACAATGGAAACAGTGCTAAGAGGAAAGGTCATAGCACTAAGTGCCTTCATAAAGAAATTTGAGGCAACTTAATAACACGCCTGAAAGCAATAGAGAGAAAAAAAAAAGACATACCCAAGAGGAGTAGATGGATGGAAATAAACCCATGGCTGAAATCAATAAATTAGAAACAAAGAGAACAATTCAAAGAATCAATGAAACAAAGAGCTGGTTCTTTGAGAAAATCAACAAAACAGTAACTGAAAGGCAGAAGGACACTGTCCAAATCAACAAAATCAGAAGTAAAAATGAAACATAAAGACAGACACTGAGGAAATCCAAAGAATTATTGGGTCTTACTTCAGAAGCCAATATGCAAAAAAATTTGAAAACGTAAAATGAAATCGACAATTATCTTGATAGATTCCCTTTACCAAAGCTGAATCAGGATCAGGTAAATAAATTAAATAGCCCTATATCCCTTAAGGAAATAGAAGCTATCATCTAAAATGTGCCTTCCAAAAGAAAAAAGTCCAGGGCCAGATGGTTTCAGCACAAAATTCTACCATACTTTCAAAGAAGCGCTAACACCAATACTCTTCAAAGTATTCCGCAAAATAGAAACAGAAGGAACATTACTAATCTCATTCTAATAGGGTTCAGTAACCCCTACCTAAACCGCACAAAGACCAACAAAAAAGAGAACTTCAGATCAATCTCGCTTATGAGTATTGATGCAAAAATACTCAATAAAATACTCACAGAACTAATCTAAGAACACATCAAAGATATCATCCACTATGACCAAGTAGGCTTCATCCCAGATGTGCAGGGTTGGTTCAACATACAAAAATCCATCAATGGGTTCCACCATATAAACAAACTGAAAGAAAAAAAAAAAAAAAAAACTTGATCATCTCTTTAGATGCCAAAAAAGCATTTGACAAAACCCAAAACCTGTTCATGTTTAAAGTCTGGGAGATATCAGAGATACAAGGCACACTCCTATACATAGTAAAAACAATATACAACAATCCTATAGTGTTTTATCATTTATTTAACAGTTTTGGTAATGATACAATGCTGTGTCAAAGGGACTAAAATCAGGAATATGTCCTAATGTAGTTACATACAGAGAAAGAGACAGAGGGAGGGAGGGAGTGAAGGAGGGAGAAAGGGAAGGAGGAAAAGGGGGCGAGTGAATCTGATCATCTTTTTTTGTAAGGTAAAATATGCAGAAAGGCATTAGAAAAAAACACAATTACAAGAAATATGTCCTGTTGTTATTATAACTGTTCATTTTATTTATCGATATACTCATTTGAGATATAAATCAATGTAAACAAGGTTGTCTTATATGTTCTTTGTCAAATTTACAGCCACCAAAACAGTTGTTGTACTTAATTTTAAAGATATGTCTTTTAATATTTTATGCATATACACCAACATTTGTATTTTTATTTTAATGGACATGATTTCAAATATATATAAAGCAATCCATATTTTTTACTTTTTATATCTTTAGTTTGGTAATAGTGATCTGTTTGATTAATTGGACAGCAATATATTATTCTTCTATCAAATATGGTACTTTAGGTCTGAAGGGACTACTCAACAATTTATTCCATATTGTGCTCTTCCGGAGGACCTAAGTATTAATGGCAGAGCATACATCATATGTTTCACAATGACCATAACTTCAATTGAGGAGGATCCAACTCCTCTCATCTGCAAAGACCCCATATTCACAAACCCACTCAATATACAACTAAAATAATAAAGTATAAAATCTATAATAAGGTGATTTCACCAATCTAATAGGTTGAAATATAATTTTTATTTCAATGATTTTCAAATTAGTTTATCAACTGTAAAATCTGTATTAATTCCTGTCTTACATTCAAGAAAATCCTATTACACAGTTTTAAATGATAACTGATATCATAGCAACATTTACATATCCAAATTGAGGTTTCTTATTTTTCTGCCCATGCCAGTACATTCTTTAACATTTTAGTCCTTTGCAGTCATCGTCAATGTTGTTTGTCCTTGGCTCTATCATCTTATTTGTTTCTTATTTGTTTCTTCCTCTTGTGAGTTCTGAATCAAATCCATTATACACCTTACTAGTTTTCTCCCAAATTCTGTAAATTACATATTTAATCATTTTTGTTATGTTTTGAGAGAGCAATTAGGTAATCCAGCCCGGCTTTGAATTCATCAAATTCCTAATTTTTCTGCCTCTGTGTTCAAAGTGCTTGATTACATTTGTGTACCACTATTCCTGGCTTCTTCCTTTTAGAAACCATCTGTCATAAAATATCATGTCTCTCATTACTGCAACAATACTCTCAATCTGTCTTACTGTATCTATGATCTCTGCCACAGAGGTCACTTAAAGAGGTCATCTTTTAGAATGGTCTGAAGAGAACAGTGACCTGATGAAACAGTCTAAATCCTATTCTTCTACTTTCTTACACTGAAAACTGTGTCCTACACTAATCATAAGGAAGAAAACTTTGAGGTAAAAGAAAACTGATTTTATCATAATGCTAATTTTTAGTTCTTATGAGATTTGCTGTTTGTTCTTTCTGTTTCTTTTGTTTCTATATTATGTAATCAGGGAAGACTTAAAGCTATGTAATCAATGATTAAAGTTTCTGAGCAAATTATTTTATGTATAAATAAAGCTTTCAAGACACACATACAAACAACAACAACAACAACAAAAAGAAACTAAATGTGTGTTGTGTTATTTCTTTGTGAAAAGTTCTCCTGGTAGGGATGGAGAGCTCATCGGTAGAATGTGTGCCTGACACAAATGGTCCTTGATGCTGGATTCAGTCCCTAGCACCAGAAAAGTCATACAACCAAAATTGCTTTATATGTAACTTCCTGAGTCCATCATGCTGTTCAGGTTCCTGCCTTATTGTACCAATAGACTTTATTGGGCAACGGAAGTTACAGAAGCTCCCTTGAACGTGAAGCTTTCACCATAATGCTCTCTTTGCGGTTACTAAAACCAAACATAAACATCCATGTGTGTGTCTCTGTGTGTGTGTCATTACCATTGTGGTTGTTGTGAATATTACTCTTAAAGGAGAGAAACAGCCAATGTCTCAATGACTGTAATAAAATGCTTTGTATACTAAGTATTTATTCACACAGACTTTGGCATACCTTGTCAAAATTTTGCTTACAATATCAATTACATTGTATATGTCTGTAATACCATAGAGAAGATATTTTCATGATATAACCAGGTATGTGTTGAAGGTATTCTTTCTGAGAAGGAATGCTTGTCCAAATATATGTTTGTTATATTCCATTTATATCATAGAAACTTAAGAATACAAGGAAGTGAAATATATATATATATTCAATATCAGTTTAGAAACTGGAAATTGGCATACATATTCATTCTAGTTCCATATATATATATTCATATTCATATATATACATATTCAATGTCAATTTTTCAAATTATCAACTAAACTCAGAACACATTACAAGAAAATTCACAGAACTTGGATTTATTTGAAAATAAAATCACGTAAAATTCCACCTGCTGTGAAATACTAATTAGCATGCAGCGGGCTATGGTCTTTGGTTCGGTTTGCTCACAGTATCCAACTCATTATAACTGCTCATGTTCTCCTTAATTCACTAGCATCTACTCATCCCAGTCATTTATTGGCTTTAAAAATAAGTGAGCCACAAACTTTTGATTTTCATCTTGTTGTCATAGAAAGCATGTAAACATAATCTCAATATAAAATTAACTTTCTATTTAGGCTGAAAAAATGTTTGAATTGCATACCTACTCTTAACCACAGGCAATATTTTATAATTTTCAATATAAATATATATATATATTTTTAAAGGACCTTCAAATGATTTTCCATGCTTCCATTCAGCAGGTAACACAAACCTCCATAATCCCTGAATGCTGCACTTCAAAGTTATGCTCAGGAAAAAATATTGAGAAGTACTGCCTCTCTCTTTAGTTGATTTAAAACATCACTCACTTATTTTCAGTCCACATATGGAGTTACTTTTACAAAGAAATCTTGGAGTATTGCCAGGCTATATCCTGGAAAGACCTTTCTCCAGAGAGAAGTAAAATTCATTATCTGAATTGCAGGACACCCATGCTCCTTCAAACTTCAGACACATCTTTGTTCCTCTATGATTAGTTATAGTCTTCTCACTGAAAATAAGAACCCTTAATGTGTAGCAAGATTGCAAGGACACTAAACTATTACATTGTTTTGATGTGAAATTGACAATTATCCATCACTGAGAGCATCAGTGTGCAAGATTACACTTTAGAATGAAGTATAAAGTATCATTTGAATCTGAAATTATCTACAAAATTCAATTCTTATTTGATATGTTCAAATAATATTATAGTTATAGTTAATGTGAAGACAATTTGTCTCTCATCTCATTGAAAGTTTAACTTTGCTCATTTATATCACTTGAATATTTTTTCTAAAACTATGTCACTACATTCACAATGTCTGGGAATGATATGTTTATTTTTCATTCATATTAGTAAACAGTTTATTGTAATGAATGGTTAAGAACCTTTATGATAAAATGAGCTTAATAATATGTTACAAATTAACATTCATTTTGTAACAACTTATAGTAAAATGTTTTGAAGTAATAATTTTAAGAGATTTTTTGAGTCATTGTCTTCTGTAGCTAAGGCTGGCCACAAACTCACCATATAGTTCAAGACCAGAGAATAATTTTGAACTTCTGATCTTTCTTCATAAAATTCCTGATTGCTGGGGTCGCAGGCATATGCTGATATACATGGTTATTATAGAGAATTAAACTCCAGACTAGGAGAATGGTGTTTAAGTAAAGTACAAAATGAGAGTCTATAACCTTGTCTGGGATTTTTAATAGTAATGATAAATTCTCTTCATAATTGAAAATAAAATCCATCAATATAAAAATCAATAGGCATTGATATCAGTAACATTAAACAGTCAGACCAAATTTTAAGGGATATAGTAATAATAACATCTAGAGTAGGTTAATAAATTTGAGTAAGCACTATGGATAAGTGGAGCATTTTAAAAATGTATTTATTTGAAATAGAATTATATCACTTGCCCTGCTTCTACCTCTTCCTCCAGCCCTTCCCAGGTGCTATCCTTCTGAAACTTAACGTGTCCTCCACACTCTCAGACTAATAGAGTCTTTTTCTAACACACACACACATATCCTGCAGGATTTATATTTGTTGTTTGTGTGTATATGCTTTCAGCGTTTAGCATTCTGTATTGGACAACCAAGAAAGTGGCCCATACATAGAAAGGCAAGTTCCCTTTATCCCAACAATCATTAATGGTGGTTCTTTGTCTAGGAATGGAACCCAACACATTTTCTACTGTATGCATTAATAATACTGTTCTTCTGGCCTTGTATGAACAGCCATTTCTGAGGAAAGTATTGCATCTCAGATTCTCTGCTGTTCAAATGGATAGGCACTATTTTAATGTGTGTCAGGAACAAGCATTTGATTGTTTGGTGGGGGTGTGTTATCTGTTTGTTTGCTTGTTTGTTTAGATAGATTGCCACACTGTAATATTCCCCAATATGAGCTGGATTCACTGTATAGCTGCATCTGGATTCAAACCCATTACAACCCTCTTCTCTCAGACTTCTGAATTCTGAAATTACATAAGTGAAAAACCATACTGACATACGTAATTTATTTAAGAAAGAATAACTGTACATTTTTTTCTTGTTGAATAATCATGAAGTTTACTCTTTTCCTGCTTTTAATCAATTTGAATGAAATATGCGGTACAGGAACGTTTAGTGAATATGAGAAAGCTGTCGTAATTGGAAGGCTTGTTTTGCATCACAGGTGGGTATTCGGTATTGTGGGACATTTTAACAACTTTGATTTTATCCGTGAAGAATTCTGGGACACCCTCCGAATCTGCATGATTTGATAAAATCAGTAATCATGAACTAAGGATGAATTATTTCAAATGAAACCGAACCGTAAGCTCACGTTAGAAGAATAATGGGGGAGCCGGCTAGGATTACCTCTGGAAAATGAATTAGAGTGCTAGGAGACGCAATATATCAGCGATAAGTCTAGCCTGCTTCAGAGCCGCGGAGATTGCAGAAATGAGTCTGAATCACTTGAGCATCACAAATCCTGGGCCATATTTTTTATTCCCAGCCCTGCCCTTTGTACTGCTTCCAAGTCCGAAGCTGCAGTTGATTTCAAAGGCAGTGGATGAGAGATAAAGAGGAATAAGGATTGTTCTACCTCAGCGATTCACGATCCCTCAAAGGCCACTGATTTTCAAAGATGGAGCCCCTGGCGTCTTAGCAAAATAGATCCCCCACTCGTTTTTACCCTATTCCCATGAGGTTGCACAAGCGTTTATCCAGTTTACCACGAAAAGCGAGTTTCCATGTCCAGAAAATCGCAAGCTCTTCCCTTTTCCACTCCAAGGAGCCCTAAAGCTCAAATTAAACGCAACTCTCCGAAGTTATTTTCAGGGTTGTTAACATTTCAACAAGGGAAATAATGCAACAATGCCATATGAAAACCTTTATGATATAACATTTAATAAAATTTTACAATGTATATTTAAATAAGTTTGAAATTGTTTGCTTAAAAACATACAAATTCTTCATCTTACATTACTGTATTTTAAAATATGCTACAGGGTAACATTTAAGGTTAAACTGCTTAAATATGATTTGAATTCTCAAAAATTAAATTTGTCTAAGTAACATTTCCTGATTAATATTATGTATAAATATTCTATGGAAGTACCTGGTTTTTTTCCTTTGAAAATGTACTACTTTCTAAGAACATTATGTATTCGTCTATATTTACTTATGAATCATGTCATTATAATATTTTTTAATAATTTTTAGGTCCACAGTATTTTTAAATGAGCTATGTGAAGACTGAGTATGACTCAATTATTTTTCCATACACTAATATAACATTTTATTTTAAAGTATGCCTACAATGATTACAAGACGATTGAATAAAATATATCAGGAAGCTGGTGTACTAACTGAAAAGAGTCAATGTTCACAAAAGAACACACCCTTTCTTTAGCAGGTTACAGATCTAAATAATGCTCTTGAGAGAGGCAGTAGTTTCTAATATACAGATTATATACAACAGGAACTTGAACACAGATATGTCTGAAATAAAAATTCTACATGAATATGTTTTAATGAAGTGTTCTCTAGTTGGAGACTTCTCAAATATGATTTATAATGGGAGAGGGTATCGCTGGTGCAAACACTGTTTAAATTCTAAGCTATATCTTGATCTGGAGCTGTTTGTACAAATCAGCCATGTCCTGAATTCTAACACTGGCAAGTGAAGAGTGATACTGTCGATAGAGTAAAGCCTTCCAACACAGCTGGAAAAAAAATGCCTTTGTCGAGGGCTAAAAAGTAAATATATTTTCGGGCTTTCAGTCCATTCAGTCTATCAATTTTATTTATTTATTTTTATTGTTTATCCGGGTAGGACTGTCTGTCCTAAAACTTGCTCGGTAAAGCAGGCTGCCCTGGAACTCACAGAGATTTGTCTGCCTCTGCCTCCTGAGTGCTGGCATTAAATGAGTGCAGTATGACTGCCCGTCTATTGAATCTAATTCACTGTTTCCTTTTATCAAGAAAACTGACACAGGGAATATGGAAACTGTAAGTGTGGTTGTGCACCAACAAAGCATTACGAATACAGACATTTTAATGCCTTATCATATTCAAGCAGTAATAAACATAATTTTGTTCAATCGCTTAAAAATGTTAAAATGCTTCTAATGCAAATCAGTGTCAAAATAAACATTAAGCTGAATGTGGGAAAAGAACTTGTGCACTCGACTCCTGTGCAGAGCTACCGTGAAAGCACAAAGGCAACCAGGAAATCATTCCTCGGGAAATTTGGCTTAGTTTCTCTGAATTTAAGTGCATTCTAAGAAAAGAAGATACTCTGTGTTTTAAAATATTAACATAATGATATTGTGTCCATAATATTCTTAACTTCTGTGATGGTTTCTATGAGATTAGTGTTCACAGTTTCATATGCTTCAATGCTTGGTATGCAGGTGGTAGAACTGTTCTGTGTCATCGAACCAATATAGTGTCACTGGCAAAAACGAAAAACAAAGAACAAAACAAAACCCTAAATTCTAAGCATGTTGTCTAGGGGTGTGCTTCATTTGTTTGCTTATTATTGTGTGGCTGTTAAACCCAGGTGATGTACCACAATTTCTGCATTCATTCTTCAGTTGAGGGGCATCTGGGTTGTTTCCAGCTTCTGGCTATTACAAATAAAGCTGCTACAAACATGGTTGAGCAAATGTCCTTTTTGTGTACTTGAGCCTCTTTTGGATATATGCCTAGGAGTGGTATGGCTGGATCTTGGGGAAGCGCTATTCCTAGTTGTCTGGGAAAGCGCCAGATTGGTTTCCAGAGAAATTGTGGTACATCTATACAATGGAATATTACTCAGCAATGAAAAATAAGGAAATCATGAAATTTGCAGGTAAATGGTGGGACCTGGAAGGGATCATCCTGAGTGAGTTGTCCCAGAAGCAAAAAGACACACACGGTATATACTCACTCATATAGACATACAACATAGGACAAACCCACTAAAATCTGTGCATCTAAAGAAACTAAGCAAGCGAGAGGAACCTAACTAAAACAGTCAATCCCCATCCTGAAAGTCAAAGAGGATAGACATCAGAAGAAGAAGAAGAAAGCAGGAAACAACCTAGGAACCTTCTACAGAGGGCTTCTAAAAGCCAGAAGAAGAAAACAGGAAACAAACTAGGAACCTACCACAGAGGGCTTCTGAAAGCCGCTGCCCTGCAGACTATCAAAGATGATGCTGAGCCTGATGGCCAACTGTTGGGCAGAGTGAATGGAATTTTATGTAAGAAGTGGAAAATAGTAAGAGCTGAAGAGGACAGGGTCTCCACAAGGAGAGCAACAGAACAAGAAAATTTGAACACAGGGAACTTCCCAGAGACTCATACTCCAACCAAGGACTATTCATGGAGATAAACTAGAACCCCTGCACAGATGTAGCCCATGGCAGGTCAGTGTCCAAGTGGGTGACGTAGTAATGGGAAGAGGGACTGCCTCTGACATAATCTGATTGGCCTGCTCTTTGACCACCTCCCCCTGAGAGGGGAGCAGCCTTACCAGGCCACAGTAGAGGACAATGCAGCCACTTTTGATGAGAACTGATAAACTAAGATCAGAAAGGAGAGGAGAACCTCCCCTATCAGTGGACTTGGGGAGTGGCATGCATTCAGAAAGGGGAGGGAAGGTGGGATCGGGAGGGGAGGTGGGAGGGACTTATGTGGGATACAAAATGAATAAAGTGTAATTAATAAAAAAATAAATAAATAAACCCAGGTGAGTTAAGACAATGCTAACAGACTGAAAGCAGTCAGAAGAAATTTTAACACACAGGCAACAGGATTGTTTTTGTTTCTTATTTGTCAGCATTTAAGATTTGAGTCAAAAGGTTTTGGAAGTGTAAAAACAAGGGCATTAATGAAACCTAAATATAGCATGGTAGTTACAAGCTAATAGGCTGTCAGATCATTGAGTATCCTGATGTGTTAATAGTCATCTATACTAAGAATAAACCATTTTCTTAATAAGGAATTTATGCAAAAATACTCAACAAAATACTTGCAAACCGAATACAAGAACACATCAAAGATATCATCCACTATGACCAAGTAGGCTTCATCCCAGATATGCAGGGGTGGTTCAATATATAGAAATCCATCAATGGGATATACCATATTAACAAACTGAAAGAAAAAAAAAACACATGATAATTTCCCTAGATGCTGAAAAAGCATTTGAAAAAATCCAAAATCCTTTCATGTTTAAAGTCTTGGAGAGATCAGGGATACAAGTCACATATCTAAACATAATAAAGGCAATATACAGCAAGCCTATAGCCAACATCAAACAAAACAGAGAGAAACTTAAAGCAATCCCACTGAAATCAGGACAAGACAAGGCTACCCACTCTCTCCAAATCTCTTCAACATAGTTCTGGAAGTAGTCCTTACTAGAGCAGTAAGACAGTTGAAGGAGATCCAGGGGATACAAATTGGAAAGGAAGAAGTCAAAGTATCACTATTTGCAGATGATATGATAGTATACCTTAGTGACTCCAAAAATTCTACCAGGGAACTCCTACAGCTGATAAACACCTTCAGTAAAGTGGCAGGTTACAAAATTAACTGAAAAAAATCAGTAGCCCTCCTGTATACAAAAGACAAAAGGGCTGGAAAAGAAATTAGGGAAACAATACCCTTCACAATAGCCACAAAAGACATAAAGTACCTTGGTGTAACCCTAACCAACCAAGTCAAAGACTTGTACGAAAAAAATTTCCAGTCTCTGAAGGAAGAATTAGAAGAAGATATCAGAAGATGGAAAGATCTCCCCTGCTCATGTCTTGGCAGGATTAACATAGTAAAAATGGCCATCTTACCAAAAGCAATATACAGATTCAATGCAATTCCCATCAAATTACCAACACAATTCTTTACAGACGTGGAAAGAAAATTTCTCAACTTCATATGGAATAACAAGAAACCTAGAATACCTAAAATAATCCTCCACAATAAAAGATCTTCTGGAGGTATCTCCATCCCTGATCTCAAGCTGTACTATAGAGCAACAATACTAAAAACTGCATGGTACTGGCATAGAATCAGAATGGTGGATTAATGGAACCGAATAGAAGACCCAGAAATAAACCCAAACACTTATGGACTCCTCATCTTTGACAAAGATGCCAAAACCATACAATGGGAAAAAAAATAGCATCTTTAACAAATGGTGCTGGTCTAACTGGATGTTTACATGTAGAAAAATGCAAATAGATCCATACTTATCATCTTGCACAAAACTAAAGTCCAAGTGGGTCAAAGACCTCAACATAAAATCAGACACATTAAATCGGTTAGAAGAAAAAGTGGGGAAGACCCTAGAACTCATTGGTACAGGAGACAACTTCCTGAACAGAACACCAACAGCACAGGCTCTAAGAGCAACAATCAATAAATGGAGACTCATGAAACTGAAAAGTTTCTGTAAACCAAAGGACATTGTCATCAAAACAAAACCACTGCCTATAAATTGGGAAAGAAACTTCACTAACCCTTTTTCTGACAGAGGACTAATATCCAGTATATATATATAAAGAACTAAAGAAGCTGAAAAACAGCAAACCAAGAAATCCAATTAAAAAATGGGGAACAGAGCTAAACAGAGAATTCTCAATAGAGGAATATCGAATAGCAGAGAAACACTTAAAGAAATGCTCAACCTCATTAGCCATCAGGGAAATGCAAATCAAAACAACCCTGAGATTTCACCTTACACCCATCAGAATGGCCAAGATGAAAAACTCGAGTGACAACAGATGCTGCAGAGGCTGTGGAGAAAGGGGAACCCTCCTCCACTGCTGGTGGGAATGTAAACTTGTACAACCACTCAGGAATTCAATTTGGCGCTTTCTCAGACAACTAGGAATAGCACTTCCTCAAGATCCAGCCAAACCACTCCTAGGCATATATCCAAAAGAGGCTCAAGTACACATTAAGGACATTTGTTCAGCCATGTTTGTAGCAGCTTTATTTGTAATAGCCAGAAGCTGGAATCAGCCCAGATGCCCCTCAACTGAAGAATGGATGCAGGAATTGTGGTACATCTACACAATGGAATATTACTCAGCAATGAAAAACAAGGAAATCATGAAATTTGTAGGTAAATGGTGGGACCTGGAAAGGATCATCCTGAGTGAGCTGTCCCAGAAGCAGAAAGACACACATGGTATATACTCACTCATATAGACATGTAATATAGGATAAATCTACTAAAATCTCTACCTCTAAAGAAACTAATCAAGAAAGAGGACTCTGATTAAAATGCTCAATCCCCATCTCGAAAGGCAATGAGGAAGGACATCAGAAGAAAAAGAAAACAGGAAACAAGCTAGAAACAGAGGGCCTCTGAAAGGCTCTGCCCTGCAGACTATCAAAGCAGATGTTGAGACTTATGGCCAAACTTTGGGCAGTATGCAGGGAATCTTATGAAAGAAGTGGGAAATAATAGTAAGGGCTGGAGAGGACAGGAACTCCACAAGGAGAGCAACAGAACCAAAAATTTGAGCACAGGGGTCTTCCCTGAGACTCATACTCCAACCAAGTACCATGCATGGAGATAACCTAGAACCCCTGCACAGATGTAGCCCATGGCAGCACAGTGTCCAAGTGGGTTCCCTAGTAATTAGAACAGGGACTGCTTCTGACATGAACTGATTGGCCTGCTCTTTGATCACCTCCCCCTAAGGGAGCAGCCTTACCAGACCACAGAGGAAGACAATGCAGCCACTCCTGGTGAGACCTAACAGACTAGGATCAGAAGGAAGAAAAAGAAACCCTCCCCTACCAGTGGACTTGGGGAGGGGAGTTTGTGGAGAAGGGGGAGAAAGGGAAGGGATTAGGGAGGAAACTAGAGGGGGGATACAAAGTAAATAAAATATGATTTAAAAAAATTCCACATTAAATGCTATTGTAAATTAGAATTCTAAAAAAAAAAAAATAAGGAATTTATAACCTCATCAACATGACAGCATTTGCAACAACTAGAAGGTCATTCTTCATATACAAAATAGAAATAATGAAACCCTCTGCACTCTTCTCCTGGAAAGCCCACCACCAGTTTCAATCTCAGGAATTCCAATTAATGATCTAAGCACCTAGTGGGATGTTTTTTAAGAATTATCCCATTTTTTTGCTGAAATAATCTTTTGAGGTGATTAAGGTTCCCTAAAGACAAAATTCTCCTTGGAATGGCTGCAAGTGGTCTAGGTTTCTATATGAATTTTTCATGGCAATAGGCTAGGCAGAGAACTTGTGTCTCCAGTTGCCAAAAGAGCAGAAGTGGCATGTCCTGAGAGACCCTCAAACTTAACACAAGATTTTACTCATCTAACTTCCAAAATGATGTAACCAAAAAATGCATCTTGTCCATCAAATTATATAACTGTAGTCAAGTATGTGCTGTTATTGGTCATTCACTGCCATAAAAATACTGTCTTCTGAAATCTTTCTCTATGTCTATAATTTTTAATACTTTTCTTATTGCTCCCATAGGACTTTTCTCATGTGTACCAACTCATTTGTTTGGTTTTGGTCAACCTTATTTTAAACCTTCTCATTATTCATCACGTGGTATTCAGGAGAAGTTTCTCAACATGTAATTCCTGAGGAAGATACGCAAGGCCAAAGGTTTATAAAAGAGAGAAGAGACCTAGATTCCCAGACCTAGATTCTCAGAATACTGAAACTACTTCAATGATTTAGGTTTTTTTTTCCCCCACTTGTAAGTAGGTTTTCTTTTGATGAAGTAGCTCTACTATGTTAAACTTAGACAAGCATTAAAGTTTGACATCAAAGTTCTTGTTAACCTAATTTGCCACCTTTTTCATACCTCCACAAGAAAGTTGAAATGGGGTGGCCCAGCAGAAGACGCTACCAAAAAGACAAATTACAACAGGTTTGAAATGTCAAATTTACTAATGGTATATTTATGGGTTTTGTAGTTTCTGGACAATTGGTTATGGATGGAGAGTAAAAGAACAAGAAAGGAAGACAGGGAAGGAAGATGAAGAGCTGGGAAGACTATAAATATAACTTTGAGGAAAATAACTATGGCTGCCTGAACTCCAATGTAGAAGCAGGGCAGAAGGCTGAATTCTTACCACACTGTTGTGTATATTACTGAGAATTTTACATAAAACAAATTCAACATCTAGAAAATATCGAAAGGGAGTTAAGAGGAGATTTGTAAGGAGAATTAAGTCATGCAATTGTGGAGTCTGTTTGGTCTTGCATTGTACTCTCTAAAGGTGGTGAGCCAAAAAAAAAAAAAAAAAAATCACAGGGTAGAAATTCAGTTTGTTCAGTTTGAGTGCTAATGTCTGAGAACCAGAAGTTTCTATATTTGATGGAAGTAGATGGATAATCAAGCTATAAAGATTTTGGTGACATTATTTGTAGAAGCATTAACACAGATGACTGCACCCCAATTCAGGGACAATGATAGACCAAAGAAATTATTGTATCCAATCCTACTTTTAAAAACAAATGAGTTTATTGGGATTTCTTAAAGGGAAACAGGTGAGGGTTTAATGACGCAGGTGTGGGAGAGTCTGGTAGCTGAATCCCTGATAAGGCCTGCATGGAGTCCTGCAATATATGTGATAACTCACCCAAGCTTCATCCCTGGAGTACAATGGGAAACAGCTTTACCACACAGTATTCCCGAACAATTGCCATCATGGCAGAGCCTCATTGTCTCCCTTTCCTTTTGTCTCTAGAATGAATTCATTCTTCTATTGTTCTGTTTTTTTTTTTTTTCTCTAAGTCCCCAGAGGATGGGGCAATGCCTGCTCATAATGATAACAGTGACCTTCTTTCCTAAATCACAGGATAATTTATTATAGAAAACTTTATAGGCACATCTATAAAAAAATATGATTTGCCAGGTTTCTTGGCATCCTCTATCCAAGCAAAATTCACACCTGAAAGTGACCAAAATGCCTGAGAAGAGAATTCTAGCAGACCTGTAGGAAGTAGCTGATACACGCTTCTTAAAACAAAATGCAGGGCATAAGCAGTAATGGCTCGTGTCTGAAAAAGCTATAGAATGACACACACTGGTACCTAGTATTCTATGCTTATGCTTTACCTGATTTAAAAAAGAACTGCAGAATAAACCAAGAGTGAATGAGGCTGGGTTATAGGCGAGGGTATAACAGAATACTATTCTTTTTTAATTTTTTTAAAGATTTATTTATTATGTATACAATGTTCTGACTGCATGTACACCAAAAGAGGACACGAGATCTCATTATAGATGGTTGTGAGCCACCACGTGGTTGCTGGGAATTGAACTCAGGACCTCTGAAAGAGCAGACAGTGCTCTTAACCTCTGAGCCATCTCTCCAACCCTCTTTTTTTAATTTTTAAAAATTGTTTACTAATTACAGTTTATTCACTTTGTATCCCAGCTGTAACCCCACTCCTCATTTCTTCCCAATCCCACCCTCCCCTACTCTTCTCCTACCATGCCTTCCCCCAGTACTCCTCCCCTTCCATCTGACCCTAGCCTATCAGGTCTCATCAAGACTGTCTGCATTGTCTTCCTCTGTGTTCAGGTAAGGCTGCCCCCATAAAGGGGAGGTGATCAAAGAGCCAGAATACTACTCTTTTTTTAATTTATTTTCATTATTAATTATATTTTATTCACTTTGTATTCCAACTGTAGCTCCCTCCCTCCTCCCCTCCCTATCCCACCTCTCCTTTACTCTTCTCTACCCATGCCTCTCCTCCAGTCCACTGATAGGGGAGGTCCTCCTCCCCTTCCAACTGATCATAGTCTATCAGCTCTCATCAGGAGTGGCTGCATTGTCTTCCTCTGTGGACTGGTAAGGCTGCTCTCCTCTCAGGGAGAGGTGATCAAAGAGCCAGCCAATGAGTTCATGTCAGAGACAGTCCCTGTTCTAATTACTAGGGAACCCACTTGGACACTGAGCTGCCATGGGCTACATCTGTGCAGGGATTCTAGGTTATTTCCACCAATGGTCCTTGGTTGGAGTATCAGTCTCAGAAAAGATCACTGTGCCCAGATTTTTTTCTCTCCTGGGGGAGCTCCTATCCCCTCCAAGTCTTGCTATCTCCCTCTTCTGAATGCCTGCACTCTACCCAAAGTTTGACTATTATTCTCAGCCTCTGCTTTGATTCTTAAGAGTAGAGAAGAAATTATTTCCATAGTCTTAACAAGAAAAATGATAAGGTAAATCATCCCTAGTCTCATGGAGTATTAATAAACCTATAATTAAAGTCATCTGATTCTCTATTCCACTATCCTGATTTTCTCCATCATAACAGCACACTGAGAAAAACAAAGGAATCGAGCATGGAGAGTAGACGCTGAATGCATCTTCTTATTGTGTTACATCTCCATTCCTAGGTCTTGCCGTGGCTTAAAGAACTGGCTTTCTGTATAGAGGATAAGATACTGGCTAATGGATTGAACAAGACAGAAAATAAGTACAAAATGATCTCTTCGAAACAAGAACTTATGATGATTGTAGGACTATATTTATAATAAATTAGCAAATTCAAAGGAAAATATTGTTTCATAAACTGTAAACCATTCATTTAACATATTATTTATTCAGAGTTTATAAGAGTCACAAACACTCAGAGAGAAAGAGGGAAGGAGGGAGGGACAGAGGGAGACAGACAGAAAGAGAGAGAGAGTAAGAGAAAGAGAGAGAGCCTCCCACATCACTTATCTTTTGGAGGCCAAGTTATACAAAATTTCTATTCTTTCTATCAGTGCCAGTCAATAAGCACTTTTTAATGATTAGTTCCAAAGACCATCTGCATCTTCTCCCTCGTGAGGGGCCTCAGCTTACCAAGCTGGCTCATTCTCTGAGGCGTCAGCATTCATTTAAAACTCAGATCCAATGTCTCACTACTAGCACTGAGACTAATAACAGGTCCTGCTCCTCAAGAATGCACAACAAATGGAAGATGTTCTACTAAATGTAAAATAGACTTTCATGGAAAAATAATACGTTAACAAAACCCTCCTTGTGTTTCATTTGTCCAGTGGGAAGAGAAAAGTGGCCAAATGCGTCTATAAACATCAGTTGCTGCTGGCTGTTGTGTCAGACCTGTAATCTGAGCACTTGGGAAGCTGAGACAGCCTGGGACGCAAAATAAGTTACAAATCGTTGGGCTACAGACTGAGAGCAACTTAAAAGAAACCACAAGAAAAAAAAACTAAGTTGGACACTGTTCTGAGCTTCATTTAGTTATAGCTATCAGGACTGCATATCATCTGTCTTCTTATCTAATCTAGATAGACCAAACCCCTCCCAATTTAGCTCAGTTTTTCAACTATGGTTGAGGTAAAACAAAACAAATTAAGAAAGGTAGGGGGGCTAGAGAGATGACTCAGCTCTTAAGAGAACATGCTGATGATCCAGGTTTGTTTCCCAGAAGCCACATGGTGGCTCAGGACCATTCATAACTGCCATCCCAGGAGATTCAATGCCTTCTTTTGACCTTCTTGGGCACAAGGCATGCCTGTGGTACAAACATATACATAGAGGCAAAACACCCACACGCATAAAATGAAATTAACAAATCCAAAACCAATTTAAATGAAGAGGTGAGCCGGAGGCTCCTCCTTTGCATCCATGTGTAAGGTGCACTTGGGTATTTGAGCCTTTCCCATTAGGATCCACCTGTAAAGGCCTTACCATTCCCCAGTACTAGCTGAAAACTGAGATTTGATTGCATGGGCATCTGGAGGACAGGCAGCACCCACAGCACAGCATGAATCTCTTCTCTAAAAGGTTAGTCTGTAATATTGTTGATCAACTTTCAGATTTAATCCTAGAAACCCATGCTGGACATGTCTTACTTAGGAGTCCCTATGTCGTACTGACTGAGTTTTCTTTTTTTTTTATGATTGACAGGAAGAAAAGCAAAATTAAACAGTGGATTAGTATAACTAACATTTTGGAAGTATGGACATATCTTAAGATTATCTTTTTCTCTAAAATATTGATCAAATATTTACTGGACACTGATTCCCTGACATGTATAATTCTTCTGAGATACTAAGCTGGAAAGAGAGAAAGACATCACTATCCTTTCCTGAGCGCCCCTCTATTCTCACCAAGAATTAATAATTTTTTTTTAATTAAAAGGATTAAACCCACAAGAAAAAGTATGAATTATATATTTGAAGATCAATTATGAAGTTTTCTATTTTGTGGGCTTTCTCAGTAAGACCAAAAGAAATAATGCCTTTCAAGTATTAGTTAACTGCTTTGAAGGACATTAAAACAACTTAGAAACATGAATTTGCACTTGTGTGTTCATATGCTCTCCATTCGAAACCAAAGGAATGTATAAAGGAAAATTTAAACAATGACATGAGGAACTTGAGAAGTCAGTTCTTTGCAGGCTCAATGATACAAGTTCAAGCACTGAAGTGCTGCCGGGCATCCTTGTAATACAATTTCTTTGACTTCTCTTTGAGAAAGGGAAATCTCTCTCTCTCCTTTTTTTTTTTTCAAGGCACTTCATGTAGCACGTTAATTCAGCATTAATTATAGAACATGTCAAACTGTATTTCAGTCAAAGCTCCCTGTAAGTCTCCTGAGCTTTCTTAATGACAGTAATTATAGGTCATAAAAAGAGTCGTCTAAAATTAACATTTCTCTCATGTCTTGATAGGAAAATGTAAATGGCTACACAGTACAGATGTTTTGATTAGTAAATTTACACTTCCTTTTTAGCTTCAATGCTTGTCAAACTTCAGAGTGTTAAACTCAAGGTGCTGTTTCTTTCCCTTCCTGGAGTACATAAAGGCACGTCGAAGGCACTTGGAGTTCTTAGCATGCTTCACTTTGCTGTATATGGTGAAATCAAGGACTTAAATCCAGAAATTCTTCTGCACTAAGCATTTACATTCTTTTCCAGAGTGAGCAGCACAAGTTTTCACCTTGAGGTACTTTTACTGGAAACTTGAAATAATAAGCACTGATGTTGGTTGATTAGGATGATTTATTAGGATGTACAAAAACACCATGCCTGCTTCAATGCATATCTAAATCTCCTGGCAAGCCATGTGTTATCATATACTATCAGAAAGAAAACACATAAAATCTGCTGTATTCTGAGCTGTCAAAATTTACTTACCAGAAAATGAGAGTGGAAACATTCTGCTTTAAACAATGTTAATATCATCAAACATCCAGGGAAATATAACAAATTAAAAGAGAATCACTTCAAAGAATAAAAGGCCTACACCTTAAGTAATAATAAATCTAATACTTGACATTCATCTCCCTAGAAAATAAAATTAGATAAACTTTTGCAAGGGCATTCAGAACAGCCAATCCAGTTTATTAATAATTTCCTGTTTTCATATTGGAAGCTCATATTATCTGGCCTCAGCCACAGTAGACCTCCACAGATATTTAATAAAGCTGCCGTCCGTAATCCTCTCTGATTACCTATAACCTTCCAGCTATAACACACACTGCGCTGCTGCTCTACAGAAGGACAGCGCACTGTCACCTGCTATGATGTTTGACAGCTTATTCCGTTACATCAAGCCTGCACAAAATTACTTTTTTTCCAAATTCATCCCTAGTTAATAATGAAAAGCAATAATGGTATTCAGCATGCGTAATATTCCAAGAAGGCAAAATGAGGCAATGGAGGAAAAAAAGATTAAAGAATGACTATTACAGAAGAAAAATCAAAAATGGAATCTTGTAACACACAACAGTGCTTCAATTACAATGCCATGCCAAGAGTTCTTCATATCACTCTACAAAACCCGTGCTGCAGAGCCAAACTGGAAGAGATTTCCCATTGTGTTTACTCTAGCTAGGTTCAGAGAGGGTAACCTTTGAAAACTCTCTTTTTAAATTAGTCTTAGGCATTCTCTTAGGACACAAAAACCACATAACTTTCATGAAAACACCTAGTTAATAGAAACATTCCGTTTGTCTCACCTTATGGTTTGCGGCAGTAATAAGGCATTTTCTTATAAAAATAGATCAGCCTAAACTTAACCCAAATTCACAAGTGCAGCAAATCAAATTTAATAGAGTTTTTCAAAGATGAAACACCAATTTAAAAATCTCAACCTTGAGTTGAAAAATAGATGTTTATACAACTTATGCAAGACTAAGTGTATTACATTTGTCCTCATTAAAAAAAGGAGAATGACCTTGGCAGAAGTTGAACTTGACTGTATAATACTGAAATTTCTCATTCTCTATCTATCTACATTTATCCTTCATCTAGCTATCCTCTCTCTTCCTCCCCACACTTTCCTCCGTCTGTTCTTCTTGTCTGTCTGTCTTTCCTTTCCTCCCTTCTGCTTTCCTTTTCTTTACTTTCATTTCCTTTCCTTTTCTATTCTTTGTATCTCCCAGTAATCCTTCTCTCTTCATATTTTTTTAATCTTTATCTTTGCATTTCTCTTTCACCCTTCTTTTCATTTATTTTGGTACTGTAAGATTCCCGAGAACATCTTCTTGTATTTTTTACTTCCTAGAAGATTAAAAATAACCGTGTAACACTTTTATCTTTTTTAATGGAAGCTGATAAAAATTATATAACCAGGTTAGATGATTTTATCAGTTCCTCAGTGCAAATTTGTTCATGTCTTATGCGTGTGTACACATTACAGATTTTTCACAGTGGTGGTGTTCGCATCACATATTAGACATAACAAGAATGTGTAACCAAAACTGAAATCATAATGCTGACTAGGCTCTCCTACCCTCCTACCTTGTGATCTCTTACTCTGATGTAAGATGCACTTCTGCTCAGGTCTTTATGAAAACGGAAGGCACTTCTCTGTGTTCTGTTCATATCCTGTTCTTCACTCAGATTATTTTTTTAGTTTGTTTTGAAGCCTACCACTTATCTAAAATGTCCAAATGTATTCACCCTGGTAACCGAGCTTACGTATGCTTTGACTACTTACAAACACTATTTGGTCTCGCTATGCTCAAGTATAATGGGATATTCCACTGAAGAGAGTGTTTTTAAATTTGAATATCATGTTTCTTTCTTTGCTAAAATTCCATTTGCCTCCATTTGATATTAAATGACTTAGAAATTCTTAATGTGGTGTGAGAAAGTATGTAATTTTACACAACCAGCTCATATTTTTCTGATTCCCATGTCACTCATGTTAGCTGTTGTGACATTCCTTCTTTCTCCATCTCTGAGAAAGGATGTATGTAGAATAGGCATAGTCATGTATATTATCTTGAAATAAAAATAACAAACTGTAACTAATATTAAAAAAATAAAAATTAAAAAAATTAAGACAGAAAGGGAACAATTTAGACACACAGTATCCTTTACTAGAGTGTCATCTTCAATGTGTACGTGTGCTCCAAAGAAAAACCTTTCCTGAAAGCTTTTTAAGAACACTGACATAAACAACATATTTGAGTGGTAGCTGCATTTTTAAAAATTTGTAACAGATTGGTTCACTTCACAAGAAAAGCACACCTGAGCACAAAAACCTGTCTTCTGCATTCTTTTCCTGAGTGGATCGGAGGCTAGGATTTCAGAGCCCATTCAATGAAGACTAGAGCCTGTAGTCGAGTGAATGAAGGCTTTCTTCAAAGGTCATTTATTTAGACAGAGCTTAACTCTACACCCT
This sequence comes from Psammomys obesus, assembly GCF_907164565.1. Classification (NCBI taxonomy): domain Eukaryota; kingdom Metazoa; phylum Chordata; class Mammalia; order Rodentia; family Muridae; genus Psammomys; species Psammomys obesus. The sequence goes on from NW_026587216.1 coordinate 20,793,691, forward strand.
TAAGTTTAACACATTAACAATACTTATTAAATAAATTTCACATTAAAAAGAGGGTAATTTATGTTACCTTGACAATCTAGAGCATTTTCTACAATGACCTTCAAAACAGCAAGGGTTTTTGCAAACACATACTGATGTTATAGTTCCAAGCCTGGAATGACATTTCTCAATACTTTAATATTTTTTGGCTTACTGTTGCAAATGTTACTAATATTATACTATTCACATATTAATTTTATTCCCCCAAGATTTAATGAACCACGTGCCTGGGAATCCAAGAAATTCATGTTTGGCTATTTGTCTCTAAAGTTTTGCCTCATTACAAATAAACCTTAAGTCACTCTCCAACTTATGAACTCAAGGTGTGATGACCATTAACAGGCTTTGGTAAACATACACATACACACACACACACAAACAAGTTAGGACTGGAAAATAAATATAATTATATTTTTCCTCCAAATGATTAATTTGTTTGTTTTTTAAAACTATTTACAGTGTGCTACAAATAATTAATTGTGCTAGTAGCTTTTCTTGTTCAGTTATACAAATATTTTGAGTAAAAAATGATTAATTGCAACAATTCAAACAACTTTCTATGTATATACGTTTGGGATGAAATGTCTATTTTTCAATTCAATTTTCTAACAAAGCAAAAACATGTAGGATATTTTTTCTTCAGTCTTGTCAAGGTTCTAATGTTGTAAAGAGACACCATTACCATGGCAATCTTTTTTAAATATTTTATATTTTATTTTTATAATTATTTTTATTTTTATTAATTACAGTTTATTCACTTTGTATCCCCCCTGTACCTCCTTCCCTCCTCCCCTCCCAATCCCACCCTCCTTCTTCCCCACTCTTTCCCTCTCCCAGACCACTGATAAGGGAGGTCTTCCTCCCCTTCCCTCTTATCCTAGTCTATCAGGTCTCATCAGGACTGGCTGCATTGTCTTCTTCTATGGCCTAGTAAGGCTGCTCCCCCCTCAGGGGGAGGTGATCAAAGAGCAAGCCAATCAGTTCATGTCAGAGACAGTCTTTGTCCCCATTACTATGGAAGCCACTTGGACACTGAACTGCCATAGGCTACCTCCGTACAGGGGTTCCAGGCCATCTCCATGAGTGGTCCTTGACTGGAGTATCAGTTTCAGAAAAGATCCCTGTGCCCAGACTTTTTGGATCTGTTGCTGTCCTTTATAATAAAAAATTTTAATCGGAATTTGCTTTTAGTTTCAGAGGTTTAGTCTATTGTCATTATGGTAGGGTTCATGGTGGTGTTCAGGCAGACATGGTGCTGGAGAAGGAGCTGAGAGTTCTACATCTAGATCCACAGGCAGGAGGCAGAGAATGTCACACTGGACATAGCTTCATCATCTGAGACCTCAATGCCCAGTTCCCAGTGACACATACACTCCAACAATACACCTATTCTAAAAAGGCCACACCTCCTAATAGTGGCGCTCCTTATGGTCAAGCAATGGAACACGTGAGTCTGTGGAGCCATTCTTATTCAAACCACCACAAGTCTTTAATGTTCAGGAGACCAGCTAGTCACACAGCAAGTCCTGAATAATACTGAGACACTGTTTACTGTTTCAATAAAGACACTATTCTTTCTTTCTTTCTTTCTTTCTTTCTTTCTTTCTTTCTTTCTTTCTTTCTTTCTTTCTTTCTTTCTTTCTTTCT
>NW_026587216.1:20795386-20897271 GCF_907164565.1 Psammomys obesus
TCTTTCTTTCTTTCTTTCTTTCTTTCTTTCTTTCTTTCTTTCTTTCTATAAAGACACTATTCTTTCTTTCTTTGTTTCTTTCCTGAACTTTGATACTGTTACAGAAGGACTGGGTCCTAAGGTTCATCATTCAGGTTGTTCTTCCAAAATGTTCAAAAGAAAACACTGGAAAAAATACCCATTAAAGGGCAGTGCTTAAGAAGGTACAGATATTTTTCATAAATATCTTCATGGGTATCAGGAAGTGTGGAGTTTAATATTCATTTAAAATTAACAGAATCCCAAATGTCCTACAAAACAAATGGCTGGGCATATCCTTCTGGAAATTCATAGATTATGTTAATTGGGGTGGCCAGACCTACCCTAAACCTGGGTCACACAATTCTATAGAATAAAATTTTCTACTGAATGAGAAGGAGGAAGCATGCTGGGCATGGTAGTCACGCCTTTCATCCCAGCACTTCGGAGGCGGAAGCAGCCTGATCTCTCTGAGTTTGAGGCCAGCTTGTTCTACAAAGCAAGTTCCAGAAAAGACAGAGGTACACACTGATAAACCCTGTTTAAAACAAAACAAAACAAAACAAAACAAAACCAAAACAAAATATAACAACTTAAAAGAGGAGAAAGCAAACTGAACTCATTGTTCTTCATTTTGCAATGACATGTTGTCCATGACAATAAACTGTACCCTCAAACTGTAAGTCACAATAAACAAATTCTTTATTAAGTTAATCATATCAGGTATATTATCAAAACAAGAAAGTAAGAAATGGCAGGAGAGTGACATTCATGACATACGGTGGATTATAATGAGAGATCTGGTAGAAAATCTCTGTGCAAGGTGTGTTCTGTTTATATATCTTCTTTTTTTTTCCCAATGGATTTTGTTTTCTTGCACTTTACTAGCCTCCTTTAATGAAGGAAGGGTATTTTCTTCAGAAAGAAAGAAAGATGCAAAGAGTGAACAGTTTCAAATGAGCCTGCTGTGAGATTTCTTACATAGACTGGAAAATATTCCTAGACATAATTATGGAACCACATTCTATGGAGGTACACCCATGCTCTGCTCATGTTTGCATAGCTTTCCAGATTGTCTGTGTACTTAGTGACATAAGGTGCCAGAAGGATCTTGTAGATCCTTCCCTCTTACTGGTATTTCTTTTCTATTAAGGTAAACTTAGCCCGATCAACTTAAAGTAGGAAACCATAACTGTTGTCAGTGCATTAAACACTTATACTTTACATCTCTTTATAAGCCAAAGCAGAAACTTTACCTGCATCAGAAGCGCAGTGTCATTATGATTTTAAACAAACTTGTAGCTTTTATCAATGTACATTCTCTTTTAAATTACAGGAGGAATTTCATATATATATGCTTTTATAATCAAAATAATTCTGTTTTTGTTTTCAGAGTTATACACATCAGTCTTAATTTTGAAGACATGTTCTTTGTTTACAACGATACTCAAAAGATATTAGGAAATAAAATGATATAATTATGTTTACTCTATAGTTACTAAGTTAATGTATGTATAATGAGACCTGATAGACTAGGAACAGATAGAAGGGGAGGAGCACCTCCCCTGTCAATGGACTAGGGGAGGGGCAGCGGTACAGAACAGGATGGTAAGATAGGATTGAGAAGGGATGAGGTAGGGAGCTACTGTTGGGATACAAAGTGAATAAACTGTAATTAAAAAAATAAATAATTTTTAAAAAGAAAAAAAAGTGCAGTGTCCACACCCACGATAAAGATGAAGAACAATCATAGACAAATGTATAGTGTATATATATATATATATATATATATATATATATATATATGTATATATATATATACATATATATATATTTCACTCAGATTTAAAAATCACAGTTATCAAGATTGGAAGTATTTTAAAATTGGGAACATTATTTTTTTACAATTTAATGTAAATTTCCCTAAACTTTAAAGAACTTATGCATCTGATATATTGTTTGTCTGTGTGTCTGTGAAGCACATGCATGCCCAGCGGACATCAGATATATCAGAACTGTAATTACAGAAGGTTGTGAGTAGTCATAGGGGTGCTGAGAGAGCTGAACCCACATGCTCAGAAAAAGCAAGTTTTCTTAACTGTGAAGCAATTTCTCTAGAACATACTGAGGTAATGTTTCTGCTTGGATAACCAAGAACCAGAGACCAAGTAGTTCACAGTCCTCGAGTAAAACCAAACACTGTTGGTTTAATATATATACTAATATATATATATATATATTAGTATATATTATATATATATTGATATATATATCAATATATATATATTGATATATATATCATATATATCATATATATATGGTTTAATATATATACTATATATATACTATATATATATATACTATATATATATTGATATATATATCAATATATATATGATATATATATCATATATATCATATATATATGGTTTAATATATACTAATATATATATTATATATATATATATTGATATATATATATCAATAAAATAACACCTAATGGTATTCTGCTTTACTCATATATTAGTGCTCCATCATAAAAGCTTTCTCTGGCAGCAGATGGGAACACATGCAGGGACCCACAGCCAGACATTATGCAGAGAAAAAGAAAGAGTCCAAATGGAATGTCCCCTTCAAATTTCTGCCCTTGGATGCCAGGGAAGAGAAGATCTGTGGACAAGGAGGCAGAAAAAGCATAAGAGCCAGCAGCAATGGAGGATTCTAGGAGAACAAAGTCCTTCAAATCAACTAAGCAAGGCTCATGTAAACTCACGTAGACTGAAGCAGTAAGCACAGCACCAACCAGGATCTGCCTCAGGTTCACTTTCTCTGTCTCTCTCTCTGCATCTCTCTCTGAGTCCTCAGCCTGCTCTTAGAACTATTCTCCTTTTGTTGTGTTGCCTTGTCCAATTTCAATACTATGATTTTTACTTTATTTTATTGTATCTTATATGGTCATGTTTGATTGTTATCTTTTAGAAGCCTGTTTTTTGTTTTTTGTTTTTGTTTTTTTCTAATGAAGGACAGAATGGGAGTGGAGCCAGAGGAAAGGGAGATGGAAATGAACTAGCAGAAGAAAAGGGAGGAGAAATGATAATCAGAATATATTATATTAGAAAAGAATCTATTTTCAATAAAAGAAAAGAATGAAAAAATCTAAACTGCTAAAGCATTACATAAAATTTAAACATCACTATTATATTACTGATGTAATTTCATACATATGTATTATATCCATAATTTTAGTTATTCCTTTAATGAACTATTAAACATTTGATATCTTTTCAAATACTTATTATTCCTCTAATTTTCTCATTTTAATCCTTTACCACATCATAAAAACAAATTTTGACTTTTTGTATAAGAGATTTTATTTAGGTCATTTAACTAACAATATTTTATATGAATTTGAAAATGAAATAAAGAAAAGCTAATAAGTAGATAGATAGATAAATAGATAGATATGAGAGATAAGTATATTTTTCTCATTTATTTATTTTATTCACTTTACGTCCTTGTAGCACCTTCATTCCTCCCCTCCCAGTTCTATCCTCTCTCCCTCCACCCTCTCCCATGCATGGAGCTTGTCAAGGTGCATCAGGACTGACCTCTTCATTGTCCCCTGTGGCCTGTCAAGGCAGTCCCACATAGACAAGTGATCTAACAGCTACCAAGTGAGTACAATGCAGTCTCCACTTTCTTTTCTAGAGAAGCCTAAGCTGCCCATCTACTACATCTAACATGTTTTAAAATTAGCTTCTTTACCTTAAAAATATTTTTTTAATTTTAATTTTATTTTTATTAATTATAGTTTGTTCACTTTGTATTCCAGCTGTAGTTCTCTCCCCTCTCCTCTCCCAATCCCATCTCCTTCCCTCTTCTTCTATGCCTCTCTCCCAGTGCCATGATAACCCTTCTACCTGACCCTTGTCTATCAGGTCTCATCATGACTGGCTGCAATGTCTTCCTCTGTGGCCCGGTAAGGCTGCTCCCCCCTCAGGGGGAGGTGGTCAAAGAGCCAGCCACTGACTTCATGTCAGAGAAGGTCCCTGTTTCTTCTCTTGGGGAACCCACCTGGACACTGAGCTGCCATTGTGCAAAGGTTTCTAGGTTATCTCCATGCATGGTGCTTGTTTAGAGTATCAGTCTCAGAAAAGACCTCTGTGCCCAAATTTTTTGTTTATGTTGCTTTCCTTGTGGAGCCCCTGTCCCTTCCAGGTCTTTCTATCTCCCCCTTCTTTCATAAGACTCCTACACTCTGCCCAAAGTTTGGCTATGAGTCTCAGCATCAGGTTTGATACCCTACTGGGTAGAGTCTTTCTGAGGCCTTCTGTGATAAGCTCCTGTCCTGTTCCCTGTTTTCTCCCTCTTGGGAAGTCCATCCCGTTGGCCTTTCTGAATGAAGATTGAGCATCTTACCCAAGGTCCTCCTTCTACACAGTAACAAATTTTATTTTTAAAATGTTTAAGTGACAAAGACATCTTAGTACTTCACAACAGTGAAACAAACGAATGGTATGTGGGTGGCATAGGAGGCAGAGTCCCAGACAAGACATTGTGTGTGGAGAAGCATGCAAATGCAATACAAAAGCACAGCTAAAATGTGCTGTCCTGTACAAAACAGGGTAGAATTCGTATAAGTACCACGCCAGTGCACACTTGCATTGGAGACAATTCTTTGTTTCAAAAGGGAGAACATTTTTCTCTAAGTCCATTTAATGATACTATTTAAGAAACGTAAGCACTACTCTCTGTTTACACATTTATTTATGCTTGAATGAGAAAAGTAGTATGTACAATTGCATTCAGCTACGTTAATGGCTCTTGACACTTCCTTGTATGGAACCCTTGTGCTCTGCACTGTTAAGTGTGGAACTGCTTGAAGTGAGAGGTATTGCGGGTCATTAAACAAGAGTTGGCTGGATAGAACCAGCTCAAGTGAAATTAATGGGTTTTGAGCTATCATATTTTAGAATATATTTAATTTATTTAATTTAATTTTAAATTGAGTTCACTTCTCAGCAAAATTCTTAGGAGCATAGTTAATTAGCTAAGGTCCAAATTTTAGGGTGGATTCTAATTTGATGAGGGATTTCTTCTGGGCTCTTGATTGCAATATTTGACTTTTTCAAAATCACAATTTCAAAGTCCAGGCCTAAAGCTGCTAGCCAACTGTACAAATGCATTACAGAAAAGGCATACAATAACAAGAATGCAACTATGCATTAGTGTTTAAAAGAAATTTAATAAGTTTAACGACAGAACTATTACTATATATTTTTTCAGGTGACATTGAATATTCATTAAGATACAAAGCATTCAGCTGAGTGAAAATTTGAAAACCATCAGTGTCCACAGTCAGCTCCCATCCTCAGGACAGCCTCCATGACCGGACGATCACCATAGAAAGCTATATTCAAGATTCCTTTCTAAAGGCGAAAGAAAAAGGTCTTGAATATTTTTGTTTTATTTGAAAATTAAATAAAAATATGTCGAAGACTTAAACCCATCTTAAGTGCTCTTAATAGTTTCCTAAGTAACGTAATTAGATAAAAATGATCCTTCCACCCAAATATAAATCTGTAGAAATTTGTATGAATGATTTGTATGAATGAATTTTTTTACTAAAAATGTCATTATTACAATTAAAGTAGAAAAGCTATTGGTACAATTAATAATACGCAGTACTATTCCAAATAGGGTTTTTAAAAAACAAACATTTATCAGTGGGAAGAGACAACAATATATTTTTTTTCTAAAGCTAATTTGTGTTTTGTTTTAACTGAAGCCTGTCAATATAGACGGTTTATCGTGTGCTGATGACATATGTTGTAAAATTTGTTAAGATCTACACATGATGCTTACAGTAAGGCAAATCAAAGGGACAAGTAGGTAAATATGAATGTTTTGGATTACAAGGCACACGGTTTAAATCTTAAAGTATGAATGAAAAGTGCAACAGTGGTAAATATGTTTGCCATAATAAACGAAAAAATATTAAACGATTGAGAATGGTCATTTTAATTGTAGAACTGTAGTAAGTCCCTATATGTTTACTCAAATATTTCTTGTTTTGAGGGTAATTGTAACAAAATGTTATGGATGGGCACAGGAACATAAACTGGATTTTAAGGATTATATTGTTCATGTATTCTACTTGAGTGTGTAGAGAGAGGCTCTGAGTCTGGGCTGCCACTGTCTGAGCGAATGCTCTTGCATCTCTGAGTTCCAGTTAGCACTGAATGAGCAGTGATATCCTAGGCCACTATCCTAGTGTTAATAGAATGAGATTTCTTGCTGAGTGTGCTTATTTGCAGAGCGAACACATCTGTGTTGTTTGTTTATACTCTGATTCTGGCAGTAAATAACCTTAAGGTCAAGGTAAGCACAGGCAGATGAAGGTTTTGGTTCAGATAAATGAACTGGATGCAGAGAACAGCAGAGGTAGAAGACATTAAAACAGAGGGCTGTGTCCCCTTGGCTCCACATCACTGCTCTGCTGAGGGCTAGAGTAGTGGTAGCACAGCCAAGCTCAGCTTCCTTAGCTGTTACTGTGTGCAGGTTAGTCAATGGTCACATTGGGCCTGAAAACAACTTCAAATTCTAAAGTGTCTTCTCTCCAAGGTTATTACAAAAAACATAATTTCCAGAAACAAAGCACTATAATTTTCTCATGTACTTCACAGAATATTTACAAAGAAGAATGTAAAAATTATAACATAAATTTAAGTGAAGAAAAACAGAGCGCCTGATTTTGTTTTCTTTGAGAGCAAGCAGAGCGTTGTGTGCAACCTTTGATTTTCCTTATTTGGGATCAATTCTAAGCCTAATGATTGGCATCTAATATAATAAATAATTGAAAGGTACTTACATTATTTGCCAAACAATTATTACAACTCAAAATGATAATGCACTTCATAAATGAATTAAGTGAACTGAGCAGTGGAATTTAATAGGAAAAATTTTCTATCTACTCATTTAGATTTCTTGGCAAAGATTTTTCACAAATAAAGTCTTTCTAAGCTTGATTATTATCTGTGGAACAGGGGAATTTTAAGTCAAATACAGACTCTTGTTAATTTCGGATGAGTTGGTCAACTAGATAGCATTAATTATCAACTGACTTTCTTGCACTTGAATCCAGAGCTCACTGATAGTCTTTGTGTAGGTAAACAGTTTACACAGCAGGCCCTCTGTTTTTCTCTGAGTGGAGGGATTTAAGCAGGCCCCTAGGCTCATCTGCAACATCCATAGGCTCTGAGGTTTCAAACTCTGGTTCTAGTGTTTGCACAGCAAGCATTTCTCCAGTTGAAACATTTCCTCAAGCAACTTATGCTTTTATTTTTAATTTGTTTCTTTTTCTGTGATTGTATAATAATTACAGCAATTTCCCCCTTCTCCTTCCTACCTCTAATCCCTCCAGTAAAATCTTTCTTTACTTCTTTCAAACTCATGACTTCCTTTTTAATTAGCTGTTGTTACCTATGTGTGTATATATATATATATCAATATGTTACATGTACATATTAATAACTATAATTAATTGTATATTATAATTATAATTATTAGAAATATGTATGATGAATTCTATATTTTATACAATTAATATAAAATATCATCCCGTGACTATAATTATATATTATTATTAAATATATATTATATAATTAATATAAAATAACATATTTGTTCCATTTATATATATATAGCCTGATCAGTTTGTACAATATTACATAAGTAAATACATAAAATGTTTTTATTTTAATAATTGGTAGAGGCAAAAATAAGTTTATGCTTATATTTAAAATAATATAATTTTCCCTATCTTACTTTAAAAAAAAAATCAGGATCATCTTATATGAAATAAGGTTCTGTTAAAGTTTTAAAATCATTCTATTTGGCAATTCTAGAAAACTAGGAATTGAAATGAATATAATTATCCTAATTAAGTCACCAACAAATGCAGAAATAACTTCATTTTTAATTTGAAGATTGAAAACAATCAAGAACAATTCACACAGGACTACTGTGAATATTGTGCTGGGAAGGCAGGGAAAAATAAATCAGGTAAAATAAGAAAAGGAAAACAATACTTTCTTTGAAGAATTTATCTATCAATACAGAAATGTCCATGAACTCTATAAAAAGAACAGGACGATAGGGAGCCTGAGTGATGGCTGAAGAGTTAAGAGTGCCTGCTGCCCTTTCAGAGAGTGTTCTATTGGTGGCACTCTGTCTAGGAGATCTGACATCTTCTCTGGCTTCTGAGGGCACCCACACTCCTGTGCATGCTTCAGGTACACGTGCGTGAGCACAGACACACACACACACACACACACACACACACACACACACACACACATTAAATCTATTTTTAAAAATAAAAGATTTCTATCTCCTTGATCTCCTTTAGCTGTCTTAGTGTTCTAACTAGGACTTCAAGTGCTATGTTGAAGAAATATGGAGGGAGTGGGCAGACTTGCCTTGTCCCTGATTTCAGTTTCTTTCCATGTAGTTTGATGTTGGCTATAGGCTTGCACTATATTGCCTTTACTATGTTTAGATATCCCTGATCTCTCCAAGACTTTAAACACGAATGGATGTTGGATTTTGTCAAGTGCTTTTTCGGCATCTAAAGAGATGATCATGGTTTTGGTTTTGTTCTTTTTGTTTTGTTTCCTTTCAGTTTGTTTATATGGTGGATGACATTGATGCGTTTTCGTATGGCAAGACACCCTGCATGCCTGGGATGAAGCCTGCTCGGTTGTGGGGATGATATCTTTAATATGTTCTTGGATTCGGATTGTGAGTTTTTTATTGAAATTTTTCGTGTCAATGTTCATAAGCAAGATTGCTCTAAAGGACATTTGCTCAACTATGTTTATAACAGCTTTATTCATAATTGCCAGAATTGGAAACAACCTAGATGTTCCTCAACTGAAGAACGGATACAGAAATTGTAGTATATTTACACAATGGAATACTACTCAGCAATTAAAAACAAGAAAGTCATGAAATTTGCAGGCAAATGGTGGGAACTAGAAAAGATCATCCTGAGTGAGGTAACACAGAAGCAAAAAGATACATATGGTATATATTCACTTATAAGTGGATATAAGACATATATTATAGGATAAACGTACTAAAATCTATAAAGATGCAAGGAGAACCCTAGGGAAAATGCTTAATCCTCATTCAGAAGAGTGCACATGATAGACCTCGGTAGGAGAAGAAAGGGAACAGGACAGGAACCTTTTTTTTTTTCACTTTTTTTTTAATTTTATTTTTTTCTTATCAGTTACATTTTATTAACTCTGTATCCCAACCATGTCCCGATCCCTCATTCCCTCCCAGTCCCTCCCTCCCTCATCTCCACCGTGCCCCTTGCCAAATCCACTGATAGGGGGAACCTCCTCCCCATTCATCTGATCCTGTTTTATCAGGTATCTTCAGGACTGGCTGCAACGCTCTCCTCTGTGGCCTAACAGGACTGCTCCTCCCTTGGGGGGACAGGAACCTTTTAAAGGGTCCCTCTGAAAGACTCCACCTAGGAGAGTATTGAAGCACATACTGAGACTCATAGCCAAACTTTCGGCAGAGTGCAGGGAATCTTATGGAATTAGGGGAGATAGAAAGACCTGGAGGGGACAGGAGCTCCAAAAGGAGACCAACAGAGCCAAAAAGCCTGGGCCCAGGGGAGCCTGCAGAGATCAGTACTCCAACCAGTTATCATGCCCCCTGCTCTGATATAGCCCATGGGCAGCTCAGTTTGAAAATGAGTGTCCTAGTAATAGGAACAAGGACTGTCTCTGACATGAACTCAATGGCTGGCTCTTTTATTACCTCTCCCTGGAGGGTGCAGCCTATTCAGGACACAGAGGAAAAGGATGCAGACAGAATAGACCTAATAGACTAGAGTAGTGAGAAGTGTAGAAGGTCCTCTCCTATCAGTAGACTACAGGAGGGACATAGGAGGAGAAGATGGAGGGAGCGTAGTACTGAGATAAGAGGGAGGGGGCTGCAGAGGGGATACAAAGTGAATAAATTGTAATAAATAATAATAAATATATTAATTAATTAATTAATTAAAAAATATGCATAAATAAAATTAAGAACTCAACAACAAAAAAAAAACCACAGTGAACTTTCAAACTTTTATTTAAACATAGAAATAAAAAGGGTTCTTAGACTTATATTGATAATCCTGATACTGGTAAAGGACTCCATAATTAAAGCTTAAGAAACTCAAAAGAATTTGCAAAACAAGTTTGAATAATGACAATATCGGTGTCAAAATGCTGATAAAATTATAGTGATAGACACATCATGATATTAACATAAATACCAATCAATTGGCTCTGAGAATACCATAAAAGCATTAGAATGGGCAACCTGTAACAAAACTTAATTTGGGAATAACTGAGCATTGAAAATAAATTGTAGGAGAAGCACTTTTCATGAGCTTGGTTTTGTTGTATTACATATGTTACCAAAACTGGGTGCATAAAATAGGAAAAATAATACTATGAACATAATCAAAATTATGAGTTTCTTCTCTTTAAGAAACCTTGTTTATCAGATGAACAACAAGACCAGGATCAGGAGATCTTTTCACACCATTCATGTTCCATAAAATGCATATCTACATTAAATATGCAATCCTATAAATAAAAATATTTCAGCAGATACCTCACCGTAAGAAAGGAACAAATAAATTGTAAACACCATGCAAAACTTTTCATATCATTGGTTATATGGGACTTGTAATATAAAATCGTAACTTTATCCATAAAACAAATTACAACAAAGTGGTATCTGATTTAATTCTTCTTGAAGATATGAAAGAAAAGGAGCCCACAGTCGGTGCTAATGTGACTATAAGCAAAATTTGCCCACTTTGTGAAAGTTTGTCTGTTTACACGCCCCATGCAAATTACTGTATCTGGTAATTCCCAGCCTACATTCTTGGGTCCTTCACTGAGGCCACATGCAATTAGGGCACAATTGCGTACACCTGGCTGGAAGAGTGGCTGAATATTCAAGTGATGATCCCATAGTCCTCTACACTTCCTTCCGTGAAAGAACCTAAGTGGTCAGCACAGTCCACCTGTGAGCTTTCCCAGGCCAACACAGCTAAATGCAGAAGCATGCTGGGAGTTTGGGTACTTTGTAACAATCGTGTGCTTTTGTTTCTTCCACTAAAGACAGAACCAACAGAGAGTTGGGTGGCAATGATGACCCTAAGTAGCTCTCTTGCACTTTTTCACACAAGAAGCGGCTGATTCTAGCTCTCAAGAGGGAAATAAGCAAAGAGTGGAGGATGTTTAAACACTAAACACCAAGAAGGCAATCTCCGCTGAAATCTTTTCAAACTAACACTTGTCCTTACATAGAGATTTGCCAAAGGGTTCTGCAGTGATAGCAACTGAGCATATGGAAGCCTATTTTGCAGATCAGACCTTTTGTCACTGTGACAAATACCTGTGAAAACATCTTCAAAGGCTAGGTGTGTTTACAGTGACTTCTGGTGTCAGAGGTGTCTTTTCAACACTGTCAGATTACTTTATTGTGGTGGAAATGTGATGAGTCCGAATGCTATGTACACCTCAACAGTATTTGGCGAATAAATACTTTCAGCTCATAAAGGTCAAACAGCAGAGACAGAATTTCCTTAGATAAAATATTCTTCCAAGACATGCCCACATTGGCCAACTCCCCAACCAGGCCCCACCTTCTTATTTACCTGTCTCAATAACACTAATAAAATATGATTATATCAATGAATTACTTAATCAGTCTATCCATGTCCATACTGATAGATACTTTCAAGAAGCTCCATGAACTGGCACACCATGTTTAATATAGGAGCCTTTTGAAGATGTAATAGTCAGCATTCCCTAGAGGATCAGGATCTATAGAATTAATATCATTAACAAGGGGATTTATTAGGTTGGCTTATGCAATCCAGAATAAGTGGTACAATATAAAATCAGTATGTATGTTAAAAGATTTATGAAAAATGTGACCATCGTAATTGCAGTGCAGATTATATATCAACAGGAAAGAAAGCAGGGTTTGGAAGAGACGTATGTACCCATACTCATTGCAGCACTGTTCGAAATAGTCTAGGAAGTGATCAATCAGCGAAGAGAATGTACTGTACATATACACATGAAAAGGGGAGAAATGACATTGTGTTAAATTAAATCACAAGTTATAGAATGATCAGTTTGCTTTTTCATTTATGTAAAGAGACTTAAATGGAATTTTATGTAAGAAGTGGGAAATAGTAAGAGCTGGAGAGGACAGGAACTCCACAAGGAGAGCAACAGAATAAGAAAATTTGAACACAGGTAACTTCCCAGAGACTCATACTGCAACCAAGGACTATTCATGGAGATAACCTAGAACCCTGACAATGCAGCCACTTCTGATGAGAACTGATAGACTAAGATCAGAAAGAAGAAGAGGAGGACCTCCCCTATCAATGGAATTGGGGAGGGGCATGCATGCAGATGGGAGGGAGGGTGGGACTGGGAGGGGAGGAGGGAGGGGCTTATGGGGGGATACAAAATGAATAAAGTGTAATTAATAAAAGTTAAATAAAAAATTTAAAAAAATAAAAACAACAACAACAATGAAGCAGAGAGTAGGATGGTAATCCCCACAAGCAAACTAAGAGAAGTTTGTCAATGGATGAGAAATTCAACTTACAAAGGAAGAAAATGTTTGAGACATCTGTCATACATCATTGTAGATATAATTAATAGTTAAATACTGGATGTCCGCGGTCACTGTGCCCAAGTCAGGTTCCGTGTATTTGTCTTCCTGCTGCTTGCCAATAAACTCCTTTTCCAGCACAATGTCTGACTGTGTGCCATCATGCTTCCTGCCATGACCATAATGGGCTAAGACTCTGAGACTGTAAACAAGCACAAGTTAAATGCTACTGTTTCTAAGAGTTGCTGTGGTCATCGTGTCTCTTCACAGCAATGGAACACTAACTAAGGCAGAAGGAATGGATATTGCTGTGATAATCCAGACCATGCTTTTATTGGGGGAAGGGCATAAAGAACATACTGGGACTTTGGATAGAAAAACATTGTCCATTTAAAGCAGGCCACAATGGACCAGGATAGTACAAGCATGGAAGACAGTGGTGCTGAGTGTATTTTAAACTATGGGAGCCCAGCTCAGGAAAGACCAGGGGGGAAGAATATTTTATGTGAAAGAAGAGGGACAGAAGGCAAACAGAAACAATGACCACAGAAGAAAACTAAATAGTAATATACATACCTATAAACTATATAGCAATATAGACCAAGACAGACACAAAATTTCTCAATAAAATAGTGTCAAACATTAGCACAATGCAAAGAACCTACAACACCGTCTTTTTGTTTTCATTCCAGAGAGGAAAGGTTGATTCAACATATACAAAGTAATAAACATTATAGCACACATAGATGAAATCATGCTGAAAATCACATGGTTATCTAAATCCATATGTAATAAGCTCTTGATAAAATGTATCTTCAACAAAACATGTAGGAAATAAAAAGTGATCCTGCCTCCAAAAAATAAAGGCTATATGCTTTTTGATCACTTCTCCCTGGAGGGGTGACTTATCTAGCCTACAGAGGAAGAAGATCCAGGATCCTGATGGAACCTGATAGACTAGGTAAGAAAGTAGAGAAGGAGGACTTCTCCTATCAGTGGACTAGGAAAGATGGATAGGGGAGGAAGAGGGAGGGAAGGTGGGACCTGGAGGAGATGAGGGAGGGGCTATAGCAGGAATACAAAGTGAATGAATTGTAAATTAATAATAATAATAGTAATAATAAAAGGAAAAATAAAGGCTATAGATGATGGATTCATTAACAATATTATGCAGAATAGTGATCTAAATTCCTTCCCTCAGAAACTCAAAAACAAATTCACACTTTGAGCTCTGGCTAGTCTCATTATAAAATAATATATATGTATACATATGTATGTATAGCATTGTAAACTATTTCAAAATCAACAAGAAAAGAAACAAAATATATTTACATTAAAATGCAATAAATCTCATTATTCTTACTTGATAATTAAATTATCCTATTACAAGACCTGGATAGATGTCTGTTTGATATGATACACAACTTAGAATAAGAAAACATAAAATTAATACTTTTTTTTAAAGGCTTGTTTTATTTTAATGACTGATCCATGCGAGGACATAGCCAAGCCACCATGTACAAATACGAGGGCAGCTTCTTTTCTTGATCTCTTCCTCCTTGGACAGAGTCTTGGTAATGTTTTCCTTCTTGACCTGGAGGCGCTCCTTTTAGACCAACTCAATTCTTTACAGACCTTGAAAAAAAGATTCTCAGCTTCATATGGAGAAACAAAAACCCATAATCTCCAAAACAATCCTGTACAACAACAGATCGTCTGGAGGTATCTCTATCCCCGATCTCAAGTTGTACTACAGAGCAATAGTAGTAAAAACTGCATGGTATTGGCACAAAAACAGAAAGGAGGATCAATGGAACTGCATAGAAGACCCAGAAATAGACCCACACACCTATGAATACTCGATTTTTGACAAAGAAGCCAAAACCATTCAATGGAAAAAAAAGACAGCATCTTCAACAAATGGTGCTGGTCCAACTGGATGTCCACATGCAGAAAAATGAAAATAGATCTATATTTATCACCCTACACAAAACTAAAGTCCAAGTGGATCAAAGTCCTCAACATAAAACCAGATACTCTAAATCTGTTAGAAGAAAAAGTGGGGAACAGCCTAGAATTCATTGGCACAGGAGACAACTTCCTGAACAGAACACCAACAGCACAGGCTCTAAGAGCAACAATTAATAAATGGGATCTCATGAAACTGAAAAGCTTCTGTAAAGCAAAGGACACTGTCATCAAAACAAAACGCCTGCCTACAGATTGGGAAAGAATCTTCACTAACCCTTTATCTGACAGAGGAATAATATCGAGTATATACAAAGAACTAAAGAAGCTGAAAAGCAGCAAACCAAGTAATCCAATTAAAAAATGGGGAACAGAGCTAAACAGAGAATTCTCTGTAGAGGAATATAGAATGGCAGAGAAACACTTAAAGAAATGCTCATCCTCATTAACCATCAGGGAAATGCAAATCAAAACGACCCTGAGATTTCATCTTACACCCATCAGAATGGCCAAGATCAAAAACTCAAGGGACAACACATGCTGGAGAGGTTGTGGAGAAAGGGGAACCCTCCTCCACTGCTGGTGGGAATGTAAACTAATACAACCACTATGGAAATCTATCTGGCGTTTTCTAAGACAATTAGGAATAGTGCAGCTATACCACTGCTAGGTATATACCCAAAGTTTGCTCAAGTACACAAAAGAGATATTTGCTCAACCATGTTTATAGCAGCATTATTTGTAATAGCCAGAACCTGGAAACAACCCAGATGTCCATCAATGGAGGAATGGGTCCAGAAATTGTGGTATTTTTACACAATGGAATACTACTCAGCAATCAAAAAGGAGGAAATCATGAAATTTGCAGGCAAATGGTGGGATCTAGAAAAGATCATCCTGAGTGAAATATCCCAGAAGGAGAAAGACAAACACGGTATATACTCACTTATATAGACCTATAATATATGATAAACATAATGAAATCTATACACCTAAAAAAGATAATCAAGAGAGTGGACATGGGGTAAGATGATCAATCCTCGTTTAGAAAGACAGATGGAATGTGCATTGAACATATGACAGGAGTCTACTGAGCGCATTTGAAAGGTTCTAACTAGCAGTGTTCTCAAAGCAAAGACTCATGACCAAACCTTTGGCAGAGTACAGGGAATCATAAGAAAGAAGGGGAGTTAGTCTGATGAGGAAAGGATAGGAGCTCCACAAGGACCAAATATATCTGGGCACAGGGTCTTTTCTGAGACTGACATGCAACCAAGGACCATGTATGAATGTAACCTAGAACCTCTGCTCAGATGTAGCCTGTGGTAGCTCAGTCACCAATTGGCTTCCCATAGTGAGGGGAACAAGGACTATTTCTAACAGGAACTCAATGACTGGCTCTTTGGCCTCCCCACCCCCCAAGGGAGGAGCAGTCCTGTTAGGCCACAGAGGAGAACTTTGCAGCCAGTCCTGAAGATACCTGATAAAACAGGGTCAGATGAATGGGGAGGAGGTCCCCCCTATCAGTGGACTTGGCAAGGGGCATGGTGGAGATGAGGGAGGGAGGGAGGGACTGGGAGGGAATGAGGGAGCGGGACACGGCTGGGATACAGAGTTAATAAAATGTAACTGATAAGAAAAAAATAAAATTCAAAAAAAAAAAAGAAAAAAGAACTCCACATTACTTAACATCCTTAAAAAAAAAAAAATCTATTTCCCTATGCCCATATGCCTGCCCTTCTGTCAGGGCAAGGTCTTTTTCCAGCATCGATCGAGCCTGGGAATGAACTGTCACAGGCTTCCGGATGATCAGCCCATCTTTGAACAGCTTCCCGATTTGCTGACAGGAGTTGGCATTGGCGATTTCGGTGGTCTCATTGGGGTCCAACCAGACTTTCTTCTTGTCACAGAGGAGGACACTTGAGGGAAGCCTCTTCTGTGGCCTGAGCATACTCATGGCTGCGGACGCAGCAGCAAAAGGAAAAACTTTCATAAAATTAATATTCTAAAATTAATTGTTTTAATATATACTAATAATGAACCCAGTGAGAAAGAAATCAGAAAAAAAATCCATTCAGTATAGCTTCAAAATAAAATTTAAATAACCTATTTAGCAATCAATTCATCAAGTATATGAAAGACATCAACAAAAAAAATTATTAAAAATACTGAATAAGTGAAAAAGGTGAATGAAATTTTAGAATAGAAAAATGTTTTCTATGTTCATGGAATGGTAGAATTAATATTGAGAAAATTATATATATATATATATATATATATATATATATATATATATATATATGGTTTCTGATTTTTTGTTGCTTTTTTTGTTTGTCTAAATGTATGTCTCAGCAACTGTGCCTGTTTTCGTTTTGTTTTGTTTTTGCTCTGGCTCTTTTTTTCCTGTTTGTTTTTTACCTATTCTGGTTTGTTTTCATTTATTTTATTACTTTTTAGATGCTTATTTGCATTAAGGGGAAAGAAGGTTAAAGGTTTTAGATTTGGGTTGGTGGGGAGGTGTACAGGATCTTGGAGGAGTTGGGAGAGATGAAACAATAGTCAAAATATATTATATGTAAACAAATCTGTTTCTAATAAAGATGAATTAAAATATCGATCAAAGATACTAAGATTTACTTATATTTTTGAACCTACTGAAAACATAGAAGAAACAATTCAGGACACAGTTGTGGGAAAAACACTTCTTAATCCGAATTTCAACAACTCAAGAAAGAATGAGAAGAGCAAACAAATGTGGTGTTACAGTTTTATAAAATACTGGTAAAGCATGGTACAATCAGCAGAGTGAAGAAAAGGCTACAGAATGAGGGGATTTGACAACATCCCTGGAACAAATACATATGTAGAATATATAAAGAGCTAAAAATTATTTAAAAAGAAAAGGAAAACACTCAACTAGTAAATTGAGAGATTAACAGAACAATCATGTCATAAAAGAATATCTGAGCAATAATTTTATGAAATATCTTTATATATTACATAATATATATGCATATCTAGTCTATAAATATACTCTAAAATCAAAACTGCATTTGGTCTGGGATGCTAGCAGCCAGATTCAGTTCTCAGTACCCACATGACCCACGTGGTATTTCAGAGCCACTCTATTTCCAGTAGTTCTGTGCCGTTTGACCTAAGCAAGATTTTTGCATGCACATGAGATACATACATATATAAACACATATGATACATGCGTACATACACACACATAAATAAAATAGATTTTCAAAAAATTCATTGAAATTTTATCTTTCTCCCTTCGTAGAATGTCTGTCATCAACAATACAGGTACAACAAATGCTGGAAAGGAGGCGGGAAGAGAAAAAGATTTTATATATTGTTTCGAATAATGTAAATTATCCTGAAGTATGGAAGTCATTCTTGAGTTTACTTTAAAGCTCAAACTAGAGCCACAGCACCCTTAAACTCTACCACTCCTGGATATGCATTCCTTAAAAAAATTATATTGGTATAAAATAAATTTGCATACTATCTGTATTTATACAGCAATATATGCATTCTTTGTTATAAAATGAGATGGGTGCCATGAGCAGATAAACTGTAAAGGAAGTGTGACTTGCGTGTGTTATTTACCTATAAAGAATGATCTCATGATGTTTGCTAAAGATTGGATGACCTTGGTGAACCTGAATCCAGGTAAAATAAACTGGAATCAGACAGATAACTAACACATGCTTCCTATCATGAAAGTAAAAGGGAGACAATCAAGGATCTTGATTGTGGCCATGGAGGAGAGCAGAAGAAAGATGGGAACAGGGAGGCAGATGTATTCTCCAAGCATATTACAGCCACTTCTGATGATAACAATGTTTCAGTAATGGACCTTACCCTGTTAGAATAAGAGCTAAATAAGAACAAAGTAGAAAGGTATTTGACTTTGTCATCAGTGAACTCTGTGAAAGGCATTCAGCAAAATTTTGAAACTCTCTTATGCCACATATATCAATTTTTGATTGCATAGAAACATCAGTGATAGCTGTTAAAAGAAAAAGCTACAGTAAACCACATAATCAATCAAGTCTTCTCTTGCTGCAGCAGGGGCTGTCTCTGGCTTGTTGCCTGCCTTTTGATCCCTTCCCCTCACTGGACTGCCTTGTCTAACTATACTAGTAGAGAAAAATTGCCTAGTCTTACTGTAACTTGATATGCCAAAGCTGGTTGATATCTCTTTTCTGTGGAGAAAGGAAGGATGGAGAAGGGATGGGAGAGAGGGAGGGTCTGGGAGAACAAGAGGGAGGGGAAGTTCTGATCAGGTTATAAAGTTAATTAATTAAATAATTTTAAAGTTATCTCTGCTTGTTTGAAAATATCATTTCACATATTCTATTTAGTGCAAAAAGAGAGATAGATGTCTTTAAATTATAAATTTTGAAAAGGAAAACTAAAGCTGTCAATATTTTTTAAAAAATAAGTTTTATGTGAAACAAAGGACTATAATTAACTATCAGATATATAATTAAATTCAGTGATTCTCAAGCTTCCTACTCCTGTAACCTTTTTATACAGTTCTCCAGGTTGTAGTGACCCTCAACCATAAAATTACTTAGGTTGATACTTCATAACTGTAATTTTGCTACCGTTGTGAATTGTAAAGTAAATGTTCTTGAAGATAGATGTTTACCAAAGGTGGTTACTACTCCCTAGCTGACAACTGCAGAGGTAGGTGAATTTCCCTAAATTAGCATATAAACATTAATTTATAAGTACTGACTATAGTCCTGTAAACAAAGAAAAACAGTAAAATGCATTAAAACAATAACGATACCACCTACTATTCACCTGCTTAAGATGTGAAGAAACAAATTTGAAGTTAGTATGTAAAATTTCTACATACACAATTAAAAAATTAACAAGAGCTAAGTAAATAGCTGCCTTATGCGTGGAGACTGAAAAGACCATTCTAAAATGCCAACCCTCAGCTAGTCTGATTTTGACCTCATAGAAAATTCATAATCCCGGAAGATATTCCTTTTAAATGACCAAGTTAATTTTAAGCCACAAACAGAAATTCAAGGCATCTAGAAACCATAAAAGGAAAGATAATCTTTAAATTAACAAGGCTGGGGTTAAGAACATGGCTCTGCTGGAAAAGTGTTTGCTGAGTCAGGTTCCCAGTGTGGCAACATCCTCCAATAACCAGCCCCTAAGGATTCAGAGCTGTTGGGATCCTTGGGGTCCACAGGCCAGCCAGTGCATCCAAATTAGCAAAGTTTAAAAATGCTGACTTAACAAATAAGATGGCTCCCCAAAGTGACCCGACCAGTGTACACCATTTCTGAAGGGCATAAGATCCGAAACTCCAAAACTGATGGGTGGATGGGTGTCTGAAGCCAGAGCATTGACTTTGAGGCTTCCCAGGCTAGAGGTGACAACCCCTGAGTTGGGACAGATTGGATCCAGGCCCCTGGGGACATCTCTGTGGTCTGAGAATGACCAGAGTGGAGGGGAGTACATAACCCCAGTTATGTTAAGGGGTGCCTCACTAATCTATTGGCCAAACATGGAACCCAAATATTATAGTAGAAAAGTGTGGGCTCTCTCTAAGATTACCGCATATGCCTGCAAGTGAGTTCCAGGCCCTGGGCCCTCTGCACTTCCAAAACACACCTGCAAGTGAGCATGCTCCCACACAGGCCTGCCAGTGAGTGCTTCTGCAAAAGAGTGCATACAGAGCCCCAGATCGGGGTCCCTGCACACTAGCCATCATACATTGGATCCCTCCCACACCCCCACTGTGGGCTACACTGGGATCTCTGGGACAGTATTCTCAACATTGAAGCTCCTGTTCTGTGGGTCTCCCAGTGGAGTCTAGGCAAACAATTCCTGGAACCAAGATGGTGCAGCTCAGGCACATCTGAGTACTTGGTGCACAATACCAAGACAGGATTGTGAGTCTCTGAGTCATTCAGGGCACCTGCGCATGCACACTGTGCCTACACACAAGCCAACGGTACCTGAGCTTGAGTCCCAGCTCGGGCTTGCTTCTCCCTTTCACTTGCAGGCAGGCACACCTCCATGAACAATCCTGCACTTGAGCACTTGTGCATTTGCACCTGCAACCTTCCTCCCTTAGCTGCATCTGAAACACCAATAACCACTTCCAAATCTGTGGACCTCTCTCATCTTCCTGAAGAATACTACAGCCTGCAGAGAAAGACTGACCCAGTCTGCAGTACAGGCTCCAGGAAAAAACAGCAAAGGCTACTGGGCAACAGATGGATAAAGGGAGGCATAAGAAAACATCCAACAAAAATCAGGACATCATGGCTTCACCAGCAATCCCCAAAATCAATGGATATTTTAATTCATCAGAAACACAGGAAAATGATTTTAAGACTATGCTTATCGAGTTATTGACGGCACATAAAGAGGAAATGAATAAAAAAATAGATGCCATTATTCAAACAGATAAAGAAAAACAATTATAATCAACAAAGAAAACACAAACAGAGAAAACCCTGGAGTTGGAGAATTTAGAGAACAGAACAGGAACCACAAAGGTAAGCATTACCAACAGAATACAAGAGATGGAAGACAGAATCTCAGGCACTGAAAATACAATTGCAAAAATGGATACATCTCTCAAAGAAAAAGTAAAATCAGAAAAGTCCCAAATACAAAACATCCAAGAAATCAAGGATGCCGTGAGAAGATAAAATCTAAGAATAACAGGAAGACAAAAAAGAAGTCTCAGTCTCCAAGTTCCAAAAATATTGTCAAGAAAACCATAGAAGAAAATTTTCCCAACTTAAGGAAAGAAATGTCCTTAAACATGCAGGAGGGTTACAGAACAACAAATAAACTAGACAAGAAAAGAAACTCCTCATGTCACTTGACAGACAAAACATTAAATCTACATAACAAAGAGAAAATACTAGAAGCAGCAAGGGAAAAAGGCCAAGTAACATACAAAGGTAGATCTATCAGAATCACACGAGATTTCTCAACAGAAACCATGAAAGCCAGAAGGGCCTGGACAGATATCACGCAGACTCTTAGAGAACCAAGATGCCAAACCAAACTACTATACACAGCAAAACTTTAATAAACATAGATGGAGAAAAAAAATATTGCATGACAAAACTCAACTTAAACAATATCTACATAGCAACCCAGCCCTACAGAAGATACTAGAAAGAAAATGTCAATCTAACAAAATCAACTAGACCCAAGAAAATACAGGACACAGATAACCTCACAACAACAACAACAAAAATCCAAAGAAAACAAGCACACAAACACGCTATCAACACCAAATCCACAATAAAAGGAACTAACATTCATTGGGCACTATTATCTATCAAGATCAATGGACTCGATTCTCCAATAAAAAGACACAGACTAACAATGCTTGTGGAAACAGGATCCAACAGTCTGCTGCATCCAACAAACACACCTTTGCAACAATGACAGACGCTACCTCAGAGTAAAGGGCTGGAAAAAGGTTTATAGGCAAGCAAACCCAGAAAACAAGCTGAAGTAGCTATCCTACTATCAGATAAAATAGACTTTCAACCAAAATTAATCAAAAAAAGATAGGAGGGACACTTCATTCTCATCAAAGGAAAAATCCACCAGGAGGACCTCACTTTCTATGCCCCAAATAAAAGAGCACCTGCATTTGTAAATGAAACATTATTAAAGGGTAAATCACACATCGATCCCAACACCTAAATAGTGGGAGACTTCAACACTCCACTCTCACCAAGGGACAGATCATCTAGAGAGAAGCTAAATAGGAAATTAAATACACTTACAGAGGTCCTAAATCAAATGGACCTAAAAGATGTTTACAGAACCTTTCACCCAAACACAAAAGACTATACCTTCTTCACAGCACCCCAACGAACCTTCTCCAAAATTTACCAAATAGTCGGACACAAAACAAACCTCAACAGATACAAGAAGATTGAAATAATCCCTTGTATTCTGTCAGACCATCATGGCCTAAAACTAGAAATCAACAACAGAAATAACAAAAAGCCTACATGTGCATGGAAACTAAACAACTCCCTACTCAACTACAGCTGGATCAGGGAAGAAATAATAATAATAATAATAATAATAATAATAATAATAATAATAATAATAATAGAACTTAGAGAATTCTTAAAATTCAATGAAAATGAAGGCACAACTTACCTAAACGTGTGGGACACAATGAAAGAAGTGCTAAGAGGAAAGTTCAAAGACGTTTGAGGCATCTTATACAAGGAACTTAACAGCCCATATAAAAACCCTAGAAAATAAAATAAGATGACATAGCCAAACGGAGTAGATGAGTGGAAATAACCAAACAAAGAAAACAATTCAAAGACTCAATGAAGCCAAGAGCTGGTTCTTCGAGAAAATCAACAAGACAGACAAACCCTAGGCCCAACTAACTAAAAGGCAGAGAGAGAAACTATGCAAATCAGCAAAATAAAAAATAAAAATAGAGAAATAATGACAGACACTGAGGAAATCTGAAAAATCATTAGATTTTACTTCAAAAGCCTATACACCACAAAATTTGAAAATTTAAATGAAATGGAAATTTTTCTTGATAGATTCCATTTACCAAAGCTAAACCAAGATCAGGTAAATAAATTAAACAGTCCTATATCTCCCAAGGAAATAGAAGCAGCCATCAAAACTCTCCCTGCCAAAAAGAGCCAAGGGCCTGATGGTTTCAGCGCAGAATTCTACCAGACCTTCAAAGAAGACCTGACACTAATACTCTTCAACATCTTCCACAAAATAGAGACAGAATGAACATTGCCGAACTCATTCTATGAGGCCACAGTAACTTGATCTTGAAACCACACAAAAACACAACAAAAAAGGAGAATTTCAGATCTATGTCTCTTATGAACATTGATGCCAAAATACTTAATAAAATACTTGCAAACCAATTCCAAGAACACATAAAAGATATCATCTACCATGACCAAATAGGTTTTTTTTTTTTTGCAACTGTAAAATAAGTTTATTACGATAGTTGGCTGTATTTTTTGCTAAAGCACCCATCCATACTTCTGTACTAAATTTATCTAAAGTTTTAATTCTTTTTTTTGTGAGCAATTTTTTTATTTTTTTTACACTTTATTCACTTTGTATCCCCCCATAAGCCTCTCCCTCCTCCCCTCCCAATCCCACCCTCCCTCCCCCTTCTTCACACATGCCCCTACCCACATCCACTGATAGGGGAGATCCTCCTCTCCTTCCTTCTGATCTTAGTCTATCAGATCATATCAGGAGTGGCTGCATTGTCATCTTCTGTGGCCTGGTAAGACTGCTCTCCCCTCAGGGGGAGGTGATCGAAGAGCAGGCCAATCAGTTCATGTCAGAGGCAGTCCCTCTTTCCATTACTATGTAACCCACCTTTTTTTTAATTCTTTATTAATTACACTTTATTCACTGTGTATCTCCCCTGTGGTTCTCTCCCTCCTCCCATCCCAATCCCTCCCTTCCTCCACCCTCTGCATGCATGCCATTCCCCTAGTCCACTGATAGGGGAGGTCTTCTTTTCTTTCCTTCTGATCCTAGTCAATTAGGTCCCGTCAGGAGTGGCTGCATTGTCTTCTCCTGTGGCCTGGTAAGGCTTCTCTTGAATTACCTCAGGGGGAGGTAATTAAAGAGCAGGCCAATCAGTTCATGTCAGAAACAATCCTTGTTCCTATTAAAATGGAATCCACTTGAATACTGAACTGCCATGGGCTATATCTGTGCAGGGGTCTTAGGTTATCTCCATGCATAGTCCTTGGTTGGAGTATCAGACTCAGAGAAGACCCCTGTGCTCAGATTTTTTGGTTCTGTTGCTCTCCTTGTGGAGTTTCTGTCCTCTCCAGATCTTACTGTTTCCCACTTCTTTCATAAGAGTCCCTGCATTCTTCCCAAAGGTCCTTAAGTCTCAGCATATGCATTGATAGTCTGCAGGGCAGAGCCTTTCAGAAGTCCTCTGTGTCAGGCTCCTGACTTATTCCCTCTTTTTTCCTTCTTCTGATGTCCAGAATATGGAAACAACCCAGATGTCCCTCATCCGAGGAATGGATACAGAAATTGTGGTACATTTACACAATGGAATACTACTCAGCAATTAAAAACAAGGAAATCATGAAATTTGCAGGCAAATGGTGGGAACTAGAAAAAATCATCCTGAATGAGGTAACCCAGAATCAGAAAGACACACATGATATATACTTACTCAGTTTGAATGTTAGCCATATAATATAAGATAAACATATTAAAATCTATAGTCCTAAAGAAGCTAAACAACAAGGAAGGCCCTAGGGAAGATGCCCAATCCTCATTCAGAAGGACAAACACGATAGACACTGGAAGCAGGAGAAGACAGGGAACAAGACAGGAGCCTACTACAGACAGCCTCTTAAAGACTCTACTTATGGAGGTATCAAAGCAGAGGCTGAGACTCATAACTAAACTTTGGGTAGAATGCAGCAAATCTTATGAAAGAAGGGGAGAAAGAAAGACCTGGAGGGGACAGGAGCTCCAAAAGGAGACCAAAAGAGCCATAAAAACTGGGCCCTGGGAGCCCTGAAGAGAATGATAACCCAACCAAGGACAATACATGAAAAGGACCTAAAACTCAGACTCAGATGTAGCCCATAGGCTCAGTCTCCAAGTAGGGTCCCTAAAGGGAAGCAGAGAATTTCTCTGGCATGAACTCAGTGACTGGCTCTGTGATCATCTCCGCTGGGGGGGTGCAGCCTTGCCAGGCCACTAAGGAATGCAGTCCAACCAGTCCCGATGAGACCTGATAGGCTAGGGTCAAATAGAAGGGAAAGTGGTCCTCATCTATCAGTGGACTAGTGGAGGGGAATAGGGAGAGCAGGGTGGGATTGGGAAGAGACAAGGGAGGGGGCACAACAAGGATATAAATTGAATCAATTGTAATAAATGATAACAATAAAAATTT
This sequence comes from Psammomys obesus, assembly GCF_907164565.1. NCBI lineage: Eukaryota > Metazoa > Chordata > Mammalia > Rodentia > Muridae > Psammomys > Psammomys obesus. The sequence goes on from NW_026587216.1 coordinate 20,821,050, forward strand.
ATAAAAATTAAAATGGAGAAAGACTGAGGAAAAGCACTTAACATTGACCTCTGGATTGCATATACATTTGTACCATGCACACATGTGCATACATGAGCACACACACACACACACACACACACACACACACACACACACACGACACATGCTAACAAAAGTAAAGTTCTTGTGCTCCTACTTATGAAATGTACTTTAAAACTTCAATATCCTATCTTTCTTTTCTTTGTTGATATTGTTTTGTGTTAAAAAATAAAAATAAAAAGACCAGGTTGGCCTCCAACTCAAAGTGATCCATCCATCCCTGCCTTGCCAAGTTCTGGGATTAAAGGTATGTGCTAACACACTGGGCTCTTCAACAACTTTAAGGTAGTATTTGAATAAAGAAAAGGAAGTGCTTAAAAGACATGCACTTTGTTTAGAGATTTCTGAATACACACCAATATTTAATAACTTAATTTATAACAAGGCTATTTCCAAAATTCAGTGTCATTAATTTTTATTTTTTCATTGGATGGCAGTGGGCAACTAATATTCACATGGAAACAATGGATTATATCAATACCTAAATCTGTTCTCACAAAATCATTTCCATATGGACCATTCATAGAAATAAATGTAACATATAAAATGATGAAATGCAAAATTTCTGGAATATTTTGAAGAACTTATAGTGTTAATTACTAGTTAATTATTAATGATATCATTAATAAAAAAATAAAAGTGTACTATATCAAACTTAGAACTTATTTCCATCAAACATATATTACAAGAGAAAATAATGCCACAGAATTAGTTATCTGGAATTTATATGATTAAAAAAAAAAGACATTTTAGGCTAGATGAAGTCTTGTATATTTTGAAAGGCAAGAAATTAAAAAAAATGAACTAAAAAGATGACAGGTATGGTACTGAGAAAGAATTGCAAAAAATGAACATTCAAATGACAGTGGTCAAATGAAAAGATAATTTAAAACAGCAGCCCATGGAAAAAATAAAACAATAGAAGAAGTATGTGAAATTATATTACAATTGCAGAAATGAAACACTAATTATAAAAGACAGAAGCAACCAAACGTCAAAAGCTTAAATGAGTGGCTTTTATGCTCACTGTGATAGAGTACCTGCAGTAAAATATACCTATCATGTGCTCTAGTAGTTTGATCAGGAAATACATGAAAGGAAATGAGCAAATATGTGTTCTACATAATTTCTACTCTGGAAAGTAATAAAATATAATTAATACAAGTGAACAATAAGTGTGAAGTAGGTAAGTATTAAAATTTATATAAATTATACCACAAGCCCTGGAACGTTTATGACAATTCTGTTGTCTAAGGAGGAGACAAAGCAAAGAACCATGGCTCTCTGGAAAACTTAAAGTTTTAAGAGTCTCACTGACTTGGTATTTAAGAATATGAAGTGATTCAAAAGATAAATTGGTATCAATAAAATCTAAAGTTGGAAACCTGTAAAAACTGGCAGAACTAACGTGACGCTCCAAGTGGTTGTGGAAAACTGTAGCCATCTGGGATCCTGGAGTTATTCTCGATCTTAACCTGGCTTGCAGTTCTGAAGTTTATACACATGTTGAGCTTCTGATAATGTAAAATGCTTGAGCCTTGAAGTATTACAGATTTTGAAGTTTTCTGTTTGTTCAAACATTTCCATATGCATGGTAGAGATATCTTTGGATAGACACAAGTCTGAGCAAAAATTAATTTATATCAGGAATAGACGTATGTAATGTCTTTAAGTTTATCTACATTTTTAATTAATTAGTTTTAATAAAGTTGTTAATGTATTTGTTTATTATAATTTATTCACTTTGTATCTCTGCTATAGCCCTGTCCCTTTTCTCCTCACAGTCCCACCTACCCTCTCTCTTCTCCTCCTATACCCCCTCTCTTAGTCCCCTGATAGGTGAGATCCTCTTACTTTCCCTCTGACTCTAGCCTATTAGGTCTCATCAGGACTGGCTGCATTGTCTTCCTCTGTGGCCTGGCAAGGTTGTTCCCCCCTCATGGGGAGGTGATCAAAGAGCAAGCCAATCAGCTCATGTCAGAGACAGTCCCTGTTCCCATTACCAGGAGACCCACTTGGAGACTAAGCAGCCTACAGGCTGCATGTTAGTTGGAGTATCGGTCAGTGCAGGCCCCCTTGGGCCCAGGATTTTTGGCTCTGATGGTCTCCTTAAGGAGTTCCTGTACCCTCATATGGTAAATACTCACGTATAAGTGGATAATTGTCATATACTATAGGATAAACACACTAAAATCTATACTCCTAAACAAGCTAAGCAACAAGGAGGACCATTGGGAAGAGGCTTAATCCTCATTCTGAAGGGCAAACAGGATAGATATTAGAAGTAGGAGGAGACAAGGAACAGGACAGGAGCCTTCCATAGGGGACCTCTGAAAGACTCTACCCATCTGTCTATCAAGGTGATACTAAGACTCATAGCCAAACTTCAGGGAGAGTGATGTTTATCTTATTTTAGTGAGAACATTTGCATGATTGTGAAAATTTCCAGGTGTAGTGGTATCCTTTCCATACTCAGAGATGCTTTTATTTTGAAGCCCCTCAGATCATATTAGATATGAGCAAAATGTAGATATAAAATATAATGTATGAGGACATAGTTCAGTGACAGTATCCATATGGCTGTGAATTTCATCTCCAGAATTTGTGGCGGCGTGGGGAGAGAAACACTGTAATGAGCTGTCGCTTAGGATTTTAGGATTTTAGGATTTTAGGATTTTAGGACTTAGGATTTTTATTCAGAATTCTCTGCTTTGGTGTGTATTCATCCTACAAAAGTCACAATTGTTCTCAATAATGAAATTATATTAGATTATTCAAAGCAACATTAAATACATAGCAATATAAAAATAGGTAGGTACCTAATGCCATGTTTTGAAAGGTGCTATTGAAAATGTAAATTAAAATCCTGTATACAGTAAAACATATTTGTGAACCCAACATTCTACAGTTAAATGTGTTTGTGCAAGCTGTAATACACTTTGTGATACTAAACATGTAAAAATGGACATAGACAGTAGGGGGATGAACCAATAATTAATGAAATATTGAACCTGCTTTGGAAAATTACTTGTGGAAATTTAGAGAATAGATTGGAAACAAGAGGTTTCTCAAAGAGAAGTGGAGAAAAGGTATTGCTTAAGAGTCTGTACAGTGGAAAATTTCATGAGAAGATTAATCGAAATTTATTCAGTAGGATTAGAAAGAAAGGACAAACTCAAAAAATACCCCAGCTGCAGATCAATTGGATCTGTTCCTCCATTTGAAGGGGAGGAAAATAAGAGGTAATGTATATTTATGAGTATATGTGCTTTTTATGCCCAGAACTATGCCAGGTGTTTTACATATGCTATGCTATTTAATCCTCATAATAGCTCTGTGTGATACACATATATATTTCTATTTTACAAATGAAAAAGAATGAGACTCACAGGTTATTAAATTTGCCCAAGGTCAAATGGCAAGGAAATGGAGATGCCCTGTTTGAAGCCAGGTGTGTTTGATTCAAAGGTCATGCCCCTTTCATTTTAGAATGAATCCTAATACATCACATAACATCTGAACATTTTGCTGTGGTGGATGGTGATGCTATTAGCTAAAAGGAGGAATTCAGAAAAAGAGCATGATCTGCAGTGGACAAGTAAGCAGGTTTTCAGATATGTTTGAAATGTGCTAGTATAGCATTCTGTAAGAACCTAAAAGGAAAAGTCTAGAGCTGTGCTGTCAGTAAAGCAAACCCTGGTAGTGAATGCTTTATTTAAATTATGGTAGTCAAAGTTAAGTAATATTAAAAATCTACATCCTTATTCACACTACCCACATTTCAGACACACAGCGTTGCATGGAGAATGGCCACCAGGTTACATGGCAGAGGTAGACAACATTTCCACTAACAGCTCTATCAATATAAACCAGGAAATTAGATGCACTGCTCATCAGAATATGGCATATAATTTATCACCATTGAACAATAATAACTAAGTTCATATTAACCATTTATTCCTTTTAAATTCTTTTCATTCCACAAACTCTTTGTGAAGATTGGTTTGATCCTTTTACAACTCTGTGAAGTCAATGTATTAATTATTGTCATTTACTATTTGAGTTCTGAGTCAGTGAGATGACCCAGCATATAATTATGTTTGTTTGCCAAGCTTGAGGTTTAGACTTTAATCTTCCAAACCCACACATTGGGGAAGATTTCATTCCTGAAATTTGTTCTTTGATTTCTTCTTGCTAATCAGTACAGGCACACAATAAATAAATGTAATGAGTCTTTGAAGGATCTTACTGATTATTTTTCTTTTGTTATTTTGATTATCTCATAATAATCTAATATAAATATACACTTACTTTCCTTTCCAACTTCCAAATCTCTCCATATATATTTCCTTATTCTCTTTAATATTCACATCCTTTCTTTTTATTAATTGTTAGATACATATATATGTATAAACATATGTATTGCAAAATATATAAATACAATCTGCTCAGTCTGAATAATGTTACTAGTATGTATGTTTTTCGGAATGATCCTTTGGTGTTGGATAACTAATTTGTATGCTCTTTCCTGGGGAATACTGTTTCTCCTTACTCTCGTCAGTCCTTAGCTGCAAATAGTTCTTTGTGTATCATGGAAGCCTTCTGGGCCACATTAGCCTGTCTATTGCTGTTGTCCTTCTTCAACTCATGTTAAGGCAGCCAAGTTGGTGACACTATGAGTGTGCCTCTGACATTACAAAGAGACACACTCTCACAGCAAACTCCCTGATCCTCTGGGTTCTTACAATGTATCTGTCCTTTCTTCCTCAGTATTTGCTGAGCCTTCTGTTCTAGAGTAATTTTATAAATGTATCCAATGGGGACTGGGTACTCCCATGGCACTGTAAGTTACCAAGGAAGCTTACAGAGAAGAGAAGCAAACTTTTCTACCTATATATGAAGCCCATTAACCACAAGTACTAGCATGTCATGATCACTTTAAGGGTGCAGTGATGGCATGCATACTTGGCAGTAACCAACAGCTCTCTAATAGGTTTTAGGGCCTTTCAACAAGGTAGAAATCATGTGTGGTGTTGGAAACATAATCACATACCCATGGCTAGTGAAATCAAGAATCTTAGAGGGGAGTTTATGACTTCCACTTTACTAAATCAGTATATTTATCCTTAAGAACATTCTAAATATTCGTCCTTATAACCACAGAAAGAGTAGTACTCATCCTCATAAATTGGGGTTTTTAAGCTTCGTGATAATACAACAGAGAGAGCCTCAAGACTCAAGCCCAAGATGCCTGTTCCCAGCTATAACTGCGTTTGTGGTGAGGAAAATGAAAGCACATGGGAAGTAGAAAAGAAACATGATATTACAAAAATGTTTGAGAAAAAAAAAAACCTTAGGAATAAGATTATGCATAGCAGGCATGTCTAAGTAGCTAAAAAAGACAGTAAAGATGAAGCCAATGGAAATGCATTTAAAATGCGTTTAAGTGAGAAGGTGGTCTTTTAATCAGTTTTGTATCAAGACTAATATCCAGTAGGTCCCGGATAATGAATGAATTGCAGAGGTTAATAGTCAAGAGATTTCAACTTGTATTTGAGAACTAGAAACCTGATAAAGTTGATAAGTAGGAACAAAACTCAAATTCTTTACTAGAAGTAGAAAAGTTATTGACTAGAGAAATAGGATGTTAAAGAGACATTTAAAACTGTGCGTATGTATGTATTTATTAAGTACTGCAAATTCACCACATGTACTGCTTTGTTTGTGGTGTGTGTGTGTAGAGATGTGCATGTGTATGAGTATATGTACATGTTCTGGGGTGTCTTTGCCCACATGCTAGAAGACACTATTTTTTCCTTTGGGAAAAGAATATTTTTATGTATGAAAATTATTGGAGATTTTACTTGGAAGGATAAGCTGAAGTATTCAAGTTGGAGTTGTTAATAAATTTTGCAGGATCATGAGGTTAAGAGAAGTGAAAAATGTCACCACATTATGAACAGGACAAATTCTTATTCTATGGAAATGAAAAAAAAATTATAGAAAAAAATATGTATGTGTGTTGTTCTGATTTCCATGATAATAGTTTCCAAAGAACATCACTACATAGGAGTTGTTGTGACTCTCACATTTAGATTCTTGCCTACAGAATTTTCTTTGTCATCTTCCAAACCTTCAGAGGTGTTATTGTCCAAAGAAGAAGAAAAGAGTGAACATTACTATGTTATGTGTTAACTTTCCAAGTTGCAGTTCATTTCTACCTCACCTAGTCTTTCTTTATATGGTTTTGTGTTTGGTTGAACACAAATAAAGGAAGGCATACATAGACATGATCATTTACAAATCAAGTTTAGTGTCTGAGTTAAATAATATTGACCAATTACTATTCCATTCATCAACACTAATGGGAGAACTGAAATATTAACACAGCAAAATATCGCTTAAAATACATAAATTTCAGTTAATTTATGTCACTTTTGTAAGAAAAAATAAGCAGATAACTAATAAATAGTATTAATTAATTAGTGTGTTTGTGATAATACTTTCAAAATACATTAGTATGCAAATAATTCTTTTATTAAGGAAGATACAGTCTTCCCAATATGATTAAATCTGTTAAAGACTCTCACAGAATAAAGATAAAAGGGAAAGGTGAATTCATCCTAGCTCTTCTTAGTTAGAACACCTACCTTGTACCACTGACATATAGTGGAGTACAGAGCTTTGGATTCCATAACTCATATCAATACTCCTCCATTATTCTTAGGTCCCTAGACTCATCTGAGGGTTACAGTTGAGTCCTCTAGTTCTTAACACTTTGGCTTGAATTGAATCACAACATTGGCTTTCCTGTTCAGCACCTTGCATGCAGATCATGGGACTTGAATTTCTCCATCATCTCATGAGCTAGTTCCAATAAAATTGACCCTTAGCATCATGGAAATATCAACAAATATTGTATGTTTTAATTCTCTGGGGAAATGATTGAACATACACAAGCAGGCTATTTTACAAACAAAATATTTACCAAAAATTATTTGCCTTCTCTACTCTCTAGATGAGGCCTAAGATATTTTTTTATAATTTTTATTTTTTTAATATTAGTTACAGTTTGTTAACTTTATATCCCTGCTTTATCCCTCTCCCTCTCTACCTCCCAATCCCACCCTCATCTCCTCCATCCCTCTTTCCAAGTCCACTGGTAGGGGAGAACATCCTCCCCTTCTATCTGATACTGGTTTATCAAGTGTCTTCAGGACTGGCTGCAAAGTCCTCCTCTGTGGCCTACAGTGGGGAGAGGGGGGACAAAGAGCCTGCCACTAAGTTCATGTCAGAAACAGTCCCTGTTCCCCTTATTAGGGTACCCACTTCAATACTGAGGTACGAAGGGCTACATCTGAGCAGAGGCTCTACATTGCATCCATTCAGGGTTCTTGTTTGGAGAAACAGTCTCATAAAAGATCCCTGTGCCCAGATATATTTGGTCCTTGTGGAACTCCTGTTCTCTCCAGGTCATGTTAGCTCCCACACACACACCTTTTTTCTTTTGATTCCCTGCACTCTGCGGAAGGTTTGGTTATGAGCCTTAATATCTGCTTTGATACATTGCTAGGTAGTCTTTCAGAAGCCCTCTGTGGTAGATTTCTGTCCTGTTACTTGTTTGCTGCTATATCCAATGTCCATCCCATTTGTCTTTCTAAGTGAGGATTGATCATAGTACCCTGGGTCCTCTTTCTTGTTTATCTTCTTTAGGTGTATAGATTTCAGTATGTTTATCCTATCTTATAGGTCTATATAAGTGAGTATATACCCTGTGTGTCTTTCTGCTTCTGGGATACCTCACTCAGGATGATCGCTTCTAGGTCCCACCATTTGCCTGCAAATTTCATGATTTCCTCATTTTTAATTGCTGAGTAGTATTCCATTGTGTAAAAGTACCACAATTTCTGTATCCATCCCTCAACTGAGGGACATCTGGGTTGTTTTCAGGTTCTGGTTATTATAAATAAAGCTGCTACAAACATGGTTGAGCAAATGTCCTTGTTGTGTACTTAAGTCTCTTTTGTATATATCCCTAGGAGTGGTATGGCTGGGTCTTGAGGAAGCACTATTCCTAATTGTCTGAGAAAGGGCCAGATTGATTTCCAAAGTGGTTTTACAAGTTTGTATTCCCACCAGCAATGGAGGAGGGTTCCCCGTTCTCCACAACCTCTCCAGCATGTGCTGTCACTTGAGTTTTTTATCTTAGAGGCCTAAGATTTAAAAATTTGTGTAGCGCTGACAACTATCACGTATCTTGGAGATGATACGGCACTTGCCATGCTGTCCATAGCAGCCTATGAGGATGCTAACATCCTCTAGCAGCCCACTAGAGGATGTTAGCAGTGTCATAGGAAAACATGGTCAAAACTATTCTCATTGATAGATGTTTTATCTTTTAATGTGTTCAAAACGTTTACTAATAATATTGTGATATATCTTGCTAGAAATTTCATTCCATTGAAATTTAATTTTATTTTAAAAGATAAGCCTTTAACACATTCCCTTGTTCCCATAATTCCTTAGAGTATACCAGTATTTCAAAAGAAAAAAAAAATGTGACTAATTTTACTCAGCTGCATACCAAGCATTTATGCTATTCTTTTAATTTTTGTAAGGTGTGTAAAATGAACAAAATCGAAAATATAAAAAGCATTGCCTTAATAGTCATATGGGTTAAAAGATGTTGACTCACTTCTATTTTTCTCAAATTTTGAGGCTGCCTGTTCAAGGAGAACATGCGAAATCCCCAAAGCGTGTCCATTCCAAAACTACAAATACTTCAGATTACAGGAATTTTAGTTTTCAGTGCAGATTCTTGGGTTATTTCTACACAAACACAAGTGCTATCCCTAAAGGGTGCAGGTACACCCTTATAAGCCTGACAGTCAACTCACTTAAAACCCCGGCATTTATGGGTGCTGCATGTGACGCTGTCATGCCACCCTTTCAGAGACAGTAAGCTCTCAGGTATAACTGGAGCAGGCTGTCTGCTGTTTTTACAGCTCTACAATTTTGACAAATGCTGTGTTATTCAATCAGTCGTTTATATTTGTCAGCACATTTTAAAATCGCAAAGTTGTGGAAATTAGCCGAGGCAAGTCTTCTGTAATGAACTCAACTGTGGGCAGGGAAGGGAAGGGCAGGTGGAAGCCTGATGCTGCTGAGGATGGAGAAGCCAGTAAAGTCAGGTTCAGAACACAGAAAGTAAATTAAAACAACGACAAAGTAAAAAGAATTGAGCTCTTCCAAGTGGATTTATCAAACGGGATTTGAAACTTCTTTTCTGAGAATGTTAGAATTTATAACTCTAATAGGAGAACAAACCATTTGAGTTCAAAAGCACTAACGTTTAAATCATTCTAGCAAAAGGAACCTGGCCGCAGCAGTGAGCTACACACAGAGAATACAGCAACTGAAGGAGCCCCAGTAAAGCTGTAGGGCCAGCAGTATCTGATCAGAGGGATTAGCTGTTCCTTGTCTGCCATCTTAGTAAAGAGTGAGAGTCCCCATTGGGAGCTGCAGTATTTGAGTGTTTCTGATTTTAAAGCTAATGATTTTGTAGCATAGGAATGAACTACAAATTATCCACCTTTTGTAATCTTAAAAATGTTTTTAAAATATAGTTATATTACTTCTTCTTTCTCCAGAATCTCTCAGGTACTCTTCCAAAACTTTCCATATTCTCCCACTCTCAAAATGGTAGCCTGTTTTGCTTTGACTATATTATTACACACAAACACATATGACACACACATGCATTTTTGGGAGATATGTGTGTGTGTGTGTGTGTGTGTGTGTGTGTGTGTGTGTGTGTGTCATAAGGCTTGTTGCTGTGAAGTAGATCTATGCATTGGGGCTGTTCTCTACTTGATTTATCCACTGATCTCTATATTATGTTCATTGTTGTTTTCTGGTATGGACTCTATTTGCTCTAATGGGGGGCTTCTCATTAGAATTGGTAGCTTCACTCCTCAGTGGGTGTAAAGATAACCTTTGGAATGCAGTCAGAACTTATGTTGTACTAGCAAAGTAACAGGAGTAAATTCTTTTCTAATGTTCATAATATCAATAGCCCTAGAATCAGCTAGGTTTTCAGTACCATGCATGAATGATTTCCATCCTGTTTACACACACACACACACACACACACACACACACACACACACACACACATATCTCCCAAAAATGCATGTGTGTGTCATATGTGTTTGTGTGTGTGTGTGTGTGTGTGTGTGTGTAAACAGGATGGAAATCATTCATGCATGGTACTGAAAACCTAGCTGATTCTAGGGCTATTGATATTATGAACATTAGAAAAGAATTTACTCCTGTTACTTTGCTAGTACAACATAAGTTCTGACTGCATTCCAAAGGTTATCTTTACACCCACTGAGGAGTGAAGCTACCAATTCTAATGAGAAGCCCCCCATTAGAGCAAATAGAGTCCATACCAGAAAACAACAATGAACATAATATAGAGATCAGTGGATAAATCAAGTAGAGAACAGCCCCAATGCATAGATCTACTTCACAGCAACAAGCCTTATGACACACACACACACACACACACAACAACAACAAAAAAAAACAAGCATGAGATATTGTCATTCTCGATCACTTGAGCAATGATTTGTAACAAAGGTACTAAGACAAAAGTAATTTAAAAAATTGAGAAGAGCATGTAGGATGAACAAGAATTGCTACCACTGAAAATCAAATAAATGGAATTGGTTTTTAAAAGAGATTAAGATTAAAAAAAAAAAAAGAAAAAACAACATAAATTTGGGAATGAATCTTCCTAAACCATTTGAACTGAAAATGGTAAAAAAAAAAAAAAAAAAATAGAAAATATCAGTAAGAAAAAGCAAGACATATAAATGACCCAATTGATTTTTCCATGTGAATATACACATCATCCAAGAAAGATATCATACAGAATGTGACAGTATTGATTTGAAAAGGTAGCAATGATTTTCCTAAACTGATGGAAGATATAAACCATAGATAAACAGTATTAATATAAAGACTACCATATCACCACAGCCAGATTGTTCAAATACAAACACATGAAGGCAACAGTTTCAAAGAACACTGAGAAAATAAAATTAGAAGATAATATATTCCCCCCAAAAGATGGAGCACAATTAGAAGATAAGGGATTTTATGAATACTCTGCTCTTAGGGAAAAAAAAAATCTTTAACATGTTAAAGTGTTTTATCTCTTTTAGGACAAATGAAAAAAAATTGCAGAAATGTTTTTTGTTTGTTTGTTTGTTTATTTGTTTTTTAAGTTAAGGAACTTTAGATATTTGAGTTTTTGATCTTAGCCAATCTGAAGGGTATAAGGTAAATCTCAGGGTCATTTTGATTTGCATCTCTCTGATGGCTAAGGACTTTGATCATTTCTTTAAGTGTTTGTCTGCCATTCTATATTCCTCTACCAAGAATTCTCTGTTTAGCTCCATACCCCATTTTTTAATTGGATTGCTTGATTTGTTGCTTTTTAACTTCTTTAGTTCTTTATATATTCTGGCTATCAGCCCTCTGTCAGATATAGGGTTGGTGAAGATCCTCTCCCAGTCTATAGGGTGTTGTTTTGTTCTGAGGACAGTGACTTTTGCTTTACAGAAGTTTTTCAGTTTCATGAGGTCCCATTTATTGATTGCTGCTCTTAGAGCCTGTGCTGTTGGTGTTCTGTTCAGGAAGTTGTCTCCTGTACCAATGAGCTCTAGGGTCTTCTCCACTTTTTCTTCTAACAGATTTAGTATGTCTGGTTTTATGTTGAGGTATTTGACCCACTTGGACTTTAGTTTTGTGCGGGGTGATAAATATTTAACTATTTTCATTTTTCTGCATGTAGAAATCACATGCTGGAGAGGTTTTGGAGAAAGGGGAACCCTCCTCCATTGCTGGTGGGAACATAAACTTGTAAAACCAGTTTGGAAATCAATCTGGTGCTTTCTCAGACAACTAGGAATAGTGCTTCCTCAAGATCAATCACTCCTATATACCACTCCTAGGCATATATCCAAAAGAGGCTCAAGTACACAACAAGAGCATTTGTTCAACCATGTTTGTAGCAGCTTTATTTGTAATAGCAGAACCTGGAAACAACCCAGATGTCCTTCAAAGGAGAAATGGATACAGAAATTGTGGTACTTTTACACAGTGGAATACTACTCAGAAATTAAAAACAAGAAAATCATGAACTTTGCAGGCAAATGGTGGGATCTAGAAAAGATCATCCTGAGTGCAGTGTCCCAGAATCAGAAAGACATACATGGTATATACTCACTTAGTAGATTTTCTACCTGTAAGATAGGATAAACATACTAAAATCTGTACACCTAAAGACGATAAATAAGAAAGAGGGCCTAGGGTAAGATGATCAATCTTCACTTAGGAAGACAAATGGGATGGACATTGGAAGTAGGAGAAAACAAGTAACAGGACAGGAGCCTATCACAGACAGACCCTGAAAGACTCTACCTAGCAGTGTATCAAAGCAGATACTGAGACTCATAATCAAACCTTGGGCAGCATGCAGGGAATCATATGAAAGAAGGGGGAGTTAGTATGACCTGGAAAGGAAAGGAGCTCCACAAGGACCAACTATATCTGGGCACAGGGATCTTTTCTGAGACTGTATTTCTAACCAAGGACCATGTATGTATATAACCTAGAACTCCTGCTTGGATGTAGCCCATGGCAGCTCAGTGTCTAAGTGGGTCCCTAGGGACTGTCTCTGACATGAACTCAATGGCTTGCTCTTTGACCTCCCCACCCCCAGGGTGGAGCAGCCTTACTAGGCCACAGAGGAGGACATTGCAGCCAGTCCTGAAGAGACCAGATAAGCTAGGATCAGATGGAAGGGGGTGCAGGACCTCCCTCATCAGTGGACTTAGAGAGGGGCAGGGAGGAGATGAGGAAGGGAGGGCGTGATTAGAGGGAATGAGGGAGGGGGCTACAGCTGGGATACAAAGTGAATAAACTGTAACTAATATAAAAAATAAAAATTGAATAAAAAAAGAAACAGGATATTATATGTTAATCCAATATAAGAATATTTATTAGTATATGTGTAAAATAATCCACAATGAACAAAAGTGATATCATAAATAAAATCCAGCTATATGATATTCTAAAAAGAAAGGCAAAATATAGTAGTATATTCATGTTAGCCAAAAGAAAATATAGCGAACATTTGTAAGATGCATTAGATAAATTTTAGAAAAAAAACTGACAGGAAAGAAGCAGACTATAAAGGACAATTTGTAGTAATCTTTCTTGCACAAGATGATATGAATTTCTAAATTACCATTGCAATTAATCTATACTATACAGTACAGAGCCTTAGACACATTTGCACTCGAGTGTATCTTATTCAGAAGTCGAAAAGATGGGTGTTTTGTTAAGTAATTATATCAGAGAAACAAAATTATCAGGTGGTCCAAATTGCATTATGCAATGATAGATTATTTCTAAGGTACGCATTTAATATTTATCAAAAACAAGGCAATTTTATGTTAGATGTCTTAATAAAAAAACTCATCAACTATGTGGAGAGTTTGCATATTTGTCAAGTTGCTTTGTTATTGAACATTCAATGAAAAATATGTTTTCACCCTGTCCTTGACCTTGAGACAGAGATAATAGGATGTTTTGCCAAGTTCCTTAACTTGTTTGTGTGACCTTGGACTGTATCTGCTACAGGAAAGTAGTTAAAGAAAACAAATCTGGCAGTTCCATGAACTTCGTTCTTGCATTGATGTGACTTCTTTTGCTTTACCTATAAAGAGCAATTGTGGAATAAACTCTTGACTGCAGTCTTACTGACAGTCCTTTCAATCTTGATCTCCTGTGTAGTGTGACTTGCTTTAATTATTTCAATCCTTACTCCTCACTCTGATACTATTCAACTCTGCCAACAGGCTCTGGCACAAATATTAAAAGATTATATAACCTTATTCAAATTGTAAAATACAGTAGATCATTAAAACACAGAAATTAGGCTCCAAATACTGTAATTTAAACTATAATGAGTATTAGCTTTAAATCAATGAAATATACTTCTAAAATACTTTGAACTTTGGAAAAACTTATATCTGAAGTTACAAAATATGCTGAAGTGGTCAGTAATAATGATAATGTTCAAAGGTAATAGACAGTAATTGCAACACCAAGAGAACAGTTGCTAAACATGCGTCTGCATAATTCCTGATCACCACAGGGCAGTTACTGCCTCAGTTCAACTCAAACTCCACCTGCTCTTGAATGGCCCCTAATACAGGAAATTTGACACAGATAGTTGCTTGTAGTTCAGCTAATGATAACAAACAGTGACTTTGAATCTCAGTTAAAAATACTGTTTTCTCTTCTCTCTCTCTCTCTCTCTCTCTCTATATATATATATATATATATATATATATATATATATATATTTTACAATTCATTAAGTATATATTCCGACTGAAGCTCCCTCCTTCAACTTCTCCCAGTTCCTCCCTCCCACTTCCCTGTTTCTAGTTCCCTGAAAGGGGGAGTTCTCCTCTGGCATCTATCCACAGCTTATCAAGTCTCATAGGAAATGCCTCAATCCTTTTCCTTTGTGGCCTGCCAAGGCTACATAGCCAGAAACAAGTGATCAAAGAGTAGGCAACCAAGTTCATGGTATATGTTCACTTATAAAAGGATATTAGCTATATAATATAGGATAACCACACTAAAATCTACAGACCTAAAGAAGCTAAACAAAAGGAGGACTCTAGGGAGGATGCCTAAATCTCACTCAGAGTGGCAAACAGGATAGACACCAGAAGTGGTGTAAGAGAGGAAACAGGATGGGACCCTACTATAGAGGGTCCACTGAAAGGCTGCACCCCAGGAGATCTATGTAGACTCACAGCCAAATTTTGGGCAGAGTGCAGGGAGTCTTACAGAAGAAATGAGGATAGAAGGACAAGGAGAGAACAGGACCCCCACAAAGAGTCGAACAAACCTAAAAATATCTGACCCAGGGGGTTCTGCAGAGACTGATGCACCAACCAAGGATCATGCAGTGGAAAGGACCTAGACCCCTTGCTCAGGTGTAACAGATTGGCATCTCAGTTTCCATATGGGTTCCCAAGTAAGGGGAGCAGGGAATGACTTTGTCAACAACACTATTTTAAAATGACCTAACCCTTGCTCTTTAGCTGACAGATTAAGGAAAAACTATTGCTCAGTTATTATAGAAATAAAATGAATTTCATCAATAAGAATATTGTAATTCTTTTCCTTTAATTATATGAATGTTTGTAATAATTTTTACTTTTTCTGATTGAAGACAAATCCTTAAACATTAACAGTATTTGGCCTTTTGAAAATGGAGCATCTTATCTATGGCTCTAAGGAGGTGAAATGTTTTTCTCTACCAAATAAACAGTGTGAGGCAATTGTGAAACATCTCTTCCTGAGGAGCTCATATGGTAGACCCTCAAACACTCATTAAGGATACATACTTCTATGATCTTTTTAATATTTGAAAATAGTATGCAAATTCATCTGATATTAGAAATGTATGTGACTGGCTACAGAGGTATTATTTATTTTTAGAGAAACTTCTATAAATCAGTGTATTTATTTTGACTTACAATATGTCAATCAAGAGCAGCAGTGAATAGAGGAATTTTTAGGTTAAAAAAAAGATTACAAGTGAAATTGGTTTCCAGAAAATATTGAACAAAATCTACTGAAAATGAACAAGATAAAAACAAGTACCATAGTGGGAAAGTGTTGAACTCAGAAATAATCTCATTGAGCTATGTTTTGGGAAGTATAGACAAAAAAAATAAAAATAAAAATAAAAATCAATGCTGTGACCACATTGTACTGTAAATTTCCCAAAAGAAATGTTTTTCATAAGGCAAATTGTAAGTTATAAAGTTGAAAACCAAATAGCTTACACTATTTTTTTTTCTGCTATAAAGTTACTTTTATATACACCATCACTCTAAGAGATGTCAAAACCCAGTGGTATCTGGTTTAGAGAATAATTAAGAAAAATATGATAACCTTTATAATACAGCTAGGGCATATATCCAGTGTATTAATTTATGAATTTACCAAGTAGTAATCAATTCACAAATACTGGCTCTAACCCGACCCGCTTCCATGTCTCATGTGCTGGATGAACAAGAGGATCAGTCTCTCCATTGACAGACAGGCCAGCACACAGATGATACCTGAAAAGCACAGATAAATCCTTCGACCTTATCTCCACCTTGTACTGGTTGTAGCTAGATGACGCAACAGGAAGCATCTATACCACAAATCCCAACACTAAGTCTTGACATATTCTAGTGAATCAATGACAGACAAAAGGGTAATATTTTCATTTAATTTATGGAAAATTGATACACTTAAATGTTTATGAGGAGTTAGTTTGCTTTCTATGTTCCAGTTCAATGTATCGTAAAAAAATTAAAATGCTAAAAACAGTTAGAAGGGTGTATATTTTTTTTAACCCACTGTTAAAAAAATATGCACCCTTCACTTAAACATCACATCAAGAAGTATTTCCCACCTCAGCTCATGCTCAAAAAAGTAGTTCAGTAAGAATCATATGGGAACACACACTTATGGTGAGTTGCTTCGAGAAGCTTCTCTGTGGAATTTGAATAAACCAAATCATGATTAACAAGACTTTTTCTTAAAGGCTTTAATCGACTTCCCAAGCCATATTGGTGGCTGCCTCCTCATTCCCAGAACACTAGCTTAATTCCCCCTTCTCAACTTTCTCTGACTAGATTAGCCTGCCTATACTCTATTTAGGAAATCTCTTCCCATCTCAGCATTTGGCTAAGATTTGCGTTTTTCAGAGAGAAACATAAAGTAAGGTCTCCATTATGCATTTAAATACCAGCCCCGGGAAGAGATACTGTCACTCTTGCTTCATCTGTCCTGTTGGGTAACTATAAAGTCCATGGTACAGCTCACTTACAACTGTGTCCACGCAACTGCTAATTGGAATTTGAGACATTCTTAAATTGCGTTTTCACATACAAGAAGAAAATACATTCTTTATACACACACACACACACACACACACACACACACACACATGCTGTGCACATGCTACTCAGAGGCTGAGACAGAGAGATAGTTTTGAGGACAGCAGCTTAAGACCAGCTTGGCAAGCATATAAAAGACTAAAAAATAAATGAATACAACAGTAAATATGCTTTTACATTTAACACTAATTAGACAACTGTGAACTAGAGAATCAGGTTTCAATGAAACTGTTCTTGTTCTTCACCGACTAGTAAAGAAATCATCTCTACCTTGATTGGCTGATAAGAAAAATGGCTTAATTCAAATGCCTGTCCTTTGCTTAAGTCACCTTAGTTTTCTGTAGCTCAATGTGTTCATTAGCAAGGAAGAAATGATGAGTCTGAATATTGAGTAACAAATAAAATACCACTTATGCGGGCACTGTGCAAAAAGGTTCTGCTCGTTAAAGAACACGGCATTTGTCCATTCAGCATGGTTTTGTTTCTTTTTTTATGGGTTCGCTGGTTTATTGGTGATAGAAAAGCTTACTTTATGCTTGAACGTTACGACAGAATGCTGGCTAATAGAAAAGAAAAGCTGTTTCAAGATTTAAAACGGGTTTTATTCATTCATAATTTTATCTATATTTAAGGGATGGAGTTCCATCCCTGTTAGGTTTTATGTGTTTCTCTGCTGCACACTTGTATTTCCGGCTGGAAGAAACTCTGTTGAGTTCTGAGGAGTTTCTTCAGAGCAGCATCTACACCCCAGCTGCTGAAATACTGATTAACAGCTTGTCTGCTCTCGTGTGACTCTCCTCCTACGAAACTGCTCAAGAGTCTGCTGCTTTTAGAACCCAGGTTCTAAATAGTGATGTGGGTTGTTTAGTGACTTTTCCTCAGTTCCACACAGTTCCAGAGAACCACATGTCCCCCAATCACCTATATCTAAGCCTTCCTAGACCTTCCAATGTAACGTGATTCTAGTATTTTAGAATGTATTTACATGTTTGTATACACCGAGTCAGCTCTCACTGGCTCACAGAAACAAAACCAGAAAATCACGAGGCCCGCGTGGGTCTGCACCTGATCCTATGTTCACCTTATGGCTCTTAGCTTGGTGTTTTTGTGGGACTCCTAACAGCGGAAGCAACTGTATCTCTGATTCATTTGTCTGCTTTTGAAACTCTTTTCCTCCCATTAGGTTGCGTTGTTAAGCTGTCTTACAAGGGCTTTTGCCTTGTCTTCTTTTATCTTGATTGTACTGTTTGGGTCTCCTCTCTTGGACGCCTGCTGTTTTCTGGAGGAAAAGGAGGGATAGTGGATCTGGGGAAGAAAGGGGAGATAGGGAGAACTAGGAGGAGTGGAGGTACGAAACTGTGGTTGGGATGCATTATGTTTTGTATGTAGGAAGAATATTTTCAATTATATATATATATATATATATATATATATATGTGTGTGTGTGTGTGTGTGTGTGTGTGTGTGTGTGTGTGTGTGTGTCCACACACATATATAATCTAGAGGTTGTGAAGATGGCTCAGTGAGTCAGATCTCTTTCTGAGCAAGCATAAGGACCTATGTTTGGGGCCCCAAAGCGCATCTAAAAGGACAAGTATTGATGTACATACAAGTAAGCACAGTGATTTGGGCAAAGAGAAGAAATGGGACTTGCTGGGGTTAGTTTGTGACCCTCGGGCTACAAATGCATTGGAATACCCAAGGATGAGACCAAGTATGGTAGAGAAGGGTACCATGCATCCTCCTCTGGCCTCCATGTGCATGTCCCTGCAAACACCTGTAGCCACTGATAAGTACATACTAACAGAACAGGCTCTATATGCCTGTCCCCTAAAAGCTTCTACAGCATTTCTAGATGTTGTGAGTACATGTAAAGGCTGTATGTAGCCTTTCTTGTTAGAGTGGCATTGATTCATATTAGTTTTCAGTTTATGCCCCATTTGTTCATCTATGAAATGACCTGCATTACCATGATTCAAAGTGAACGTTATGTTTTCTTTATATTTCTCATTCCTCAGTTTAATACATGTAGAACACACTGGCAACTGAGAGCAGAAGTGTCAGCCTGATGCTGGCCTTACTTTTTATATTGTAAGGAAGAATGAATTAGAAAGTCAGTTTTAAAATAACTTTCAAGCTGTTAATTTTGTATGGATTACTTTTCAAAGAACCTCTGGATTTTCTGTACAATCAAACAGTGACTTTGAAACTACCCCCCACCATAAATGGACTTGACCATCTACCATCATTTAGGATCATTACATGTGAAAAACTGACAGTCTTCAGGCTTTCAAACCAAGCCATTGCTCTTTTGTTGTTGTTTGTTTGGCTATGTTTTTAATTAAACAAGACTCACCGGTAAAGGTTAAGTTCTTTTTTATATATACACTCTTATACACAAAGGCTTTCTCCTTACAAAATTCATCAAAAGTAGATATAGATTTTTTTCTATTTTTGTCTATTTCTTTAGCTTGGTGTTGGATCTGTAGGAAAAGGAATGTTTTATTTGTTTGTCTCATTTTCTCTTATACCTCTCTGTAGTCGTCAAAAGTACTAAGCATAAAGTAAGGGTCAATAAATACTTCCGATATACTTTTAGAAAGCAAGACTACTGCCAACATATATACCTCGGTTCTTTATTTGAATGTGATGCACTGATTTTTCTAATGATGTCAAAATTATTACTTGCAACTGAGCAATATTTAAATTAAAATTACATTTTGAACTTAAATTAAAATTTAAACTCACAAATTTTAACAAGAATTTTTTGAGAACATACTTGTAACATAAAGTTGTATGAATGCAAACTCCATATATTCTCAGTCAATATTTTTAGTGAAAAAAATGGTTTGCATTCATCTGATCATAACCGAACTGAGTTGCTTTATAATTATCACTATCTGCAGTATCTTCGGCTAAATGTTAAACTGAATTAACAGTTTGTTAGTGATTTAGTAATATTATCCAGGAAGTAACACTACAGGAAACTTCCATCACAAAAATATTTTGTAAAATTTAAAATTAATTTATCAGTGTTTCACTTAAATAATTCCCTGAAAAGTTTATTGTTACAGATTCCAATTTTTCACATTTTTAGACTTTAGTACATAGAAATATTATAGAGAACAGAACATTGGAAACATTTATTATTCATTATAATACCAGTATGTCCCACTGTAACCTGTTAATATTTTCTAAATTTATCCTCCAGGTATGGAGAATTATTACCTGTAACTCACTGGCAAAATAGAGGAAGTTTATTGTGTTTAATAAGGCATTTCCTAGTGATCACATGAAAGAGAGTTCTGATTATCAAAATGAATGAGGATATGTTTCATGGAAAATCAGGGATGTTTCATGATTTTTGGAACAATTAGACAGATAAGATATGCCTTATAGATAAAGATATTTGGAATATTACATACAATCATGTGAAGAATGTCCTCCATCTCAACATTGGTCACTGGAACACTATAATATCTAAAAAATGTGTGGTGAAGAATGGAGAATTCTGCATTGCGGACGTTACTAAGTAAATGACTATTTTGTTTTTAGGCATTTGAAGGGAAGGATATGAAAAATACGGAGTTCTTTATACACAAATACAAGGGGAAAAAGCACCTTCAACAAATGGTGCTGGTCTAACTGGATGTCTATAGGTACAAAAATGCAAAAATATCTACATTATCACCCTGAACAAAACTAAAGTCCAAGTGGAACAAAGACCTCAACATAAAATCAGACTCACTAAACCTGTTAGAATAAAAAGTGTGGAAGAGCGTTGAACTCATTGGCACAGGAGACATCTTCCTGAACAGAATACCAGGAGCACAGGCTCTAAGATCAACAATCAATACATGGGACTTCATGAAACTGAAGAGCTTATGTAAAGCAAAGGACACCGTCATCAAAACAAAACGACAGCCTACAGACTGGAAAAGGATCTTCATCAACCCTATATCTGACAAAGGACGAATATTTAGAATATATAAAGAACTTAAGAAGTTAAACACCAACAAACCAAGCAATCCAATTAAAAAAATGGGGTACAGAGCTAAACAGAGACTTCTCAATAGAAGAATGTTGAATGGCAGAGAAACACATAAAAAAATGCTTAGCATCATTAGTCATCAGGGAGATGCAAATCAAAACGACCCTGAGATTTCACCTTATAGCCATCAGAATGGCTAAGATCAAAAACTCAAGTGACAACACATACTGAAGAGGATGTAGAGAAAGAGAAACCCTCCTCCATTGCTGGTGGGAAAGTAAACTTGTAAAACCTTTTAAGAAATCAATTTGACACTTTCTCAGAAAATTGGGAATAGTGTTCCCTCAAGATCCAGCTATACCACTCCTACGCATATATCCAAAATAAGCTTAAGTATACAACAAAGACATTTGCTTAACCATGTTCATAGCAGCTCTATTTGGTTTTTTTTTTTTTAATTTTATTTTTTTCTTATCAGTTACATTTTATTAACTCTGTATCCCAGCCGTGTCCCCATCCCTCATTCCCTCCCAGTCCCTCCCTCCCTCCCTCATCTCCACCGTGCCCCTTGCCAAGTCCACTGATAGGGGGAACCTCCTCCCCATTCATCCGATCCTGTTTTATCAGGTATCTTCAGGACTGGCTGCAAAGCTCTCCTCTGTGGCCTAACAGGACTGCTCCTCCCTTGGGGGGTGGGGAGGCCAAAGAGCCAGTCATTGAGTTCCTGTTAGAAATAGTCCTTGTTCCCCTCACTATGGGAAACCAATTGGTTACTGAGTTACCACAGGCTACATCTGAGCAGAGGTTCTAGGTTACATTCATACATGGTCCTTGGTTGCATGTCAGTCCCAGAAAAGACCCTGTGCCCAGATATGTTTGGTCCTTGTGGAACTCCTATCCTTTCCTCATCATACTAACTCCCCTTCTTTCTTATGATTCCCTGTACTCTGCCAAAGGTTTGGTCATGAGTCTTTGCTTTGAAAACACTGCTAGTTAGAGTTTTTCAAATGCGCTCAGTAGACTCCTGTCAATGTTTAATGTGCATCCCATCTGTCTTTCAAAACGAGGATTGATAATCATACCCCATGTCCGCTCTCTTGTGGTACATTTACACAATGGAATACTACTCAGCTATTAAAATCAAGGAAATCATGAAATTTGCAGACAAATGCTGTGAACTAGAAAAAAATGATCTTGAGTGAACTAACTCAGAAGCAGAAAGACACCATGATATATACTCACTCATAAGTTGTTATTATTAGAGTTATAATACAGAATAATCATACCAAAATCTATACTCATAAAGAAGCTAAACAACAAGGAAAACCCTAGGGAATATGCTCAGTTCTCATTCAGAAGGGCAAATGTGTTAGTTTTCAGAAGCAGAAGACAGGGAACATGGCAGGAGCCCAGCACAGAGGACCTCGGAAAGACTCTACTGATAAGAGGTAACAAAGCAGAGGCTGAGACTCATCGTCAAATTCTGGGCAGAGTGCATGGGATTTTATGAAAGAAAGGGGAGATAGAAAGACTTGGAGGGGACAGGAGCTCCAAAAGACCAATAGAACCAAAAAAAAAAAAAAAAAAAAAAAAACCCTGGACCTTGGGGGCTTTACAGAGACTGAAACCCCAATCAAGGACCACACACTGAGGAGACCTAAAACCCAAGCTCAGATGTAGCCCCTAGAGTCAGTATCCACTGGTTCCCTAGTAAGTGGAGCAGGGGTTATCTTTGGCATGAACTCAGTGACACACAGGCTCTCTGGTCACATCCTCCTGGGGGAGAGGGGGTTGCAGGCTTGCCAGGCCACAGAGGAAGATGGTGCAGCTAATCCTGATGAGACCTGATAGACTAGGTTCAGAAGGAAGGAGAGGAGGACCTCTCCATCAGTGGACTAGGGGAGGAGCATAGAAGAAGAGGGAGGGAGGAAGGAGTTGGGAGGAGGCAAGGGAGTTAGCCTCAGATAGGATACAAAGTGAATAAATTGTAATAAATAATAAATAAATTTTTAAAAATTGAATAAACGTTTGTTTTGCAGTTACATATTCCAGTTTTAAACTTCAAAATTCAGCCTCTTCAGCTTTACTGA
Organism: Psammomys obesus; assembly: GCF_907164565.1. NCBI lineage: Eukaryota > Metazoa > Chordata > Mammalia > Rodentia > Muridae > Psammomys > Psammomys obesus. The sequence goes on from NW_026587216.1 coordinate 20,844,266, forward strand.
AGGCAATTCTGAAATTGCATGCATGTGCAAATCAGCGCATTAGGGTTGTAGCGAATGGCACACCTACACTCTTTAAAGCATGGTAAGCACTTATGTTGAGAAATCCCTGGTGGTCTTCATTTATGCAGCCACGGATCTCAGAAGCTGTGAAACTGATGTTCAGAAGAGCAGTCTGCTGAGGGGTCTGAACTGACTGCATCATGCTTACATGAATAGCTTGTTCTGAGGGAGATTCCAGTTCTTGAACTAACCTTTACACTAGGGTTCTCCTGTGCTAACTAGAAAGATTGTTGATATACTCCCAGTGAAAAGTTTTAGTTTTTGAAGAGGCCTTCAGTCAGATACACCATGCTTGTATGTATCAATTCCATCTCTCAAAGCCAGCTCACTACAGTCTGCCCTGGAATCTGAACATTATGGAGTTGTTCATAGTGGTGATTTTGTAGGAAATGGGTAGTATTCCAGCCTAAACTTAAAATCACTCCATTAACCAGAAGAAAAGTGGAATCTGAGTTAGATTTAGTTCTTATAAAATGACTACCTCTTTAAATAGTATTTTTCTCTTTAGAGTGTTTTCAAGGTCCATATTTAATTCTTTTCCACAATGGTATTTTTAGTATTAAAACCACTAAAACAATTTAGTCTAATTTTTGTTTTGTCAAAGGGCCCTTTCATATATCTGTTCTGACAGTATGGTTAAGAGTCTGTGAAAGGGGCAAAGTTGATTTGAAAGAGGTTTCTTCAAGAATTCAGACATTTTTCATTAGATGACAAATATCACACTTAATATGAAGACAATAATTCTAATCCATGTCAAGGCCATCGTGAGGACAAGCCTACACCATAGAACTTTATGCTTACAAAATAGTCGCAGCTATTCTAATGCACATAGAATGAGGTTAGTTTGCATATGCATAACCTTCAATTTCTAAGTCTTTGCTTCCTGTAGTCTTCCATGATTGGCCTAAAGTACAGACTCAGGCTCAGAAAATCACAGAGCAGTGTCGAACGGGGCAATTAGATGGTAAGTAGAGCCATGATCAGAATAGGAAGCAGATGCATCCTCTCAGGGGGAAAATGAGCTCTCTGGTCAGCAGTAAATTAATCTCTTTCTTCTTGCCAGTTTTTTTAATGTTATATCTATATTTGGTGAATACGGAATTAGGAAGGCTGAAAATTGGAAGAAAAACTTATAGAAAATCCTTTTTAACAAAATAATATTTTCCCTTACCATAAAGATATTAATAATAAGGTAGGTATGGTGCTGCTGAGCTTTGAGAGAAAAAGACTCGGTTTTCTTGATGTCTGTCAGCCAACAATCCCCGTCTAATGTGTTACCAAAACAAAGAAACAAAACAAAACCTGAAAAACACTGAGCTTACTTTGGGAGCTGCCAAGGTCTACTCAGTACTAATGTTTCAAAGGGCGAGTATGAAAAACATCTTGTACATAAACTAATCTGCTTAGTCTTTTGCCTATAATCTTCAGGTGCAGGGGTGAACAGTGCTGTTGCTGATGTAAGAAAATGCGCAGCTATTTCTCCCTTCAGTGAAGAATGTCTGCCTTCCTAACATCTGCATGCAGCTGACAGCACAATTGTTCCAGGCCTATCCACTCCCAATGCTATAGTGTTTACAATCTCTTCTCATCCCAATGAGGAGCACATTATCTCCAAAGTATGGAGCAAATCCCCACCTCTCAAAAAGCAGCAATCTGCCAACATGGGCAGTGAGTGCCACTTGCTCTAACCTCCGCCTGTGTCTCTGTGTTCAGTGTACTTCACACTTGAGGGCTTACTCTGGATTTTAAGGAACAACAGAAATTGATTCCATAGCTTCACTTTAGCATTTTTTATAAGCCAAACTGAATGCCATGAACAAATACTACATTTTTCTTTTCAATTATGGAATAAAACACTTGGAAGAGCACTTCTGTATTACTAGCAGTGGGGTATTGTGTTCCTCTGGCTTGCTTCTCTGTGGGTTGCTGTCATCTTTCTCAAGCAGCCACATCCAACCAGGAGCTCTGGATTCTAGACATTCAAGATCCTCTTTTCTTTCAAATGCTGTTTCTCCTGGACCCAGGTAAGCCCACTTTCCAGTATTACTCGATAATCTATGTGCTCTAGTATATAAAAGGAAGATTTAACTATGTGATACCATTTGACTGAAGAGGTTTCCATTGCAGAAAAAAAAAATTCCCTTTTGGATAAATAGATCTACACCACACTTTCTCATAGCACTCAGCAGTTTTGATTTCTCAAGGCCAGTTACTAATTATAAAAAAAGAAGCTAATACACTACATTTTACCTAAGCAGAATTTATTTCTTGCATGTGCAAAAATTTACTTTAACCTGAAGCATTGAATAACATATTTGAAATGTCCACCTGAGGGTAAAGATTCCTTTGAACTCTGCATTCTTACAGCTTGGGTGCCAAGACGAAAGCTCTCATTCTCATGCTAAGTTAAATGCAGTGAAATTTATCTGCTCTAAAGACATGTTTATAAAACCCAATTTCATTGGGAACTCCAATTTAGGAAAGACCCAGATGAGTCAGTAAACAGTTTTCCAAAGTCAGAGGCATTGGGAGACCAAGATGTAAGATCCTCTTGTCAACCTAAAGTTAGATGATACAGATTAAAATTCCAATGTTCATATGAAACAAATGTAACACAAAGGTAAAGTTGCACTTTTACATCTTTGTTCTCTACCTTTCTTCTTTTTTGCTGCTTGCTCTAAGTAACTGTGAGTTCCCTTATTCCTGGGCACAGTTGTGAAGTACTTTGTTTGTCTCGAGATGTATGGTTGAGGAGAAATGTAGTTCTAGAGTTCGAGGCCCATCAGACTAAACATTACAACACTACTTCTGGGCTGGAGATAAGCGCAAGATCAAGACTGTTGGCTGCACTTCCACAGTATTGTCTGTAGCTCCAGCTCCAATACCCAATAACCTCTTTGGGCTTTTGTGAGCACCCAAATACACATTTCACACACATACACACACACACACACACACACACACACACACACACACACTAAAATTCCTTTTAAAATGCATTCTTATTGTCCCAAAATACCTTTTTTAAAACCAAAAGAAAGCTCATTTGGCTGGCTTACTCAACACTAGGTCCCAAAAGAAAGGGGCCCGGGAGGCTATTGAGCCTGGGGAATACCATGTAGTCTTATGAAGGGGATTAAGTCATAAAACTACTTTTGCTTCCCAACTTAGTGTCTACTGTTCAAGAAACGTATTACATCTGAAACCCTGACTAACCTTTTGGGAAGAAAAATATCTCGGAGAAGCAATATCTATGTGTGTAACTTGAATAAAGGGAGTTTTCTAGAAAATAGTATTAGAAAAAAAATCCGAGCCTTATAAAGGAAAACTGCAGCTGCAACTATGTGTAGGAAAAGGCTTTAAACATTTTAGATATTTAAAATACCTGAAATAGTTTAAAACACTTCCACACTTCCTAGTACACTTTACTGTCCTCTTTTAAAATGTTTTTCTACTTTTATATTTCTTTTAGTTTTGATAATTTAATACATGCTAAGCACATACTCTAACACTGAGCCCTGACCCCTCTCCCAGTCTAGACCTTTAAATTTGTCTCTTTCCCCAAGAATTGCCATGGAACTCTTGTCTTTTATTCAAGACCTGTCACATCTACACATGAACCTCAGAAGCTTTTATCAAGGTGGAATGGGCTCAGCCTACCTCTTCACTAACAGGGTCTTCCATCTAGATGTTCTAGGTTCTCCTTGTACTCGCTGGGAAATGTGAATGGCCAGCATGATCCTATCACCAAATTTGCTTTGTTTCATTCTACCTGTCAGCTTACTAATACCAGGAGCGCACATACAATATTTCCTGACTCCTTCACTCTTGTAATCACTGTCCTTTCACAGATCATTTATTCCCATTGTCTCACTGTCATTTACTTTTATTGGAAAAGAGAGTTTTTAATTCCTATTATTTTCGTTTGTGAATTTAGAAAAAAAATATATTAATACCTGTTTCATATTTTGAAAGCAAATACAAAAAGTTATCAATTCACTCCTCACCAACAACAGGTATATCAAAGTCTATAGGGGAAAGATAACAAAGGCTCAGCAATAATCAGTGAACTACTGGCAGCTAAGGAATGTTGAGAATGAAGGAAAATAGACTTCTCCAGGGAGAAACATTCCAACTGGTTATCTAATGCCAAGTGGTCAGCTCTGAAAACATGCATACAAATAACTACACAGATTGGCCAAGAATTATGGTGTTCAGAAGCAGGAAAGGGAAGGGCAAAATTCAGGAATTGTCCTATAATCCTCCAAGTAAAATAAAAAAAAATGAGGAAAGCTATGAATGAAAACAGAGTTAAGCTTTTAAGGAAAAATGTTCAGTTTGTTCTCAAAAGTATCATGGCAGCTTCATTCTGCATAGATCAGAACGTATTTGTCAACTCAGTCCTAAAGATTTCATGAAGATTCCTCATATTCTACAGTTTTAAAAGGTTCCTAAAGAAAACTGTGGTTGTCTGAGGCATGTAAATCTTTGCTCTGCCCCAGAAGCAGAAAGACACACACGGTGTGCACTCACTCATATAAGCATGTATTAGGATAAATGTACTAAAATCTGTCCATCTAAAGAAACTAATCAAGAGGGAGGACTCTGACTAAAACGCTCAATCCCCATCCCAAAAGGCAAAGAGGAAGGACATCAGAAGAAGAAGAAAACAGGAAACAACCTAGAAACCACTAGAGGCCACAGAGGGCCTCTGAAAGGCCCTTGCAGACTATCAAAGCAGATGCTGAGACTTATGGCCAACTGTTGGCCAGTGTGCATGGAATCTTATGCAAGAAGTGGGAAATAGTAAGTTCTGGAGAGGATAGGAACTCCTCAAGGACAGCAACAGAACCAGAAATTTGAACACAGGGAACTTCCCAGAGACTCGTACTCCAACCAAGGACTATTCGTGGAGATAACCTAGAACCCCTGCACAGATGTAGCCCATGGCAGTTCAGTGTCCAAGTGGGTTACATAGCAATGGGAAGAGGGACTGCCTCTGACATGAACTGATTGGCCTGCTCTTTGATCACCTCCCCCTGAGGGGGGAACAACCTTACCAGGCCACAGAAGATGACAACGCAACCACTCCTGATGTGATCTGATAGACTAAGATCAGAAGGAAGGAGAGGAGGACCTCCCCTATCAGTGGACTTGGGGAGGGGCATGTGTGAAGAAAGGGGTGGGAGGGTGGGATCACGAGAGGAGGAGGGAGGGGCTTATGGGGGGGATACAAAGTGAATGAAGTATAATTAATAATAAAAAACAAAGAACTTTTGGAAGTGTCTCACTCAAAACAGATTTGCCTATTTTTATGGCTCAAAATGTTTTCATTTGTGTCACATTCTGACCCATTTAGTAGAAGAAGTTCATCTCTTGTCTTTTGTAAATACTTTTTATACAGTTCCCTTTGATAAACCTGCTAAATAAAAGTACCTGCTACAGAGGGCCTCTGAAATCCAGAAGAAAACAGGAAACAACCTTGGAACTTGCCACAGAGGGCCTCTGAAAGCCTCTGTAGTATAGACTGTCAAAGTAGATGCTGAGCCTGATGGACAACTGATGGGCAGAGTGAATGGAATTTTATGTAAGAAGTGGGAAATAGTAAGAGCTGGAGGGGATGGGAACTCCACAAGGAGAGCAACAGAACAAGATAACTTGAACACAGGGAACTTCCCAGAGACTCATACTCCAACCAAGGACATGGAGATAACCTAGAACCCCTGCACAGATGTAGCCCATGGCAGTTCAGTGTCTAAGTGGGTTACATAGTAATGGGAAGAGGGACTGCCTCTGACATAATCTGATTAGCCTGCTCTTTGATCACCTCCCCCTGAGGGGGGAAGAGCCTTACTAGGCCACAGTAGAGGACAATGCAGCCACTTTTGATGAGAACTGATAGACTAAGATCAGAAAGGAGAGGAGAACCTCCCCTATCAGTGGACTTGGGGAGTAGCATGCATGCAGAAAGGGGAGGGAGGGTGGGATTGGGAGGGGAGGAAGGAGGGGCTTATGGGGGAATACAAAATGAATAAAGTGTAGTTAATAAAAAATTTAAAAAAAGTACTTTTAGTACTTTTATTGTCTCTATATAGAACTATATATAGTACTTTTATTGTCTATCACCATATACACATCTCTATCAACTTGATCTATTTATATAATCCACATTGCTTGAAATAAATTCTGAGTAGGGCATGATGGCACCCACCTTTAATCCCAGTACTCACTGAGGCAAAGGCAGGAGGATCACTGAGTTCAAGGCCAGTCTGGTCTACAAAACAAGTCCAGGACAGCCACGGCTACATAGAGAAACCCTGTCTCAAACAAAACAAAACAAACAAACAAAGCAAACAAAAAAGAAAGAGAAAAAATTCTAAATCTACTATTTATACCAACATTCTGCATATTCTTGATTAATAACTGAGTTTTGTTTCTCATTGACATTTGATTGATAGTGTTCAATTTTTGAATGAGTATGTAAGTTTCAAGACCTAAATCATAGGAAGGAAGTTGTGGATAAGCATATAGACCATTGGTAGAGTATTTGTCTCCAGTCACAAAAACCTACATTTCACCTTCAGTTTTACAAATTAATTACAATTAAGAATTGATGTTGAATACAAGAAAGTTCTTTTCTCTACAGGCTTTAGCATTCTTATGGGAAAATGACAAAAATGAAGAGGGAAATGTGTAAGTAGATTAATCACAGCACTCACTGAATACCAGTTCATGAAATTGTGAAGCAGAGACTGGGTGATTACAGAGCAGGATTGTGAGATGGAATAGCCAAACAGGTGATCTCTGGGTTCATGTGGGAGCCAGTGAGTGAGTAAGGAATGCACCCAAAAGGAATCTCTGCTAAGCACGTGCAAACACATTCACATGTAGACACACATGCATAGCTCACAGGCAAAATTTTAAGTAAAAGTTAAGAATAATATTATTTATTCAGTTGCTTTAGTTTATTTTGGCTTACTAGACCAAGACAAAAGAGTTAATGTCTGTGAAGAAGCATGGTAACAGGCAGAAGAGCAGCTCCCGGAGCATGAAACAGTCACATCTTCAACCGCACATACAATGCAGAGAGGCTGAATGTGGGATGAGGCAATCAACTCTCACTTTTGTCTCCAGTGACTTACTTCTGCCAGGAGGCCTCCAAAGGTTCTACAACCTTCTCAAGCAGGTAGTAAACCTGGGACCAAGTGTTCAATAGGTGAGCTTATGGGGTATTTTTTATTTACTCAGTCACATCTCTCTTCTTGAGGAATTTTATCTTGTTTCAGGCTTGAGTCACATAAAACCTCACTTGCATAATTTGATGATTGTGACTCAAGATTTATAATATATTATTATTTTAGAAAGTTTTATATATGTTTATTCATATATACAACAATTCATGAAAAGAGAGGCAATGAATTTGAAAAGGAGCAAGTAGATATGTTTGGGAAAGTTTGTTGGGAAAAAAGGGGAGAGGGAAATGTTGTAATTATAAGTACCATCTCAAGAAGCAGCACATACTGGCGAGGATGTGGAGAAAGGGGAACACTCCTCCATTGCTGCTGAGAGTATAAACTTGTGCAACCACTTTGGAAATCAACTGGCACTTTCCCAGAAAATTGGGAATAGATTTACCTCAATACCACTCCTGGGTATATAGTCAAAAGATGTTCCACCACACAATAAAGACACTTGCTCAACTATGTTCACAGCAGCTTTATTTTTATTAACCAGAATCTGGAAACAAGGCAGATGTTCCTCAGCTCAAGAATGGATAAAGAAACTGTGGCACATTTACACAATGGAATACCACTCTGCTATTCAAAAGAAAGAAACCATGAAATTTACAGGCAAATGGTTAGAACTTGAAAAGGTCATCCGGAGTGAGGTAACCCAGACCCAGAAAGTCACTCATGGTAGGTACTTGATTATAAGGAGATTATAGTCACATGGTATAAGATAAACATACTAGGGGGCACAGACCCAAAAAAAAATTAATAAGAAGGAAGATGCAAGGGAGGATGCATAAATCTCTCTTGGAAGGGGAGATAGAATAGACTGAGGTAGTGGCTGAAGAGAGGTAACAAGGTAGGAGGGGGGCTGCAGAGAGTTAAGAGAGTGGAGATCAGACCTGGGGAGAGCGAGGGAGAGAGGACAGAAGGCCTACAGAGAAAAGAACAACTGAGGGTGGAAGTATCTCTGTGACAAGCTGAAAAATGAGTCAGGGTAGACCCCTGGGGGGATATGAGGGGTACTTAAACAGTGACTCTTAGTAGCAGAGGCCAGAGAGGCTGAAAAGGACACCCTCTCACTAGACTAGGCTCCTAGTAAAGAGAGGGAAACTCCAACCAACCCACAAAACTTCAACCCCAAGTTTATCCTGCCTACAAAATGTGCAGAGATAAAGGTAGAACAGATAGAACAGAAACTGAGGGATTGGCCAACCAATCCCTGGTCTACCCTATGAAGGAGTGTCAACAACAGATACTATGAAGGATACTCTGCTAAGCGTGCAGACAGGAACCTGACAGAGATGTCTTCTGAGAGGTGCTAAACAGCAGCGCCTCAAAACAAAGCAGCCCAAAGTGGGAAGAAAGAGATGGAGGTGACAGGCCACAAGAAGACCAACAGGGGCAGCTAACCAAGGTCCAGAGGGGTTTGCTGGGACTTAAGCACCAACAAAAGACAATGCATTAATTGGACCTAGGCTCGTTACAAATATGTAGCAGATGGGCAGCTTAGGCTTCAAGTGGACACTCTAGTATGGGAAGAAGTGGGGCCTGCATCTGACAGGAACTCACTTGCCAGCTTTTTGCTCACTTCCCTTTGGTGGGACTGCCCTGCCAGGACACAGGGGAAGACTTCAAGCTCATTCTGATGCAACTTGATGAGCTGGGGTAGATGAGAAAAGGAGCTCCCCTTATCTGAAGAATAGGAGAAGGGAGAGGGAGTAGGGAGGGAGGTAGAACTGGAAGGGGAGGAAGGATGGAGCTACAATCAGGATGTGAAGTGAATAAAAAGTAAATTAATTAATTAAAAAGTAAGTAACCTCTAAAAATGAAAAAATAAATAAACAGAAAAATAAACCTTTCGGGGGTTTTTTGTTTGATTTTTTTTTAATGATGAAAGTGGGGGCGAGCAATGAATCATTCGTACAAATAGGAGAAAACAGTAGGGATCCCCAAAATGCTTTAACAAACAACAAAACAAAACAAAAAACAATATCTCTCATCTTAGCCTTGGAGGGTTGTGGTGAAAGCAGCCAGATCCTTGAAGCTCATTGCCAAGCTAGACTAGTGGGATCACTTCAGTTTATAAACTCTCTCTCTCTCTCTCTCTCTCTCTCTCACACACACACACACACACTCAAATACACACACACACACACACACACATGTTTAAAGTGAATGAGTAAATCTACCTTGTGATAGGTACATATATAAACATTCACAGATACACATGTATTCACATATTTGTGTGCAAAACACACATATGTGCACACATACACAGAGAAAGAGAGTGGAAGAGAGAAAGGAAGAGCTCAAAACTATGAAAGTTTCATTTGACATAGAATAATACACACTAAAGAGGGTCTCTTGAGCACATGGACGGAGTTTACACTTAAGTGTTCATACCCAGGGCTTGGATTAGTGTTTCTGACATAGTAGGACCTAAGGAAATAGTGAGAAGTCATTATGTGAAGGCTCTACATTAAATTGTATGTTTTATATTCGGAGCTTAAATCAGGCCCTTTGCAAGACCTAAGACAAATTTAAAATAGCGTTTTTTTTTTGAATTGTGTTACTTTTGTCAAACAAAAATAATTCTTATGCGTGCCTTGACACACACAACCACCCCATATCACTGCCAATAATTTTATCAAATTTCCTGGCTCTGCTCAGACCATCTGACATCATACTGATTCTAGCATAAGGGTTTGTTAGAGAGAAATTATGCTCATTTCCTTAACATCCCTCTACTCCTTCTTACTATTGACCTACTATTGTCATTTGTTTTAGACTGCCATCTCATAATTACATATATTGAAATGCCTATCTTTCCTCTTCACACATGTCGGGATGTTTGTGTAATTATGAACCTCTAGTTTATGTGTTTTCTTGTCCTCCTGTCCATCGCATCCATAAACACTTACACACGCTCTCATAAGGCCTATTGTGGCCATGCACTTCTTATTACATGGAGTCAAAATTAATGCATGACCTATGTCCAGTGTGGAATGAAAAAAATCAGAGTAGCATATTCATCACACATCAAATATCCTTCTGTAATGAGAGTATTTAAAATTTATTCTTAGCAGTTTAAAAGTGCACGGCTGTGATTAACAATAGTTACCAATCTGTACCAAGATGTAAAATTAGGCTTTTGATTTGACATCACTTTAACCAACCACTTTATCTTTTCTTCTCTTCCCTTACCAAATATTAAATAAAGTACATTTTATAATGTTCTTCCCTCAAACATGCTGTAAATCACCATCTAATATCACTGAAGCTGCTTTTTGTCCAAAAAAAAAAAAAAAAAAAAATTTCATGGTCTTGATTGGATTGCCTGAACTACACATAAAGTAACAGGTTGAGGATTTGTGCTTCAAGGCCGCTTTTATTTAATAATTTACATAGAAGGTAACAGTCACACCAGTACTCAGCATATTTCACAGGTGATAAATAACAAATTAGACAGGACACACAAACACGTTCTTCTCACTCACTGCTACCGGAACATCTAGCAAAACATCTGTGCCTATAATGGTGTAGAAAGACAACAGTGAACAAAAAAGTATTCGATGAGAGAAACTGGCTTTGATTTGTATGCTGATAGCTATGCTAAGGTAAGGCCCACACTGAACAGACTCATCTGGCACCCTGGAGGCAGAGAAGCTCTAACACACTTCCTCCTGGATGAGTGATGAGAAAGGAACAGGAAAAGAGAAAAATAAAAGGTCATTTTTAGTTATGCTTGAGAATTAACTAGGAGAAATGTTTAAGGAAAGGCTGAGAGAGGAAGAATATTGATTTTTCTAGCGTTGTTGTGCTCACATGTACTTCCCTGATCACCACAATTGATTACGCCCCCACTAGCTTCAAATGTGTTATGAGTCCCCTCTACCAGCACAGAAGAGCACCGTCGAATTTCATGTGACCATTGAACACAGCCTGACTTTCCTACACAATGAATTCTCAGTTTCCTTTCCAAACATGCATTGTCTTATCATTCTTATTTGTGGTTTGGCTAATGTATTCTTGTGAAATACCGAAGCAAGTATTTACCCATCTTAATGAAGAGTTTTCCGTTATTACCCATTTTGTACTACTTAGGAAAAAATATTTAGTTCATTGTGCAAATGAGTATAATTTTCTTACATAGTTGAATACATGTCATACACCACATGGTCTTATGAACTATCTCTTTACATTTCTATGTACCAGTTAGCAAAAAAAAAAAAAAAAAAAAAAAAAAAAAAAAAAAAAAAAAAAAAAAATAAAAAAAAAAAAAAAAAAAAAAAAAAAAAAAAAAAAAAAAAAAAAAAATCTCATTGAAAGAACCACATCTGAGTTAATTTTAGTGTTCTCAGAATCTAAAGAAACTTTTAAAATTTAAAGAAATCTTAAAAATATAACCCTTTCAAAAAATTGTAGACCAATATATGACTCGATAAATCAATTGTCTCCAAAACTGCTCTGATCCGTTTCTTTTAGTTAAGAAAGAAATTCAAATACTTAGTCTTAGATTTTCATGAATTTACAAAAATTCTTAGTTATGGTGTTTCTGGGAGAGCTTCATCCTGAAAATAAACTGTAAAAGTTACATTCAGCATGAAAGTCAAAATAAGGGATTGCAATTAATCCTTCATAATAACTTTGTGAAGTTTGAGTAACACAGCATAAAATATAAAACAGTTGAAAATAATGTGGTTTATTCTAGGAACGCAAAGCTACATATTCCTTAAAGTAAAAACGGTAAATTCTGGCAAAAAAACAAAATAAAACACCAAGAACTTGAAATAGACATAGAAGGACAGAGGGTTACCAACTTTTATTCTACTGAACATGTTGAATAATAGATCCTTACTGTCACAGGTGAGCACTGGTTAGGAGAGGAACACAGTTCTAAACCTGCAGGATTATGATATGCCATTCATTTGGGATATATACCTAGGAGTGCTATAGCTGGATCTTGAGGCAGCACTATTCCTAATTGTCTAGGAAAGCGCCAGATTGATTTCCAAAGTGTTTGCACACGTTTGTATTCCCACCAGCAATGGAGGAAGATTCCCCTTTCTCCACAACCTATCCAGCATGTGTTGTCACTTGAGTTTTTTATCTTAGCCATTCTGATAGGTGTAAGGTGAAATCTCAGGGTTGTTTTGATTTGCATTTCCTTGATGACTAAGGATGTTGAACATTCTTTAAAGTGTTTCTTTGCCATTTGATATTCCTCTATTGAGAGTCTTCTGTTTAGCTCTGTACGATTACTTGATTTGTTGGTGTTTAACTTCTTAAGTTCTTTATATATTCTGGATATTAGCCCTCTGTCAGACATAGGGTGGGTGAAGATCCTTTTCCAATCTGTAAGCTGTCATTTTGTTCTGAAGACAGTGTCCTGACCCTGGGTAAGATGATCAATCCTCACTCAGAAAGGGGAATGGGATGGACATTGGAAAAGGGAGAAAACAGGAAACAGAACAGGAGCCTACCACAGAGGGCCTCTGAAACACTCTATCCAGCAGGGAATCAAAGCAGATGATAAGACTCATAGCCAAACTTTGGGCAAAGTGCAGGGAATCTTATGAAAGAAGTGGGAGATAGAAAGACTGGAGGAGACAGGAGCTCCACAAGAAGAGCAACAGCACCAAGAAATCTTTTCTGAGACTGATACTCCAACCAAGAACCATGCATGGAGATAACCTAGAACCCCTGCACAGATGTAGCTCATGGCAGCACAGTGTCTTAGTGTCTAAGGGGAACAGAGACTGTCTCTGACATGAACTCAATGGCTGGCTCTTTGATCACCTCCCCCTGAAGGGGGGGAACAGCCCTCCCAGACCACAGAGGAAAACAATGCAGCCAGTCCTGATGAGACCTGATAGGCTAGGATCACAGGGAATGGGAGGAGGACCTTCCCTATCAGTGGACTTTGAAAGTGGCATCAGAGGAGAAGAGGGAGGGACAGTGGAATTGGGAGGGAATGAGGGAGGGGGCTACAGCTGGGATACAAAGTGAATAAACTGTAATTTATAAAAATGAATAAATAAATTTTAAAAAGGATATGCCGTTCACAATAATGTGTAAAAGTTTGAACTTATACTGCTTTCCCATGGACCTTTTATAAACTCTATGCTAAAACCTATACATATCCAATAATATCAAATAGGTACATGTGCTGAAATTTTGTAGCATCATAAAAAGATCACACATTGATTTTCTTAAGCCCCAAATGCTGTGCACCCAAGAGTCTACTATAGACCAGGCTCTCTTAAAGAGCTTTATGTGAATAGAACAATATGAGAAAAATAAAATCATCAACTTGGATGTCACAATAGGCATGTGTTTCCATTCATAAAGTATGTCTTGAACCACACAAGCTATTCTTTGTCATTTGGCTCTGCCCCACTTTGAAATTATTCTCTGCTGTTAATGAGAAGTGACTACAATTTGATTAATCTCAAACATGTGTCACACATAAACAATGTAGAGGGCTGCATTCAATTATATTCCTCTTAGAGTGTGCACGATTTTCATAGGAAGAACCAGATAGATTAAAAAAACTTGAAATCTCCTATCACGGCAGTCAGGATATCCTTAATACAACATATTCCAGTTCAGCTGAAGTGTTACATTCACAGAGGAGCCCAACATAGTCAGCTCCCAAGACTGAAATGTTTAAATGAAGTGAATCTCATTTCTGGGATCTGTTTCTCCTCCCTGAGAATTCACTTGATCCTGGCCCCTATTTTGCTCAACTCTTTTGCCCCACAGCTACTCAACGGCAGAAAATTTACAGTAGACAAATACAAGTTGACTTAGCACTGAAAGGGAAAGTTTCAACTAACAAGGAGAAACGTCTGTTTTGCTTAATTTGAATTATCATTATTACTATTTTAGGGTATGTACTAAAACATTCATTTTTCAAAGTGCTAATTAAATTTCTACAAATGCAGTAACCCTCTAGCCACATTATAAGGAGGAAAAAAATATATGATGAAGTAGATGTGATTTGAGAAACAATGATCTCACTTAGGTATTTCTGTCCAACTTTCTAACAACAAAAAAAAATGTTTTTCTTTCTTATTACACAGCCTGCAGTAATAAGTGAAATATAATCCTAATTAATTTTTCCCCCAGCTGCATATAAATCAATAGTTGCAGCATCCCAAAGGAAATGCACACTGCATGGTCCTGCAAATTCCTAATGAATGCAAATAGAATGACCTTTTTCTGACAACTATGAATACAGTTTCACAATTTTACCATTAAAATCGCTGCTATCAGCAATTCATTCAGTAAACAGGAGGCAAACAATAGTTATAAATAACTATTCATTACAGTAAAAGGGAATGCAAAACCTCAGCCTAAGTTACACAACTTTTAAGCCTTGAGCCTCATTTTTTCTTCATTTTATCTTGATATGGAAATTCAGTCAAAATGTAACCAATCCCCTTTCTCCTTTCTGCTTCAGTTTTCTCCACTCTAGAAGTAAAATGGATAAAAGTAGGTCATTTAATCAAGGACCTGATTTAGGAGTGTTAGCAGAAATGACGTAGATCAGCAAGAAGTTTTAGGAAGTTCTAATCACAACACTGAACTTACCAGAGGATGATAATTCTATCCCATCAAACATCCGGGGTTAGCATACATATGGAAAACCATATTGTCAAGACACAATGGCATCTGTGTGATGGACAGGTGGACGAATTTGAACACGGACACAGGCCATTTAGCACTGATGCTATGGGAACACACAAGCATGTGTACACCTCACATTGTTTCTCTCATTACTTTTTGAACCCATTGTAATTTCTCATTAAGCACAAGGAGTTAACATTTTATATGACAGTTTAAAATGTAAAACCTAATTGTTCTTGTCGTAGATCTATATACTGATGACTCTCATGAAGGTTCACAACATCCCAAACGTACTAGGCCAATAGTGAACAGCCACTTTTGCTAAAGTAGGACTCTCCAGATGCCAGCAGGTTGCAAGTCCCACAAAATTCCCAAGAGCAATTCTTCTGTCTTTTGTTTTGTAATTAGTTTTAAGCCTCTGAATTAGACTGTAGTCTACCATCCCATTATTATTTGGTACTTAAATCTATATTAATAATCTTACCTGAAATATTTTTATAGGGACGATAATTATGTTGCTTTAAAAGTGATTGCACAACTATTTTACCATGAAGTTAACTTTCTATATTTTCAAAAGCTAGAATTGTTTTAAACCTATTCAAATGACTTCGAGAAACAATTCCAAAAAGTATTTAGATGGTTTGTTTGGCAACGTCATACATACAAAGCAATTTTTAACCGCATTAAACTTTCTCAACGTGCGAACATCCCCTGTCATGCCTGTACTCTCACACCCGTGATGCCTTGGTGTTCAAAATGAATCCCTGCTACATCTCTCTCAATATTGATCCACAAAGCATTTCTCCCAATCCTTTTCCCAGTGTGGTCACTGAACGGTATCAGAGTTCAATAGGAAGATCAGCTGCTCATCCGCTTTTTACTAAAGCAATTTGTATTATGGATTTATTTTAGCAGTCTACAGTGGCAGCTGCTGTTTTTACTATTTAAATGCTTTGATTACCTGACCTTGTGTACTTTATCTTTCTAAGTGCCATGCTTGGGCTTCAGCGCTGATCAATAAATGGGGATTCCTCTACAGGATTATAGTGAAATCAACCTCAATTCGAGCTTCTTGTGTCCTATGTTTATTACTTGATCTATCTTAAGTGTGTGTGTGTGTGTGTGTGTGTGTGTGTGTTTAATTTTGGTAAGTTTAAAACTTGCTTATGTAAGCAAAGAGTCTTCCATTTGGAAAGACTCGCAATTTATTAAATGGGCTATGATCTTTATATATAATTTTCTTCATTATGTTCACTCAAAATAAATAATTTCTAGACAATTTTGAACTGTAAAAACAACCAATCCATTATATGAACATAAGACAGTCGTTTATATGTAAGTAACTGCAATGCTTTAAGGTGCTGGATTATTGATAATAACTGGAAATTGAAAGACTGCTTTTACTCAAAGAATTTTAGTTACATGGCACATGCTACATCAAGGTTTCACGTTTTGTTAGATATGCATGACATGCATAGGACTATTTTTGACAAGTAATTGTCTTTACCTACTGACTTTGAGTTGGTCATCGTGATGCAGCTATCTTGTGCATTACAAGGCTGAGTTACACCTTAACAAAATCAAGGCAGGCAAATTTTGGTAAACTAAGGGAAAACTTTTAAAATATTATAATAGACTATAATTTCTATAGAATACATTAATGATTCAAGGAAAATTTTTAAAGCCAATTTTCAATAGATGTGTCTTTGAAAATCAACAGGCGACAAATGACAAGCCTGAATATCATGAAGAATATTTGTAAATGAGAAAAAATTCTTCATTCAAGAGAAAAGAAACACTTCACTCAATTATAAATTTGATTTGCGTAAAAAATAAATCGTGAGTTGTACATGGTGTGACTACTTCTTAAATCAAATTTATAAAAGTTTAACACCAAATTCTATATTAATTATCAGTCCTATTAAAATAAAAACATATCAACAAATTACTAGAAGTAAAGAGCATTTTGAAGGTATGTATATCATTCTATGCTGCTCAACTTATCTTTTAGTATAATTTAATCATGCTTGAAATCTTTTAGTTCATCTAATGACATGAAATATTTAAATTTTCCTTTGTCTTACTTAATTTTAACATTAAGATTTCCAAATTAAAAAAAAAAGTACATATGAGTAAAAAGAGTATTAAGTAATAAGTGGAAAGAATATTTTCCCAAACAATTCAATTTTCAAATGCTTATCACCAATCTTACATATAATCAATGTGAAATATTTTCCAAATATGAGAAGTCAATATAAACTTTTGCTCATCGGTTTTCTCCAGTGAGCACAAATGCAACAATCAACTAACTAAATTCCAAATATTTGCAATATGTTCATCTGTGAGAACATAAAATTTTCCAATTAAATGCAAAGCAAACATTCTCAGACCTACAGAAGGTTTACAGTCACTTCTTTTTCCTTGGAAAACTGGTCATGGTGATGATTCAAGATCTCTCTGTTTAGGCTGTGCTGTAGGCTATTACCACAACAATTTTCTTCTGCTTCTAGTAATAAACAAGAGGTCATGCACACATAAATACAAGCCAAAGCTAAAATCAGTCAATTCATTTTGACTTGTACATGCACAAATTTAAGGTAGGAAAATTATAATTCTTAAAAATGATAAGAATGAGCAAAATATGAAAAAGTTTAATTACCAACACTCTGATATCCTAATATTTAAAAAAAACTGTTCTAAAAGCTTCCTTCTAATGTTTGTGGGAGATGAGTACTTGGGAGAAATCATTTTCAAAAGTTATGCATTTCTGCAGAACACAGCCTTGGCAGTACATACCCATACTTTTTCCCTCACATGGCTAAACGTTAAGGGAGAAGAATCCAAGTTTCATGATACAACAACACAAAGCTGGGAAGTGAAAATTATGTTGCAGCGGAGTCTTGGAAATATGACTGTAAAAGTTAATCAATAAAATGTCTATTTCTGTCTATTCACTGGAGGCCCCAGCTGCATAGCTTCACTCAATCGATACTACAAATTATTACGATTTCCAGGTTCCCACTGGACATTCAGAACAAATCTTTCAAGTGTAACAGGCTTATACCAAGTGCATGGTGTGTGTTCTCTATATTTACTTCAAAAGAAGAAGAAGAGAAGAGAGACTTCCTGGTTGGTCCTTACAAATTCAACTTTGTTGCAACAAAAACTAAGGGACCCATTTTAATATTTTGAAGCTTCTTTTTTAGATTACTAAAGTTTAGTGTGTATCTTTTTTTTCAGTTTATTTTACATTTAGCAATGCATGAGTTAACCTACCAATGCATTTTGGTAGTAGGTCAGCCTGGCAATTTCCGAATACTAGGTCAGATTAAGAAGGTAATAGTTGTCAAAAACCTTCCCAGATACTAGATGGATATTAAGAAGATAAATATGAAATCCTGATGTTGTGTGATCCTTAAAACACAAAATCTTGCTATTGTATTTTATGACTTGTCAAAAACACTTAAAATTATATTTCAGGTTCCATTTCTTCTTTAATAAACAATAATAAATCCATCATTTAAAAAAATCATTATATTATTTAAGAAAAATATTTTTGAGTACTGTTCAGAATATCTCTGAACTCTGCTCTGGCTTCCATTCTAGAACTGACTCAAATATTTAGCTGATTTTTTTTAGCCTTTATTTTACCTGATATTATTTGGACCCTGTTATTTTCCAGAAAAGAAATTTTATGTTAAATGAATTCCTTAAGATACTTGAATGCCTAAGTCCCAGAGTTAGGATTCTGCTGACAGGCAGCCAGCTCAATCCTTGTGTCACCCGTACCAAAACACTGGTTAATTCCCTCATCACCTGGCACCTGTGGAGTGAGTTGGCAAAAACAAACAGAAAAAAAATGCACTGCTTGGTAGCCTAGTCCCAGAGGACTACGTTTTGTTTGATATTAAAATTGGGAGCATGCTTTTTTACACACAGACAGCTTCATTAAGCATACAGACACACTCAGTTATATGAAGTATAGATCCTTGGCTTGGTTGTTTTCAGAAAAAAAAAAAAAAAAAAAAAAGGAGGGCAGATGTGATAAAGCATACATGTAATCCCAGCACTGGGGAAACTGAGACAGGAGAAACAAAAGTTTAAGGTCACCCTGAGCTACAGTACAAGATCTCTGTTTATAGACAATAAACACAGTAAGAGAAAAATAATAAAAGAAAGGTGAGTGTCATTCTTTTAAGAAAACATCACACTTGAATATGACAATTTTCAGATTCATGTTTGAAATTTTCCTTATAATGCATATAATTTGACTCTGAAAATGTTTACTTGCTCATCAATACAATGTTTCAAAGTGAGTTTCTATTCTAAGTGCGTTCATTTCTTATCTAATAGTTGTAGAGTTTTATATTGAGAAAGAATATTTTAATCAATTTCATATGTTTGCCGACTGGTAGAATGAAACAGAGAACTGTAGAGTAAAAAAACACAACTATACCCCGATGAGTCACTGTATTTTAACAAGAGAAATCATTTTCTGTTATTTTCTTATGGAATCTAAGGTTATGAGTGGCTCTTTACAGCCTGGCGTTTTGATCTATTGTTTGACGGTTCTGCTTGTTTGTTTTTAATGTTATCTCTAATTTTTTGAAGTAATAAGCATCATTTTCCTAATATAAAGCTCATATAAACACTAGTCAGCCTCTCATGTTTTTCGTTTTCTATATATATCAGTATCATGTAATTTTCCTTAATATACAGTATCCTTTTAGAAGATCATAATATTTACAATGATAATATATTACTTCATCGTTTGAAAGAAAGTCTCCTGAATACACTTTCAGTCCTTGGCATCGATTTCTGCTCTTTAACATTTACTAAATGTAGCTTTTTCTGTGTAAATGCTAATATATGAGATATTAATGCAAGCAAGATTTATCAGAGTTTATTTTATTAGAGGCATTCAAAATGTTGATCTAAATTATAGAATTATTTCTTCTTATTTTATTTTTGATAGTGCTAAGCCTTTGGATTGAAAAACAAAAATAAATTCATTATGTATAATATTTTAATAGCATTAGTCATATTTATAATTTGAAAGTGTTATATAAGGAAATGTGGCACACTGCAAATTTATAAGTTGGTGTTCAAGGTTCAGTTACTATCAAATACACACTTAAGTTTGGGCCTCAGGACTTTGTTCAAAGATAATGAAAGAAAAAAAATAGTTTAGATATGTGTGTTTTATCTAACGGTGATTACTCAATAAAATCAAACTTCAGTTAGTAAAGTACAATACTTGATAAGGACAGAGAAGGAAAGAGTGAGATGGAAGGAGGGGGAGGGAGAATGTATATGAGTTATGACATTTCATTACTATTTTTAAATAACTGAGCATAATCAAGAAAAGGGCAGAGAAGAGAGAATTCAAAAGATTCTGTAACATTTATTTGAAAAAACAAATAGTAAAATCAGAACATACACTATTTGTTAGATATAGTTATTAAATATTTGAATGATCAAAACAAGAATTAATTCTCAAAATGTTTGACTAGGAAATGATTTTCATGAATGTTTCAAAGCGTGCACAGATGTTCTGTTACTTTATAGTCTTTTCCATGCTTCAATGGTGTGTGCCCAAATTCTCTTCTAAATGTCCCCCGATTTAAGCAAAAAATGATTGCCTTTTGCTTAGAGCAGCTACTTTAACACAAAAGAAAGGCAACCAGAGCCATATGTAACCTTTGGACCCCAAAGCTGTAAGATGAGAAGGCCGCTGGCAGGTAGGTGCTGCTGAGACTCGGCACATCCTCTCCATTGCTCCCACCTTGACTACATCTCTAAGCAACTGTTAACAAAAAAAGTTGACCTTCACACGATTCCTCAGAACTGGAATGTGGGGCTTCCCATATTCATCATATGCCATTTTAGTTAAGAAATAAGGCAAATTTCATGGATTTTCGGCTCTATAGCCAACACTGTATTGTATAAGCCATCATATACACTCAGAGCCTTTTGCAAGACACAGAGAATTAAGTATTTAACAGTGAAAGTTAAAGGCTTGAACTGATTTCAGTATAGAAAGTCAAACTTTGTGAAATACTGAAAAACAACTCACTTGCAGTCATTTGATTCTTCTTCAGAAGCCATAATCCCTCTGTCACTGTCTTCAGCTCGGCCTGGGGTTTCTACTGTTCTGTTCTTGGCGAACTATTCTCTTCAGCCGCTCTTGAGCAGCTAACTTCAAGCTGGATTCCATTAGAAGAAGTTTTTCATCTTGACTGGCAAGTTCTTGGGCTGAAAGATAAAACAAGAACTCTGTTAAAAAAAAAAAAACCCTCACAAAATAGCTAATGTGTTTTGTTTCACTTTTTTAATGTTTAGTTTTAATGCAATATAACTTTGAGGGAGATTTAAACAGATCCTTGTTGTCAAAATACAAGCTCTTACAGTCAGTTTTCAGACAGTTATATAAAGTGCAAGGAAGCAAAGTGTGCATTGAGGGCCAAAGACGGATGTCTGTACCTCAAATTCATAAGGGATTTAACTTACAAAGCTCCGTGAATTAATCAGACAACGAATGGCTGAGAGTGATACTTTTGTTAGCATGTATTATAGGAAAATATTGATATGTAGAATTTTTTCTTTCATTAGCATAGTTTTGAAGCATATATGTGTATCCACGCAGACAAAGGCTAATATATATACATTGGCATTATGTATATTTATACATTATGTCAAATACACAAAAATGACATTTTTTAATTTTCATACTGATTATTAAATATGAGTGCTTTGTAAGGTCATCCAATAGATGGCGCTCTCTCATTGAACCAAGCAAACAGGCAGCATGCTTCAAGCTCTCAAAAAATAAGTGATTTAAGACAAAGACATTTTTCCTTTGTTCTTTGTTGACCGTGTTCCCAGAGATATATATATCGGTGCATTTTGTTCAAATACTTCACCTTTATTAAAGTGTTTATCTGATTGTATCTTTATTTCCTCAAGATGTAAATGATATCAGACATTATAGACTTCCTAATATTTTATGCTTAAGTATACTTATACATTATGTTATGTAATGCATTTTTGGAATTACCTTGAATTGAACTGAGATATCTAATAGCTGTCATTGAACGTAATAATGTTTATAAAAATCAATAATTTTATCTTTCAACCCCCAAATAAAAAGAACAAAAACTAATTTTGAGATCTACAAATAAACACGAATAGCAGCAAATGCTGGAATAGATTTCATAAAAGGAGTATCTTCCCTTTTAGTGATTCTTATACTGTGTTCATGTTCAAAGAATAGTGTTTATCTTAAGCAACAATAAAGTTGTGAAGAAAAATATTAAAATCTCACATCAGAGGTATCTTTTACAGGCAACCTCATAAAAAGCTACTACATATAAATATTCTGCATTTATCACTCATCTTTGAAGTTAAATGATGGTTCTGAAAATGTAGTCCTAAAATATGTGGCTGTCAGTTTCTCATTTATAGACTGAGCTACAGAGGGCTTATATTTCACTAGATATGTACATGCATGTTTGCATTATTTTCTTGCAAGTGTGCAAAATGGCCAGTTTTGCCTTAGTAGAAATTACAGCTTCTAACATTTTTATAGTTTAAACCTGCTATATATTAACAATTTAAAATTGTGCCTAAGGAGAGCACAGAGCTAATGCAAACATCTAAATATTTAACAAGGAAGAATGCATCACCCAGAGCGCATATTTATTAAATTCCAAGTACATCAGAATCTCTCCTGGACAAATGGGTTAAATGTTTAATAATTTTAACACATGTTAAAATGTAGGAGGAAAAATACAAGAAAAATCTTGTAACAAGTGTTTTCTCAAAATTAAAACTACAAAAACAGATCCTTCAAGCTTGTCCCTAATACCTTCCCTGCTCTCAACCAATAAGAAAAGGCAGCTGAGAAAATATCAGGATTTTTGTGATGATGAGATTCTAGCATCATCCACACAGTTGTGTAAACAATTTGCATGCAATAGTTGATGTTATACTTTTTCATAGTTCTAGAATTCAACTTTCCATTTAAAAAGAAAACTACACCATTACTTTTTAAGTATTTTCAGACATGAAAGATCTTTACTTTAAAAGGATTTTGATACCTTGTTCAAATCAGTGACTATTGGTAAAAACTATTTACCAATAGTGGTCTTGTTTTTGTGGGTCTTGTTTTTGAAGATGTTCCTTGTACCTATAGATCGATTTAAGATTACAAAACAACTTGGAACACATTTTTTTAAATGTGTTTTATCAACTATATCTGATGTGACTTTTCTACGAAGTTTGCTATTTTAAGATAACTAAGAGATTTGTGTTTCTGAGTTCTCCTAAGAGTCTGTGCTGAGTCTTTATGTGCTGGTTAAAAAGGGGTGAATTATTTTAAGTTTACCTATGCCTTGGATTTGAGCCTGAGTTGATCCCAAGCCAGAGGCATTCACAGCTGCATGCTTTATTTACAATCCCTTTGTCAGACTTACAACTGCCCCAGGCTATAACATAGTATACCTAATGTTCAAACTGGCAGGTAATCTTATGTCAAACATACTTCTTTGATTTAAAGTGATCAATAGATTCTTGTAAAGAGGTAATTTCTCTGATGTTTCCACCTTGCCTTTCTTACAAGTGATTCACACAAAAGCCTGCTTATATGATGGACGAACAATAAACAGAAAGCTATAATCATGTTTTTTTCAGATGTTTCCGGTGCTCAACGATTTTGGATCGATACACTGTGTAATACAATTATCTGCAATGATCTGGTTGTATTGAAAAAGAATTTGCAGGACACCTCTAGGGGGTTTTATCAAGAAACACGTATCTGGCAACATTGTGAACAGAGGAAAGAAAAATTAAGGGGTTATAAAGGGGTGCCTATTGTATGCTTAATAATTATATTAATATTTTAGTTAAGAAATTATTACAGCACAACGTTGAGCCAAAAAAATAGCTCTACTGTAATGATGATGTTAATTACTATTTATATAATGAACCCTTAACCAAAAAAAATACAGACACACCACAGATTACAGATAGTATCTGTCTTATTAAAACAATTCTTTCTTTTCTGCAGCATAAATTGTACAGACCAATATCTGTATGGCACTCTTTAGCTATCCTGTTACTTTTTTTTTTTTTTTACTTAAATGGTTAAATTATAGACTAATTACTGGTTAAATAGGAAAACAATGTTATACTGTAAGCAACTTTCTAAGTGAAGGTTCAAAACATCAAAGTCAGAGCTGACATGAATTCTATGCATATTAGACATTAGACACATTTTCTGTAAAGAACTAGTGCTTGGAAAGAACTCAGTTTTGTTTTTATGGTTTTCTCAAATATGCTGACTCTTTGCAGCATCTACCTTACAGCTTGAAAAGACCTATATTTCCTAGTTTGAACTTCTAATCATATATCCCAAATGTGAAATTCTCTTTCGTCAGGCTGTATCACAGTCACACTTGGGCTTTGCCCACAATGTAGAATGCACTCTGCAGGGCCATGAACATTCTGCAGTCCTCCTCGAACAGACTCTTCCTTCCAAATTCCTCCCTGGATGCTTTGGGTACTTGGTTTCAGTCTCCTGGCCACACTGGCAAGGAGCTTCTCCTCATTCTTTGGCTTTGATGGCTTTGTGTGCCTGTGGGAGCCCAGCTTCTGACTTTCTTAGCAAGTCATATCTTTTGCATAGTGCCTGTGAAGACAAAGAGAATTCCAATAATGTCTTTTATGATGTACTTTCTATACTGCATCCTGCTATTCTGAGCTATAGGAAACTGGCGATTATACAGCCCCTCATTAGCAACTGGGTCAGGGATCCACATCATTTCTAAGATCAAAACCTAAGCGTCTCTTAAAAAAATAGTCAGTTGGAAAGAAGATTCACCATTAGCTCCAATACAGTGTTAATCAATACATAAAAGTTCAAAGGCAAATAAAATATTTCCCATAATTCTTAGAGAATAAAAAGGGAGACTAGTTGGATCAAAATGAATCCTTTCTCTTTAAAATATAAAAAGAATTTAATGAATACAAAAGGTGTATTTAATCTCTTTGAGTTAACACCCATGTAGCGCTTTCATTTAGCTCCAAAGAAACTACATTAATGTGACACACGAGGAAATTCCTCCACCATAAAGATAATTATGACGCCCTCCTAATGAGTTCTCCACACCACTTAAACTCATTAGCTTTATGAGAATACTTTGTTTGCCATTTTCTTTTTCAGCTTTATTATCTTTCTAGCACATGATAGCTCTGCCGTGAAACTGAAAAGAGAAATATATGGAATATGATCAAAGATTGAAATGATAAACAAATGTGATCCCTTAATGGAAATTTCAATCCACCAGGCTGGTTCTGTTTTCATATCCATCGATATGGTACTCCTGCCTTATTTTATTGGCTTTTTGCCACACCTTGCCTCTCTATCATGCTCTATCATGCTTCTTTTAATCTGAATATTTAGTGTTCTTTCATGTCTTAATTACAGCAAATTGCTGCACAGTTGGCACCATTTCTTGAAATTAATCCCAGAGTACTTTGTTTCTGTCAAGCAGTCAAAGCCTTGGAGAATAATAGTAAATGTTATTGCGGATCTAAATTTAAATGACTGTCTATGTATTTAACTTAAGCCTTTAATTATTCCTGCCGAACTGTTTTTGGTTCAAATGTTAAACATTATTCATTGAGAACATAAAATTACTTTAGACAGCTTAAAACCCGCAGATATGTTTGCCTATAATCTTAACACAACAATTATTTACATTAACCTATTTTCTCTGGTATACAAAACTCAGCAAATGGAATGCAATGTCTTTTTGTGGATATGTCTCACCCCGTGTATAATTTCTTCAGGGATTATTATTATTCCTCTTCAGTTCCAAATAGCTTTAAGTAATGTCAAATGTAACTTGGGTTCAGTGATGTCTTTCTTATATCAGAGACATAAGAAAACATTTCAAAGGTCCCTACAAACTTAACAGGTTATTTATTATTTACGTGTCTGAGAACTCCCAGTAGCTAGCTCATTTACTTCCAAATTTGAAGCAGATCTACAAAACTTCATAATCAAAAAGAAGATTGTACTTGTGAAAGAATTGTGTGTTTGAAAATTCTAAGCTAGAACTCATTATAAATGTTTTATAAATACACGTTTAAACTCAGGAGCTGGAAAACTCTTAAGACATGAGATTATAGACCATAGAGCCTATTTCAACTAATTGAACGTCATACAAATCCTTATTAAAGTCTTTTTTGTTTGATTGGTTTTTTTTTTTTTGTTTGTTCGTTTTTTGGGGTTTTTTTTGTTTGTTTGTTTGTTTTGTTTTATTTTTCTTTTTTTCTTCTATGGCTTTCAAGACAGGATTTCTCTCTGTAGCCTTGGTTGTACATCAGGACTCTCTTGTACACCAGGTTGGCTTCAAACTCACAGAGGTCTGCCCGCCTCTGCCTTCCCAATTGCTGGGATTATAGGTGCGCACCACTGCACCCAGCTCTTATAAAGTCTTAATGACCAATTTTCAAACTTTTAAATATATGTACAGTTAGAAGGAAATGCATAGATATCTTTGGTCCTTGTGGAGCTCCTATCCTTTCCTCATCAGACTAACTCCCCTTCTTTCTTATGATTCCCTGTACTCTGCCAAAGGTTTGGTCATGAGTCTTTGCTTTGAAAACACTGCTAGTTAGAGTCTTTTCAATGCGCTCAGTAGACTCCTGTCATACGTTCAATGCACATCCCATCTGTCATTCTAAACGAGGATTGATCATCTTACCCCATGTCCACTCTCTTGATTATCTTTTTTAGGTGTACAGATTTCATTATGTTTATTATATCTTATAGGTCTATATAAGTGAGTATATACCGTGTTTGTCTTTCTCCTTCTGGGATATTTCACTCAGGATGATCTTTTCTAGGTCCCACCATTTGCCTGCAAATTTCATGATTTCCTCCTTTTTGATTAACCTAGAACCTCTGCTCAGATGTAGCCTGTGGTAGCTCAGTAACCAATTGGTTTCCCATAGTGAGGGGAACAAGGACTATTTCTAACAGGAACTCAATGACTGGCTCTTTGGCCTCCCTACCCCCCAAGGGAGGAGCAGTCCTGTTAGGCCACAGAGGAGAGCTTTGCAGCCAGTCCTGAAGATACCTGATAAAACAGGATCAGATGAATGGGGAGGAGGTCCCCCCTATCAGTGGACTTGGCAAGGGGCACGGTGGAGAGGAGGGAGAGAGGGAGGGACTGGGAGGGAATGAGGGATCAGGACACGGCTGGGGTACAGAGTTAATAAAATGTAACTGATAAGAAAAAAATAAAATACAAAAAAAAAAAGGACATAACAACAACAACAAAAAAAAAAAAAAAAAAGAAGGAAATGCATAGCCAGAGTCTGTATATCACAGTGGTCTGCCCTGTATGCTTCCCCTGAGATACAAACTCTCCGCAGGCCAGGGCTGCAGCCTAGTTATCTGACAATATCAAGTACAGGCCTGTGTAGACTACTCTGGACAGGTGAATTAAATTGAATAGATTTTGCTAATTTCTTCCACCAGGGGCATCATCTCCCTAAATAGGAAAAATAAAATCTTGACTGGGAAAAACAAGGCAAATATGGGAGAAATGATGATTATAATGTTGGCAGATTTATCATCAAGCCATACTTAGGCATGATTTAATAAATAAGAATTTTATTAGGCTTTAAATCTATACATAGAAGTATGATGACATTTATGCTAGTAATGCTTAATGTATATTCTCAATTTAGAGATGAATGACAAGAGAAAGGTGAATTCAGGAAACAACTATTTCTCAAAAATTTGGAAGGCAGTATGTCTGATGAGATTCTGTTTACTTTTTCTTATCAGTTGCAAAGTCATTTCTAAAGG
The DNA here is from genome assembly GCF_907164565.1 of Psammomys obesus. NCBI lineage: Eukaryota > Metazoa > Chordata > Mammalia > Rodentia > Muridae > Psammomys > Psammomys obesus. The sequence goes on from NW_026587216.1 coordinate 20,872,073, forward strand.
GATAGCTCCTGTAGTCTCAGGCTTGAGCCTGTTTCCTGGCAACTGCAAAACGCCTTTCAAGCTGCCTTCTCAGCCTTCCCAGGTGAACAAGCTCCACTTTGCGGTTTTGTTGGGTAGCACTGACACCCAAGGGCAATGACTGCTACGTCTTTTCTACCTTTTCAATTGCAAGAACAGCTTCATCCCCAACACATGGACCATTTATTAGGTGTTTCAGCCGCTTCTTGCTCTCTTTCTTCCCAATTTTACCCTTTCTCTGATGTTTGAGTTACATTTAAGAACATGACCAAAATGGAAAATTAAGGTGCATGATACTGGTTATATTCCATTCCTTATAGTCTCTAAACATTATTATAGAGTCACTTAGAAAAATAAACAAGCATGGTTCTGGTAATACAGCTAATGTAAATATAAAAACTGAAGAATACTAAAGAGATGGCACATCTGGGCCTCGGGACAGAACCATGTATTTTGGTGTTGCATCCTAGGGGATGAAATACGATCATATTTTTGCAACAAGCCTAAAAGCAAGGCACCTGAGCCCCTGTTTTATATAACCAAGTTAAGGATTGTTTCAATATGCAGAAGCAATTTGAGTTAACTTTTGTAAGGAATTATTAGATGTTTCTTAAATTACAAAAAATACATTGCACTTTGCAAAAAATGATTATATTTAATCAGTGAAATTTTAGTTTATGATATCTTTGGTTAACCGGATTGCTGTTTGTGAAAACAATACATTAATGCTGATATTTAACTTAAAACATGAGTGCTGTCACAGCCATGTCAACTGACATCATGGTAGTGATATTATATGGGAAATAAGCCAGATGTCCAAATCGAACTGCTTTCAAGTCATCTTTTACGGAAGTTTAGTCTGAAGATTTAAAATTGTGATAATAAATTTCTGCCTTTTGTTTTTGAAACTAAAATTCTGATCAATTGAAAGCTAATCTCTCTCTCTCCCTCTCTCTCTTTCTTCCTCCCCCTACTGTATTTGTCTTACTTGCATCTAGCCAGGGAACTTCAATAAGGTGGAAAATGTCCTTACTACCAAAATGCAATCATTATCAACCTGCAGACAACACTGTTGTTTATGAATAACTGATTTGACGACATGGACAGGGGATAAGCAGAGATGTGCATAACTGCAAATACCATAGAAAAGCAACTGGAATTTGGAAAATTTATGGTTTCCAGTCAACCCTGTGTCACATAAAGCAAGAACCACAAGAAAGGAAATAAGGGGATATTGTCTTTGTATTTCCTTTACTAAAGGCTTTGGGCAGAATCTGATGCTAACTAAACTATAAAGTTTAAGGAAATGAAAATTCATCCAGCCCCATCACAGAAGCTGAGCTCACAATGACTGAATATTGAGGGTTTAAAAACCTGGAAACAAATCAGATGTCCCTCAACAGAGGAATGGAGACAGAAATTGTGGTACATTTAGACAATTAAAAACAAGGAAATCATAAAATTTGCAGGCAAATGGTGGGATCTAGAAAAGATCATCTTGAGTGAGGTATCCCAGAAGCAGAAAGACACATCACTTATAAGTAAATACCAGACCAATAATATAGGATAAACATACTAAAATTTGTACTTCTAAAGAAGCTAAAGAAGAAGGAGATCCCTGGGTAAGATGATCAATTCTCACTCAGAAAGACAAATGGGATGGACATTTGAAGAAGGAGAAAACAGGGAACAGGACAGGAGCCTACCACAGAGGGCCTCTGAAAGACTCTACCTCACAATGTATCAAAGCAGAGGTTGAGACTCATAACCAAATTTTGAGTGGAGTTCAGGGAATCATGTGAAAGAAGGGGGAGTTAGTAAGACATGGAGAGGACAGGAGCTCCACAAGGAGAACAACAGAACCAAAATATCTGGGCCCAGGGGTCTTTTTTGAGACTGATACTCCAACCAAGGACTATTCATGGATATAACCTAGAACCCCTTCTCAGATGTAACCCACAGCAGCTCAGTCTCCAAGTGGGTATCCTAGTAAGGTGAACAGGGACTGTCTCTGACGTGAACTCAGTGGCTGGCTGTTTGACCACCCCACTGAGGTGGGAGCAGCCTTGCCAGGCCACAGAGGAAGATCTTGCAGCCAGTCCTGGTGAGACCTGATAAGCTAGGGACAGAAGGAAGGGGAGGAGGACCTCCCCTTTCACTGGACTTGGAGAGGGACATGTGAGGAGATGAGGGAGGGATGGTGCAATTGAGAGAGAATGAGGGAGGGGGCTACAGCTGGGATACAGAGTGAATAAACTGTAATTAATATAAAAAATAATAAATTAATTAGAAAAATCCAATTTTCCTCTGAAAGACATCCTTCTTAAAAATGATTTAAAAATCTACTATGTTGATTTATTTTAGGGAAACATACTTTTTAAATTAAGGTTACTGTTTCTTAATGTTTGTTTCATTCTGGCAGCTAAAACAGTATCATAAATTGTAGCATTTTATCTCCATGCTGTTCAGTCTAGAAAGTCCATGATCTATATGCCAGAAAACTCAGAGACTGAGAAAGCTGATGAAGCATCCCCTCTGTTTTATCCACTACAATATTTTGTTACATCTTGAAAAGGTCAGAGAAGAGAAGGATCTTCTTTGTGAAGAAGGAACATTCATAAGAACATAACCCTTATTCATCAGGATGTACCACAATAGCTTCACTAAATACCAGCTTTGAAGACATACAAAACAATTAGTCAATTTTAGACTCTAGTTTCTTTCTGTAGATAGACTAAATCCTGTCAGGAAATAAATCTCAGTTCTTTGTTAATATAGTATATGTTTATAAATATTGGAGAATGGTGGGAATGTAAACTTGTATAACCACTTTGGAAATCAATCTGGCGCTTTCTCAGACAACTAGGAATAGTGCTTCCTCAAGATCCATCACTCCTATATACCATTCCTAGGCATATATCCAAAAGAGGCTCAAGTATACAACAAGGACATTTGCTCAACCATGTTTGCAGCAGCTTTATTTGTAATAGCAGAACCTGGAAACAACCCAGATGTCCATCAACGGAGGAATGGATAGAGAAATTGTATTTTTACACAATGGAATACTACTCAGAAATTAAAAACCTGGAAATCATGAACTTTTCAGGCAAATGGTGGGATCTAGAAAAGATACTTCTGAGTGAGGTATTCCGAAGGAGAAAGACACACACGGTATATACTCACTTATAAGTGAGTACTAGATCTATAAGATAGGATAAACATACTAAAATCTGTACACCTAAAGAAGATAAACAAAAAGAGGACCCTGGATAAGATGATCAACATTCACTTAGAAAGACAAATGGGATGGACATTGGTAATAGGAGAAAACAAGTAACAGGACAAGAGCCTACCACTGAAGGCCTCTGAAAGTCTCTACCTAGCAGTGTATCAAAGCAGATACTAAGACTCATTACCAAATCTTGGGCAGAGTACAGGGAATCATATGAAAGAGAGGAGTTAGTATAACCTGGAGAGGACAGAAGCTCCACAAGGACCAAATATATCTGGACACAGGGGTCTTTTGTGAGACTGTATCTCTAACCAAGGACCATGTATGGATATAACCTGGAACTCCTGCTCGGATGTAGCCCATGGTAGCTCAGTATCCAAGTGGGTACCTGATTAAGGGGAACAGGGACTATTTCTGATATAAACTCAACGGCAGGCTCTTTGACCCCCCCCCACACTCCCAAGGGAGGAGAAGCCCTGCTAAGCCATAGAAAAGGACTTTGCAGCCAGTCCTGAAGACACCTGATAAGCTAGGGTCAGATGAAAGGGGAGGAGGCCTTCCCCTATCAGTGGACTTGATAAGGGGTAGGGAGAAGATGAGGAAGGGATGGTGGGATTGGGAGGGAGTAGGGAGTGGGATACAGCTGAGATACAAAGTTAATAAACTGTAACTAATATTAAAAAATAAAAATGTAATTAAAAGAATAAATATTGGAGCACAGTCATTGCACATAGTAATATGTTTTATAAACATATTTTGTTAATGGATATCATGTACTTTGATCATATTCAACAACCACACCTTTCACTTTTCTCTTTCTCCAACTCCTACTAAGTTCCTAATCTTTCCCAAGAGACTCACCTCTTTCATCTTATAAATTCATATGGAATAAACACACACACACAAGTTCCCAAGTGTGATAAATTGTACTTTTCTTTCAAAGCCTTGCATAATTTTCTTGATAAGACTGTCCTTAATTAATTCATTATGCAGAAAAAAAGCAAAAAAAATATTGTTTATGACTGAATGAAATTCCGTTGTGCATGTACAGTATGTTTTCTCAATCGATTTGCTTTCTATTGTTGTGATAAACATCGTATTCAAGAGACACATGAGGTGGAAGGGGTTCGTTTCATCTTCTGTTTTGCAGCTCATCTTCAGGAAAGCCAAGGCAGGGACTCAGGCAGAGCTGAATCTTGAAGTCAAGAGCTAAGGTGGAGAACATCCAGAAACACTGTTTACTTGCTTCTTCCAACGGTGAAGCTACCTTTTCATGCCTCCTGGGACAACCTTCTCAAGGGGAGGCACTGCCCACAGTGGGCCGGATACCCTCACATCAATCATTAGTCAAGAAAATGTCTCACAGCCTTTCTTACAGGCCAATACGACGGAGGAATTTTCTCAGTTGAGGCTGCCTCTTCCAGATGTTCCTGTCTTGTGCAAGTTGCCAGAAAACTGATCAGAACACAGATCGTTATTGAGAACACGTAAGCCGCCTCCATATCTTCATGTGTCGCTTAGGTTTTGTCAGATTTAGGGAAGGCTCAGGCACATCTGGGAAGAAATACAATTGGTGAGTTACCCCCTCTACCCCCATCAAACTGGCTGGTGGACATGTCTGTGGGTCATTTTGTTGACTACCAATTTGTGTGAGTGGGTTCAGCCAACGGTGGGTGGTACCATTCTAGGCAGACAGCCCTGGGCTGTGTAAGAAAGTAGCTGAGCAACCTAGGGCGCAAGCCAGCAAGCTCTATGTTCAGCTTTGTTTCAGATTCTTCTTCCTGGTTCTATTGTTCGGGGCCTGCCTGAATGTCCCTTGTTTTCGATGGTAACCTGTAAGGTAAAACAAATCTTTTCCTCCCACAGTGCTTTTGGTCATAGTGTTTTATCATGGCAACAGATCAGATAACCAGCACATTTGGCACTTGTGGGTATTGCTTCAATAAACACACAGATGGCCCTGTCTCTCTGTTGGATGTTGACTTACTGTACTTTCTGTATATACCTAGCTTCTCATGGTTGGGGCACGTGACATATCTCTTTTTAGTTGTTTGAAAATGTCCAAAGCGACTTCCAGAGTAACTGGTATAATTTACATTTCCCCCCAGCAGTGTGTAAGTATTCCTGTATTCATAGATCATCACAGCATTTGTCGTTTATTTTCCTAATGTTTGTCCTTTTGATTGGGGTGAAATAGATTCCCATTTTGCATTTCCCAAATAATAAAAGATGTTGTATACGTTGATTTCCCTGCTTTAACGAATCATTTGGGATCAATTATTGATTGATTTTTATTGTTATTGATTTGACAGATTTTTTTTCTTTTCTTTTTTTCTATCTGTCAATCCTTTGTCAGAGGCATAGCTAAGTCTCTCAAAGGGGTTCCTCCTATTTCCTGGTTGTCTCTTCACTCTGCCGCTTTTTTGCTGTGCGGAAGCTTTGTAATTTCATGCAACCCCACCTGTCTTGACTTTGCTTTATTTCCTGAAGTACCAGGGATCTTTGTCAGAAACTCTTTGCTCATATCTATATCTTGAAGTGTTTTCGTCTAACAATTTCAGAGTTTCATATCTTACGCTAAGACCTTTGATCCATTCTGAATTGATTTTTTTTTTTTTTTTTTTTTTTTTGATGCAGGGTGAAAGATACAGACCAAGTTTCATTTTTCCTCATGAGAATATCCAGGTTTCCAGGCACAATTTCTTGAAGAGACCGCCTTTTCCTCAATGTATGTTTTTGGTGTCTTCATCAATAATCAGGGGGTTCAAGGTTGCATAAGTATACTTTTGCATCCTTTGTTTAATTCCATTGATTTCCATATCGTTTTGTGCGTGTCTGTGTGTGCTCATGTGCATGCCAGTACCATGCTGCTTATATTTCTGTGACTCTAATCATAACATTGGGGCTGTAACATCTCAAGCACTGTTCTTACTGTTCAGTATTTTATTGACCACCTGGAGCCTTCTATAATTCTACGTGAATTTTAAGCCTTTAAAAAGTTTATTTCTATTCATGGAGATAACCTAGAACCCCTGCACAGATGTAGCCCATGGCAGTGCAGTGTGCAAGTGGGTTACATAGTAATGGGAAGAGGGACTGCCTCTGACACAATCTGAATGGCCTGCTCTTTGATCACCTCCCCCTGAGGGGGGAACAGCCTTACCAGGCCAAAGAAGAAGACAATGCAGCCATTCCTGATGTGATCTGATAGACTAAGATCAGAAGGAAGGAGAGGAGGACCTCCCCTATCAGTGGACTTGGGGAAGGGCATGCATGCAGAAAGGAGAGGAAGGGTGGGATGAGGAGGAAAGGAGGGAGGGGCTTAGGGGGGGATACAAAATGAATAAAGTGTAATTAATAATAATAATAATAATAATAAATGTGGAAAAAAAGAAAAAATGTTTCTTTCTTTTTGTGAAGGAATCTATTAGAATTTTGATGAATATTGCACGGAACCTCTATATTTCTTTTGGTAGCATGGATATATTCAAAATATTATTCTGCAAGCCAGTGGGTCCTGTGGATCTTTCCGTATCTTAGTATCTCATTAAATTTCTTACTTTAGTATGTTAAAGTTTTCATTGAAGGGGTCTTTCACTTTTTTGATAAGGATTACCAAAGAATTGGGATGTTTTTAAAAGCTAGTGCAGAAAAGATTGTTTCTTTGACTAATCCTCTACATTTGTTATTTGTCTACTGGAGACTTAATGATTTTTTTATTATTTATTTTTTATTTATTCTCTTTGTATACCAGCTGAAGCCCTCTCCTTCATCTGATCCCAGTCTTTCCTTCCCTCTCTCTTCTCCTCTTATGGCCCTCCTCCAGGCCATTAATAGGGGAAGTCCCCCTCCCCTTCCATCTGACCTTAACCTATTAGGTCTAATCAGAACTGGCTGCATTGTCTTCTTCTGTGACCTGACCAGGTTGCCACCTCCTCATGGGGAGGTGATCAGTGAGCCAGCCACTGGGTTCGTGTCAGAGACAGCCCCTGTTCCTCTTACTAGGGCACCCACTTGGACACTGAGCTGCCATGGGCTACATGTGCATGGATTCTATCTCCATTCACAGTCCTTGGTTGGAGTATCAGTCTCAGAAAAGACTTCTGGGTTCAAAATTTTGGTTCTGTTGGTCTCTTTGTGGAAATTTTGTCCCATTCAGGTCTTTCTATCTCCCCCTTCTGTTATAAGATTCCCTGCCCTCTGCCCAAAGTTTGGCTATGAGTCTCAGCATCTGTTTTGATTTCATTCTTAGCAGTTTTATTCTTAATAGCCTGAATCTGGAAACAGTCCAGATGTCCCTCAAGGGAGGAATGGATACAGAAATTGTGTTACATTTACACAATGGAATACTACTCAGCAATTAAAAACAAGGAAATCATGAAATTTGCAGGCAAATGGATGGAAGTAAAAAAGATAATCCTGAGTGAGGTATTCCAGAGTCAGAAAGACACACATGCTATATACTCAGTTATAAGTGGATATTAAACATATAATGTAAAATCTGTACACCTAAAGAAGCTGAGGAATATGCTGTGTCCTCATTCAGAAAGGCAAACAGGGAAAGACATTGGAAGGGGGAGAAAACAAGCAACAGGACAAGAGACTTAATGATTTTTTGTACATTATTGCCATAGTGTTTATCACATATAGAAGATTTTTGTAGGGTTTTTAAGTCTGTTATGGCTAAGTTCATATTATATCATATGTATATATATATATATGGTGGTGTTCCTTATTTTCTGTTTTTATAGAATAATTTATTGATGAAAGTTGAATTTACTCACTATTATTTTGTTGATGACAGTAAATTACACTGATTTTAGTTGTTTTTCATAATGTTGAATATGTTTGGGTTTATTGTATAAAAATATTTATATATATATATAGTTATAATTGTGACATTCTTTTCATGAATTCTTCCTGTGATCATTACAAAATGGCATTTACCTGGTTATTTTTAAATTTAATTTATTACAACTTATTTACTTTGTATCACAACTGCAACCCCTTCCCTTGTCTCCTCCAAGTCCAACCCATCCTCCCTTTTCTCCCTTTCTGCCCTTTCCCTAGTACCCTGATAGGGGAAGACCTCTTCTTGTCTTTCTGAACCCCAGCCAATCAGATTTGTCTGGTTAATTTTTTATTTGAATGTTTTTGTCAAAAAAAAATCACACATGCATACTAATATGCTTTCTAGTTTCACTTCCTTTCATCTAAATTCTGCACTTTGCTTTTTTCCTTAGATGTTAATTTTTGTTAGTCTATATTTTTCTATTGTAGAATTATAGCTATTAACACAGTTATTATTGAAAGAAATACATCTATGAATGGTCCTTGGTTGGAGTAGCAGTCTCAGAAAAGACTACTGTGCCCAGATATTTTGGTTCTGTTGCTATGCTTGTGGTGCTAATGTCCTCTCTAGGTCTTTCTATCTCCTCCTTCTTTCCTAAGATCCTTGCACACTGCCCAAAGTTTGTTTATGAGTCTCATTATCTGCTTTTATACAATGCTGGGTAGAGTCTTTCAGAGGCCCTCTGTGGTAGGTTCCTGTCTTGTTTCCTTTTTAATCCTTCTTTAAAATGTCCACCCTGTTTGTCTTTCTGAGTGAGGATTGATCATCTTACCCAGGGTCCTCCTTCTAGTTCACCTTCTTTAGGTGTACAGATTTTTTTAGGTTTATCCTATATTATATGTCTAGTATCTACTTATAAGTGAGCATATACCATGCAGCCAGTTCAGAAGAGACCTGATAAGCTAGGGTCAGATGGAAGGGGTAGAGGACCTCCCCTATCTGTGGACTTGGAGAGGAGCATAGGGGGAGATGAGGGAGGGAGGGTGGTATTGGAAAGGGAAGATGGAGGGGGCTACAGGTGGGATGCAAAGTGACTAAATTGTAATTAATATAAAAAAATAAAATTTAATTAAAAAAGAAAGAAATACATCAATTTTGTCATTTTCTTCTTTTGTAGTATTTGGTATTTTCCTAAACTTTCTTGGCTTGTTTACTTTCCTTCTCTAAGACATGCATTCTGCTTTTTTCCTATAAGCCCAAGGAAATGTTTAATTTTCTCTTCAATGTGTAGGATTCTTCAAGTATGTTTTACTGTGTCAGCTAGTAGTGGGAAATTTCCTTTAATTTATGTTCATAAGCTAGAAAGTTTTTACTCTCTTTCAAATATGAAGAAAAGCTTTGCAAGATATAGACATCTTAGTAAAAGTTGTTTTTCAGAATGTGAAATACATTATTTCCCACTCTTCTGAATTACAGTTATTACCCTTAAAAATACTTGTTTCTTGGTGAGTTTGCCCTAATATATAGTTTAATGCTTCACTTCTCCAGCTTTCAATACTTTTCCTTTGTGCTGTACTCTTAGAGTCTGAACTATAATATGATGTGTGGAGGTAGGAAGCTTGATTTTTCCTAATGTCAGTTGACTTCTAGCATCACGATAGTCTTCTCCTTTCCTAGATTTTGAACAATTTTCTATGACTTTATTGAATATATTTTCTATGAGTTTAGCATTCAAGTTCTTCTATGCCCACAATTCATAAATTTGAGAGTTAAATTGTTCTTTTTTGTTTGTATTTTATATTATGTCGTTATCACTGTTTAAATGTTCAAATTTATTTATTTGTCAGGCTTTCCTCATCCACTTTTTATTTTCTGATATTTTATCTTAGTTTCTAAAAAACTACCTTCATTTTTCAGTATTTTCTCTCTTAATTGAACTCATTTTTATATTCCGTATTGACTTTCTTATTTCATTTACCTGATTATTTATATTCCCTTTGAATTCATTCATGAGTTTTACTGTGTGGAAGTATTTGTATGCATGCAGCTGTCTGTGGCCTTTGATTTCACTGGACAACCTCATAATTATTATTTTGAATTCTTCGTGATATCATCTAATTTATTATAATAAAAGCTTGTTACTGTGTAATTAGTAATCTAATTTTGGAAGGTTTATGTTCCCTTGATTTTTTTTATTTCTTGTTTCGGCATTGAAAATTTTGTTTATAGGATTAGTTTTTTTGGCAAGATATTTTAGTTGTCTATATTCCCACTGGTAACCTGTGTTGTATTAAGTTTGAATGATTGCTTCTGTGCTGGATTGGTAATATCTGTGCCTTCAGTGAAACACAGTTCACTTACTGAAGGAACGAGGCTTATTCTCCCTCCAGCATTAATTCATAAATAAAAGTAACAATATCTGATAATAGATCTTCTACAGAAATAAAAGAAGTAGCAATCATAGGTTCTTTTTTAGGGTCCATAATTTCTAATTGCATTCTAATTTTTCATTCTTAAGCACACAGATGAGTGTAGGTTTTATCCCTCGTCATAAAAGCTCCACTTGCAGCAGAGCCCGCTATTGAAAGCCATACCTGGTCAAAATGAAGAGAACATCTGACTGTCCCTGACTGATACATCGGTAGCACAACCGCCACTCCTGAGACACAGAGAATTCCCTGAAAGTGAAAGCAAATGTATTTTAAGAGACCCTCTGCTCAGATGTAGCTTATAGGCAGATCAGTCTCCAAATGGACTCCCTAGTAAGGGGATCAGGGGCTGTCTCTGACCTAAACTCATTTGTCTATTCTTTGATCACCACCCCCTGGGTGGCCAGCCTTGCCAGGCTACAGGCAGTTAAGGCTGCTGGGAGATGGAAAAATCAGGCTTTTCCAAGGATGAGGCCTCTAAAAGGCCAGAAAGGTATTGGAGGGAAGAGGAGGGCAGGAAGAATGATGTAATTATGGTAATCATATATGGAATTATCAAATTTAAAAATAACTTAAAAGATGAGAACTAATTGACTAGGATCAGAAGGAAGTAAAAAAAGACCTCCCTATCAATGGATTTGTGGAGGGGCATGCATGCAGAGGGTGGAGGAAGGGAGGGATTGGGATGGGAAGAGAGAGGAACCACAGGGGAGATACAAAGTGAATAAAGTGTAATTAATAAAGAAAAAAAGTTTTACCCTTTTAATTGTAATTTTCCCCTTTTAACTTTGGGGAAGAAAACTGTGTACTAAGATATTAATTACTAAATTTATGAATGGAAAAAAATAAGAACAAGAGGAGCAATCACTATCAGAGCCTTTGAGGGGAAATATGACAGAAAAGAAAACAGAATGAAATGCAGTAATGGTGAAGGCTCGAGAAAATGAAGATCCAGTTGTACAAAAAAGATTCTGTTTTATCAGGTATCTTCAGGGCTGGCTGCAAAGTTCTCCTCTGTGGCCTAACAGACTGCTCCTCCCCGAGGGGGGGGGGGGGTTAAACAGCCTGCCCTTGAGATCCTGTTAGAAATAGTCCGTGTTCCCCTTACTTTGGGAAACTACTTGGTTACTGAGCTACCATGGATAAAACAGGGTCAAATGAAAGGGGAGGAGGTCCTCCCCTATCAGTGGACTTGGAAAGGGGCAGGGAGGAGACCAGGGAGGGAGTGTGGGGTTGGGGAGGGAATGAGGGAGCGGGATACAGCTGGGACACAGAGTTAACAAAATGTAACTAAAAAGAAAAATAAAATTAAAAAAAAAAAGATTCTGAAAAAAGTACCATTTATAAAGTGAAAAAAAATTAAAAAACATTATGATATTATATAATAACCCAATAAAACCAAACATCAAACGAATGCATTGCTAGTATCTAGGAAATTATGTTATTAAACTGTTGAGAAAGTTTGAAAAATATATCATATTTTGGTTGACATATAGAAAAACCACTTAATATTCCCTTCATATATTTTCCAAGTTGGTTCTATTATAATAAATGAGATATTATTCTAGTTAAGGCATTGTTGAGACTAAAATCACGGCTCACCAACCATGCTGTGCACAGCACTACAATTTCGTACAAGGCGTTTCTATGTTTGTCAGCCTTAGAAAGTTGTGCCGTATATACCCTAAGTAGCAATTTTTGTAACCTATCAATCATAAAATCAAATCTACTTTCAGGTTTGTAAAATATGATTTTATTATCTTTCTCCATTCCCACTTTTGCCCTCCCGTCTATTTACACAGAGAGACAGAGACAGAGGGAGAAACAGAGACAGGAATAAAGAATTCTTAGCAAAATAGGTATATGTAACATGAAAGAATATGCCCATATAATCAATACTTTCATTGTGGACATTAAGGAAAGACTATGATGGGGTGTCTCTGACTCTTTTCCTGCTCTTGGGGCCTTTTTTTTTTCCTACTGGTTTGCCTCATCCAGCCTTAATATGAGAATTTGTGCTTAGTCTTACTGCATCTGGTATGCACTGTCCAGTGACATCTCTGGGAGGCCTGCTTTTTTTTCTGAAGGAAAACTGATGAGCTGTGGATCTGGGAAAGAGGAAAAGTGGGAGAGGGACTGTAAAGAGTGGAGTTAGGGGAGGCTGTGGTCATGTTTACTATATAAGAAAAGAGTAATTAAAAAGAAAAAAACAAAAAAAGTAACCAGATGAGGAAAGTATAAAAGAAAGACAGAAAAGAAAAAAAAGAAGAAATTAAAAGAAAATAAAAGGCGTTGGTTTTAATTTTGTACAAGGAAAGTCAACAGTTTCATACCGCGCTGCTTTTTATGTATCTATTATGCAATCGTCACTTGAATTACAGAGACAGTAAATAAAGTTTCCTGTAGCTGAACTGACTCAAGGAGGACATGTTGTCTGTTTGGCTTGGATATGGTTTCGTTTGTCTCCCAGGGGTTCTTGTTTTGGGTTTTGGTCTTCACTGTTGCAAAGTTATACGGCAGTGATAATGCTTGGAAGGCATGAATGCCAAGTAAGTAAGATGTTGTGTGTGTGAAGGAATTCATGCATCATATGGATATCAGACCCTGCCGATTACCTGCTGGGGCTTGTTTTACAGCCACCCTCATCCCCAGTTTTTCTTTGGTTCCCTGTTTTACCATGTCTCTCCTTGAACACTCTCCCCTAGTTAAGCTTATAAGAGCAGGGACCAAAGTTTTAGCGTATATGCTATACGCTAAAAAAGTACTCAGTCTCATTTATTTTATTTTAGAGACATATCATATATCCATTAGCCACATGTTCAAAAAAGTTACATGTTAACACTAAGTATATTTATGGATATATAATCTTTATATTTATTCATTTGAATATATGTAGACAAATTCACATATATTCATTCAACTATATAAATATACTTTTCCATCTCTTCACGTATGTTTGTGCTCCTATATATGCAACACTTAAAAACAACTACATGGTGACATTCCTAATAGCCTATTTCTGTTATATGCGTACATGTACCAGTATAGGTCACCATCATTGTGAGAGGTTCATAATCCATTCTTTCATTTAGTGAAAGAAAAGGTTCTTTCTTTCACTAAATGAAAAAGGCAAAGGTTTTGTCTTTCTGCAAACATAAAATATCAAGCTGTTAGTTGTTTCTACTGATATTTTTAAAAATGAAAGTACATGAAATTTATTTTACAAATAAGTTTTTATTAAGAAACTGACTATACATGATGTAATAAAAATTAATTATTTTTATTAATTTTTATTAATTTTTATTAATTTTTATTAATCCATATCCATGATATGGATTAAGGCCCTATTCATTCTTCCTTTCATTACCACTCAGTGTATGAATGACTCTAGACAAATCAGGAAAAATACTAGAAAAAGTAAATGAGTTCGGTTCTGATTTAGAGATGGTTTTGTTTAGCAGCCAATAGAATTGCCTCCATCTGTTTCCCTAAGTTTTTCAAAATCTAATCTTAAATTTACATGTGATTATCTACAAATATGAAATAAGATATACCTTAAATAAGTTGTAAATACACAGAGGCATTTATTTAGGACTGGGAAGATTGGTCTTTTTTCCTCCTCATGAATTTTGCTTTTCTTCCATCATTTATAATAAAATCGCTTACTAGGCCCAAGCCCTCAATGATGGTCACAGCTGTACCTTCTGTGAGCCCTCTCTGCTGTGGCGAATGGCCTGCTGTTTTTCTTTGGGATGGCTCTGATAGGCTCTTGCTAATACTTAAGAACTATCTCTCAAACTTGAGCCTTATCTGTCTAATGAATGTCTGCTCCCCAGCAGAGCTAAGAGCCCAGGGAAAACCAAACCTCTTGATCCTTACTTCATGGACATCTACTTATGGAATCTCAGGGTCAGAAGCTCTGTGATGTACTCACTCTGGTATTGTACTCTCTCCAGGAATCCAGGGTTCAAACAGCCCCTGCAGCCATAACTGCTATGGTGATAGAAGGCCTCAAGCTGGTTTGCCTGCTCCAGACCTCAGGTGTACAGACTCCTGGAAATCTGGACTTGCTACTTTGCTGCTCTAAAACCCCAGTGTCCCTTCTCCTCCCCACCAGTGTTCAACTTTAATTGGGTGTTTTCTTCAACACCTTGTTTCACACCTTATTTTGGCTTCTTTATGTTTGTCCAGGCAAGACCTAAAGAGAATTACCTTATTTCTAGTCCATTCCTAAAGCCCTAGCTCTAATCTTGCCACTTCCTGCATTACTCACAGTAGGTGGAACACGCAGTAGCATTTCTCCTACAACCAGGACAGGAACTTACTTTTAACAGTAAGGAAATACAGTGCGGCCTCAAGGACTCATTAGTTTATCCCCACAGCCGGCTTCGGTTTTTAGGGCTTTAAGAAGGTATCAGGAGGAGGTTCCCCCTATCAGTGGACTTGGCAAGGGGCACTGTGGAGATGAGGGAGGGAGGGACTGGGAGGGAATGAGGGATCGGGACACGGCTGGGATACAGAGTTAATAAAATGTAACTGATAAGAAAAAAATAAAATTAAAAAAAAAAACAAAAAAAAAAAAAAGAAGGTATCAGGAAATGGTGGTATAGCAGAGCCACATTAACAGAGACAAACCATTACCTCCAACTGACAACAATAAGAGGGCACAAAAAGGTGACAATGAGGAAAGGAAGCTTCCTCTTGGGGTGTGCCTGTTTTAGTGTATTCTCCTCTGGGTTTCTTTACTGACTGAACCAGCATTTTTAAAAGTTTAACCTTCAACTTTGAAAAATAGCATGTTTACATATAACATCAGTATTTTGTTTGAGCTTATTGTTTTTTTTTTTTTTTTGTTTTGTTTTGTTTTTGTTTTTGTTTTTTTGGCTGTTTCTTTTTTATATCCTCAGAGAATGAGGCACAAAACAGATCTCAAAACTAAGTGGCATGACTGAACTAAAGTACAGATGGTTCAATTTCATATTTAATGTTTTTCCAATTAACAGTACTTCTGTTATTTCTAAAAATTATAATTTTTTCCAACAAGAACCAAGTATAAAATTGTTATATAATCATAACACAGTAAAAATAAAATCCAAATAAAACTCAGGTAATAGACTTCTTTTACATACATCAAATTTTAGACAAACTTCTTATTCACATTATTTTTAATCTATAGTATTCACTTCCTATTTAATGACATCTATACCAAATTATACAAACTGGTGAAGTTCTTATTAAGTTGTTACTAAAGATACTATGACTTATTGGTATTGACAGATGTAGGCATCCATGCAAACATGTATATTCAAATACACACAGTAGGATAATATATTCTTATCTTATTTAAAAAATATACAGTCTATGCATATCTCAGTGTAGTGCATTTGTATACGCCCTGTGTTAATGCTCATCACTGTAATACTAAAAAGTAATTTTAAAAGATTAAGAGAATTGTGTCAAATGCTTTTTTGGCATCTGAGGACATCATGTGTTTTTTTCTTCTTCAGTTTGTTTAAATGGTGGATTACATTGATGGATTTCTGTATATTGAACCTCTACTGTATGCCTGGTATGATGCCTACTTGGTCACGGTGGATGATATCTTTTATATGTTCTTGGATTCGGTTTGCAGGTATTTTATTGAGTATTTTTGCATCAATGTTCATAAGAGAGATAGGTCTGAAGTTCTCTTTTTTTGTTGGGTCTTTGTGTGGTTTAGGTATCAAGGTGACTGTGGACTCATAGAATGAGTTTGATAATGTTACTTCTGTTTCTATTTTGTGGAATATATTTTTTTTACCTTAAGACTTATTTTTAATTTCATAATTACTTCTATTATTTTTGATATGATAATATAATCATATATTCAGGCTTGTTTTTGATGCAGAACTGCCAATCTATACATTACTTCCCAAAGTACCCAGTCTGTTAATAAATAATTATATCTAAAACTAAGTACTCAGTGTATACCAACCTTGTCTTCCCTGGTGGAAAATACTTTGATATTCTCATCTGAATGAAAAACTGTGAGGTAAACTTTTTTTTTATTTCTATTTTTCCTTTTTTTAAAATGTCATTTATTTAATCACTTTACAGTCTGATCTCAACCCCTGCCCTACTCTTTTTTCAGTCCTGCTCTCATGCCCCACTGCCCCCTGTTCCTTCCTCTCCTTCTCAGAGAAGAGAAGGTCCCTAAGGCATACCAACCCACCCTGGCAGTGAGGACGACTTTTAAGACAAAGAGGGAGACAGCAGATCCTATAACAATGGGATGTCTTGGAACTCTGGAGCAGACTTCTTGAGAGAAGGTTATTCATCATAAAACCAATGACTGTCAACTAGTTGTGTTGCAAGATATTTAGAAATTATATACATAGCATGTATTCTAGAGCCAGGAGTGGCTAAACATCACACACAGTGAAACCATATGCATAGCATGTAGTCTAGAGCCATGAGTGGGAAAATACCACACACAGTGAAATGGCATTTTAAAGCTACATGTGTGTGTTAGTGTCAGACCAGCACAACTCAGAAACAATAATACAAGCACATCCATGAAATAAGGCTCACTCCATCCTTATTAAAAATCTTCAAGAGACAGTTTACTAATTTGCTACTCATGTTTCTAAATCAGTAAGACTGGCACGGGTTTCTGATTTTTCTGTGTGTGATGGTACAGCAGATGTGTATTCTATTGTCTTTGGCTGATATTTTGACCAGAAGCTTCTCCTTTGTTCTGTTCCTTTAAAGATGTTTAAATGGATTTGGTAGTATAATAGCCCTATCATATCTGCAGTTTTGATTTCCAAATCTGAACTTGCTTAGAGTATTGTCTAAGAAGATTGAATAGAAAAATTTTAAAATAAAGCAATTTGTATTTAAGTGGTTGTCTTTCTTTGTACTATGATGAAATTTCATGATGCCTCTATCTTTTCTTAGCTGGAAATGAACTATCCTCATGTCCAGCACAGCCACACATACTGGAATACCTACCCTCTGGAATACTGATACCGGATGTTTATCAAAAAGGCTAGGATGATATTGTAGTGTGTGTGTACAAAGTAACTTTTATGTTTCTTTATTGTTGAAGAAATTTAATTGTGCATATCTGCCACATTTTCATTATCAGCTAATTCATGGTCATCTCTGATTCCATTTTCCTACTATAGTGAATAAAGCATCAATAAATGTGAGGGAACAAGCATCTCTAGAGTAGGACACGAAGCTCAATCATGTGACAGTTTTACATTTAGATTTCTGAGAAGTCTTCACACTGATTTACATGAGACTTAAATAGTTTACACTCCCAGCAACAGTGTACAAGGGTTTTTCTTTCTACACATGCTAGTTTGCATCTGCTGTCCTTTGATGTCCTAATGATAGCCATTCTGAGTGTACTGAGATTCTATCTCAAAGTAGCCTTTGTTTGCATTTCTTTGACAGAAAATGATGCTAACTCTATAAAAAACCTTTGTCTCAGTTATTATTATTATTACTATTATTATAATTTATTCACTTTGTATCTCGGCTATTGCTTTCTCCCTCATCTCCTCCCACTTTTACCCTTCCTCCCGCTTTGGCCCCTCCATGCTCTTCTCCTAGTCCACGGGTAGGGGAGGTGCTTCTCCCCTACTATCGGACCCTAACCTATCAGGTCTCACCAGGACTGTCTGGATCCTCTTTCTCTGTAGCCTAGTAAGGCCACCTTGACAGGAGAACATGATCCAAGAGCAGGCAACCAAGTTCAAGCCAGTGACTGCCCCTGTTACCCTTGCTAGGGAACCCACATAGAGAATGAGCCTCCCTGAGGCTATGAGCTATGAGCTCATATGAGCTATGTCTGAACAGGAGGTCTAGGTCCTCTCCTAGCATGGTCCTTGGTTTATTCATCAGTCTCTGCAGGCCTCACTGGGCCAGAGTTTTTGACTCTTTTGGTCTTCTTGGGACCCTCCTGTCCCCTCCAGGTCTTTGTATCTTCCTCTTCTTCCATAAGATTCCCTGAACTCTACCCAAAGTTTTCTTATGAATCTCAGCATCTGCTTCAATAACCTGCTGTGTAGAATCTATCAGAGACCCTTTGTGGAAGGCTCCTGTCCTGTTCCCTGTCTTTTCCTACTTGTAATGTCTATCCTGTTTTCCCTTCTTAATGAGGATTAAGCATCTTCCCTAGGGTCCTCTTTGCTATTTTGCTTCTTTGGGATTATAGATTTTAGTATTTTTATCCTATATTAGACATCCCTAAACCAAGGAATGGATAAAAACAAATGTGGTACATTTACACAATGGAATACTACTCAGCAATTTAAAATGAGGAAATCATAAAATTTACCGGCACATGGTGGGAATTAGAAAAGATTATCTTGAGTACAGTAACCCAGAAGCAGAGAGACACACGTGGTGTATGCTCACCTATAAGTGGATATTAGCCTGGGTTAATCTTAATTGTCAGCTAAAAGAAGAGAATCCTCAATAGAGAAATAATAAAGGCAAATTTGTCTGTCGGTACTTTAAAAAGGGAATGTCTTAATTATTCATTGATATAGGGGGACTCAGGCCAGTGTGGAAAACACAATACCTAGCAGACAATTTTGCCAGTATAAGGGAGCTAGGTAAGCATGTGCCAAGAGTAACCCCACAAGCAGCTGTCAAGGCTGCTACTGTTTCCTGTTTCCTACCTTCAGTGTCTCCCCTGACTTCCCTCAATAATGGATCTAAATTTGTAAGCTAAAGAAACTCCTAAAGTAGCTTTTGCTTAAAGTGTTTTTTTCTATTCTTTTATTATTATTATTATTATTATTATTATTATTATTATTAATTACACTTTATTCATTTTGTACCCCCCCAAAGCCCCTCCCTCCTCTCCTCCCGATCCCACCCTTCCTCCCCTTTCTGCATGCATGCCCCTCCCCAAGTCCACTGATAGGGGAAGTCTTCCTCTCCTTCTTTCTGATCTTAGACTATCAGTTCTCATCAGAAGTAAAATCAGTACATCTAAACAAACTAAACAAAAGAGAGGACCCTAACTAAAATGCTCAATCCCCATCCTGAAAGGCAAAGAGGATGGACATCAGAAGAAGAAGAAAACAGGAAACAACCTAGGAACCTGCCACAGAGGGCCTCTGAAAGCCTCTACCCTGCAGACTATCAAAGCAGATGCTGAGCCTGATGGCCAACTGGCAGGCAGAATGAATGGAATTTTAGCTAAAGTGTTTTTTAACAGCAAATAAAAAGAAAACTTAGACAATGTTTATTAGCTTTCCATATCATTCATATCGAGAAATCAATATTCAGATCTGTTTTTCACTGAGTTGTTGGCTTTCTCGGTGTTAAGTTTGTTTTTGTTTTTTTGTTTTGTTTTGCTTTGTTGTTGGTGTATTTTTAAATAGTAATTCTCTTCTAGGTATAGAACTGGCAGAGACTTTCTACCATTCTGAAGATTCCCTACTTGCTTGATTGACCAATACTTTGATAAACAGTAGTCTTCTGATTTTATGAGGGCCCCTTTGTCAGTGGTTTTATGTTTAAAATACACATGACTTACAAAAAAAAGAAAAACAGTGACTAAAATTCAAAGTGCAGAAAGCAAGCTATTAAATAATGGAAGCTACAGAGAAGCCAGTGCCACTATTTTGTCACCTGGTATGGTACATTTCAAGCCAAAAATCTACCAGGGAGCTCCTCTAGCTGATGAACTCCTTTAGGGAAGTGGATAGAAATGAGCAGCTCTCCTAGAAACAAATGACAAACTGGCTGAGGAAGAAACCAGAGAAAGGACACCCTTCATAATAGCTGCAATTAATATGAAATATCTTGGGATAACCAACTCGAATCAAGCAAATAGAAGATAATTATGGGAAAAACATCAACTCTTTGAGGAAAGAAATTGAAGATGTTATCATAAGATGGAATGATTGCCCCCGCTCATGACTCCGTAGGATTAGCATAGTAAAAATAGCCATCCTACCTAAAACAATCTACAGATTCAATGCAAATCCCAACAAAATTCCAACCCAATATTGTACAGACCTTGAAAGAATATTCAACTTCATATGGAAAAACAAAAAAACTCAGGCTAGCTAAAACATTTTTGTACAATATAAAACAACATCCAGATGTGTCACCATGCCTGATTTCAAGCTACACTACAGAGCTATAGTTATAAAAATGACAGGGTATTTACATAAAAAAAGAGGCTGATCAATGAAATCCAATTGAAGACTCAGACATAAATTCACAGGCCTATAGCCAACTAGTTTTTTATAAAAAAAAAAAAAAAAGAAAAAGAAAAAGAAAAAGAAAAAGAAAAAGCAAGATATACACAATGGAAGAAAACAAAAAGCTTCTTCAATAAATGGTGCTGTTCTACTGGGTGTCAGCACATAGATGAATGCACGTAGATCTATCATCCTGCACAAAACTGAAGACCAACAGGATCAAAGGCTCAAGATAAAAACTATATATATTGAATCTAATAAAAAAGAAAGTAGGAAACAGTCTTGCATGCATGGCACAGGAGACATCTTCCTGAACAGAACACCAAGAGTCCAGGCACTAAAAACAACTATCATAGGACCTCATGAAACTCCAAATTTTCTGTAAGGCAAAGGAAACCCTTAATGTCCAAAACAGCAGCCTACAGAATAGGACAACATTTTCATGAGTTCCATAACTTAAGATCCAAAATATATAAAGAACTCAAGAAAGTAAACATCATCAAACCAAATGATCTGATTAAAAAATGGTATTCAGATATAAAGAGATAATTCTCAACGGGGGAATCTCAAGTGGCCAAGGAGCACTTAAAGAAATGCTCAGCATCCTTAGACATCAAATAAACACAAATCAAAATGGTACTGAGATTCCATCTTACACCTGTGAGGATGGCTAAGATCAAAATCACAAGTGACAGCTCATGCTGGTAAGGATGTGGAGCAAGGGGAACACTGCTCCATTGCTGGTGGGAGTGCAAATTTGTACAACCATGATGGGAATCAATATGGAGATTCTTCAGAAAATTGGGAATCCATCTACCTCAAGATCAAGCTATACCACTTTTGGACATATACCAAAGGATGCCCCATCCTACCCTAATGGCATTTGTTCATCTATATTCATCGTTGATTTCTTCATAATATCCAGAAAGTTGAAACAATTTAGATTTCGCTCATCTAAAGAAAGAGTTAAGAAAATATGGTACATTTATACAATGAAGTATTATTCAGCTATTAAAAACAATGACATCATGAAATTTGCAGACAAAGGAATGGAACTAGAAAAAAAAAATCATCCTGAGTGAGGTAACCCAGACCCCGAAAGACAAATATGATATGTACTCACTTATAAGTGGACATTAGCTGGTAAGTAAAACATAATCATGCTAAATCCACAGATCAGAGAGCCTAAGTATCAAGGAGGACTGGGGCGGGGGGTGCGGTGTATATGCATCTCCTGGGAAGAGGAAATAGAATACATTTTGTGAGTGGGCTCAGAGTAGGTGAAGATGAAAATAGGAGTGATCACTTAAGTGGGGTAGTGAGGAGTGAGGGAGAGAGTACTCAGGGAGATGACTGGTTGGGGGAGGCATTTGCAGGGCCATGATAGTACTGCATTGGAAGCTCCCTGAAATCTTATGATTGACTCTAGTGAACTTTCCCCATAGTGGGGAATACAGAGTCTGAACCTAGATTTTCCTTTTTTTTTTAATTCTATCTATCATTCTATCTATCTATCTATCTATCTATCTATCTATCTATCTATCTATCTATCTATCTATCATCTATCTATCATCTATCTGTCTATCTATCTATCTATCTATCTATCTATCTATCTATCTATCTATCAATCATATTCATTCACTTTACATACTGATATTAGCCCCTTCCCTCTTCTCCTCTAGATCCCACCCTCCCTTCCTCTCCCTACTATCTTGCCTCCAGTACTCCTCCACAAAGGGAAGATCTCCACTCCACCAATGTACGCCAGCACATCAAGTCAAATAAGGACTGAGCACTTCCTCTTCTCTGTGGCCTGGCAAGACAGCCCTCTCAGGGGGAAGTGATCAAAAAGCAAGCAACAGAGTACATGACAGAGACAGCCCTCACTTTTCTTACTAGGGCATTGAAGCCCAAGTGACCCATTGTCTACATCTGTGTAGACGGCCTAGGTTCAATCTGTGCATGGTCCTTGGTTGGTGCTTCAGTCTCAACAAATCCTTCTGGGCCATAGTTAGTTGGCCTTTTTGGTCTTCTCATGGAACTCCTGTCCTTTCTAAGTCCTTCTGTTTCACCCGATGTTTCCATAAGACACCCTATGCTTTGCCCAGAGATTGGCTGTGTATGTTTTCATCCTCAGCTGTGTGGAGCCTCTCAGAAGACAGCTATGCTAGGCTTCTATCTGCAAGCATAGCAAAGTATTATCAATAGTGTTGGGGGTTGATTCTCTCCCATAGGGTGGATCTCAGCCTGGGCCAGGCTTTGGTTGGACATTCCCTCAATCTGTGTTCTATCTTTATCCCTGCACAAGTTGTAAGCAGGGTAAATTTGGGGTCAAAGTTCTTGTGGGTGGATTGGTGCTTGCCCGCATCCACTAGGAGTCCTGTCTATTTAGTCTCCATGACCCCAGCTACGAGTAGTCTCAGGTAGAGTCACCCACATATCCACCCAGAAGCCAGCCCTACCATAGGTCTCCAGCTAGTCACAGAGATGCTCCTGCCCATGGTTTCTCTTCTCTCTGTAGACCCTCTGTCCTCTCGGCCTGCTCAACCCAAGTCTGAGCTCCACTCTCATTTCTCTGCACACACCCTCTCCTAACTTGTTCCTTCTCTTCAATCTCTTTGCTCTCTATTCTATTTCCCCTTGTGAGTGAGATTTAAGAATCCAGCCTTGAGCTCTCCTTGTTACTTATCTTCTTTTGGTCTCTCAGTCGTAGTATGGTTATCCTGTACTATATGGCTAAAATCTACTTAAAAGTGAGTACATACTCTGTGTGCCTTTCTAGGCCTGGGATGCCTCACTCAGGATGATCTTTTTTGGTTCCATCCAATTGCCTGAAAATTTCATATTTTCTTGTTTTTAATAGATGAATAGTATTTCATTGTGTAAATGTAACACAATTTCCATTCTTCGGTAGAGGGACACCAACTTTTTTTCTGATTTTGTCTATTACAAATAAAGCTGCTATGAACATGGTAGAGCAAGTGTCATTTTTGTATGGTAGAGAATATTTTGGCTATATGCTTAGGAGTGGTAAAGGTGGGTCTTAAGGTTGATGGCTTCCCAGTTTTCTAGAAAACACCAGATTGATTTCCAAAGTGGTTGTACAAGTTTGCCCTCCCACCAGCAATGGAGGAGGGTTCCCCTTTCTCCACACCCTTGCCAGCATGTGCTGTCACTTGAGTTTTTGATCTTAGCCATTCTGAGTTGTGTAAGATGTAATCTCAGAGTCTTTTTCATTTGCATTTCCATGATGACTAAGGACATTGAGCCTTTTTTAATTTTCTGTTTTTTATATTCATTACAGTTTATTCACTTTGTTTCTCATATGTAGCCCCTTCCCTCATTCCCTCCCAATCCCATGCTCTCTCATCTCTTTCCATGACCCTCTCCAAGTCCACTGATAAGGGAGGTCCTCCTCCCCTTCCACCTGAACCTAGCCTATGAGCATTTCTTTTAGTGTTTCTAGGACATTCAAGAGTCCTCTGTTGAGAATTTTCTGTTTAGCTCTGTATCCCATTTTTTTAATTGGATTATTTGGTTTGTTGGTGTCTATTTTCTTGAATTCTTTATATATTCTGGATATTATGCCTTTGTTGGATGTAGGGTTGGTGAAGATCTTTTCCCAGTCTGTAGACTGCCAGTTTGCTCTATTGAGAGTGTCTTTGCCTTACAGAAGCTTTTCGGTTTTATGAGGTCCCGTTTATTAATTGTTGATCTTAGAGGCTAAGCTGTTGCTATTTTGTTCAGAAAGTTGTCTCCTTTGCCAATGAGTTTAAGGCTGTTCTCCACTTTCACTTCTAATAGATGTAGTGTAGTTTTGTGCATAGTAGTAAATATAGGTCTATTTGCATTTTTCTGCATGTAGATATTTAATTAGACCAGCACCACTTGTTGAAGATGCTGTCATTTCTCCATTATATGGTTTTGGCTCCTTTGTCAAAAATCAAGTGTCTGTGGGTATGTGAGTTTATTTTTGAGTCTTCAATTCAATTCCACTTATCAACCAGTCTATTTCTACACCTGTACCATGCAATTTTTATTACTATTGTTCTGTAGTATAGTTTGACATCAGGGAAGGAGATGCCTCCAGAAGTTCTTTTATTGTATAGGATCGTTTTACCTATTCTGGATATTTTTTTTCCATGTGAAGATTAGAATTGTTCTTTAAAAATCTGTAAATACATTTACAGCATATTTTATTTTTCTCCTTCTAAGTTGTTACATATACCATTCCTGGCTTTTTTCATTATTTGTTATAGCATATTAATTTATAAATTTATATTTATGTATGTATAACTAAGTCTCCTAGTAATGTTAGAAATTATACACATCAAGTCTCAACAGTATGATTGCCCAAACTTTAACTTAACAAGAAAGAGACACACAGGTATACCAAAATGGGTACGAAAAAATCCTATGAATACTCAACTCTACAGAAAAAAGGTAAGAAAGGAAGGAAGAAAGAAAAAGGAAGGAAGGAAGGAAGGAAGGAAGGAAGGAAGGAAGGAAGGAAG
>NW_026587216.1:20897281-20927698 GCF_907164565.1 Psammomys obesus
AAGGAAGGAAGGAAGGAAGGAAGGAAGGAAGGAAGGAAGGAAGGAAGGAAGGAAGGAAAGAGAAAAAGAAAAATCCCTAAAAAATGTTCAGAAAGAAAGACATAGTCTTCCTCAGTGAAGGGGATCCAAATCAGCGTTCAGACTATACATACAAGTGACATTATGTCAACCATGATTTCTTTGTAAGAAAAAGAACACTTCCAAACTCTTTAAGAAACCAGTATTACTTTAAAACCAAAACCAAATGAAGACTCATGAAAAGACAAAACTGTAGGCCAGTATTGGTGATATGCAAATGTCTTCAATAAAATACTTACAAACCAAATACAGACATTTATCAAAAAGATAATCCACCATGATCAAGTTGGTTTAATTACTGTGGGGCTGGGGTACTTCAACATGCATAAGTCAACAAATGTAATTAATCATATGAAGGAGTTTAGTCATTAAAGCCATATGACATCTTAATACATTCAGAAAAAGTGTTTGGCAAAAATCCAAAAATGGCTTCCAATCGTAGAGAGTGTAGAAATGGGGCAACATACATAAACTGAATAAAGGTTATATATAATAAATCCACAGCAAATATTCTAAATTCAGAAAGCTCACAGGAGTACCATTTAAATCAGAGCTACAAAGTTCCTACTGGCTATAAGAGTCTAATGAATAATGAATCCCAGTGTCAGAAATTCACGGTTCATTAGAAACAACCCATTTATTCAAATATTGATGACATTTGGTTTTTATTTATTTTTTTTGGTGTGGATGAGTTTTTCCATGTAGCCCAGGATGACCTGCAGTGTTCTGTGTTGAGAAGGCTAGCCTTCAACTCTCACTAGTGCTCTTATCTCAGCATCCTGGGTATTAAGATAACTTACATATGCTGTTATACCAGACATGTTGACGGTACTGAGGTGTGGGCACTAGAGAGATTAGCTTTAAGCTTAGATAGCTTAAAGTCATCATAAGGAGGCCTATAAAGGACAGAATAAAATCAAATTGTTGACATATCACCTCTCTTCTGTCATTATAATGCATCAGAAGCCATGATGTCTAATATGTTCTCACATCCATGAGCTGAATTCAATGCAGTGCTGTCCTCTTCTACTGAACACTCATGTCATAATGAACTCATCCTTTCATATATTAAATTGAAAAACTAATAAAGTCAAAATACGGTACATGGACTTTATGTGAACTTTAAATATTGTTTATAAAGTTATGGGGAAGTCACAGATAAGAGAAGATAAGAGAGAAATGGAGGGGGAGGGAATGTAGGGGTAAAAGGAGAAGGGAAAGCAGGGATGGGAGAAAAGAGATAAGGAAATAAAGGAGGGAAAGATATGAATGTTTAAGAAAACAGAAAGGAATAAAGGAGAGGAAGTGGAGATATGAATAAAAGAAGATCAGGAGGGAAGGGAAGAAAAGAGGAGGGAAAGGGAGGGAAGGACTGGGGACATGAAGGGAAAAAAGGGAAGGGTAGAGGTAGGAAGGGAAAGAAAGAGGAGGTGAGGAAAGGAGGGGAAGAGGAAAGAAAGGAGAAGGGGGAGGAAAGAGGGAAAAAGAGGAGGGGAGGGGACAGAACATGAGGGGAGGAGAAAGAAAGAGGGTAGAAAAGAAGAGAGAAGCGAGGGTTGAGGAGAGGAAAGAAAAGGATAAAGGAGGGGGGAGAGGAGGAGAGGGAAGAAGAGAAGAAAAGAGAATAGGGGAGAAGAGGAGAGCAGAGGTGAGAAGAGAGGAGCAGAGGACAGAGGAGACAAGAGAAGGAGTCAAATCATTTAAAGCAGCCAGAAGATAAACTGCACAGATCTATGTCTATACTCTGGAGCCTTTAGCATCTTGACATGGCCTAGAATCTTACAAACCTACCTCATATTTTTGAAATTTAAGACAATTTTGCTTTGTTTAATTTTGTAGCAGAATTGCAAGTAAACTTATTTGCATAAATTGGGAAAATTAGAAAAATAAGAACTAATACATGAGTAAATACATCATGGCAAAGAGTAATCATAAATAATGGAACCAGTTAAAATGGGAATGCTCTAAATTATTATGGTAAATATAGTTGCATAATGCAATGAAAATATCAAAATTCAGTTTTGAAATAAACATAGTAAAACAATATAAGAATGAAGAATGAAACTGATAACTCAAATGCCTTTATCAACTCCAATATCTTTGGGATGCTTGTATATAACCCAAAAAAGGAAATAAGTATAATTACATAAATATGAAATGTAAACAGCCCTTTTGGAAGATATAAGAGGGTCAACACAGGATGACTAAACACCAGTTACTTATGATAGAATTCATGATCCTGTGGAATGCACTTTGATTTTTAAAAACACTGAAAAATTAATAAGTTGGGCATTTGAGACTTTATAAGCATTAATTTCATTTTAGAACTCTATTGATGGCTTAAAATTTAAAGGTTAGGCTTTGTTTTTAAATGATATTACACAACTTAATGTATAAACATTCAATTTATACTTATTTTAGATAGCACTCATAATACTTAAAATTTATATACTAATGAGTATATTAGTTAGTTCTATATGCTTGTCACATTTTTCCTAAAAATAAATAAACAAATAAATGAATAAATAAATAAATAAATAAATAAATAAATAAATAAATAAAGCACTCCACAAATGTTAGAATTTAGGTTCAGTGTATCCTCTTCCTGCTTCATATTTCTCTGATTGGGATGGATTTTATTTGAAATGGACAAAAAATACAAACAGAGTTGTGCACATACTACTTGGGAAAATTAAACATGTTACTCAAGTATTTCTTCCTACCTATTTATTTCTTTTAATAAAGCTACTATATTTTTTGTTCAGGTTTTGCTTTAGTTATGTTTTCTGATTCTGTGATATTCTTTCAAATGTAAACCGATTCATCTGACGTTCTCCAGCGTCAGTAACGTCTTTCTGTAGTAGCTATATTGTGCTATTTCAGAGCTCAGCCAGTAACCTGACACTCTTCCATGGAGCCTGTCCTAAATATTAGCACTACAGAAGGCTCAACTCCTTACAACCTGAAAAAGCTCAGGACATTTTTACTTTTTTTTTTTTCCATCTGGAGGAATTCTAAGAATTTCCTCCCTCTGTGCTTAAACACATGTACTACATTTGGTGGGGTTTTCATAATCTGGGTAGAAAATAATTTAAATAGTTTGTAGGCTTTGTTCATGACTACATGAGAACAAGAATTTTTTTTTCTGTAAATGAGTTGTCATCGCAGCTTCTAAAAAGGACACAACTGTAATTGATGAAACTTAAATTGTGTTCACAGAATTACTGTTAAAGATTTGATACACGGAATGACATTTATTGGATTTTTTATTAAGCAAACTACTCATACCTTTGTCTTCACTTTAGTTATCCTTATTAAATAAATATAATAAAGAGACATACTTAAGGTTATTAAACTTTGTGTGTTAATACAATGCTCACCTATCTATAGAGCAAAAAACTTTTCAATAAAAGAAGAGCTTTCAACAGAGCTTAGACTTTTTTTTTTTTTTCCACAGAACAGGTTCCTGCATGCACTGTACTTTATAACTGAGCTATATTCCTAGCCCTTCATAGAAAGAAAGAGGAGACAAACAGAGCAAAAAGTTAATTGAATATCAGTGAGCAATAGGAACTGTTGGATTTCCAGTGTGTTCATTCTGTTATTTTACCGGCCCAGCTGCAACACAGTGGAAATCTGCAGTATTCTATGCAAGATTACTACTGTATTTTATAATCTTTCAATAATCTTAAGAATACTGACAGAGCCAATGTTTATAGCTCATATCCCCATTTCAGTGAAAGCTTGAGATATGATATTCATTATGGCTATTAATTATAATGAAATAATAATGAAACATTTCCATATTTGCATCATTCTTCTGTGTCTTTTATTTTAACCATCTGATTTGTTAAGGGAATTATTTCTGTTTACTTACTAATAGCTTACTATTTCCAATGAGCAATATTTTTAAACATTCAAAGTATTGGAATAATTAGCTAATTGATATGGGATGAAAAGAAAATTTTAATAATATCTTTATTAAATCGTCAAGATTTCATATGCTGTATTTTG
Source organism: Psammomys obesus (assembly GCF_907164565.1). NCBI lineage: Eukaryota > Metazoa > Chordata > Mammalia > Rodentia > Muridae > Psammomys > Psammomys obesus. Next base: position 20,901,374 of record NW_026587216.1, read on the forward strand.
ATCATATTCACTCCTCTACCCCAACTCCTCTCATATCCAACCCAACTTCTCTATCTACCCAATGTCTTTTTTTCTCTTTCTAAATTTTTTTTATGTAAATACATGAGGTTCTTTTTATTGTAAATTACAAGCTGCAGCTTGGGCCCACACCCCCCCCCCCCACCAAAGCGGTGGGAGCCTAGTGCTGTGCCCAGGGTAGTTGGGTCATTTAAAGATTCTGGTCCATCCCAGCATGCCCAAGGCAGGGGCATTTCCTGCCTGGCAAGCATCTATTGGTCAAAAAGTACATTTTTAATTGATTGGCTATAGGAAGGTTCCCAGACCATTACTGATCTGGTGTCCCTCCCTAGGGGGATGGGCTAGTTTCCTAGCAACTGTATCTCTAGTGGGTGGGGAAGAATGCAGTGAGGCAGCCCTTCCCCTCAGGGCATGACTGTACTTCTTTTCCTACCTAGTTCAGGCCTTAATTCTTGTATTTTCAATTGCTTAACCGCTTTCATAAAGAAATGTTTGAGAGCAATACACTAATGATACTCAGATCCCATTATAATAAGGCAAATCTATAGGACCTGGAAGACCCAAGATTGGGTCTTCAAATGATCATGGGAAAGGGGGAAATGAGAGACCAAAAGATTAAAAATTAGCAGCTAATTTTTTTATTAAGTATATCTATGCCAATGTGAATTACCACAATAATTTTGGTAGTGGGACTTGCCCTAGAATCTGGCAAACCCTCCAGGGGCATACCTTTAAAGAAAATTGACTCTATTTCCCAGCAGCTGTACATTACTGCTAACTCCTTAGTTAGGGTTGTTGTTGGTATGATAAACACCATGACAAGAGCAACACAGGGAGAAAAAAGGTGTATTTTGTTGATGGTGGTTTTTGTTTTCCTTTTTTGTTGTTGGTTGTTTTTGTTTTGGTTTGGTTTGTTGTAGGTTTTTTTAGGTTTTTATTTTTATTTTTAAAAAAGAAATCATCGTACACCTAAAGAAACTATTCAAGAGGCAGGACTCTGACTAACATACTCAATCCCCATTCTGAAAGGCAAAGAGGATGGACATCAGAAGAAGAAGAAAACAGTAAACAAGTTATGAACCTGCCACAGAGGGCCTCTGAAAGGCTCTGCCCTGCAAACTATCAAAGCAGACACTGAAACTTATGGCCAACTGTTGAGCAGAGTGCATGGAATCTTATGAAGAAAGTGGGAAATACTAAGATTTTGAGAGGACAGGAGCTCCACAAGGAGAGCAACAGAACCAAAAAAATTTGAACACAGGGGTCTTTCCAGAGACTCATACTCCAACCAAGTACCAGGCATGGAGATAACCTAGAACCCTTGCACAGATGTAGCCCATGGCACTTTAGTGTCCAAGTTGGTTCCATAGTAATGGGAACAGGGACTGCCTCTGACATAAACTGATTGGCCTGCTCTTTGATCACCTACCCCTGAGGGGGGAGCAGCCTTACCAGGCCACAGAAGATGACAATGCAGCCACTCCTGATGAGATCTGATAGACTAGGATCAGAAGGAAGGAGAGGAGGACCACCCCATCAGTGGACTTGGGGAGGGGCATGCGTGAAGAAGGGGGAGGGAAAGTGGGATTAGGAGTGGAGGGGTTTATGGGGGATACAAAGTGAATAAAGCATAATTAATAAAAGTTTAAAAAAATACTATTTCAATTGTAGTCCCCTATGGAAAGTTAATAAATTAAAAAACAACAACAACAACAAAAAGATTAGAGAACTGACATTCAACAATAAAAATCAGTGCTAGTGAAAAATTACAGTGTGCCAGTCCAGGAGTTAGCATCCAGTTATTCAATCCCCAGAACAATGATATGAGTATACTTTTTTTTGCATTGATGCAAATATATTTATATATGAATAAAAATATGTTTTTGCATTGAAAAAATAAATCATCTTTATTGATTATATAAACATACTAAAACTCATGAGAATCTACCTCTTAAATTTTGAAGCATAAAATGACATATTACTGACTATAGGTACTATGTTATAAAGCCAGTATACAATTTAGTAATATTTTGAGAAAAAAGTATATAGTTTTTTATGTTTAAATTTTTTAATTTTAATTTTTTAAAAATTATTACTATTTGTTACAATTATTTCACTTTGTACCCTAGCTGTGGCCCTCCTTCATCTCCTCCCAGTCCCACCTCTTTCCCTCTTCTCCCCCTATACATCGCCTTAGTATACTGATACTGGAGGACCTCCTCCTATTCTACTTGACCCTAGCCTATTGAGTCTCGTCAGGACTGACTGCATTGTCTTCCTCCATGGCCTGGTAAAGCTGCTCCACCTTCAGGGGGAGGTGTTCAATGAACTCAGCCACTGAGTTCATTTCAGAGACAGTCCCTGTTCCCCTTACTAGTGAACCCCTTAGACACTCTGCTCCCATAGGCTACATCTGTGCAGGCCATCTAGGTTATCTCCATGCATAGTCCTTGGTTGGAGTATCAGTCTCAGAAAAGACCCCTGTGCCCAGATATTTTGGTTCTGTTGCTCTCCTTGTGGAGCTGCATGACTTTCTATCTCCCCCTTCTTTCATAAGATTCCCTGTACTCTGCCCAAAGTTTGGCTGTGTCTCAGCCTCTGCTTTGATTCCTCAATTGGTAGAGACTTTCAGAGGCCCTCTGTAGTAGGCTCTTGTCCTGTTCCCTGTCTTCTCCTGCTTCTAAAGTCTATCACACTTGCCCTTCTTAATGAGGATTGAGCATCTTTCCTAGGGTCCTCCTTGTTTTTTTACCTTCTTTAGGACTATAGATTTTAGTATGTTTATCCTATATTACATGACTAATAACCACTTATGTGTGAGTATATACCATATGTGTATTTCTGCTTCCGGGTTATCTCATTCAAGATGATCTTATCTACTTCCCACTATTTGCCTGAAAATTTCATCATTCTCTTGTTTTTAATAACTGAGAACCATTCCATTGTGTAAATATATCACAGTTCTCTACTGGTTTTTCCTTTGAGGGACATCTAGGTTGTTTCTAGATTCTGGCTATTATGAATAAAGCCTCTGTGAACATGGTTGAGCAGATGTCCTTGTTTTATAGTTGGGCATTTTTCCTATATATGCCTAGAAGTGGTGTAGTTGGATCTTGAGGTAGCATTATTTCTAATTTTCTGAGAAAGTGCCAGATTGATTTCCAAAGTGGTTTACATGTTTACATTCCCACCAGCAATAGAGGAGGGTTCCCCTTCCTCCACATCCTCCCCAGCATGTGTTCTCACTTGAGTTTTTTATTCTAGCCATTCTGATGGGTGTAAGGTGAAATCTCATGGTTGTTTTGATTTGCATATCCCAAATGACTAAGGAAGCAGAGCATTTCTTTACACTGCCACTCAGTATTCCTTTGTAGAGACTTCTCTGTTAAGCTCTTTTTGGTTTGGTTTGGTTTGGTTTGGTTTGGTTTGGTTTGGTTTGGTTTGGTTTGATTTGGTTTGGTTTGGGTTGGTTTGGTTTAGTATGGTTTGGTTTGGGGTTTTTTGACAGAGTTTCTCTGTGTAGCCCTGGATGTCTTGAAACTCTCTCTGTAGACCAAGCTGGCCTCAACTCAGATACCTGCTTGCCTCTGCCTCTTGAGTGCTTGGATTAAAGGCTTGTGCCACCTGATGCTTTAATATCACTTCCACATTACAGTCAGTCCTCTAGGGGAGTCAGTAACTCAAAGCAGGAACTGGAGGCAGAGCTGAAGCCAAAGACAATTACTGATTGCTGTCTTGCTCCTCATGGCTTGCTCAGCCTGCCTTCTTATAGATTATAGGGCCACCATCCCAGAAATGGCATCACCTACAGCAAGATGGACCATCCCACAATCGTTATCAATTCAGAAAACAGGCTTACCCACAGACTAGTATAATTTGGGCAGTTTCTCAATTAATATTCCGCCTTCCAAAATTATTCTTGCTTGACATGTTAACATAAAACTAACCAGTACAATTTACTGCTTGCCAACTTAACACAAAACATATCCCTGTTAAACCACAACTTTTCTTTCTTGTTCATCCCCACAAACCCATTTTAATACAGATACTACAATATAAAACATTTCAAAATGTTTTAAAAAGTCAAACATTTTTAAAAGTTCAATTTCTTTGAGACATCCAAAGTATCTTTTAAAGTGGAAACCTTTCTAAAATGTTCATAGTCTCTATAAAACTATAATGTTCATAAAAGTTTAAATTCTTACTAAAACTGAAATGTTTCTCCAAAATATCCATGATCTGAAGTTCTAGCAAAATCTCTGTAGAAGAATTTCAGTCTAGCCACATGGATGCTCTGGCAAGGGATCAAATATAAGAACCTTCTAGGTCTATATAATCTGGCTGGAATACAGATAGGACTTTACTACACACTTTTGATCCTAAGCAATGAAAGTATGATTTGTTTATAGAAGAAAATAGTGATGTTTGAAAGTAATGTCTAACTGAGGGGAAAAGTGATAACTCAGAGAAAGTTTTGACAGAATGAGTGAGAGATAGGATTTACCCAACTGTCAAGAGAACATCAATGGGAAGAGAGTATACTTAAGAGCAGTTCAGGGAGAGAAAAGTAGTGTAATAGTTGGAGTAGTGTATGTGTAGCAGTTCTACTGAAACTGTCTGACAGAAGCAGGTGCAGAGAGAACAGCCAGAGAATAAGGCACCAGAAGATTAGAACGTGTTGCCAGTTAGTTTGAGACTGAGCTGAGCAATTCAGTCAGAAACTAAGAGAGAAGCAAGATTGAATCAGATAACTTGGAGAGGAGTTTGGGCCAGAACAGGCAAGTTGAACAACACAGCTAGAGTTCAGAAAGAGCTATACAGGCAGAGTTTATTCAGCAGGAAGTCTCAGAGGCTGAAACATTCTAGGCCTAGGCTAGCAGATGGCTGCTAGAAGCTTCAACCTTCAGGTTTGCAGAAGATTAGACTGGATGGAAGCTTCCAGGCTTAGGCATAGGGATAGCAAGCAGAGAAGGAAATGCTCTGGGCTCAGTCCAAGCCATGATTTTGATTTTGCATAGCTTGCGTACCATATCATCTCATCCCCTTATCTGGGAAAATAAAACAGCATTTATACTTATAGGGATTTCTTTTCTTAGCATTGAAAAATGTATCTTCTATGTTTTTTTTTTTTTAATGAAAGTATTTACTGAGTTTCTTCTTCATTTTTTTTTTCCTCAGGATTGAGCCACAGGTTTGTTTTTATCATGTTCTAGAATTCCTTCATATTCCATTTAGGGTTTGTATAGTTTTTCTTCTTGTTTATATTTACCATTTTCTCTCAGTTTGGTGATATTTTCATTTTGTTCAATAAATTTAATATTTGATTGTTAAGTAACATGAAGAATTTCCTTTTCTTTGACTGGGTGTTTTAATCACTTCCTCTCCCTTGTCTTTCTAACATGATATTCTTTCTTCTGCTTGATCAAATCTATTGGTAAAGAATTGTTTCATTATTTTATTCAAAAATTTGTGGTGGTTTTGGTCATGATTCAAACACTTATTCATATAATCTTAATGTTCATTAAACATATTTATATTTGCTAAATGAAATAATTATAAAATGCTTTCCTCTGGGAACATTAAAACGGAGGTGTTAATTTTTGGAAGTGATGCATTTTTACAATTAGTAATGTTTGTAGTTTTGAGATTAAACATATTCATCTGGACTTAGGTCATGGATGGTGCTTCCTATGGCCTCACCTGTAGGCTTAGATTTTTCAAAAACCGACTTTATTTAAGGTTCTTAAATGTTTCTACTTCCCTTCCAATCCTCAAAAATGGGTAGGCAATTAGTAGGATAAGGGACTGTAGACCCCCTTTAGCTACTTCCTGCAGGTTAGGGTCTTTGGGTTCTCTGGGAATATACCAGTCTCAGTTCTCAGGATATCAACAGCCCACTCAAACAGCAAAGCAGCAAACCACAGCAGTAGCAGCAAACAGGAAGCAACAGCGACTCCGGGTTAGTGCTGTTCAGCAAATGTGATAAAGCTCTGCTCCAAAGGCATGAGTCTGCTGCAGTAGAAAACCTCTCCCAAAGCAGCCTGAGAAGTTCTCTGGAACATTTCTCTCTTGGAAAACCGGCAAAGCAATTCATAAATATTATGTTTCTAAATAAAGGACAAGTCAGAAGGATACTGTGTCTACCAAAAAGGCCATCCAACTGTGAGCATTGAGATTATCAGTGTCTACCCACACTCATTGATGTTAACAAAGATATCAACTTTTGGAGATTCAAGCATTTGAAGAATATTTTTTATATATAGAAATTGGTAAATACAAAAAGCTTGGAATTGGATACTCAGAAAAAGAGGACAAGTCTGTTATTGGTCAACAGGTTTACATTTGAAAATAGCTCTAACATGATGAAGCTCTTTTATTTTCTGACTTGTCTTTTATTTAGAAAGATAATATTTATGAATCTCTTTGGATATACTTGTTAATTTTTGTTTACTAGTTGCTGATGTTCTTCAAATATGTAATGTTCTTTTAGCATTCCTTTGACCTAGTTTTTTGGTTGGTTGGTTGTTGTTTTTTGTTGTTGTTTGTTTGTTTTTCTACATTGGGTAGCATGAGATTTTGAAAAATGTTTTTAGAGGCAGGCTAAATGTTTTCTGCAGTATTTCAAGGAAAAAGTTTGGAGAAGGAGTGGATTTTTACTATGTCCAGATTTTTAATGGCTCTTTTGATGAAGAGGACACAATCATCAGCTATTGTCATTAGTTCTACCAGCCATCCTAAAGCTCAGCTTCTCATCCTCATTCTGGACGCTAAACACCATGGAAAAGAAACTCTACTTTCCCAAAGCTTTTGCCTAACTCTTGCACAGATTCAGAATTCAGACCAAGCTAGAACTGAGAACTTTACATGTGTTTTAGTCTTCAAATTCCATCTCTATTTCTAAGCTCCATGGCACTGCAATAAATTAGTTGCTTTTAAAAAAGAAAAAACAAAAGAAAGAAAGAAAACCAGCAAAGTGAAGCAAACCATGGCAATGCAAAAGGGGTGTTTCACTGTCTGTGGGCTTCTATTTGTTCATTCTCAGAGTCCACACAAGAATGTTTTCCAGCTAGCCAAATCCAGGAACCCTCGTGGAAGGTAGCTTCTGACAAACAACAGGAACCTTTTATGGGGGATGGGTGTTTGTTTTGCAGGGATAAACATTCCCACATGGTTTTGTTTTGGAACCCAAACAAACAAACAAACAAACAACATATTCACATGATGAAACTGAGTTTCCAAAGAAACCAGAAACTTCCATGTCACTCAGCCTTGTTGAGTGAGTTTTGGGATTTTCCTTGTTTACTCCAACTTGTCAGATTCTAAATCTATGGAACTGTGTCTGGTATTTTGTCATGGAACCACTTTGTGTTGATGTATGGATGTGGTGTTATAACATGTCTCAACCCAGGTACAAAGGGTGGAACCTCGGAGAATAGGCACAAAACTTCTGTATAGTAAATTAAATTGAATTCACTATTTTGTATAGTGAACGTTGTTTTGAGTGTGAATAGAAATTTGAAAGTGATCAGTGACAACAGTACATTTCAATTTTCATTTTGCTTCTCTGTAACATAAAAAAACAAAAATCATAAGAAGTTCAAGTAAATTATTGTGTAATTCATTGAAGTTATCAAGACTGCATGAATAGTTACATGCCATGGTTAACAGTTATGTTTGGAACATTAATATTCATAGAATTTTTAAAGACACATTTGTTTTTTAAAGAATCCTATGAAAGAACGGGGAGATAGTGGGACCTGGAGAGGACAGGAGCTCCACAAGGAGAGCAACAGAACCAAAATATCTGGGCACAGGGGTCTTTTCTGAGACTGATAATACAATCAGGGACCATTTATGGAGATAACCTAGAACCCCTGCTTAGATGTAGCCCATGGCAGCTCAGTGTCCAAGTGGGTACCCTAGAAAGGGGAACAGGGACTGTCTCTGACATGAACTCAGTGGCTGGCTCTTTGATCACCTCCCCTTGAGGGGAGAGCAGACTTGCCAGGCCACAGAAGAGGACAATGCAGACAGTCATTTTGAGGCCTGTTAGTCTAGGGTCAGATGGCAGGGGAGTAGGACCTCCCCTATCAGTGGACTTGGAGAAGGAAATGGGAGGAGATGAGGGAGAGAGGGTGGGATTGGGAGGGAATGAGGGATAAGGCTGCACTGGGATACAAAGAGAATATACTGTAATTAATATAAAAAATAAAAATTTAATTAAAAAAGTTATTTAATTTTATTGTATGTATACTGGTTCAAAGGTGTCAGATCTCTGGAACTAGAATTACGGGCAGTTGTGAGCTGGCATGAGGGTGCTGGGAATTGAACTTCTAAAAGAACAGTCAGTGCTTTTAGCTGCTGAGCCTTCTGCTCCAGCCCCTAAATACACATTCGTAATCTTATTTCTATTATTAAAATGGTGGGCTATCTGTAAATAGACATATGTCTGATTCTAACAGAGAAAACAAATATTAAGACATGGCTTGCAAATACATAAGCTCAATAAAGTTGAAATTTACCTCTATATTCTAACAAGCAATTTTGTTCCTTTCTCTTATCATACCAATTCTGGCTGGGTTAAAAAAAATCTCAAAGTACTTTAAATTTATGTTTCCATTGATGCCAAAGGTTTTGAAAGCCTTTAAAAGTACTTATTAGCCACACATATTACTTTTTGGGGGGCTTTCTGTCCATTAGCCCATCTATTGACTGTGGAGGGTACAAATGTAACAAGTATAGGAGGTGATAGGGAAACTTGTACAGAAGGAATACATATTGTGTATCAAAATGTAATAATAAAACATGTTACTTTGCATTATAGCTTAAAACAGGTAAATAAAAACATACTTGTCATTTTAAGATTTGCTTTTCCAATTTTTCACATCGTCATTAACCGATTGCTCATATTTTGTGTAATCGTGAATGTTTTGTAATTTTAAAAAGCTGTCAACATGAATCCATATGTTCCTAATTTAATCCTGGCCCAAAGCATAATGTTTTTGTAACATTGATTCATCTGATGTAAAACAAAACAAAAAAAAAGGTCAAAATAATTACAGAAAATTTCTTATCAAATGTAAAAGGGAAAATGAACAGTATGGAGGCTTAAAACAGATTATAGCTTAAAATCCCTCTTACCATTAACTCAATGTTCTCAACTACCAAATGTTATAGAAGAGCAAATGGCTAGATATTTACTATGAGAGACACTTTCTAATTTTATTACATTTTGTCTCATTTCTTTCTATCAACGTAACAAATTTTAACTTAGGAGTCTTAGTTTAGTGTTTATATATACTATGCTTAATAAAGTTTACCTAATTATGAATATTTTATTTTATGCTCTGCCTCTATCCAGATGTTATAAAATTGGAGCTGCATGGATCTAGTAACACAAATATTTAATAAATAGCAATTTTGACATGTGAAATGGTGATGTGCAACTTGAAAACCAGCATTGTTAAAAGCGAGTGATCACTAGATAGACACATTCTAATCATAAGAATTAGGTTAACTTTCCAGGAAAAAATAATTCTGGGTAAATAACCACTCCCAATACATTAGCACACAGACCTTCAGACATGAAGAGACTGTGAGCAATTTTCTAATTAAAATATTAGTGCCTGGATAGCCAGGAACTAGAGGCTGGAAAACCCAACTGGAAAGCTCAAAGACCTAGAACAGGACAATAATGATGATGATGATGATGATGATGATGATGATGATGATGATGATAACATTCCTAACCATATTCTGCTATACCCATATCATAGATTGGTGCCTGCCCCAACTATCATCAGAGAGGCTTCATCCAGCAACTGACAGGAGTAGATGCAGAAACCACAGCCAAACATTAGAGGGTCACTGAGAGGAGTGAAGGGAGGGCAAACTCAGTCTGGATGTAATATATAAGAGAAGAACAAATTTTTAAAAAGAAAAGAGGGTTAATTACTGTCTAATTAGCTACAATGCATTGTATTTATGGAGGACATGCTGGAGAACGTTAAGGCACCCTGAAATAATCATATTACCTCGTTTCTTAACTTTATGTATTGTATTCCATTCTGCTATGGTCATGCTTCTGTGGCAAACACTTTACCAATGGAGTGGGTTGGTGGGTTCTAATGTGTTGATCCTTTGTGATGCGGTGTAGGGAAGTTGCTAAGCTTTTTATTCTGACATAAGTATGCACAGTGGTCTTTTTAAAAGTGAACATGTCAGTGAAATTTACTGTGTTTGATAGTGTTGTAGTCTACCTATTGTGCCTAGGCAGAAGGAGGTGACTGCCTAGATCTGAGTGTAATACATATAGCAATGACTCAGGTAGACTAGAAAAAGAAACTGTGAGAGCTTATGAGCTTCCTATTTAAAATCTGGCTGCTCTTGTAAAAACTCAAATCTAATACTGACATCTGAAACTAAAGCTTGACAGTGATGTCAACCTCACATGTTATTGAATGATTGCTTTAAAAAAATCAAATTGCTTATACATAATTCAAGCCCTATAGTATAAGTGGAAAATAAAATACAGGGACATAGCACACTAATACAAAATATAATTTGTGCTGCAGGCTTGATACGTGTTGTCAATATCGCATTCGACACAAAATGTTTTCCAAAACAGAGAATGATAAAATGTAAAAATTACAAATTATTAAATAGAAAGAGCTGAATTAACAAATGCACATAATATCTGACTGCTGAACGTTTAGCACAATATGCACCATTCACTACTTAATATATATATAATATGATAAAGTTTTAATTTAAAAATTACCAATTGAAAGAAGACATTTCTTTCTAGGAAAAGACAACTGAGTGTCATAATCATGATCATGTACTATTTTGTACATGTAGGAAATTTTGAAATACAATAAATCCCTTAATAAATAATTTTAAATGGAATAAAAGAAGACATATTCTTGAAGGCTTGAGGCCAGCATTATCAGATGTCCTATAAAGGACCATATACTGTAGATTATGCTTGAGTCTCCAGATCTTGACTCTAATATCTCAGTTTTCCTGCTAGTGCTCAGCCATGTATTGAAAAATACATACCATTACAGATAAATGTATCCTGTCAGTAACTTAAATAGTTGAGATGGTACCTATACCCTGTACTCTTTACCACTTTTTCTTTCATTTTTAACTATTTCCTTGTTAGATTGTAAGAATTCTGAGGCTAGGGATGGGCATTTGTAGTACAGAAATTGTTATCGTGTATCAGGTCTTAGATTAATTAGTCTAGACATTAAGGCAAATAATAACAACAATAATTATATTATATCAGATCAGATATTCTTTTATATTATAGTTCTATCTATATATTAGATTTCTGCACAGGTATATGTGGTTAGTGCATATTTGTGCCGTGTCTTTAGAGGTGAGGACCAGGGAAGGTGTCTGCAGGAACTGGGTTTGACAGTTGTGGTCTTCATGAAGCAGATGCTGGTCTTCAGGAGTTAACTGACAGTTGTGATCCGTATGATGTGGGTGCTCAGAACTGAGTCTATTTTTTTGGAAGAGTATTATGTGGTGCTGGGTCCTTCCCTGTTTCTTAGGAGAAAGCCGAGAAGGCTGGAGGACCGAGAGCTTCAAGGCAGAATAGGGTGACCCAGAAAAGGGTGAAGCATGTGGTCAAAGGTTCCACCTCTCCCGGGAGCACTGGTTTCCAGCCAAGAACGTGGAGCGGAGATCTGGGCCGGAACATCTCCAGTTCTGCTGAACATGCTGGAGAAAATTTTTCTGTGAACTAAGTGTTAGTGCTCTTTCAGCTGGGCTGCTGACTTCAGGCTGGCTGTTATGGACGAGCTCAGGGCTCCTAAACCCAAGCCAGGTTGCAATGGGGGAGGGGAGTCAGGCTTGACTTGGGTGAGTCAGTGGCCGCTTGGAAAATAACCAAAGCTGAGAGGCAGTGGCTGGGGTATTTTTCTTTGGGCGGATAGAATGGTTGCATCAAGAAATGCAGGCCCTGGGGGGATACAAAGTGAATAAACTGTAATTAATAAAAAAGTAAAAACAAAAGATTAAGAAAGAAATGCAGGCTGCTGGCCTCCTCAGATGGCCACTGCTGTGGGCAGAGAGGTTCAAGAAAGATGTAGTCAGCGTGGATCAGCAGTGACGCACTGGTGAATAGCAGAAGTTAGGCCACCCCTCCAGTGGCTGTCGGATAGGCAGTCAAGCCCTGGGATCCAACAGTGAATTCTTCAGGAGGAGGGGAGCTCTTTCTCCTCTTTCTCTTCCTGAATAAATGATGTTTCAGAAGATCTTTGGTGAAATAGATGGTGGTGGCCCCCTTTTATGTAAAACAGAGACTTATAAACCCTGGGCAGTGGGAGGGGCTTTAGGGATGAATGTTTTCAGATGACTAAATCTCATGTGTTTTATTGAACAGCTATATGTTACTTCAGTTCCCTTTGCCCCAGCTCACAAGCTATGTTGGCTTCAGCTGTATTTGTTTTATTGGTACAATAATTTGTTAAACTTCACAAATTAATTTGATTGTATAAAATGTAGGGTTTTATCATAATCTCAACATACAAAACTCTGTGTGGTGGTTTGAGAGAGGATTGGCCCCATACCCTCATCTGTTTGACTCTCTTTTTCACGGTTAATGGATTAGGAGGTGTAGTCTTTTTGGAGGACATTTGTTACTGAGGGTGGGTTTTGAGGTTTCAAAATCCATGTCAGACTTAGTCCTACTCTCTTTCTGCAACTTTTAGAGCAGACCTGAACTCTCAGGTACCGTTCCAGAGCTATGTCTGCGTGCATGTAGCCACGATCCTCTTCAGGAAAATGATGGAGGATCCTCTGAATCTGTAAGCAACCACCCAAATAAATGATTTCTGTTGTCGTTGCATTGGTCATGGTGTCTTTTCACAGCAACAAAACAGTAACTAAGAGAGAAGTTGGTAACAAGGAATGGGGCAATGCTGTAACAGGCCTGACTTTAGTGTTGTTTAGAGGAATATGGAAGAATTTGGGCCTTTGGAATAGGAAAGCAGCTGAACGTTGCGAGACGGGCATAATGGGCAATTCTAAGAGGACACTTAGAGAGAAGTGGCCACTGTGGAGGCTCACCTCAGGAGGCTGTAAAGGGGAAAAATATTAGAGTCCATTTTTGTGATATGTTGGCAACAATGTCACTGCTTTCTGCCCTTGTCCAAAAAAGTTATATTTGTATTTTATAGAACTTTGATCTTTCTTTGAAATTTATGAAGTTAAATAACCTTATGTATTTGGCAGCTTTAGGAACTAGCAGAATTATTAGTGAATACTAATTATATCAATTCCTAGGATATATTTATCATGCTTTTAATCAGGTACACTCATATTTCCACTCTTGATTTCTGTCTATTTGCTTCTCCTTCCAGCATCATTCTCACTAAATCTCCTTTTAAATTTCTTCATGCCTTCTGTTTTTAACCCAGTACATTCTAACTTTCTTAGTATTAGCTGTATTCTCTGATATTGTTACAAAAATCTCAATTAATAGTTATAAGTCACAAAAAAGAAAGCAGTAATACATCTCTAAAATTTCTGTAAGACGGTTAGAGACACCAGTAAGAAAGCAAACCCTGAAAGTATGGGAAAAGCCCAGAACCATAGGATAACAAATTCATGGCTTGGAAACATTAAGAAGCATAGTTTCGGGAGACCCGGGTTTTATTGTAAGCTGTTTATGCCAATCATCATTAATATGAAAATAAATTACAATTCCAATCCAAAAAAGAAAAAAAAGAAGCATAGTTTCTAAATACAAAGTAATATATCAGCACCCAATATATTAAGAGAAACCACACTTTTTAATAATAATTCTCCAGTGAATCTAGTGGCCTTATTCTATTGAATTGCATATGAAAAAGACAATGGATTATAGATCCTATAATGATGTATTATTCTGTAAAGGTTAGATAGATTAAGATGTAATAAAAGCCCCAAATTAGTAACTGAAATTTATTTAAAAGAGTAGTTCTCCTTAGAACCTTGTAGCCATAATCTCAGTGTTATTAGATGCCCTAGGAAGAATTATATACCAAGAATTATTCTGTGGTATCCAGAAGTTGAGAGCATTGTAGGCTGAGTGTAGAAGGAATATTTAGACACTAATCATTATATTACAAGGATATATATTTTGCAAGGATCATAAATAAATAAATTCAAATTCATCCCCAATGAAACCCTAGATATAAACACTGATTGACTGAGGATGCCATTACAACCTTGTAAGATAGTAAACAGAGAACTAAGCTAAATGTTCATGGACTCTTGTTCTAAAGAAAATGTAAATAGAATATATGAATTAAGTGGTTGTGATTTGTCATGTAGCAAAAGATGGTCAATGTATTTCCTTTAGGGAATAAAAGAAAGAACCAGTGTAAAAAAAATAAGAAGAAAGAAAGAACCAGTGTATTGGGAATTATCATTTATCAAGTCATTTTCATATCCACAGTAAGCACTGATGTGTAGTTGTCAACAGTAACATCTTCAAGTGCCAAACCTCTAATGACAGCTGTGGATTTTAAGATGTTCCATCTAAGACAAACACGGTATATACTTGCTTATATAGACCTACAAGATATGATAAACATAAGGAAGTCTATACACCTAAAGAAGATAAAAAAGAAAGCTGACACAGGGTAAGATGATCAATCCTCACTTAGAAAGAGAAATGGGATGTGCATTGGATGTATGACGGGAGTCTACCACAGAAGGCATCTGAAAGATTCTAGGTTACCTAGCAGCGTTTCAAAACAGATACTAAGACCCATAACCAAATCTTCGGCAGAAGGGGAGTTAGTATGACATGGAAAAGATAGGAGCCCCACAAGGACCAAATATATCTGGGCACAGGGTTTTGTTCTGAAACTGTTTCTCCAACCAAGGACCATGTATGGATATAACCTAGAACCTTTGCTTGTGTGAAGCTCTTGGTAGCTCAGTAACCAATGGGTTTCCCATAGTAAGGGGAACAGGGACTATTTCTGACAGGAACTCAATGGCAGGCTCTTTGACCTCCCCACCCCCCAAGGGAGGAGCAGTCCTGCTAGGCCACAGAGGAGGACTTTGCAGCCAGTCCTGAAGATATCTGATAAAACAGGGTCAGATGAAAGGGGAGGAGATCCTCCCCAATCCGTGGACTTGGAAAGGGGCAGAGAGGAGATGAGGGAGGGAGGGTGGGGTTGGGAGGGAATAAGGGAGCAGGATACAGCTGGGATACAGAATTAATAAAATGTAACTAATAATAATATTAATAATAATAAAAAAAGAAATGAAAAAATAGAAAAAGAAAAAAAAAAGATGTTCCATCTATGACACTTTATGTCATTTGGATGTAACACAAAAGTGGACTTATCTGAAGATACCAATGTAGTAATAAAATGTATCATCCATTTGCTAATTTACTGTGAGTTCTTTCTTTTTTCCACCAGACAGATACTTTACTATCAAAAGGTGAAAATTTTCAGTCTTTCTGATTTGCATTTCTTTGATGACTAAGCACATTGAGCATCTCTTTAGGTGTTTCTCTGCCATTCTATATTCCTCTACAGAGAATTCTCTGTTTAGCTCCGTGCCCTATTTTTTAATTGGATTGCTTGATTTACTGCTTTTTAATTTCTTTAGTTCTTTATATATTCTGGATATCAGTGCTGTGTCAGATATAGGGTTGGTGAAGATCCTTTGCCAATCTGTAGGCCGTTGTTTTGTTCTGATGACAATGTCTTTTGCTTTACAGAAGTTAAATTTTCAACAGAGTAGTGGAAAAAAAGTACTTTAATTAGATGTAAGTAGTACTTAGTCCATTTCTTATGCACTTTGTTAACAATTTCTTTTTATAGTAAAATCAATTTTAAAAGTTTTACCTATTATCTTCCAAGGATTCTGATATGGGGGAAATTTGAGAAATTAGTTTACAAACAGAACCTTTTCTATGGCTTGTGACTCCACTAGAACTGATTGTAAACTCTATTTTAGTCAACATTGTGACTGCTCCCCACAAATAAAAGTAAAACTTAAAACAAGAATAAAACCTCTCCTCGATCATGACTTTTCAATTATCAAACAACAAAATTTGTGGTTCAACTATTTTTTTCTTAGTTATTTTTGAAACCTGGTAAAGAAGATTTTGCTGGCTGAAGATAAACCTCTTCAGTTTCAGCTCCCTTCTAGTCTCACATAATGGGTATTTTGGCATTATGCAAAGTCTGATGGCCTAGTTTATATTGCTGTAAAAACATATCCCAGAGAGATAAACGTATAAAAAGCTAAAATTATTTAGCTCACAATTATAGAAGCTAGGAAGTTTAAGTAAGGAGGAGGCAGTGACAACCTTCTTACAAAATGGTAAGATGTTGAAAAACTTAATAGGATTAAAAAAAAATTACACAGGAGAGAAAGGGATATTGAGCTTCACTATTTGTAGGCTGCTAACTATCGACTGCAAAATAGGAGCGCACACCCTCAGAGATCAGACTGTAACATTCCAACCTCTGAGCATCAGGAGACTAGCCTTCCCACCTCAGTGTAAGCTGAAAGAGGATATTCACAGCACAGCAGCAGGTGAGGAGGAGTTGTCACCAAGCCCCACACTGTGCTCTTGGGATGCTGATTATTTATTTCACCCAGCTGGTAAGCCTGTCCTTAACACTTTACCTGCCATTGCTACAGATGTGCCATTTTGAGTGATATTACCAACCTTTTTAATGTTTTTTTTATAATAATGTTTCCATTATTATAATGTTTCCATTATTATGTCCTTTTTAATGGACAAAATTCAGTTGTTCTAGTGTAATCAGTCAGATTATCAGTAAGAATGCTATGAGGATGAAAGTCTACATTTTACCAACACAGTCTAAACATTGGGATTAAATATGTTATTCATTTGTAAAATTCAACATTTTTATTAATTTACAATTTCTATTTGGAACTTTCTTTTTATTTCTTTTTATTTCAGATGTTTGCTTATAGTAATATTTCCAAATGCTCCCGTACATAACAGTTCCTTTACCATTGTATCTGAACATGAAGTTGGTAATTTAATATGAGTTTAACATTTCTGCTTGTTGAAAATAGATAAAAAGAAGCTCTTCCATCACCATTTTCTTTCTGACTGTAGAGACTATATAGGTAGTGTCTCATGAACAAAATTAGCCACAATAAACTTTTCTAAATAGCCCAATGAAACAAGTTTTTGTTAAAAGTAATATTGGGAGCTAAAAAATCTCCTTGAATATGTAAAGATCTTGACCTGTATTCATGAGGACCAGCGTTCAAGTCTTCAGAACTCACACAAAAAGAAGACAGAGTCACACATCCATAACCCCAGCATTCATTGGAAAGTAGAGGGCTGAACCAGGGAATCTCTAAACCTTTCAGTTTGTCTGGCATACGCTGTAGCAAATACCAAAACACCCTTTGTCCAATAAGGCGGAATATGAGGACCAAGAGCCAAAGTTGTCATCTGTCCTCCACTAGTTTCCCACCATCATATGTACACACACACACACACACACACACACACACACACACACACACAAACATGCACACACATCAAATAAAAAGAATTAAATAATACTGATGCTTTCTAGGAAGTTGCCATCTCTGCATGCATTCCTGAATCTGCACTTAATCAGGGTGGCGGGTGTTTTTTTGGCATAAGTCTACATGATTCCTGAAAAGCTACATCTAAAGTCTGTAAGTCTAAAAATTTCATCCCCTCAGCTGTCTATGGGTTACATCTGAGCAGGGGTCTACTATCTACTAGTAAGGGGAGAAGAGACAGTCTCTGACATGAACTCATTTGACTGCTCCTTGATCACCTCTCCCTGGTGGGAGCATCCAGATAGTTCTGATGGGACTGGATAGGCTAGCGTCAGACAGTAGAGGAGGAGGACCTCAACTCTCAGTGGACTAGGGAAGAGGAATAGGGGAGGAAGAAGGAGGGAGGGAGAGAATGGAGAATGGGAGGAGATAAATAGGGGGCTACAACTGGGATACAAAGTGAATACGTTATAAATAATGATGATTAAAAAAAAACTAAAAAAGAATAAAAGAAAAAATCTCATTCCCTGTAAGCAACATTCTCCAGCATCACTGAAGGTCTAAAGGGTCAGTAAGGGTCAAAATGAACTGGACAGGACAGAGGAGACTGGAGATCCTATCTCCCTTCAGTACCACCTGAATCCTGACATTTCTTCTAGAATCCGCTGGAAAGGTTAATACCGTTCACGTTCTCTAAGTGTCATGAATAAGAGTTGAAACTGGGATATACTATGTTGCCTTACAGTGTGTGAAGTGAAATTCCTTACTTTTAGGTTGGAAGTGAACTGATTCTGCAAGCCGCAATTCTTCCAGTTTAAAGATAGACCATGCTGCAAATAAACTTAATTTCTAAAGTTCATTGTTTTTCTTAGCTAGATTGAACTTCCAATTGACACTTTATTTTCAGGAGACAATCAACAAACCTTTCCTATGAACTTTGAGTCAACTCACCCACTATATTCTTAGTAGAGCTCATCAAAACTTACCGTAGGATGAACTTACATTATCTGAACTAAGTTTCAAACTATTTTAACAGGGTAGTAGTATATAACTACACACACACACACACACACACACACACACATACACACACATTTTACTTTTATCCTGCAGTATCATTCATTTCAGGTTCTTTCAGTGGCATGCATATTTTTGCACTACAACAAAAGTAACTGCTAGTCACATAGGAGTAGCCCTGTCATATTATACCAAAATCCATGAGGAGAGTCAAATATTCCTTTATAAAACATATGATGGAATATTGGGTAATTTCATAATTATATTCAACCAAAATCTGAAATTTATGAAAATCATAAAGACAAAAATATAAAAGACAGAATAATTTGCCTATTGTAACTTCTTTCAAAAATTGACATTGAACATTATTCTACAAAAATTGATTTACATAAAATTCTTTTCCTGCTACTATAACAAGTTCATGTTGTAATATCTACAAAATATAATTTTTACATTTAGACAAATAGATAATAAAACTAGCTAAAAATCAACATGAGTAATTCAAGTTGGGGAAATGTCTTTGGAAATTGTAATCCATGGCTAAAATGTCAATCAATTACTTGTCCAATGGCATGTGTTTGTTTAGCAATTCTAATAGACTCCTGGGCAAAATTACACAGTTCATTCTAAGTAAGTTTGCCATCAGTATAACATATATTCCTCTGCTGCAACCTAGCCCCATCTACTTCATTACTTTCAATGGAATCACATATTTAATTTATTCTCATACTTGCCTGTATGCTTTTTGTCTCTCCGTGATGAAAATGATGCCTAGGCAGGCATACCATTTATTTTGTGCCTGAGCAGTGTTCTCAGTGTCTAGAGAACTCTCACCACATTATAGACAGCCACTATTCTCATGTTAAATGAATAATTAAACCAGTGAATATGAAAACAGCTTTCTTTTTCAAATGGTATCAGATGCATTTTTAATACTTATAATCGTGTGACCATGTGCCAAAATGCACTTATTCAGAAGTGAGGTATAAATCTCATTTTATCTTAAGTTAATGATAAATGTAATTTTAGCGAGTAGCACATCTATATTTCATAAGTTAATTTAATAAAGACAATTAAAAATTAAATAATATACAAATTTTAATTCATTAAAGCAAGATGTATATTAGTTTTAACTGAATTGTTTTTCTTTGTATTTGTTTTCAAAAATACTGATTCTTAAGAAATTTAAAAAATATTAGGAAGTGAAATCTTGTGCCATCCTCCTTGTTAGCTTTTAATACGAATATAAAATTGATTGTTTATGTCACAAGAACTTACAGATCACTCTAAAATTTTAAAGGAGGTATTATTGTCTACTAGGCCAATATTGCATTGTAAAGAAAAAAAAAGCTGTAGTGAAAGATTCAGAAAGTAGAACAATTTTGACACACGCCATAAAACTGTTGTTTTACTCCGTGTTAGCAGTTCATGTAAATGAGATCACAGCCTGAACAAGCTTTGGGGATGAAGAGGCTGTCCACAAGTCAACAAAAGTATGCCTCTTGCAGTAGGAAAGGTTTCAATTTTGCCATTTTCTAAACACAGAAAAATGTATCCCTCCAATTCAGAATATTGAATGTCTTATGGAAAGCGAAAGGTCATTTGTAACTGTCCAAAGGATTGATGGAGTTGGGCTACCTTCTTGACCTTCACCCTGCACTCATAAAGAATAGTTTCAGATGACAGAGCATCAGGCAAGTTCTCAGAAAATATCTTTTCTTCTTTTATACCATGGAGCAAGATTGTTACCTGATATTTTCTTTCATAATTGTATGTCAAGATTTAATTACATCGTGTCTTCCCTCATTAAAAGTTAACTGTCATCTAATGCTGCTTAGCTAAATCTGTGAATTGGTTGGTTTCTAACAGTTCTTTCTGCTGCTCGCCATTGTTCCCATATCAGTTTCTTCTGTAATTGCTTTGGAGCCTCACAAACTCTGCCAAGGTCATCCCTTACAAACACGAGCTATAACACCCCCAACACGTACACATCCCAATTAGTAACAATCTATAAAGGATACAGATTCTGAAAAGCATTCACTTGTTTTTTTTTTTGTTTTTGTTTTTGTTTTTTTTTTTTTAAATTCAGGGTGTTTTTCTCTCTCCATGGCCTTCAAGGTATTAATGAAAATTTCACTGCAGCTGTATCAAAAATAAAATATAAGTGGACTATAACACTGAAGTAACAGCAAAAGCTATTTGATTATTCTATGAGCGTGTGTGTGTGTGTGTGTGTGTTTACCACATTTGTCACTTATGAAATATCCCTGACCTAGAGTGGTCTTCTGATCTCTGATCTTGCATCATAGAGAATACAGTGTTACGATGGAGTGCTTCCTTTGCAGGGTGATGGCCCAAGCACATGTTAGGTGGACAAGTGCATCTAATGTTTCAGGCTGGTGTATCTGAATGTGAGCAGCAACTCCAGCATGGACTGTCTCCGAGGCCCCTTTACATTCCAGCTCACACACGTCATGGCCATTTACCTGTTGTTTCCAGGGAGTCAACTCGAACCTATTCTTTTGAAATGTGTAAACAAAATGAGATTTATTTCTATGGCATTTCATACCATAAAAACTAAAAACAATTCCAAGTAAAGCTCACATATTCATAATAATAACCATGTAATTTCAGGGTTTCGTATGTTTGAGTAAGTCTATAGAAGAATGGGGTAATTTTAGAAGCAAAATGGATAATGTTGGAATTAAAAGATCCCTATGAATATGTTTGAATTTAATGGTGTTAGGAAATGAAAATATTAAAAAAAAAACCTCTCAGATTGAAATTAACTTGATAATGCCTGTAGCTGAAAAAAATTACAATGATACTGTTGACATGTGTATTGTTTCTGAGCAATATTTCCCATTTGGGAAATGAAATTGTGGCAGAATTAGGTCAGAATGAGAAAAAGTGAAGAAGTAAAATTAGCTAACCCTTTCCTTATTTTAGCATGGTGGAAATTGATTAAACCCCCAAGTTGTGCACTTCTAAAAGACCCTTATGAAGTTAATTTGGAAAACTATTATGTCATCAGTCATTAAAAGTGGCTCTTCTATTAGAATGGACAGATAATTGTAAAATAAGCTCATATGTATGTATTTCTTTTTTTTCTTCATGAGTGTTGTATTATTTTTAAAACTGTGAACCTTAATGTATGATGAATTACTTTTGTAAGTACACAAACATAGTCCAGTTTCACATATTAAAAGAAACAATAACATGAAATATTTTAAAAGGGAATGAAGGCACAAGAGAAATACAATAAACACAAGCATTGAAATTCACAAAGGCTTGGAACAAATGATTAAGAAATTGGAAAGAAGAAATGTAAAACTGAATAAATGTTAGTCATAGATCTAAATTTGATGAAATGAAGTGGCCATAATACATATTTTCAAGAGTAATATGTCAAATTTAAACTTTCAGGCACTGCAATGTGAAACAATTATCTCAGGAAACAGTTTAGCATGAAAGAAAGTAATAATTCTTCAATCCTGCACAGTTATATACTATGGTATCCAGAAAAAGAAGTAGGTATTATTTGTAATCCCATCCATACACTTCCACCATGATTTGCACTTTCAATTTTTATCTTACAACAATGAACAATGATATTTAATCTCATTGAACTATTTAGTCTCTTCATCAAGTACAACCATTATTTTGACATCAACAACTGATTCATTTGATAACCCAAATATAAGATAAATATGATCTGAGAATTTACCATTTTTAAAAATGACAATATTTTAATTGGCAAATTGAATAAACCCATCTTTTTTTTTTTTCAGAAAACAGCACCATTTTGAGTATGTATCCCTTCCCAAGACTGGCAGAATATTTATTAGATATATTATGTTCATATACTATTAAAATACTTCACAAAATTAATGTAATGCAAATCAAAATACCAGTGTCATTTCCTTTTTTAATTAATAAATTAACTACAGTTTATTCACTTTGTATCCCTCTGTAGCCTTCTCCCTCATCTCATCCTAGTCCCACCCACTGTCCCTCTCCTCCCCCATGCATTTTCCCTAGACCCCTGATAGGTGAGCACCTCCTTCCCTTCTATCTGACCTTAGCCTTAACAGGTCTCATCAAGGCTGGCTGTATCATTTTCCTCTAAGCCTACCAAGGCTGCACCCCCCACACCAGAAGAGGGTGATCAAAGAGGCAGTCACTGAGTACATGACAAACACAGCCCCTACCCGCCTTACTAGGGAACCCACTTGGAGACTGAGCAACCTATGGGCTTCCTCTGAGCAGGGGGCATAGGTCCACTCCATGCATGGTCCTTGGTTGGCATATCAGTCTTTACAGGCCACCCTGAACCAGGTTTTGTTGGTAGGAATGTAACCTTGTGCAACCACTTTGGAAATCAATCTGGCACTTTCTCAGAAAACGGAATAGTGCCTCTCAAGATCCAGCAAAACACCATTCAAAAAGATGCTCCACCATAGCAACTTTATTTGTAATAGCCAGAATATGGAAACAACCCAGATGTCCCTGAATGGAGGAATGGATACAGAAAGTGTGGTATATTTACACAATGGAATAATACACAGCAATTAAACACAAGGAAATCATGAAATTTGCAGGCACATGGTGGGAACTAGACAAGATTATCCTGAGTGAGGTTAGCTCAGAAGCAGAAAGACAGACATAGTTTATAGTCTCTTGTAAGTGGATATTAGATATATAATATAGGATAAACATACTAAAATCTATAGTCCTAAAGAAGCTATACAATAAGAAAGACCCTAGGAAAGAGGCTGAAACCTCACTCATAAGGGCAAATAGGGTAGACATCAGAAGTAGGAGAAAACAAGGAACAGGACAGTGAGCCTCTTTTAGAGGAAACTATATTTTAAACTGCAAGTGTTTATCAATTGGAGATTACATCTGGGTTAGGTATGGGGCCATATGTTCACTTCTATTTTCAACTCTAGGACCCTCTCTGGTCAATGTCTCTCACTCATGGCATAATACCTGGCTCTGGATCTCTTTATTTGTTCCCATGTGCTGCAAAGGAAATATCTTTCATGAACCTCTATTAGTATAGCAAAATATAATTAGAAGTCATGTTACAACTATTTTTTAAAAACAGTGATATTTGGTTTTACCCTAAGTCTTTGGGCTATCTAATCTCACATCTTTTTTTGTTTCTTTTTAAAAATTTATTTATTTTTTATTAATTACAGTTTATTTACTTTGTATCTCAGCTGTAGCTCTTTATCTCATTCTATTCCAATCCTTCCCATGTCCCTCATGCCTTTCATCTCCTCCCATGCCCTTCTCCAAGTCCACTGATAGGGGAGGTTCTCTTCCCTTTCCATATGACCCTAGCCTAACAGGTCTCATCAGGAGTGGCTGCAATGTCCTGCTCTGTGGCCTGGTAAGGCTGCTCTCCCCACCTCTGCTCCTCAGGTCACTTTTCCATTAGAAGTTTGAAATTATCTTGGTCTCTCTCTTTGTTTCTGTGTTTATGTTTGCCTCTCTGCCTGTCTATACCTCTCTCTGTTGGTCTGTCTGTATGTATGTATGACTCTCTCTCCACTCTAATTTGTGTTCTCTCCTTTTCCATCTCTTCCTTTTTTATTCCATCTTTTTTTGCTCTCCACTTCCATTTCTACACGTTTGTATCTATAAAGATCACAGAGCAAGAAATATTACTTTCTGAAACTTTAAGAAAATAATTTGAGTATTATTACACTTATTTACAAAGTAGAGTAACATGACACAATAAAAATAACATTAAGACACTCTCAATCCCGTTTCATTAAGCAGAACACTTGACAAAGATTTTTTTTATGGTTTCTATCATCTATTTTAGTTTTCTGCATGTTTTATTCCACAGTTATCTCCTGCTATGTGAGAGAACATGCTTAGTACAGAAATCTGAAATGTGAAAACTTCCAGTCTTTCAAGTGTTTGAAGAACCAATATGATATCCCCAAATGTGGAAAAATCCACACTTCATTTCAAGTGATGGGTTGTAATAAAAAACAATGGTGCTTTACATGCACTGGGTACAATTAACTTCAACATATATGTATAAATAGAAGATTTATGAAATAGAAATCGGTATTATGGTTAGCTTTAGGTCTCTGTAAGACATCTGACTCTATGTATATAAATATTACATAATCAAAAATGAAACCTAAAGCAGTTCTGGTCCTTAGGTTTTCAAAATAAAAATATTGAACCTGTAATCAAATATGATTCTCTTTTTCTGCCTCTCTTAAGCATACAATTTATTTTCATTTTCTTTGATTTCAAGGCTACTTTATATCCAGAGAATTATAAAAGCAACCTCTAATAGTCCACATACACCCAAGAACCATCTTGAGTGTTTAAGTATAAATTTTCTTTTAAATCGCATATTCAGATGCTAAGTCTTTTGTATCCCTGGTAGGATACAATATAAGCAATTGGTTCATTAATTGTCTATTTTTTACAGCTCACAAATGTACTTTGACACATTATTAAGGGCTGGAGAGATGGCTCAGTGAATAGCATACTTTCGTTGCTGTGATGATAAACTGGGTTCATCCAGAAACACAGGACCAGGTAAGTTAGTATGCCTCTGTAATCCCAGAATTCCTGGAGTCCGAGAAAAAAAGAATACCTGGAAGTTCTCAAGTCAGATATCCTCTCATACATAGTTTCAACCAGAAGACTATGTCTCAAACATGTAGGAAGCTGAGGAGTAACAAGTTACATAATCCTTAGACATCTACAGACTGTAGTGTAGGCAAAATCACATTCACATACAGACATGCCCAAATGCATAAACAAACACACATGCACACTTTTTACACACACACACAAATCTTAATTTGTATATTTAAATTCCCTACCCAACAACACACAGTGTAGCCTTATTTGGGGAGAGAACATTACAGAGATAATCCAGAGAAAATGATACTATTAATGGGGGAATTTGACTTCCTTCAGTATGTTTGTCCTTACAAAGAGGTGAAATTTGGACACAGCAGCATCAACAGGGAATGATGATATGATGACAGGACAAAAGTTCTCTATGTATAGGCTTCGTAATGTCCTAAAACGTCTTCATTACAGCTCAAAAATTTGGAACTCCTTCAGCATATAAACATCGTCATCAAAGTGGCTAGATATAAAATTAACTCAAAAAAATCAGTAGCCCTCCTGTATATGAAAGACAAAAGGGCTAAGAAAGAAATTAGGGAAACAGCAACCTTTACAATAGCAACTAGTAACATAAAGTACCTTGGTGTGACTCTAACCAAACAACTGAAAGACTGAAAAAAAAACTTCAAGTCTCTGAAGAAAGAAATTGAAGAAGATATCAGAATATGGGTAGACCTTCTGTGCTCATGAATCAGTAGGATTAACTGAAAATGGCCACCCTACCAAAAGCATTCTACAGATTCAATGCAATTCCCATCAAAATACCAACACATTTCTTTACAGAACTTGAAAGAACAATTCTCAATTACATATGGAAAAACAAAACAAAGAAACAGAATTGCTAACACAATCCTGTTCAGCAACAGATCTTCTGGAGGTATCTTTATTCCTGATCTCAAGCTGTACTACAGAGCAATAGTAATAAAAACTGCATGGTACTGGCATAGAAACAGAATGATGGATCAAAGGAATAGAATAGAAGACCCAGAAATAAACCCACACACCTATGGATACTTGGATTTTTACGAAGAAGCCAAAACAACAACAACAACAACATATATATATATATAT
>NW_026587216.1:20927798-20990776 GCF_907164565.1 Psammomys obesus
TATGGAAAAAAGACAGCATCTTCAACAAATTGTGCTGGTCTAATGGAAAAAGGCAAATAGATCCATGTTTATCACCCTGCACAAAACTAAAGTGCAAGTGGATTAAAGACCTCAATATAAAACCTGACACACAAAACCTGTTAGAAGAAAAAGTGGGGAAGTGCCTAGAACTCATTGGCACAGGAGACAACTTCTTGAACAGAACACAACAACACGGGTTCTGTTTTTTTGGGTTATTAATATTTATATGGAGTTAAACAGCAGTTATTCCTAAACCAGCTTATTGCCCAAATTACCACAGAGAGACTAGGATTTATTTAATTAACCTAGAGCATAATGCTGGGTAATATTTACTCCATCCTAAACCTCCAAGCCCACATAGTTTCCTATCACTCAGATTTTATTTGATCTTACTCATATCTTAGGTCTGTTTCACCTTTCCTCTTGGTTCCGAGACACTCTTCATGGTTCCAAGTCTTGGCTGCCTATGTCTGCCCTCCTACTCCTACCCGCTTCCTTCTCCTCCCCTCTGGACCAGGATGTCCTACCCTAGTCTCTCCATTGTGAAGCATTGGGGTTGGATGTTTTCTTGACTATACAGGGAGCAAATGGTAACATGTTTGCACAAACTTGAGAAAGATGATGCTTAGAATAAGCATCACAATGTAATGTCCTGATTGAAACCAGATAGTGGGATAGAGAAATCAACATTTGAATGAACAAGGGTACATTCCACAAAAATATTATACCAACAGGTTCTAAGATCAACAATCAATTAATGGGACCTCATGAAACTGAAAAGCTTCTGTAAAGCAAAGGACACTGTCATCAGAACAAAATGACTGCCTATAGATTGAGAAAGGATCTTCACCAACCCTATATCTGACAGAGGGCTTATATCCAAAACATGTAAAGAACTTAAGAAGTTAAACACCAACAAACCAAATAATCCAATTAAAAAATGAGGTACAGAGCTGAGCAGAGAATTTTCAATAGAGGAACACAGAATGGCAGAGAAACACTTAGAGATATGCGCAACGTCCTTAGTCATCAGGGAAATGCAAATCAAAACCACCCTGAGACTTCACCTCCCACCCATCAGAAAGGCTAAGATCAAAAATTCAAGTGAAAACACATGCTGGAGAGGATGTGAAGAAAGGAGAACACTTCTCCATTGCTAGTGGGAATGTAAATTTGTACAAATACTTGGACATTAATCTGGCACTTTCTCAGACAATTAGGAACAATGCTACCTCAAGATCCAGCTACACCATTCCTAGGCATATATCAAAATAAATAAATAAAAATAAATAAATAAATAAATAAATAAATAAATAAATAAAAAACAGCTCAAGTATACAAAGAGGACATTTGCTCACCCATGTTTATAGCAGCTTTATTTGTAGTAGCCAGAATGTGGAAACAACCCAGATGTCCCTAAATTGAGGAATGGATACAGAAAATGTGGTACTTTCACACAATGGAATACTACTCAGTAATTAAAAACAAGGAAATCATAAAATTTGCAGGCAAATGGTGGGAACTAGAAAAGATCATACTGAGTGAGGTATCCCAGAAGAAAGATACATATGGTACATGTTCACTTATAAGTGGATATCAGACACATAATATATGATAACATACTAAAATCTATACACCTAAAGAAGCTAAGCAAGAAGGAGGACCCAGGTTAAGATGATCATCCTCACTCAAAAGGCAAACAGGATGGACATCGGAAGAGGGAGAAAACAGGAAATGTCACAGGAGCCTACCACAGAGGACCTTTGAAAGACTCTACCCACCAAGGTATCGAAGGACATGCTGAGACTCATAGCCAAACTTTGGGCAGAGTACAGAGAATCTTATGAAAGAAGTGGGAGATAGAAAAACCTGGAGGGAAAGGAGCTCCACTAGGAGAGCAACAGAACCAAAAAATCTGAGCACAGGGTTCTTTTCTGAGACTATCACTCCAACCAAGGACCACTCATGGAGAAAGCCTAGAACCCCTGAACAGATGTAGCCCATGGCAGCTCAGCATCTAAGTGAGTATCCTAGTAATGTGAACAGGGACTGTTTATGACATGAACTCAGTGGCTGGCTCTTTGATCACCTCCCCTTAATGAGGGAGCAGACTTTTCAGGCCACAGAGGAAGACAATGAAGATAATCATCATGGGTCCTAATAGGCTAGGGGCAGATGGAAGGGAAGGAAGACCTCCCCTATCAGTGGAATTGGAGAGGGGCAATGAGGAGATGAGGGAGGGAATGAAAGAGGGGGCTGCAGCCGGGATACAAAGGGAATAAACTGCAATTTATAAATAAAATAGTAGTTAAAAAAGAAAGAAAATGTGGCTTCAGTGTTCTAGAAGTGAGACTCTCTTTTTGTTACTCTTGTGACCCTGTGTTGTGGCAGCATGTGTTAACTTATCGTCACCGCATTGCAGTCTCAGGTTTTTTTTTTTAAGTAGTTTTCATTCAGGGAAAAAGTGAGTGTCCAAATACTTTCTGAAGAATTCCTTCATGTACTCAATTTATGATTCTCTTCATAAAATTTGAGAACTGCTAGCAACACACTTTGATGACACTCAAACTTCTCCTTCAACTCCTCCAGAATCCTCTCCCACCTTCTATCCCAATAATTGTCCTTTCTTTCTGTCTGTCTGTCTCTGTCTCTCTTTCTGTCTTTCCTTCTCATGTTCTCTCTCCCTCTCTCTTCTGCTCCTCCATCCATCTCCACTACCTCTGTCTCTCTGTCTCTGTCTCTTTTTCTCCTTTCTCCCTTTTATTTTCTTTTGAAACTAGTTGGTCAAATCCAGTCGTCCAGTTTGTGTTGGCCAGCTACTAGAAGAATGTGGACAAAATACAACTAAAGTTAAACCGACATTGAGGAGAATCCAAGATGGCAGCAACCAGCACGCACCGTTTCTGAGAGGCAGAGGATTGGAAACTCTGAAACTGGTGAGTGGAGGGGCAACTGAAGCCAGAAAATTGACATTGTGGCTTCCTGAAGAAGGGTGACATCACAGGAGTGGAGAACTTTTCAATTCAGGTCAGATGCAGACTTCTCTGGGAATGGAGAGGAGCACTTTCCTTCTTCAGGCCTCCCTAGGAGGTGGAGGAGCCAAGCCACAGTGCCAATGACACAGAACTTACTGCCTGAAAACTGAGACAGCAGAGGCGGGGATACTAGCACCTCAGCCTCAGTAGCCAGCCTCACCAGCTTGCCGAGCCCTGAGATCGGTGGTACAATCCTGCCTGAGTCCCATGCTTGCGAGCGGCCTGCCATAATGACTCCACAGAGCCTGACTATATGGAGCAGCTCAGCCCCTCAGTGGCAGACAGTGGCCTGTGCAGCCACCAAAGTCTGGTGGACCTGCAAAACTACCCAGGTGCACCAAGCGCCGAGCCACAGTAGTGGCTCCACAGGACTTCCCAGCAGGCACAGAAACCCCAGTGTCACAACTGGACTCCCAGGTACAGTGGCTGCAACACCACTGAGCTGTCTGAGTGCAGATTTAGATCAACAGGTCCAAACCTGCCAGTAGAGAACGGGAGGAACTCCTGTGCTTTATGATTTGACCTGCTAGAGAGTGAGTACACCCCCAAGTGCCCGAAGAGCCCCAGATCCAGGGTGCTTCTAAGCTAGCAGCCAGACATCAGAAATCTTCCATACACACATCCACTGTGGGAAACAGAGGGTTTCTTGGGACAAGGAAGCCATGGCTCTGTGGAGCTACCAATGGAGTTTAGACAAATAACTCCTAGAACTCAGTTAGAGACGAATACTAGTAGCCTGTAGGCCACTGACATACTCAGGGAATTTGCGTACGCAATCATCACCAGCACATGCAATAACTTCAGCGCCTGCGACCCCTTTGGTGACCTCAAAGAGCCCCTCCCTCACACTGAAGGCCTCTATATTCTCTAGCACCCTGTCCCTCAAGGCAAACTTCCACTCACAGGCACACATACATTCTTGTGCTTATTTGTCCTTCTGTGCCCGTGGACTTTCCTCCCACAGGTAGAGCTAAAGCACCAACACACAGCTGAAACCATTGGACTCCCTCATCTCCCTGAAGAATTCTCCAGACACCAGAGAAAGACGGTACCAATCTGAACTGCAGAATCCAAGAACAAACAATGAAGGTTACAAATAAGCAAATGGCCAGAGGTCAGAGAAAAAACACACCCAACAAAAATCAGAAAATCATGGCTTCACCAGCAAACCCCAAAATCAATGGATACTCCAAATTCATCAGAAACACAGGAAAATGACCTTAAAGATATGCTTATCCAGTTATTAGAGTCACATAAAGAGGAAACAAACAAATCTCTCAGAGAAATAGACATGCAGATACAGACAGTTAAAGAGGAAATGAACAAATCTCTCAAAGAATTAGCCTCCCAGGTGGAGGCAAAGAAAGAGAAACTGAACAAAGTTCTCCAAGAAACACAGCAAATACAGCCAAACCAATAGAGGGACAAGTAGAGGCAAAATTAGTGGCATATAGAGAAGAAATGAACAAAAAAAAAAGGCCATCATACAGAGACAGGAATACACATTCAAACAGATGAAGGAAATGGTGCAAGACATAAAAATAGAATTAGAATCAATAAAGAAAACACAAACAGAGAAAACCCTGGAGCTGGGGAACTTAGAGAAAAGATCAGAAACCACAAAAGTAAGCATTACCAATAGAATACAAGAGATGGAGGAGAGAATCTCAGGTACTGAAGATATGCTTGCAGAAACTGATACTTCTCTCAAAGGAAAAGTAAAATTGGAAAAGTTCCAAACACAAAACATCCAAGAAATCAAAGACACCATGAAAAAGCGAAATCTAAGAATAATAGGAATTGATAAAAAAAAAGAAGATTCTAGTCTCCAAGGTCCAGAAAATATCTTCAAGAAAATCATAGAAGAAAATTTTCCCAACTTAAAGAAAGAGATGTCCATAAGCATACAAGAGGCCAACAAAACGCCAAACAGACTAGACCAGAAAAGAAAATTCTAACGTCACATCATTGTCGAAACACTAAATATACAGACCAAAGAAAAGATATTAAAAGCAGCAAAGGAAAAAGGCCAAGTAACATATAAAGGTAGACCTATCAGAATCATACTTGACTTCTCATTAGAAACTATAAAAGATAGAAGGGCCTGGGCAGATATCATGCAGGTTTAAGGGATCACAGATGCCAACCCAGACTACTATACCCAGCAAAGCTTTCAATCAACATAGATGAAGAAAACAAAATATTCCATGATAAAACTAAATTTAAGCAATTTCTACACAGGAAACCAGCCCTACAGAAGATACTAGAAGGAAAACTCCAATGCAATGAAAGCAACTATACCTAAGAAAACATAGGATACAGAAAATGTCCCTACAAAAATTAAAAGAAAACAAGAAATGAATCACAGTAAGACCACCAACTCCACAATAAAAGGAACTAACGTTCATTTGTCACTGTTATCTATCAATATCAATGGACTCAACTCTCCAATGAAAAGACACAGACTAACAGAATGGGTGCAGAAACAGGATCCAACATTCTGCTGCATCCAAGAAACACACCTCTGCAACAAAGATAAACACTATTTCAGAGTAAAGGGATGGAAAAATGTTTTTGCAAGAAAATGGACCCAGAAAACAAGCTGGGGTAGCTATCCTAATATCTAATAAAATAGACTTTCAACCAAAATTAATCAAAAAATATGTGGAGGGGCACTACATTCTCATCAAAGGAAAAAATCACCAAGAGGACATCACAATTCTGAACATCTATGCCCCAAATACAAGAGCACCTACATTCCTAAAGGAAACATTATTAAAGCTTAAATCACACATTGATCCCAACACCTTAATAGTGGCAGATTTTAACACCCCACTCTCACCAAAGGAGAGATCATCTAGACAGAAGCCAAATAGGGAAACAAAGGCACTTACAAAGGCCCTAGTTCAAATGGACCTAATAGATGTCTACAGAAATTTCCACCCAAACTCAAAAGAGTATACCTTCTTTTCAGCACCTCATGGAAACCTTCTTTAAAATAGACCGTATAGTTGGTCACAAAGCAAGCCTCAACAGATACAAGAAGATTGAAATAATCCCCTGTTCTCTATCTAACCACCATGGACTAAAGCTCGACCTCAACAACAACAGAAATAACATAAAGCCTACACACACACACATGGAAACTGAACAACATGCTACTCAATGACAGCTGGGTTAAGGAAGAAATAAAGAAAGAAATTACAGACTTCCTAGAATTCACTGAAAATGAAGGTAAAAATATACCCTAATTTATGGGACACAATGAAAGCAGTGCTCAGAGGAAAATTCATAGCACTAAGTGCCTTCAAGAAGAAATTTGTGACATCTCATACAAGCAACTTAATGGCCCACCTGAAAGCCCTAGAAAAAAAAAAAAAAAAACAGATACACCCAAGAGGAACAGATGGCTGGAAATAATCAAACCCATGGAGGGAATCGATCAAATAGAAACAAATAAAACTATTCAAAGAATCAATTCAACCAACAGCTGGCTCTTTGAGATAATCAAAAAGATAGACAAAACCTTAGCCAAAATAACTAAAAGGCAGAGAGAAACTATCCACATAAACAAAATCAGAAATGAAAAGGGGGACAAAACTACAGACAATGAGGAAATCCAAACAATCATTAGGTTGAACTACAAAAGCTTATATGCCACAAAATTTGAAAATCTAAAAGAAATGGACAATTTTCTTGATAGATTCCATCTACCAAAATTAAGTCAAGATCAGGTAGAAAGACTGAACAGCCCTATATCCCCCAAGGAAATTGAAATAATCATCAACAGTCTACCTTCCAAAAAAAGCTCTGGGCCAGATGGTTTCAGCACAGAATTCTACTGGACCTTCAAAGAAGTGCTAATTCCAGTTCTCTCCAAACTATTCCACAAAATATAAATGGAAGGAACTTTACCAAACTCATTCTATGAAGCACAGTCACGTTGATACCTAAACCACACAAAGACCCAACAAAAAAGAGAACTTCAGACCTATCTCTCTTATGAACATTGATGCAAAAAATACTCAGTCAAATGCTTGCAAACCGAATCCAAGAGCACATCAAAGATATCATCCACCAGGACCATGTAGGCTTCACCCCAGTCATGCAAGGATGGTTCAACATACGGAAATCCATCAATGTAATCCACCACATAAACAAACTGAAGGAGAAAAAAACCACATGATCATCTCCTTAGATGCCGAAAAAACTTTTTCCAACATCCATTCATGTTTAAGGTATTGGAGAGAACAGGAATACAAGGCACATAACTAAACATAGTAAAGGCAATATATAGCAAGCCTATAGCCAACATTAAACTCAATGGAGAGAAACTTAAATCGATGCCACTGAAATCAGGGACATGGCGAGGCTGCCCACTCTCTCCATATCTCTTCAACATAGTACTTGAAGTCCTAGCCAGAGCAATAAGACAACTAAAGGAGATCAAGGGGATACAAATCGGAAAGGAAGAGGTCAAAGTGTCACTGTTCACAGATGATATGATAGTATACATGAGCGACCCCAAAGATTCAACCAGAGAACTCCTTCAGCTGATAAACACCTTCAGAAAAGTAGCTAGATACAAAATTTCCTCAAAAAAAAAAAAAAAATCAGAAGCCCTCCTATATACCCAAGACAAAAGGGCCAAGAAAGAATCAGGGAAACAACACCTTTCACAATAGCCACTAATAACATAAAGTACCTTGGGGTGACTTTAATTAAGCACATGAAAGACCTGTTTGAAAAAAAAAAAAACCTTCAAGTCTCTGAAGAAAGAAATTGAGAAAGAAATCAGAAGATGGAAAGATCTCCCGTGCTCATGGATTAACATTGTGAAAATGGCCATCCTGCCAAAAGCAATCTACAGATTCAATGCAATTCCCATCAAAATACCAATAAAATTCTTTACAGACCTTGAAAGAAAAATTCTGAACTTCATATGGAAAAACATAAAACCCAGAATTGCCAAAATGATCCTGTACAACAACAGATCATCTGGAGGTATCTCCGGCCCTGATCTAAAGCTGTACTACAGAGCAATAGTAATAAAAATGGCATGGTTTTGGCATCAAAGCAGAAAAGTGGATCAATGGAACTGAACAGAAGACTCAGAAATAAACCCAAACACCTACGAATACTTGTTTTTTGACAAAATGTCAAAACCATTCATGGAAAAAAGACAGCATCTTCAACAAATGGTGCTGGAACAACTGGGTGTCTATATGCAGAAAAAGGCAAATAGATCCATATTCATCACCCTGCACAAAACTAAAGCGAAAGTGGCTCAAAGACCTCAACCTGACACACAAAACCTGTTAGAAGAAAAAGTGGTGAAGAGTCTGGAACTCATTGGCACAGGAGACAACTTCCTGAACAGAACACCAACAGCACAGGCTCTACGACCAAAAATCAATAAATGGGACCTCATGAAGCTGAAAAGCTTCTGTAACTCAAAGGACACTGGCATCAAAACAAAACAAAAGTCTACAGACTGGGAAAAGAATCTTCACCAACCCTATATTTGACAGAGGGCTTATATGCAGAATATATAAATAACTAAAGAAATTAAAAAGCAATAAATCAAGTAATCCAATTAAAAAATGGGATATAGAGCTAAACAGAGAATTCTCAGTAGAGGAATATGGAATGGCAGAGAAACACCTAAACAGATACTCAATGTCTTTAGCCATCAGAGAGATGCAAATCAAAACAACCCTGAGATTTCACCTTACACCCCTCAGAATGGCAAAGGTTAAAAACTCAAGTGACAACACATGCTGGAGAGGTTGTAGAGAACTGGGAATCCTCCTCCATTGCTGGTGGGAGTGTAAACCTGTACAACCACTTTGGAAGTCAATCTGGCGCTTTCTCAGACAATTAGGAATAGTGCTTCCTCAAGATCCAGCTGTACCACTCCTTGGCATTTTTCCAAAAGATTTTCAAGTACACAACAAGGACATTTGCTCAACAATGTTTGTAGCAACTTTATTTGTAATAGCCAGACTGGAAACAAACCAGATGTCCATCAACAGAGGAATGGATACATAATTCCTGGTACTTTTACATAATGGAATACTACTCAGCAATTAAAAATAAGGAAATCATGAAATTTTCAGGCAAATACTGGAAACTAGAAAAAAAAATCATCCTGAGTGAGGTATCCCAGGAGCAGAAAGACACATAGGCTGTATACTCACTTATATAGACCTATACGATAGGAAAAACATATTAAAATATGTGCATCTAAATAAGATAAACAAGAAAGAGGACCCAGAATAAGATGATCAATCCTCACTTAGAAAAACAAATGGGATGGACATGGGAAGTAGGAGAAAACAAGTAACAGGACAGGAGCCTACTGA
Source organism: Psammomys obesus (assembly GCF_907164565.1). Classification (NCBI taxonomy): domain Eukaryota; kingdom Metazoa; phylum Chordata; class Mammalia; order Rodentia; family Muridae; genus Psammomys; species Psammomys obesus. The sequence continues at coordinate 20,937,220 of NW_026587216.1, forward strand.
AGAGGGCCTCTGAAAGACTCTACCTAGCAGTATATCAAAGCAGATGCTGAGACTCATAACCAAACCTTCGACAGAGTGCAGGGAATTATAAGATTAAAGAGGGAGGTAACATGACCTGGAGAGCTCCACAAGGACCAAATATATCAGAGCACAGGGGTCCTCTATGAGATTGTTTCTCCAACCAAGGACCATATATGGATATAACCTAGAACCCCTACTCATATGTAGCCCATTGTAGCTCAGTATCCAAATGGGTTTCCCTAGTAAGGGGAACAGGAACTATTTCTGACATGAACTCAATGGATGGCTCCTTTAACTCCCCCTCCTCCCCTCTACCCCCGATTGAGGAATAGCCTTGCTAGGTCACAGAGGAGGACATGGCAGCCAGTCCTGAAGATACCTGATAAGCTAGAGTCAGATGGAAAGGGAGGAAGACCTACCCTAGCAGTGGACTTGGAAAGGGGCAGGGAGGAGATGAGAGAGGGAGGATGGGATTGGGAGGGAATGAGGGAGGAGGCTATGGCTGGGATACAAAGTAAATAACATGTGACTAATATAAAAAATAATAATTAATAAATTAATTTTAAAAAAGTAAACTGACTTTCACTTTCCTAGCAGCAATACTCAAGTACATGTGAGATTTATGCCCACTTGCCTTCTTGATGCTTGAATTCTACCTGGCTTCAGGTTCGCAGGTCATGTTAATGCTGCTGGATTCACTATGAGTACAAATGTGAATTTACCCTGTAGTGTTTGGTAAATACTGTTCCTTTGAAGTCATTCATCACTTATGGCTCTTGATATCTCTCTGTCCCTTCTTCCACATAGAACATCCCATTTAGGTTTGAGCATTACAAAGTCTCTTATTCTTTGCACATTGACCACTTGTGGGTCATTTACTCCACACACAAAAACATCTTTTATAAGTATTTAGCAGTACATAGACCTATGGGTATAGCCATAATTTGTCAGACATTTTGTTTCTTTGCTTTATAGAATATTAATAGTTTTATTTTCCACTGCTAATGGTAGACAAATGTTCCAATCACTATGGAAACCAGTGGTTGTTACTCAAAAACGTGAAAACAAATTAATTATACTATCCATCTGTGTATTTCTGGACATATACCCAAAGGATATTATGTATTTTTAAAAAGATACTTGCTTATCCGTGGTCCTTGATGCTGCTCTTGAAAATGGTCAGGAATATGAAATAGTCTAATGTCCATCAAATGATGAATGGATAATAAAACTATGGCACATTTTTACAAGGAAATATTATTCAGCTGTTATGAAAAATAAAAAAAAAATTAGGTAAGATGTTGAAACTATCATCCTGAGTAAGGTAATCCCAAACTCTAAAGACAAACATTGAATGCTTCTTTTGCTTGTCTAGGAATCAGAAGAAAGAATGGAGATGTGGTAACAATGTTTTGAACTTTCTGACATCATCTCCTGCTTCATATTTTCTGTGTTCAATGGGAGTATTACTTTTATCTTCCTACCACTGTTTCCCTTAGAATTCCTCACTCCTGCTTCTGTGGAGAAAGTTATCTTTGGGGAGAGGGGCTTGGTAGCTTGCCTATGCTACAATGGATGGCTCTATACTCATGCTTATGTGATCAACAGTAATTGAATGCCTAGAGTTGTTAAGGGAGAAAAAAAGTGCAAATCGTTGGGAATCAGATGTGCAGGCAGGAATCTGGGGATAGTTAGAGCTGTGCAGAGAGGATGAATATGACTAAAATGAATTGTATAGGTCTATGAAATTCCCAAAGGAAAAAATATAATAATAACACTGCAAGAGGAAAATCCAGTCAGAACCTCAAGTCTAATTTACTGACATTACATAATGACAGAATTCAGGATTGGCCCAACAGCAGCAACCTGTCCTTTCTTCCCTGAAGATGTCTGCAGAATTGGCATCCATTCTTGCTGCTTTTCAGCCTTTAATTTGATCCCTGAAGATTAAGTTGTGTCTAGAACTTTTATGTTCTTCGTTAATGATGCGATTCCTATATAGCTTTCATTTGGAGGGAGTTAAACATGACTTCTTCATCAGACTCCGCTAGACCCTTCTCTTCCATTCAAGTCCTCCAATTATGCAGTTTCTTAGACTTTCTGTTTCTTCATAGAATGTCTCTCATAGATATGCTTACATATAATAATTTTTCATTTACCTTTTAATGTCGTAATAAAATATGATGTATAATTCACTATCTTGCCTTTTTAAGTGTATATCTTATATGTTTATTTCTCTCTCACTGTCAATGTGTTGAAGCTGTACTTACAGTTTTTCAAAGTTATAGCTTCTTATCTTTCATAGGTAGGAGCTGACATTTACTTGATGTTTTAAAATGTTTGTTGAATGGATCAGTTCTTTTCTGTTTGTTCCTGTCCAGCCTTAATGTAAAGAACTGTGTGCTAAGAAACGATCAACACGTGGCACATAATTTTTCTTGAAAAATACTGAGATCATTCATTCACTTAAAATATTAGTTGAGTTCTTATAATACAAACTTTATATCCAGCCTTAAAGATATTTCTTTGAGTAACAAAAAAGCATGTCACTAGAAAGCTAAAACTTCTGAAGTGACAGAATAATTATGTAAATAAATACATAAATAAGAAAAGTAACAGTTGTTTTAACTATTAACTGATGACTGAAGGCAGAGTTAGTGATACAATACAGAGCAACTGGCTAGGATTAAGTTCAGAGGCAATTAAGTAGCTTCACTGACTGATGGACAATGACTATACTCACTGGAGTAAATGAAGGATTTTCTAATGGGCCACAATTTACATGTAGCGCTAAAAAAAAAAAAAAAATTAACTCCAAATCCCACCACCACTACATACACACAGTCTAAGAGAGAAGCATCACTGAGTCAAAAGAAAAATACAAATTTGCTGTTGTACTACAAAACAAAGGAATCTGTATAACAGAAAAAGAACTTGTGAAGATACATGATATAAAATGAATTTGTAGGGTGTTTTAGGACTGCAAGGTAGTTTCTTGCTTAGTCCTCTGAAAGCTTACTTTGTGTTAGTGCCTAAGGAATCAGGGACTGGTGGTTAAAGAAACTATTGTATTTTGAAGACTGCTGAATAATATCCTGTTGAATGATAGCATTAGTTTAACTCAGCTGGGAGGCCTTGTGGAGAAGAGATGACTAATTTCTTCAGAACATAGATCCAATAGAATTTGGCTAAGGATTACCTGTGAGTTGTAAGTGAAATGCAGGTATTAAGGTGATTTCTTCTGAAATTACCACCCTACCTATGTATTCTTAAAGCAATTACAAGGTAGTGAATATGGTAGAAAAATCTGGAATGATAGAGTTTAATAACTAAACTGCTGAAAGTTTGAATATATTTTAGCAAAATAAAACAAATTATAAACACAAAATGAAGTTTCTCAATTTTACAGCTTGTATACTGATTTTGATTTATAGCTTGTATTTAATAAATATTTGTCAATGAAAGACTCTACGTTAGATAAGAAAAATGTCCAACTAAAAACAACTATTAGATTTGTGTATTGGGAAACTAGGTACTTACCTCATCTGAGTTTAGTTTATTGTATGGATCTGAGTTTGATTCTACAGAGCCAGGATGTGAGGCAGAGACGGGCAGATCCCTGGCGCCCACTGGCCAGCAAGCTCTGTCTGCCTAGTAAATAGCAGGCAGATGGGAGATCCTATCTCCATAAACAAAGTGGCTAGGATTTAAGAAGCAGCAATTGAGGTTGTCAGTAAACACAAGCACACACGTTATATCTGCAAACACACGTGCAAACACAAACCCATATCCATGCACGCACATGCATGCACACATATACTCATGCACTTGTATGCATGCAAGAAGACACCTGTACACACACATGCACACACGTACACACAAGTGCACACGGACATGCACATACATGCATGTACACACGTGTCTGTACATACCATATGGACACACACATGGAGACACACATGCACTAACAAACATTCATACACATACATTTACACACACACACACACACACACACACGCACACCTACATGCACAAGAACATGTTTGAGTGACCAGGCACACAAATTGGATTTGTTTTTATGTTATGTGTGCTTAGCCCTATTCCGCTTAAAAATAAATACCCCCTAGAGTTCTTTTCTCTTTCACACGCCACACATTATTTATTTATACTATTCATTCCAGCGTTTGAAAAGAGATGCAATTTGAATGTTACACGTGTGTAAGCTGACCTTAGAATTAGGGCTCTTGTTAGTAACTGACAAAGGTCACAGCCCGTGATGTCATGCGTTCTGATCACCTTAACCTACCACACGGTAACCGCAACCATAGCCAGACTGTTACATACATCCCGCATCCACTCAGCCTGTGCAAGGACCACTGATTTGGCTGTCGGGAAACGTTTCTATAGCTGGGTTTAATAGCCAGCTTCCTAGTTAGGTGAGCAGATCATAGAACACTGGGTGAGTACAGCCATTCAGCCTTGAGTGCGGCGGCTGGTATAATCTGGAATAGTGAGAAGTTAAAGCAGGTAAGCTTCATGATCATTTCCAAAGCAAACAATGAAGCCTTCAAACAACTCCTCTTCAGAAGGAGCTAATTATTTAGGCCATCTCCTCCCATTGTGCTGCGTCCACACGTTCTGCTTTGTTTTTATTTATTTTTTTATTTTTCATTAATTACACTTTATTCATTTTGTATCCCCCCATAAGCCCCTCCCTCCTCCCCTCCCGATCCCACCCTCCCTCCCCTTTCTGCATGCATGCCACTCCCCAAGTCCACTGATAGGGGAGGTCCTCCTCTCCTTTCTGATCTTAGTCTATCAGTTCTCTTCAAAAGTGGCTGCATTGTCCTCTACCGTGGCCTGGTAAGGCTGCTCCCCCCCTCAGGGGGAGGTGATCAAAGAGCAGGCGTTCTGCTTTTTATCTTTACTCTTAATTTATTGGTTTCATTACGTTTACTTTTAAGTGGTGTGTGTGTGTGTGTGTGTGTGTGTGTGTGTGTGTGTGTGTGTGTGACCACATGCCACTGTGCCTGTGTGACATTCAGGGAAACAATGTGCAGGAATCTTTATTTTAACCGTACCACCATTGAAACTCACTGAGTCTAATAAGTATAGGGTATTTCTTAAAAAAAAAAATTCACATTAATATCACATAATGTAACATTTAAAGAGCAACCATAATAGTAGTGTAAAATGATAATAATTATTCTCCTTAGTTTTTGCTTCTGCTGCAGTAACTTTAACTTCAAGTTCATTAGAAACTGCAAGTTACAATTCAGATTGAGAATGATTCCAATGGCTACAGCTCCATTCCAAGAACACAGCGTCTAAGTGACCACCCCCACACCACTATTTGCTCTCCAACTGTCCTAATTTCCATTCCTCCACTATTTAGAAAAGGGGAAGGAGGAGCTGCTGCATTTAGAGTGAGTGATAACTAAATACAAGCATTGACGTTTGAAAGAAATTTTTGGCAAGTACATTCATGGCCTGAGATACATAAAGGCTATCTTACAGAAATCAGGAAAGTTAACAGATATGTAACTTTTCCATAATCTGAATGATGAACTGAAATGTTATGAATATTTGAAACAAAATTTAAATAACAAAATAGGTGTGTTATGGACACTGTGCTCAGAGATATAAGAGCTTTATGTTCAGAGTTTGACAGACTAACATGAATCATTTGTGCTTTGTTGAAAATTCTAATAAGGAAGAGAAGAGAAAGAGACAAAGACAAAGTAAAGGAAGAGACTGAAGGTTATGGAGGAAGAGGGAATAAAGGCTGTAACAGTTTTAAGTTGTGTACAATGCTGTTAGAACTGTACTCTAAAGGCATATATCACAGTGTATAGATATTTCAAACAAGTGAAAATTTATACAGGTTCTTTTGACCTAGCTTTTACCAGTGTATAACAGTTACTGGTGAGAGTCGCAATAACTCTCATTAGTTGAAGAATTTAATTAGTGTGTTATCAGTTGTTCCTCTTATTTATGCACTGATAATAACTTATGCAATTACTTAATCTTGGTCTTTTTACAAGATATGTAAATACTGCATTTTGACAAAACATACATAACACATACATATATATATATGTGTGTGTTTATACCATATCAAATTTGAAATTTTATATTATAATAAAAATTACTATAGGATTGACTATTTCTTTATGGAAAAAATGCATTTCATTTTAAAAATTATATTGGTTTACATTTCATGTACTATTGATGGAAAATACATTTGTTCTTTCCAATAAAATAATCCGTCTAGACACAGGAAGGATAATGAAACTCCTAAATGTTTATGATGACAGGAAATAGGAGATTGGTGCTATTTTAAAATTTTTAAAAAAGGATTTTGCGAAAATGAGTGAACATGAGGCAGGGCCAAGTGACTGTCCACTTTAATTGACAGCCTCCTGTCCAGATTGCTAGCATCTGGAACAAGGAATGTAGACTGCTGTCCATATTCTTTTGTAAATGCTGTAATTTAACTTGTAAATTTATCTGTACTGTATCTAAAATTACTGCAATTTCCACAGTGTTTGGAAAGTGTAATTCTTGAGATAAACAAACCTCAAGTACAAGTTCAACACACACTGCAGCAGGTTTCTGTTTTGTTTTTGTTTTGTTTTCTGAATCACAATCCTTAGGCTTATATTTCATCACCAACCCGGACCCTGTTCACCATGCAGAAGTTCCCATAGACATAGCCAAATGTTTTAATTTATAGGTGTTCTATGTTTTACCACTGGCAATGAAATCACCACTAATAACATCCACAGATGGCAGGAAAGCCACAGAGAGCACTGTATGCTATCTGTCAAGCACAGAGTTTTAAGATTTAGTAATGTGTAATATGTTTACACTCTTTATCACAGAACATCTCTCTTCAAATAAAAGCAGAAACATAATTGTGAAACGTATTCTTTTTTTTTTAACCATCATCCTAACTGCTCTCTTTTATTGACTGTTTTGTGGGAATTGCTGTCTAGATCCTCCATACGTACAGTCACTTGCTGCATAGTCATATCTCTGTGAATGCTAGGCTAATAAGTGAAGGAAGTTCCCCAGCACTCTCACAGCCATCTTAGATTCTATGATGTTGAACCAATAGCAAAGTCAATCACTTAAGGACTCATTTCCCAGGATGCTCCCATACCGATAAGGGATGTACAACTTTATGAAGTATGTTTTATCAATATTATAATCCCTTCCATGTGCTGAGAACAAGCTGTGCTCTTAGCCCTTCAGTTGTGCTGTGGAGTGCCGATGTTATTGAATAGAGCAGATCATAACGATGAAATGTATTCTTAAAGCAATACTTTGTGAATGAAATATTTTTAAATTTTTAAGTGTTGAAAACAATGTTGCATTTACAGGAACTGATTAGTCTGTATGTTTGGTGTAGTTCTGTATTATCGGATACATCAATATCTCCATGCTTTCAACAATCACAAAGAGAACATATTTTCCTTCCCTGAGAAAAATATGAGATATTTGCAAAAGTACAAATATTATATGTAGCATTTATTATTAATTGTTAATTTTACAAAAACTAGAATCACTTGGGAAGAGAGCTGCAATGAGAAAGTGCTTGGATTGGATTAACCAGTAAGTGTGCTTGAAAGATAGTTTCCTAATTGAGATATTTGTGGCAGGGAGACTCACCCTGTGTTTGCAGTGCCTGGACCCTCCAAAAGTATAGCAAGCTATCTTGCATTGGGCATGCATGCATTTATTCTCAGGGTTTTGATTGCAGATGAGATGAGGTATTTCTGGTGACTGCCTTAACTTTCCTGGAAACATGAACTATTACTTTGGATTGTGAGACCAAATAAGTCCCGGCACCCCTAAGCTGCATTTTTTTCGGGGTCTTTGAACATAGTAACAGAAATAAAATTATGACAGCAGTTGTTTTTATTTACAAAATGCTGAAAGCAATGTGTCATCTTAAGAGTTGATTAAACCTTAAATGTGTGTGCCATTGGGTCTTTAGGAATATATATATTAAATAATACACACACACACTGGTATAGTGGAGGCAAGGATGGAAAAGGTACTTTTCTTTTCATGTATTTAAGATCTCGAGCCAAAAATCTTTTTTTTTTTTCTGGTGACTCAGTGCTGAGAAGCAGACATCCCACTGTTGTCCATTCAGGCTAGGTTGATGACATGTCTGGCGATAGACAAAAAAAATTTCCTATTCTACATACAGCCTATTGAGTAATAGACAGGCATTTGCATCAGGTCCTTGAATTCTTGGATACCTACAGTCATAAGAAGCCTTAATACTATACTGTTACACAAGTTGCAACACTTCATAGTTTGTATACTCACGCATTTTTTTTTCTTCTTGAGCTTTCAAACATGTGAACTCCTGGAGAACTATAAGGAAAGTCATGTGATATTTTATCTTGATATGAAAACTTGAAAAAGAGGATCCGTAAAACTAAATATAATTTAAGAAAAAAAGTATTGTCATGTCACAAATAAGATATATTAGTTAGTATATAAGTAAGTGCATGTATGCGCGCACACACACACACACACACACACAGAGAACGGGAGGAAAAAAAGAAGGGAATAACAAAAGTGATTGATTTTCCACCAATCCTTCATTCTCATCATTTGTCTTACATAAGTGTCCTAAGCAAAGTGTCATAAGCATGTATAGATATAAGAGGCAGAATGTGGTAAGAATGGAATTAGGAAATCAATTATCTAGACTTAGTAATGAAAGAATAATATGTAGAGAGACAAAAAGTGTAGAGTTACAGTAGTCCAGATACAGTAATTCTCTTCATACAGATGATTACATTTTCACTGGATATATTTATTTTAACACAGGAGCCTCTAAATCTCCATCAAAAAGCATAGACTGTCAAATACAGACAGACATTTTCACAAGGGCACAAACAAACATGTGAACATACATTTTTTCTATTACCGGAATGCTTTGCACATTGGAACATATTCTGCTACACAGAAATGCAACCACACAAAATATAAATTCTACAGTCACACATAACTAAGATACAAACCTGACACTAAACTTATTCTTATAATCGTAACTATGCTCTATATTTTTAAATTTTTATCTTTTACTATCTATCATTAGAATACTATTCATGTAATACATTATGGAGAATTATGGAATATTGTATAAGTCAATCCACAAATATCTCAAAATTTAGGTTATTTGCTGATTCATCCATTTATTTGATGTGAACAGGACATTTTAGAGGAGTTTTCAAAATTACACAGTGTGACACTCAAAGTTTGCTTAATGACTGCTTGTTTACTGAAGAAATAAGGAATGAATATGTACATGCATTACATACATACAAAATTTGTTGACAAAAAGGACAATATCAAATACAACAGTACAACCACAACCAAGTACTTATCTTTGTTACACATAAAAGCACATCCCCGTGTTCTACACCTTCTACTTAATTTTGTAATGTATTATTCTCTCATACAATAAATTCTGACTATAACCCCACTCTTTCTTCTCTTCCCAGCCTCCTCCCACCACAACACACACCACCCTCCTCTTTGCCCCACATCCACTGCTTCTGCATTGCCATTTCTCTTCAGAAAAGAGCAGGCCTCCCAGGCATATCAACCAAACACGATATAACACTAGGCATAAGCCCTCCTATCAAAGCTGATGAGATGACCAATTGGAGGAAATGGTCGAAAGAGCAGGAAAAACAGTCGGAGACAGCCCTTCTCTGGTTAGAAGTCCCATAAACACCCCAAGCTAAGCAATTTCGACAAGCATGCCCAGTTTTTCTTTATGTACACATATTTCTTTGTAATGATGCTACAATAGATTTTAAAAGAGAATATTTTATGGGTCTTTAAAAATAGTCAAAATTAGATTAAGAAAATATCAATGTAAACAATTTCTTTAATTTAAAATTACATTCTATGATTCACTTCTATAATTTTAAAACAACTGTGTCACTTTTTAATTTAAAATCAGTTTATGTTGTTTTAATCATTACATAAGTGTATTTAGAAGCTATCTGGGTATCCAGCAAACTAGTTAAAAGAATATATAAGAACCTTAACATGAGGGCTGGAGAGATGGCTCAGAGGTTAAAAACACTGGCTGTTCTTCCAAAGGTCCTGAGTTCAATTCCCAGCAACCACACGTGGCTCATAAGAACCTCAACATGTGAAAATTTGTTTGGGTCAAATACCATAATTAATTCTTTAATCAGAGCAACACATTTTTTAATACAACACTATTAGATGAAGAATCTCAAGAAGTCAAGTAATTTCTTGGAAGCTCGAAAATGTGAGTGTTGTGTGTTGTTAAACTTGAACAGTTGTACAAAATATCATAGGCTAAGTGCTGTGAAAAGCGGATGGTGTCTGCCAGCTTAGGACCCCATTACTAGCAATGCTGTTTGTGGTGAGGGTCCTCTGCCTGGTTGACTGCCCTGCTTCATCGCTGCATCTTCCCGTGAGGCAGACTCATGTTTCTCCTCTTCTTCAGACTATTAACAGGATCAGATTATGCATTCCATTGTGTGAACTCATTTAATATTAGCTATCTGCTACATACCTACCTTCAAATAAGTTCACTGTAGAAGGGCTTCAAGATGGATTTAGTGGGTATGAGAAGCCCATTTTGGTCAAATGTAAGAGAGCAGTGATTCTCTGCACTAAATACTATCTCAGCCTGTCTCCAGCCAATTCTCAGTGCTTACTGAATTCAAACTTCGCAAAAACGTCATTAGAATATTTAACGCAACAACTTCAATGCTGTATTTAGTGAGCTCATGCCAATAGGATCTAAGAACATCTTTCATCAGTCTGGATACACCTGATAATATCTCTGTAGATCTCCCAATCCAGAATAATGTTGACTCTTAGACTGAGAAAGCTGGCCAAGTAGAAAGCAATACCTTAGAGGCATTTATTAATATCAAATGGCAAGATTAATGCATCTTATAATACAATCAGTCCAGTAGTGTTTAAACATTGTGTGATATTAAAAAGATCCACCGAACTAGATTCAAAGAGAAAACTGATGATAGAAGACCATCTAATATGATTCAGGGGAGCAAACTGAAGTCACAGGAAGCAAGAAATGTTATAAGAACTTGTTGAAATCTAACTTGGAGCAATACATCATTCCTGGAGGGCACTGGGTAACACTGGCCCTGGGGGATTGAGGCTGCTCCAGGAATAAGAGACATATTAGATTTTTAGTGCCCTTGTGCACAAGCACATGGGGGAAATGGAAGAGATTGTATTTTCACAAAGAGCAGAAGTTGGAGAGCAGACAGAGGTAATTAGTACTCTCTGTGATTCTTCTTGATTCTGTATTTGACTAAAATTGAGGAATTCAGATAGAAACAATATTTGGAAAATGTACAAGGCAGTTATATTTATATTTTTCTTAAAAGCTAGACACCAGGGAAGGTACTCAATTTCTTCAATGTAATGCTTGTTAATTATCGAAATCTATTCTTAGAAGCTTTATGTCTTTTTAAAAGTTGCTTTGGCTAGGAAAAGCTAAATAATTAATCCGAAGGTATATACTTAATTCCAGAGAACAAAATTTTATTAATCCAAAGCCAACAGAGCTAAAACCTTGTCCCACGCTATTTACAGCACATAATGCTAACACTGAGGAAAGCTGTCTGCTGCATGGTTTAGCATCACATACCACTCTTTTATGTAGACTGGTTTAACCCTTCGACTTATTCAGAAGATGTCACCAGTGAAAGCAGAATTCCTAGAGAAACCCAAATGGCAGTGTCCCACACACCAAGGCTGGAGACTCTCCAAAACCTCTAAAATGCAGTTTCTTTTTCATAAGACTGGGCACAACTACATAAAAGACTATCACTTGGATGTTATTGATTCAGTATCTTACAGAGTATTTTTTTATAAGGTAGGCTGAAATGTACTTTCTAAGTACAGCAAAAGGTCTAATATCTAGCAATGATTTGACATTTAAAAATGGTATGTTAGAAATAAAATAGAATAATTTAATCAACCCTTACTGAACCTGACATTGAAGCTCAAAATCCCAAAGAAAGTCAGAGCCTTCTGCCAATATCACTCAGGAGCAACAACCATGACGGGAAATCAGGCTGGAGCTTGGGGAGGATCTATTTTAATAAGGAATAATTGATTAAGATGGAAGAACAAGAGAAGAAAATCTGGTTTGTCCTGTTCACCTGTGATGCCCTACCTTTCCAAAAAGAGTGGGAAGTACAGATCTTTTCCCTATGTAACAAAAGTAACATTTGAAAAAATCAAACTGATAAAAATGTGGTCATTTCTCTTATGTTTTGACAAACTACATAGCAAGAATTCTTCATATCCAAATAAATTATATTCCATATGTGTGCTTGGAATCAATATATAGTTTTCTTTCTCTCCTTTCTATCATTTCTTCCCCCTCCCTTATTTTTCCCATTAAGGACAGTGAAATATTCTCTCTCTCTCTCTCTCTCTCTCTCTCTCTCTCTCTCTCTGTGTGTGTGTGTGTGTGTGTGTGTGTGCAAGTGTGTTGTGTGTGTGCATGCATGCATATGTGTGTGTACATGCGTGTCTTTCTTTTCTTGTGTCCATATGTATACGTTTGTTTGAATATATTCACATATGTGCCATCACACTGCTTCTATTGTTCTTTTTAAATGGACAGACTTGGGAGGCTTTTACTAGATATCCCTCCTGGAAATTGTTTCATTCACAACATTCATTTGGAAAAGAAGGAGAAGAGGAGTGAAAAGTAATTGGAAGACGAGCTTTAGAAACTAGAAAAAAAATCTCGGGAATATGGCCTGCCAAGTTTAGTTCTGTATTTTTATTATGAAAATTACACATATAAGCATAAAATTTATCTGTTTATGGCCTCCATCAAAATAAACTCATGGAGAGCTGGCCTCTGTGTGGATTTGTTGATGAACTCACACTGTCTAGTATTGCACTTTTCAGATCTGCCCCTCAAGTGGCATGTGAGAATAGACTGGGATGCATAAAGGCAAAATGTGAGTCTCCAGAGAGCAGATGAAGATTTGAGTATAGTGTCATCAGATCAGGAATACATGCATGAGTGGATGTCACCACGCTCAGCATTTTCACAAGAAAATGTACTTTAAGCCTGTGGTTTTTCCACAGTGAGTAGTTAGCTAGGAGTCATTTTCAAGATAGCTTTAATGAGTTGTGACTAAGATTTTTTTTTTTAAATAAAAATATAGTAATCTACCCTTGTTTGTGGTTTTGCTTTCTGGAGCTGCAATTACCCATGCTCAACTATGGTCCGAAAATAGTAAATGAAAAACTCATGCATCAAACACTTCCTAAAGTTTAAAATCGGAGTATCCTGACAAAATCTAGCACTATCCTGTGCTGTCCCAGCCTGGAGGTGATAAATCCTTTTGTCAGTTATAGACTTGCATATTACCTGCTACCTTCCCACCTCACAGCTGCCTAGGTTGACAGAGCAACTCTAGTAACAGAATGCTTGCCATCAAAACTTTTTTGTCTAGTTGATAGCACCTCCAGAGCACAAGAATAAGGATTTATTTATTAACTTTACGTCTTAATCATAGCTTTCTTAACTTCTTCTTTTCCAACTCCATCCCTCCCACAATCCCCATCCACTTCTTCTTCCCTTTTCCTCAGAAAAGGGGAGGCGTTTTATCAAACAGCCTTAGTATATCAAGTTGCTGTAGGATTAGACACATCTTCTACTGAGGCTAGACAAAGCAGCCCGGTTAAGGGAAAGGGATCCAAAGGCAGGCAACGGAGTCAGTGACAGTCCTTGCTCCTGCTGTTAAAAGTCCTACATGAAGATCAAGCTGCACAGTTGTTACATATGTCATATGTGCAGAAGGCCTAGGTCTGTCCCATGCACAATCTTCTTGGGAGTTCAGTCTCTACGAACCCCTTGAGGTCAAGGTTAGTTAATTCTGTAGGTTTTCTCATGGTATCCTTGATCTCTCTGGCTGCTTCAATCTTTCCACCTCTTCCACAGGATTCCCCAGTCTCCTCCTCATATCTAGCTATGGGTCTATGTATCTGTTTCCATCAATTGCTGGGTGAAGCCTCTCTGATGACAGTTATGCTAGGCTCCTGTCTGCAAGTATGGTGGAACTGTGACGGGCTCTCTTTCTCCCTCATGGCATGGGTCTCAAGCTCGGCCAGTCATTAGTTGGCCATTCCCTCAGCTTCTGCTCCATCTTAACTCCTGCATACCTTGTAGGCAGGACAAATTGTAGGTCAAAGGTTTTGTAGCTGGGTTGGTGTCCCAGTCCCTCCATTGGAAGTCTTGTCTGTTTCAGGCTCCATATCTCCCATTGCTAGGAGTGTTAGCTAGAATCATCCCTATGGATTTCCGGGAGTTCCATTGCTCTAGGTTTCTACTTTATTCCAGAAACTGCTGACAATCCAATTGTCTGGCCCAATACTGTCTCGCTCCCTCCTCCCCCAACCTCATGCCTCCTATTCCATTTCCCACGGCACACAGTTCCAGTTCTGACAGTTTTTCAGGATTTTTGTTGTTGTTGTTGGAGGGATTTCAAATCAACATATGTCACCCACAAACCGAAATTTTCTGCTACCCTGGTTTGGAGACTCCTCTGGTTTGATTTTTAATGACTGTGACAAAATAACTTACATAAACTGCTTAGGGAAAAGGACTTCATTTGAGCTCATTGTTCAAGAGGGCTGGTCACATGGGCGTGCCAGAGAAGCAGAGGAAAGAGGAATAGGGGGAAGAGATCAGGGTAAGATAGAAACCAAGTACAGCCCACTTGTACTTCTTCCATGAAGGCCACCCCTCCTGCATTTCATGACCTCCTCACAATACCTTCTTGTTATGCATGCATCCACAGTTAATTCATGCTACCATATTCTAGTTATCTCTGTAAATGTGTAACTACTCTTCTAGATGTTTCCTAATCCAATTGGTAATCAAGATTAAATATTCAAAACCGTCTTCACTTTCTAATTGTTTTTCTTTTGTCTAGGACTTCCAGCACTAAATCGAGTAAAGCGCCTTGTTCCTAATCAAAGAGGAAAAGCCAAAATGCTTTCACTCTAAACAACGAGGATTCATGTGAGTACCAAACATGGAATTTTCAAAAGGACAAAGTGGTTTCCTTCTTTACGCATTTCAATGGGAGTTTCTATAAAGAAAGAAAACTAAATACAATACTTTTTCTGGCTATTTACCTTTAATGGAAATTGAATTATATTTGCAATTTGGTACCATCATTTTCACACTCTTGGTCACCATAGCCAAGTTAGTAAATTATGGGTAAATTATTCTCACCAGAAAAACTACTCTCATAAAAAAAATATGAGAATATGTATATTTAATGATTTTGGGTTTTGGAATCTTTTCAGAATCTATATGTAATCACAAATTTTTAGACAGTTTTGTTCATTGCAGATATATGCACTTTTTCTTCAATTATGCCTCAATAAAGGTGAAAAAACTATCATTCCTCCCAATAGATCTAATCTTAAAGCATGAAAAAGAGTTAAAAAGATAGATAGTGGGAGCAGAAGAAGACAGGGAAGGAGGCCACAATTGGGATACAAAGTGAATAAATTGTAAAAAAATGATTAATAAAAATTTAAACAATATATTACATAAAAATAACTTGTTTAAGGATAAATTTGGCTAAATAAAATAAGAATTAGCAACATAAAAAGGTACAGATGTCCCTCAATGGAGAACTGGATAGAGAAATTGTGGAACATTTATACAATGGAATACTACTCAGCAATTAAAAACAAGGAAATCATGAAATTTGCAGGTAAATGGTGGGATCTAGAAAAGATCATCCTGAGTGAGGTATCCCAGCAGCAGAAGGACACACATGATTATATACTCACTTATAAGTGGATATTAGATATATAATATAGGAAAAGTATACTAAAACCCTGAGGGGTGGGGAGCAGACTTACAACAGAGGAAGGCAATGCAACCAGTCTTGATGAGACCTGATATACTAGGGTCAGAAGGAAGGGAAGAAATGCCTCCCCTATCAGTGGACTGAGGGAGGGTCATGGGAGGAGATGAGGGAGTGAAGGTGGGAATGGAAGGTGACAAGGGATGGGGCAACAGCTGGGATACAAATGAATATATTGTAATAATAAAAACATAAAGAAAGAAAAAATGAACTAAAAAATAAAAGGAACAGCAACAAGTACAGCAAGATGGCAATTTTAAATTAGTTTGTCTGAAGAAGACTAATTCAGAGGCATGAGAAATGTGAATGTTAAATAAAAATTTAGGGGTCATGTTTTTTTATCTTTCTTTTTAAATTTATTTTTATTTAATTAAATATTTATTTTTATATTAATTACAGCTTATTCACATTTTACCCCAGCTGTCGTCTCCTCCTTCATTCCCTCCCAATCCCATGGTCCCTCCTTCATCTTCTCCCATTCCCCTCTCCAAGTCTACTGATAGGAGAGATCCTCCTCCCTTTCCCTCTGACTCTAGCCTATTAGGTCTCATCAGGACTGGCTGCATTGTCTTCCTCTATGGCCTGGGAAGGCTGCTCCCCCCTCAGGGGTAGGTGATCAAAGAGCCAGCTACTGAGTTCATACCAGAGACAGTCCCTGTTTCCCTTACTAGGGAACCCACTTGGATACTGAGCTGCCATGGGCTACATCTGAGCAGGGGTTCTAGGTTATTTCCATGCATGGTCCTTGGTTGGAGTATCACTCTCAGAAAAGACAAAGGACATGTTTTATATATACTGGGAACAGAACCAAAGGCTTAAGAATGTTAGACAAGTACTCACTAACCAAGCTCCATACCCAGTCTTAAGACCAACTTTTTTATTTTTATTTTTTCTGGAACAAGAATAGAAAGGAAATAGGTGATATAATAAAATGGTATTTAATGTTTTTATCTGTTTCTTTAGTCTCATTTCAAGTCAAAAAATAAGAAAAAAAAGTTAGTATATTGACAAGGCTAACAGAGAAACCATCAAAGATTGCTTGTGTGGAGAGTTAAAAACTTTTTATTTTGTTTTACCCAGAGATAATTGGGTCTACATCCATCAATATAGTTGAAAGCTAGAATCCAATAGAGATTAATTGGTAAGATAAAGATGTAATCCATCAACTTCCCTAAAATTGAAAACACCAAAGACATAAAGTAAGAACTACCAAGGTAGATGAATCAGAATTTGTAAACTAGTTGTAAGATTCTAAGCTTAATATTATTACTATGAGTAATAATTTATAGAGAATTCAGGATAATGTTGTTGAGAAAAGCTATTGAGTTTCAAAGTAAACCTATTGTCATATCTACGAGAAACCTGAATAGCAACATCAAACCTTATTTTGGGTTCAACTGTGTCTACCCTAAGTAAATTAGACCGTTATTCTTGCTCATTTGTCAAAGATTTTCTTGTTGTAGGGTGAGGTTCATGAAAGAAATCCAGTTAAAATGAAGTCATTAATATGAACCCTAAACCAAGAGGGTGATCTTTTAATATAACCAGAAAGGATCAGGCATACTGAGGCCAGGAAATGGCCAGAGAAAGTTAAAGTTCTGTTGATAAAAGCAAAGAAATAGCTGAGTATTATCCATTGTGTAAATGTACCACAATTTCTGTATCCATTCCTTTACGAGTAAGGGGAGCAGAAACTTTCTCTGGTATGAACTCAGTGGCTGGCTCTCTGATTACTTCCCCCTGGGGGCTGCATCCTTACCAGGCCACAGTAGAAGACAATGCAACCAGTCCTGATGAGACCTGAGAGGCTATGGTCCAATAGAAGGAAAGACTGACCTCCCCTTTCAGTGGACTAGGGGAGAGGCATAGGGGGAGAAGAGGGAGGGAGGGTGGGATTGGGAGAAGGCTAGGGAGAGGGCCACAGCCAGGATACAAATTAAATAAATTGTAATTAATTATAAAAATTTTTAAAAGGAAACAAAATAAAATTCACTTTATCTTAAAAAAAATCAAAGAAATATCAAAGACTTCTAGAAAGAACTGGAATCTATCCAGTCTGAAGAAACATGAATTGGGTGATACCTTGATTTCAAGATTGCATCCAGAAATGGAATACACTGCCAAGATGAAAGTGGTGAGTTCTTAAATGACTAGTTTCTGATAAAACCTTAACCACTTAAACACTGGTATTCAAAACATAAATTAGAATCGACAGTGCACTGTGTGCATATATTAAAACATCTGAATAAAAGCTGGAATCATTTGCTTTCTCTGAGAGCTCTAGATAGTCTGCCTTGGCTAACTGCCAGAATACAAGGCTATGGTAGTAAAGATGCTATAAGTTACAGTTCTGAAGGTTTTTAAAAACAGAAGAGTTTTGCAGGTTAAATATTTCAAACTTTCTCACTCTAAGTGATTTAGAACTGTTTTTAAAGAAATTTGTTTATTTGACATTTAAGCAGTTTTTATTTCTCTTACTTAGTCATTACATGACTTATTGCATGTCTGGAATAGAAAAGTATGTCACAGGATATCTTGTGGAATGCAAGTTATTCTTGCTGTGTGCTTGAGCCTTCCATGAAGCCATCTGGAATGTGTTGAACTATGACAAAGGTATTGTAATTTGTATTATTACTAATCTATAGTTATTATTTCTTTAGGCAACAAAAGAGCAAGACTAGTTACTTTTATGGTTAAAATGCCGAATTATTTAATGTTTTAATGTTATTTGCTAAATGTGTGGCCTCAGATGGAAAAACTCCACTAACTTTGTTAATAAAGAAAAAAATTTAACCACTTCTACTTATATATACTAAACCATACACAAAATAAGATGATGAATTAGGAAGGAAATGCTGTTAAGAGAATTACTGTAAGCATGAGGAAACTATTAACCGGAGTTTTCAGTAGTCTAAAATTCTAAGATTTGATTTTTAAATGATGAAACATCCAATAAGCCAAATGACTCTGCATAAACATGTACATGGAATAAATTATTCCAAATGAAAGCATGGACGTTATTTGTTCAGCTGTTTTAGTGGTTGGAACGTTAGGAACAAAAGCTATTATTGTTCTATGTATTTTTTCACAGGAAATAGACAGTGGCAAACATACAGTAGTTCAACACATGAGATCAGAGGCAGAGTTTTTATAGTAAACCAAGAACAGATGTTGGAACGATTCAAGACCTTTACAGAAATTATTAGTTATGTTTGCCTTTGAAAGCAAAGAAAGTTTACAGAGACTCACATATCTGATTATATTAAGAAACAGACAGGTTTTCAAATCCAAAAGCTTTAACTCATTCAGGCTCAAAGTTCTTGCTGCACAAATTCTGTACTTGCTACTCAACACTTTTGAAAATAACTCTGATGGGGTCCATGGCCTCCAACAGCTTTCCAAAGCATGCTTACTTTGAAAGATTCTATTAAACCAATTTCCTGTATGTAAACTAGATAGCCACATTCTCCAACAATCAAATAAAAACAGAATTTATGCAACAGGAAAATATCTCTAGTTAGTAGCAATAACTACAGTAAATTGATTAACAGACATTAGAAGGAATAAATTCTCTTAATAACTACAAGGGATTTGTTTAGATTGAACTGAAAGCCAATTTTTACTTCTCCCTATGTCTAGGAGAGCTGCATGAACAAAGTTGACTTCATCAGTGTCTCTGTCACTGACCTCCAACCTTGGCAGAGTTCCTCCTTGCCTCAGGATCTCTGTGTCCACCTTGCTCAGCTTTTATTCCATGAGCATGACTTTAATCACTCTTCAGAAGACAGTCTCATTCTTACTTCTTTCTTTTTAATTCATTGTTTCAAATGGATAGAAATGTATACACATTCTCTATCCACAGCTCAGTATTCTAATGTTCTAACCACATCTACCCACACATGCATACAGATCCACACACATTTAGTATGCAACGATATAACGGAGCAGTAACAGTGTGATGAGTTCACGTGATACTGGTGTGATGTTAATGACAAGATTTTATATCCCCTTAGTGGTTTTCAAGGGTAGAACATCACTGTTAATTGTAGTCGCTGTGCTGTACTGTAGCTCTCTAAAATTATTTCTCTTATTTTACTTTCATATCCCTTTCCTAACATTTCTCTAATAGTTAATCTCAACTTTAATAGCCAATACTAATCATTTCATTTTCTACTTTTGTGAGATAATTATTGTTCATTCCACCTGAAAGTGAGATCAACTATTATTCATATGTGTCAGCCTTATTTTACTTATTGAAATATGGTGAGATTCTCTGTTCCTCTCCATCATACGACTGCAACAAACTCATATTTATTCTCATATAGTTATTTCCAACCTGTGGCTTTTCTCAGTTTATATCTGTGCTTCTAATGGCAATTGGAGGAAAATGTAACATTGCCAAAGAACTTTGTTTTATATTTCTAACCTCTACCTTCTGATTGGCAGTTGCTGTTGCCCATTCACATTTTTTAGTCCATCTTACTCCTAAAAATTATTTTGTTTTAATTTCTCTGCTCAAAGATATCTTCTATGTTTGCGCAGACACACTTAAATTGCCAGTTTGTATATGTTTCCTGACATCAGGCTAGCACCTATCCATTCCTGCATACATGGCTAGTATCACATCTGCATATTTCATTATTTCCTATCTTAAAACAAATTGATGCATTATTTTCAAAACACCTCACACCATTTACTCGTTATACCTACTTCTTCAATTCCATGCTTTCATTATATAAAAAATCAACACTGTTATCTGTTTGTGCAATCAGTTTCCCTATAAGGTTACAAAAAACGTAAACTTGGTCCACTTTCTCTTAAATCTGTTGCGCTCCACTTTTCCAAAAGACCTCCTTCTCTCTAGGAAACAGGAACTCCATAATTCTGCTCTTTTTATTGATTGAGAAGTCATTCATGCATATTATGTGTTCTAGAAAAATCCACACACACCCCTTTTCCCTTCCCACAATCTTCTCTGTAGCTTCACCACTTTTTCTTCCCAAATCATGTGTTCGTTGTTTTTAACCACTGAATCCATCTAAGGCTGCCACTAAGCGCATGGGTAGAGGGCTACACTGGAGCGAGGGTAGCTTCGCAGAGTCCACATCCCTAAAGGAAAATGGTTTCCTTTCCCATCAAAGCCATCAGCTCCTCATCTAAGATATCATGCCATCAACCTCATCTGTCCATACTTAGACATTGGATGGTTTGGTCTTGTATGCTTTTTTTAAATTTTTTTTTCTTTTATTTTATTTTTCATTCAGTCATAGAAACTGAGTTCATTTGTGCAGTAGACATGTAATGACTGAAAATACCCTTCTTTCTTTCTTTTTTTCCTGCCAAAATTCACAGCTTACAGTTTTTTTTTTTAACCTTCTCATCACATATTTTGTGATGATCTCAGCAATCATTAAGGAAATGTCACGTATCTGTCCCATTCTGAACTGAGGACACCTTAGGCTTTTACTGCCCACACACTGATCAGAGACTTCATCAGTCTCTGATGAATACTGAGATGTGAAGTTCTCTATGGGTATAAGGATAAGAACTTAAGGAGTAGTTTAATATTATGCTCATTTAAAGAATAATAGTTTTACATTTCTCCCTAAAGCCTATGACTTGTCATGCCATAGGTTTTGGGCTCAGTTAACAATACCAAGCACAAATTTCATCTTGTGAAGTAGGCCTTATAATTAATCAGAAAGGGGTTGATCCCACGCAATTCATGCCACTATTGGCATTTTTGAGCACATCGGTTATTATCAAGCTTCACATCTGGATAATATCGTTGAGTACCCATCTTCCCTGGTAGTAGAAACAGGACCTTCCAAAGGAATGAAGCTCCAGGGTTGGTATCAACTTGATTTCTCCATGTCATGTCACTCAATTTTGTAGTATCTTCAGCAATACAGTTTTGCTATCAAGGTATGAAGATATCCTGAAAAAATAGCAATAATAGTATGTGATATTTGGGAGCATCTCTAGAACTCAGAAGACCAACAACTTGCAAAGAAGTAGCCAATACATGTCAGAGAATACCCTTCCATCTGCCTCTTGTAACATATTTGCAGAGGACCTAGCACAAACCCATACAGGGTCCATGATTATTTTTTTTAATTCTTTATTAATTGCACTTTATTCACTTTGTATCTCCCCTATGGTTCCTTCCCACCTCCCGTCCAAATCCCTCCCTTCCTCCACCCTCTGCATGCATGCCTCTCCCCAAGTCCACTGATAGGGGAGGACTTCTTTTCCTTCCTTCTGATCCTAGTCAATTAGGTCTCATCAGGAGTGGCTGCAGTGTCTTCTTCTGTGGCCTGGTAATGCTGCTTCCCCCTCAGGGGGAGGTAATTAAAGAGCAGGCTAATCAGTTCATGTTAGAGACAGTCCCTGTTCCTATTACAATGGAACCCACTTGGATACTAAACTGCCATGGGCTACATCTGTGCAGGGGTCTTAGGTTATCTCCACAAGTAGTCCTTAGTTGGAGTAGCAGTCTCAGGAAAGACCCCTGTGCTCAGATTTTTTGGTTCTGTTGCTCTCCTTGTGGAGTTCCTGTCCTCTCCAGATCTTACTGTTTTCCACTTCTTTCATAAGATTCCCTGCACTCTGCCCAAAGGTTGCCCATAAGTCTCAGCATCTGCATTCATAGTCTGCAGGGCAGAGCCTTTGAGAGGTCCTCTGTGTCAAGCTCCTGACTTGTTCCCTCTATTCTCCTTTTTCTGATGTCCATCCTCTTTGACCTTCTGGATAGGGATTGAGCATTTTAGTAAGAGTCCTCCCTCTTGATTAGTTTCTTTAGATATACAGATTTTAGTAGGTTTATCCTATATTATATGTTTATATGAGTGAGTATATACCGTGTACGTCTTTCTGCTTCTGGGATAGCTCACTCAGAATGATCTTTTCCAGATCCCACCATTTACCTGTGAATTTTATGATTTCCTCTTTTTTCTTTTCTTTTCTTTTTTTTTTTTTTTTTTATTGCTGAGTAATATTCCATCGTGCAGATGTACCACAATTTCTCTATCAGTTCCTCCACTGAGGGGCATCTAGGCTGTTTCCAGCTTCTGGCTATGACTATTATATCATTCTTTATGAACCCCGGTGAGCACTGCTCAGTTGGTTCTGTAGGTTGTGTTTTCATGGCGTCCTCAACTCCTCAGGCTTCTGCAATCCTTCCTTTCTGTTTCCTACAGAGTTCCCTGAGCTTTGCCTAATGTTTGGCTATGTGTCTCTGTATATGTTCCCTCTTTTTAAATTCTACCCCCATGATCCCTTACTAGTGCCCTGCGTTCTATGGGCAATCAAATTAAACATTCTTACCTAAAGAGTCAAAGGTAGGGTCCATATATGAGAGACAACAGTTGCTGTTTGTCTCTCAGTATCTAGTTTACCTCACTCAGAATGATTATTTCCATCTCCATCCACTTACCTGTTTACAGAATCAGCCCATCAATCATTTTATTTATTTTTTCTCTCTACAGCTTTAAAATAAACACTTTCTGGCTTATGAATACCCTCTTGTATTTTTATGAGGCTCATTCCCACCTTCCAGGCTTTAAAAACCATTGTTTACAGTTTTGTGTGCATGGATCTTTTTTTTTTCTTTCATTCAGCCACCACCCAATCTCAGTGGGCTCTGTGGCTGTACATACTCTGGTAGGTAGAGTTTCTGTTGCTGTGATGAAATATCATGGCCAAGAACAAGTTGAGGAGAAAAGGGTTTATTTGGCTTATACCTCTACATAAAGTTCATCTCTGAAGGAAGCCAAGACAGTAACTCAAATGGGGCAGGAACCTGGAACTTGTACATAAGTCCTGGAGGAGGCTGCTTTACATGACTTTCTCAGCCTGCTTTTTTATAGCACCTAGAACCACCAGCTCAGGATTGGCTATACTCACAGTGGCTAAGCCCACCTACATCAACCACTTTGATCACCTACCCTGGTGGAGTGGCTTTACCAGGCCACAGAGGAGAAGGATCCAGGAAGTCCTGATGAGACCTGATAGGCTAGGGTCAGATAGGAGGGGAGGAGGATCTCCACTCTCAGTGTACTAGGGAAGGGAGATAGGAGAGTAAGAGGGAAGAAGGGTGGGCCGTGGAGGAGATGAGAGGTGGGGGCTACATCTGGGATACAAAGTGAATAAATTGTAAATAATATAAGACCAAACTTATAGAGAAAGTTTTTACTCCCTCATCTCTGATGACTCTTTTGTAATGTTGGCATAAAAATAGCCAACACATATACCAACTATCATATCTACGTGATGATTCACAAATTACAGCTCAGACTTTGACGACTGTGTCTAATATTTTATTTGTTATCTATTCTTAGAAGTTTAATATGTCTTAAAGTTAGCATGTCTTAAAAATGAAGTTTCTCTTTTATTATACCATAACTTCTCTTTTCTCGATTCATTTACTCAGGATTGGGATTGACTGCCTTATCATATTTAAATTACTTTTCCTGTTGTTATTCATGTTCAAATACTTTTCTCTTTGTTTTCATTTCTTCAAAAACACAGAAGTATTATGTGAATAGGTTTTTGCTTTAATCCCAGGTGTGGGATATGGAGCTGCTTCAGATTGTCCACAGCAACTAACTATGATATGTCTTGTACTCTGGCAGGAGCATAGTTTTTGCCGGATGAATATGGAATTCTGTGGACTCTTCAGATGATATATAAATGCCAGAGATCTAAAAGGCACAGTGGAGACTGTACCTCCTGCTCTTCCCCTGCTGCTGCTATTCCTGTTGGTGGTAGCTCCTCTTCCTGTTTCTGTTGGCTGTTTACTGGATGTTTGCTAGCTGAAGAAGTCCTGACCAAGATCCAGTTTGCCCCCGGGGAACTTGATGTCATTAATCAGCAGGAAGTAGTCTACGAATAAATATGCTCCCCTTACCCTCTATCCTTCTTTCTCTCCTAACTAGTGCAAGGAAGCTGGAAGGAGAGAATAGGGATGGAGAAAGGTGGTAGCTAAAAGAACCGAATAAATAGCAAAAAAGTCCAGCTACATCTACCTCCTAAGTTTTCCACACCAGTGTTACCTGCTAGTCGAGAACTAACATACCTCTAAACTATGTGAAAGGAAAACATTCAATGCAATCATTTCATGTTTCGAAGAACAGTTTTGTCTCTATGACATTACTTTTTGATATACTATTAATTTGCTATGTATTTTTAACCTTAGAATATGAAGTTCCTTTTAAAAAAAAACTGAATTCTTTATTGTTTTCCTCCAACACTTAATGCTCTAATGTTTAGCACAGGATATTTATATACTAAATTGACAAACAGAAAAATGTAACTGAATTGACATAACAACACAGATAGTTTTTCTTTAATTAAATGTTAGCAACATATTCTTTCAGTGTGAATGGAAAATTGCCCTTATGAACTGTGAGACTCGGTGTATTCATCTCTTTCTTTATAAGATAGAGAATACTAGTACTTACTAATAACATTAAACTAATCATTTAGTATGCACATGAGCTCACAATAAAAAAAGTAATGAGAATACTGCTTGAAATGTAGAGCGGGACCCACAAATGTCAGTTTATATCACTGTAAATGTTATTAAGTATATGAAAATAACTCCACAGCTCAGAGTTTGCAGGCCACACTCAGAGCTGATTATGTGTTGAGTTAAATGGTTAGTCCTCTTTCTTTCCAGCTTCTTGAAGAGCAATCTTCTGTGAAAAGCATCCTCTATCAGAAGAACGCAATAATGAGTCCTCCTAAATGATGTAAAAGGACTTAATTTATATGTTGCTGCTTGTTTAAAATTTACTCAGTGATGTGAAATGGGACAAAATGCATGACAGTGTATTTCACTTCCATGTGAATAGAAAGAAAGGCAACAGAATTCCAATATCAACCCTATCATTATCAGAATAACTCAAGCTGAATGAATTATGACTTAATGTTCTACAGTGAGCATTGCTAAGAACAAGCTGCCATCTGCATATTAAAATTTTACTTGAACTTTTTCTTCTTATCTTAAATGTGACTTCAAACAATTCGTTATATGCATATAAAAGTATATATAGATAAACACATATATATAAAGATAATATATAAACACCTACTGTTAACACACAGATGGTGACATGAGCTGTGGAAGTCAAGTCTAAAAATGAGGCAAACTTATGCAAAAGCCAACTTTTTTCAGAGCATCAGACAATTTTAATCCTCAGAATATTCTGAGAATTAAGCAAGGTCATGAGCAAAGTTCACCTGAGCTTAGGCTGCACACAGTCATTAGGACAACCTAGGCTTGCAAACATTTTTAAGTAAGAAAAGTAAGATGATTGGTGTTCTGAAGCAAAACCCACTTCTGTTTACCACACCTGAGAGGAGCACAGAAGCACATTCTAGGAACGACCTGTGTTATGGAGGAACAGAGGCTGCAAGGCTCTTTGTTGACTTGAAGTTTTCTTAAAAGCTTTTATAATCTCAAAGACCTTCATTCATGGACATTGTCCTGACAATCTACAAAGAAGACATTACTAGAAAAGAAAGTCACTTACCTCGAATAAAGTATAGTAACACTTAGTGTCTTGTATCATTGTCTCATTTTAGAGAAAACTGGACAATAAAGTCTGTGTTTGATAAGGCTGAACTCAGGTTCTAGTTATCTCCACTCTAGCTGTCATTTACCTCTGCATCTGACTGCCTCCATATTGATTTGGGGAATATAACTAAGGGCCTCTGGAAAAGATACCAAAGCTCAGAAGCATTGAGCCTTCTCCCCAGTCTAAATATTGCTTTTTGTGTGTGACAAATTCAACGTGATCTAATCGAGGAAGTTGGAGGACGAACCTCAAATCAAGAAAAACGTAATTGTAAGGAAAGAGAAGCCAAGTTCAAAATCTGATCCCAATGAACATCATTGTTCTTTTATTTGTTTCCTAATAGTTGAATATTGAAGACATAATAGAAGAAATCACCACTTGCAAGTCAGAGCCCCACTGGGGAAAGAACTACTCTGAAAGGCAGGCCCCATGCCCAGCAGTAGGAGTGGCATCATTGGAGGTGCCTGGTCTCATAATATATGAGGCTTTTTATTTTGTTTTTATTTCATTTATATGCTTACTTATTTACTTACCCTATAGGTTTTGTGAATATATTGCAGCTCCTGGTGTTTGTGTTTTTACGGGATTCCTGAGTGTGTGAACAAGTGTGTTTCAGGGTCTGTATCTGTTTCTTAGGCCTTTTCTTGGACTCCTTTCATTCTGTTCATTTTTTCCTCTTCTAATTTGCTTTGTTTCAATACATAATATTGTACTTACTATATTATTTGCCATATTATTATCATTAGATGTCTGTTTTATTTTTCTCACAAGAAACAAAGTGGGTGAGTGTGGAAGGGAGAGGAGGTGGG
This sequence comes from Psammomys obesus, assembly GCF_907164565.1. Classification (NCBI taxonomy): domain Eukaryota; kingdom Metazoa; phylum Chordata; class Mammalia; order Rodentia; family Muridae; genus Psammomys; species Psammomys obesus. The sequence continues at coordinate 20,964,592 of NW_026587216.1, forward strand.
TAAGAACAGGGAGGAGTAGAGGGAAGGGAAACTATAAGCAGAATACTTTGTATGAAAAAAAACAATTTTCAATAAAAGTAAAAAAATTGCATCTGGAAATTTTTATAAGAAAGTGCACAAGGGGAGTAAGTCTTGCAAGATTAATAAGTGAAAGTTTGGAACATGATATACCATGGGTTTGTTTATAGTTCAACTACTATATCAGTCTAGAAACTTTTTTTTTTTTTTTTTTTTTTGGTCTTTACAGCTTCCTCTCATTAAGGATGCATCGAGTTACAGGTGATTTTTTCCCTATGTGCCCATTATCTTACTGTTCTATAAAGAGAGCAGCAGTCAAAATAATACTCTTTATACTTCATTCTTTCCTTAGTCAATTTAAGCGGCTACACAAAATATGTTAGAATTAATAATTTATAGATGATGGAATTTTAATCATCACAGCCCTGAAAGATAACAAGACCAAGTTTAAAAAACAAAACAAAACAAAAACAGGCAGGTTTTAGGTCTGAAAAGACCTCTCTGCTTCATAGATGGTTTTTTTTCTTGCTCCCTCTTACATAGCAAGCAGAAAGGAAACACCCTGCCTTGGTCTTCTTACAGTGACAGCATAGCATTCATCAGAACAGAATCCTTTTGAACTAACCAATGCTGGTCTCATTTCCTTCTCTCTTTTTCTTTTTCCCTTTTTAATCATGGAACACTGAAATTTATTTTAAAAAGTAATTCAAATTTAACAATTGTGAAATAAATCATCAGATGACAATGGGAAGTACTATTATCCATAATAAAAAAGACAAAATTTAAAGAACTGTTTTGAAAAGCAGTAGGTTCATTATTGTTGCATTTCACAAAGAAGAGTTAAGAACATTTAGGATATAATTAAAAATATTCAACGCCTGGAGAAGGAACCTGATAGCGTCTTTCAAACTCATTTGCATGGATTTGCATGTTGTCCAAGGCACATATCTACTCCCATCTGTCTAACTTCCCTTGAAGGTAGGTTCCCCATTCATTCATATTATCAGGAAGCAGACTTGTTTCTACAGCGGTCTCGTTTCTTATTACTATCACGCTGTTGATTAGTTTTCACAATTTGAATCAAGTGGGAACAGAAATCCAGCACTTCCTAAGCCATTTCTGCAGTTCCTTTAGGAAACCAATCTTCATTCTCCTTTCCTCATTCCTGCAAAACGCTTCAATCCCTGCGCCCGGAAGCCTATACCAGAATTCTGTCTGTAGCTGAGGCTCTGTATGTTTCATTAATATTTTAAAAAGAGAATATGCCAGGGATGATTTTTTAATCTTTTTAATTTTAATTTTTATTAATTACTGTTTATTCACTTTGTGTCCCAACTGTAGCCCCCTCTCCCCTCCTCTCCCAATCTCACCCTCCCTCCCTATTCATCTCCTATGTCCTTCCCCATCCAATGATAGGGTAGGTCCTCCTCCCCTTCCATGTCAGGAATGATTTTGCTTTATGGAATTATAGAATAGATTAGAGCTTATGTTGCTGACATAAAGGTCCACTTTGATAATTAATATCATAGTTGACCTCTAAAACACAAATAAACAATAATATGAAAAGTATTTGTATATTGTATATTTATATATTGTTAGTGTATATGTGTAACAATATGTAAGCTAAATACAAATATGAACAAGTATATGTATTCATTGTATGCATTTTGATTTTAATTGTGAAGAAAAATATATATTTTTCTATTGTAAGCCCTGCATTTATGGGCTTACATAAATTACAAAGATTAAAACACAAATCTTACAATAAAGGTTCAAATTTAAATTAAATTTAGACTGTCAAGCAAAGTATTCAGTGAAAATATCACTGAATATCTTTTAACAGAGATTTTAAAAAGAAAAGAAAAGAAATGATATTCAGGCACTCAGACAACCCTGAGAATATGAAGAAAGTCTCATTTTTTTATTGAGTAACTTAATGTCCATAATAATTATCTGCCTAATAATTAGCACAGTATCTCCTCTTAAATGATTTATCTTTATTTTTAATGGTATGTATGTACATGCATCTGTGTACACATGTCAGGTATGCTGGTACGGACAGAGTTGAGAAAAAGTTGTTGTTCCCTCTAATGCTGGGGCTATAGGCCATTGTAGGCTGCCCAGCAAGAGCACGGGGAACTTAGCTGGACTTAATTACTTAATTACACTTGGCAGCCAGAAAGCAAGCAATCCTGAATTCGATTTTAATTAATGTTGAATACCCTGAAACATAACTAAGTAATAAAACTACTGTGTTGTTTATTTTTCCTCTTGCCTTTTCTTGGAATAATTTCCCTTTTTCCTGGTAACAATAAATAATTCTTGTAAAGAAGTGTGTGTATATTAAGAAAGATTCAGTGAAAAACAAAGATCAAGTGGAGTCTGAAAAAAAATATTATGAAAATATAATGCCCAGTCAGGAAATTATAAAGTTGTGCTGATAGCGTCGTTATTTTTAAATGCAGCAAATATTGACTATCTCCGGCTCTGTGAGCCTTGCAGTTTGATTTGCATCTACCCAACTTTAAGCATTTTACTGAGGATGCAGCCACTGGCCATCACCATGTCCGATTTCCAATAAAATCCCATTTCAAAGACAGGCAGTGGGTCAGTTGGCCGTTTGTAGCATCATTCACCAAACTCTCACATAAATAGTAAGAAGCATGTAAGGATGATGTCTAACACTTTAAAAGATTTTATGAAGTTTAATGGAAAAATAAGTACTCAAGTTTGCTTATTACAGTAAGTAAACAAAGTAGAAAAATACATAACGGTGTTTATGTCTAACAGAAGTTTGGAAAAAGACTCCTAGTGATTATAATTCTGTACTTTATATTTTAATGTTTCAATCCACATTGATGCACTCAACCCACAGTTACCAGATTAAGCTTGTTCTGACATAGCACATATGTAAGCATCAAGCAGGCATGAAGCACCGGAAGCAACCCGGTGTCAGTCTACACGTGAACAAAAGCTAGGTCACTAGTGTCTCTCGTGTCCGATGAAAACTTTTTTTCATGAGTTATATGCTGTCCAGGGAGAGAGGGGTTTATCAGGAGCATTGTACTTGGGTGAATAAATATTTCCAGATCTGCTCTTGAAGAGCCAGGGAGTCAGTCTGACAAGAAGCACACAGCACAAACCAAACGCATGTGAAAAGATGGCAACTGAATAGTGGTATCCAAAATTACACAGATCAATGCGATTCTTATCTCACTGGAGATGTTTCTGAGAACTGGACTTTGAATCACTGTAATGTGAATCGGGACAGGCAATTTCTATGTCCAGGAACTTCTGACTCCTGTTTCACCTGAACTTATAAGTGCAGTTGGAAAGAAATGAACAATTTATAAAATCTACCGTAATTTCATAACAATGAGAAGACAATGGAAATCTTAAATGAATTTTTGGAAACACATTGTTTTCAATATTAAAACAATAGTTTTATTTATACACAGACATACTACTTTTAGGAATGATAAACTAGATAAAATACCAAATAGTCTTGCCATTTTTCAACAGGAAGAGAAGTAATTATTCAAGGCTGTTTTAGGACAATCATTAATAATTCAGTGATTAAAAACTGTAACTAAAATCATTTTAATAGAAAATAAATAAATAGAGTGTTGCTTTGGGAGTGACAGAGACAGTGCTTAACTGCAGATTTGGTTGTGTTTCATTGGGCTTCCTTCTTACTCTTCCTGACCATAGAGTGTTAAATAAAAATAAAAATAATATAAAATAAAAAGGGAGGGATGTTTTGATCACTTTTAACAGCATGGCTGAACTTGAAGGAAATGCTGATTGAAATAAAGGAGACACACACTAAAAGACAAACATTGCAGTGTATTATTTATAAATGAGGCATAGAGGAAGAAGTCCGGAGTAAGTCCTGAGTAAGTATGGGCTGTTGACACGGGCACAGTCAAGTCAAGGAATCCAATGCCTCAGCCCCATGGGAGTGAGAAAACCTTCCCCGGGGATGAGGCTCAGCAGGATGGCAAAGCATTCCCGGGGCATCTGAGTGAGAGCATTCACATTGCTTGCAGAAAGTGTCCCGCCATATGTTTCTCAGCCCCGAAGAAGGCCTGAGGACTTCTTCCCTACAGAGACTGCTCCTACCAAGATTAGCTACCTGTTCCCTTGGCCCAGCTGTATGCCTTAACCCTGAACTGTTGTTTATCTCGAAAAACCCATTCCTCCTTGCTCAGCTCTATGCAATACCCCTGCTTCCCTCTTCAATGCCTTATAACAAACACGCTGAGCTTCTGAGGGCACTCTGAATTCTCCACCACAGAGCCCAGTCCACCCAGTATCACTTTTTCTGTGCCCGTGTTTACATCACTCCCTCACTTCCCATTAGGTCTGCCCCTGAGGAGCTGCTACATGCAGCATTTATATACTAAATCTTTAAAAATGATCTCGCAGAAGTAGAGAATATTTGATAAGGGATTTCATCGCACACGTGTAAAAGCTTTGCTATTATGTGTTATATTTCAAAACGTTGGGCTTCCACCCATTAAGTGCCAATAAAAAAAAAAAGTCATCTACACCCACACATGCACCAAATAGGAACAACTACTAGTATTCTCCAGATTTTTCCCTATGTAACTTGGATAGCTAACATACCCACTGTTCTACATTGACTTAGAAACACCTAGAAGTGAATCGTTAGTAATAAATTAGAGTTTTAATTTTCTTTGATTTCTCTAAACAACTTATGTAACTCAGCTTCAGAATTAAAACACAAACACACAACTGAGTTGTTTAAATAAAAAGAAAAATAGATGTTAAACATGAAAAGTACGCATGAACCTATAGACCACTTTGTGGCCTTACCCATTTTCATCATTAGTTTCTTGTAATTTTTTTACCATATAAATTAGTTCATTTTCTAAAAAGACCAAAAAGCAAAAAAGTAATAAAAATATAAAATTTATTTCTGTGAAATCAGCTCAGAAATTTCACTAATTTGTTAAAATAATAAATCATGACTCAGATAATTTTATGAAGTTGAGGTTTTATTCTCTTCACTTGAAAATACAACTTGTTCATTCTGAGAAGTAATAAAAAGACTGTCAGTTCAGGATTAAAATATATTTTCTCCTTCAATTTTTGTTATATCTGCCATAGACCTGTTTAATTATACTCTCTTCTTTTTAGTGACAAAGTGCTAAAATTTAAAGGCAGTCAATAGCTTTATTCTATTGTTGAAAACAACCGAGTCTTGTGTTTCAAATTTTATTCAAATGGATAAAACTGTACATGCACAATTGCAGTGTTTGCAAATCCATAAGAGTTTAGTGCAATGCTGATTGTGATTTTTAATATCTCAGGTAATTTTATAATTATTTCAGCATATATGTATAGGTTTCATTCCATGCAAATGTATTTAAATCTATATTCCTTATATATTTTCATGTTATGTATAATGTGATTATATAACAAAACTTACTATATGCAAGGAAACAGTAAAAAATTAAGAGTCTTTTTTTTTTAATTTTATTTTTCTTTTTAGTTACATTTTGTTAACTCTGTGTCCCAGCTGTATCCCGCTCCCTCATTCCCTCCCCAACCCCGCACTCCCTCCCTGGTCTCCTCCCTGCCCCTTTCCAAGTCTACTGATAGGGGAGGACCTCCTCCCCTTTCATTTGACCCTGTTTTATCAGGTACCTTCAGGGCTGGCTGCAAAGTCCTCCTCTGTAGCCTAACAGACTGCTCCTCCCCTGGGGGGGAGGGGGTCAAACAGCCTGCCCTTGAGATCCTGTTAGAAATAGTCCGTGTTCCCCTTACTTTGGAAAACTACTTGGTTACTGAGCTACCACGGGCCACATCCGAGCAGAAGTTCTAGGTTATATCCATAGATGGTCCTTGGTTGAGTGTCAGTCTCAGAAAAGACCCTGTGCCCGGATATATTTGGTCCTTGTACAGCTCCTATCCTTTCCATATCATACTAACTTTCCTTCTTTCATATGATTCCCTGCACTCTGCCATGGTTTGGTTATGAGTCTTAGTATCTGCTTTGAAACACTGCTAGGTAGAGTCTTTCAGATTCCTTTTGTTGTAGACTCCTGTCATACGTTCAATGCATATCCCATTTGTCTTTCTAAATGAGGATTAATCACCTTCGCCTGTGTCCACTGTGTCCGCTTATATAGACTACAAGATATGATAAACATAATGAAATCTACACACCTAAAGAAGATAATCAAGAAAATTAAGCGTCTTTAAAGACATGAATATCCTTTTCAATGAACATAAAACATGATTTCTTGCCTGAAGGTAATATCTGAAATAGCTATATTATGAAACACGTCCAAAATATATCTCTCTAATAAATTATAAGAAAACTCATCCTTACATATTAGGTTCAAAGTCTGTTAAATAAAACATAAAACATTTCATTAAGTGTAGGCCCATGGTCCCAGCCCACAGCATGGAGGCAGCATCTTCAGTGGTTATCAAAACTACAACAAACAACAAAACAAAACTTTAAGCTCTGTAGAGCATGAGACTCAAGACAAAGAGAAAAAAATAAATAAATCAAAGCATCCCAAGCCAATTTGACTAGGCAGGATGTTGTCTTGAAAGAAAATCAAATAGAAATTTCTCCCAAATGGCAAATTTAAGAAAGGCAGATGTTGGACAAATAAATTCTCTCCTTTGTGGTCAGCAAGATCCTGATCACATTGATGAACCACTCTCAAACTCTTATTTTGAATTGGAATATTTATCACAGGGACACTGCCCCAGTATGCTCATGTGTTTTGAACATATATGATATTGCAATATGTCATGTGTTCATCAAGTGTTAGACAATAATGCAATACATCTGTGTAGAATTGAAAGGAATGCAGTTTCTTAGTGATGCCAGCACAGATAAATTTATAAAATTCTTTTTTATTAATATCATTTATTACAATTTATTCAATTTGTATCCAAGCTGTGGCCCCTCCCTTGTCTCATCTCAATCCCACCCTCCCTCCCTCTTCTCCCCTTCTTAAAGGAGATATTTTTACATTCTATTTCTTCAGACACAATGTGAATGGATTTGGGCCAAGGAAAAGGCATTTTTTTATGTTTATGCTACAAAAATGTATGTGGGTTTAGGTCATTATAGGAAAGAGCTGCACACAAAAATTTGAATATTTTTACATTTTAATTAATAATATACTCATATTTGTATATTTTTGTTTTCAGTTGTAGTATTTTAAATAGATTGACGTGGTTTAAACAGTGTTGGAGAGATAAAACTGGTCAAAGGGGTGTATAGATAATCCAGTTATATCCAGTCGTATACAAGAAAATGTATCATGTGTTTGCTAGATTAAAGAAAACATTTTATAATTTGGGGTATCCAAAAAACAGTGTAGAAGACCATCTCTAATATGGTTAGGTATATGTTGGGTAAAAATGTTTACTTGCTTCTGAAAAACATGTGGTCATAGAAGCAGATATCAAAACTGTGCTTATCAGAGCTGGGGGAACATGAAGACTGAGAAGACAATAGTTAAAAGAAACAAAATTTCACTGAGACAGGAGAATAAACTCTATGGATATATTGTACTTCATGATAACTATAGTCAATAATATATTCTATATTTGAAAATTGCTTAGAAATTATATTTTTATTACTCACAAAAAATAATTTTATATGAGATAACAAGTTGGTCAGTATGGTTTACCCGTTCCAGTATGTCTCCTTGTTCCCAAACGTTATGCATTTATTTTTTTCAATTAATGTAAATATATAAATAAATAAAACTTAAAAATAAATATTTAAAAAAAGTAATTTCTACCAACCAAGGACCATGAATGGAGAGAACCTAGAACCCCTGCACAGATGTAGGCTATGGCAGCTCAGTATCCAAGTGGGTTCTCTAGTAAGGAGAACAGAGACTGTCTCTGACATGAACTCAGTGACTGGCTCTTTGATCACCTCCCCCTGATGGGAGAGCAGCCTTGCCAGGCCACAGAGGAGGAAAATGCAGTTAGTCTTGAGGACCTGATGACCTGTGTCAGAGGGAAGGAGAGGAGGACATCCCCTATCAGTGGACTTGGGGAGGGGCATGGAGGAGATGAGGGACATAAGGTAGGATTGGGAGGGATGAGGGAGGCAGCTACAGCTGGGATACAAAGTGAATAAACTGTAATTAATATAAAAAATAAAATTAATATTAAAAAAGTGATTTTTAGTCCTGTATTAAACTCAGAAGTAATAATGTGACTCAAAGCAGTATTTTAAAGTTTTGTTGTAGAGGAATCCATTGTTATGCTTTCTATGATCTCTGTGTACACAGCTTAAAACATTTGTTCATTCTTATGCTTCTCAATATAGCACTAAGTTATTCTCATGTAATACAGAAAGTTCTTTGAATCAACAAAACACCATCATCACCTTGTCACAGTTCTCAGGGAGTTCATTTAAAATCATTTTCATTAAAAAGGAGAAAAGGGTGATAAATATGGATCTATTCACATTATGCTACATGTAGACATCCAGTTAGACCAGCACCATTTTGTTGCTGTCCTTTTTCCATTGTATAGTTTTGGCTTCCAGATGTCAAAAATCAGGTATCTGTAGGTGTGTGGGTTTATTTCTGGGTCTTCTATTTGATTCCGTTGATCCACCATTCTGTTTCTATGCCAGTACTATGCGGGTTTTTATTACTATTGCTCTGTAGTACAGCTTGAGATCAGGGATGCGATTGTTGTTGTACAATTGTTTTAGCAATTCTAGGTTTTTTGTTTTTCCATATGAAAGTGAGAATTGTTCTTTCAAAAAAAAATTGTGTTGTTATTTTTATGGGAATTGCATTGAATCTGTGGATTGCTTTTGGGAGTTTGGCCATTTTCACTATGTTAATCCTACTGATCCATGAGCATGGGAGGAGATCTTTCCATCTTCTGATATCTTCTTCAATTTCTGGGTGGGATTGGGATGGAATGAGGGATGGGACTACAGCTGGGATAAAAAGTGAATAAACTTTAATTAATATAAAAACTAAAAAGTAAAATTTTAAAAAGGAGAAAAGGTTCTGTGACTTGTAAGCTGAGTCATGGTTTGAGTGGAATCCTTAGCCTTAAAGCAACATAATGCTGTTCTCCGTCTTTCACTCACCTTCCAGTCTTTCTCCCCTATCTACATCAGGTCATAGTACGAATCCCCAATATCTTACTTGAAAGATTCATATTTACTTGCTTAATTTTTGACTTTTGTTGCTGTTTTTGCTTTGTTTTGTTTTGGTCTGGATTTACCACTTAAAATGCTTGCTGAGCTTTTTAAACAATTTTCCTTTTCATTCCTTGGCCACAACATATATCTACTCAGTCATGTCCCTTGTCCTGTGATGGGCTTTTTTCACTTAGGATAACATTCTGGGGTGGGGGGTTACCCATGCTGCTGCATATGAAATTTCCTTCTTTGGGAAGGTTGAGTAGAATCTCACGGCATTCCTGCTCACATTGGGAGAACATGTCTGCAGTTCAGAATAATCAGTTTATTTGCCTTAGGAAAATCCATTGTCAGATAAATTTGTTTTTATTTGGTATAAATGAGTGTCTCTATATGTCTGCTAGTTACATTTTTATTTATTAATAAATATCGCTTTTTCCTATAAATACATATAAATAATTGTGCTGCTCATAATTCTAAGACTTAAATATTAGATATTTAAATATCTAATAAGTATTAAGTCTAATACTTAAATATTAAATATTATTATTCTAATAATTGAATATTCTAAAAGTAGCAAATATTAACAAATATTGTGCCTAGAGATAAACCTCTCTTTCAACATCACCCCACCTATATCCACCCTCTCGCCAATATAAGAGATGTTAATGTTGAGTAAGTACATGTTACAGTGCCCCATTACAGAGATGGCAAAGTCAAACATTTTTCTGGGTGACTTTACAAACATACCAAAAATTGCTGTTTGAGTTTTGATAGAACTTCCATTTGAATTGTTACCAAATGATTGGTAAAGTAATGGAAGATTACTCAATAAAGTGAAAACAATCTATTGTGATATCCATCTGTGCCACTCTTGGGCATATACTGAAAGAACATAATATGTTTTTTGAAAAGATACTTGCTGGGTTATCTTATGGAGAGGACAGTAGCTCCATAAGGAGAGCAACCAAAAAATCTGGGCACAGAGGTCTTTTCTGAGACTGATACTCTAACCAAGGACCATTCATAGATATAACCTAGACCCCCTGCTCAGATGTAGCTGATGGCACCTCAGTATCCAAGTGGGTGCCATAGTAATGGGAATAGGGACTGTCTCTGACATGAACTCAGTGGCTGGCTCTTTGATCACCTCCCCCTGATGGGGGAGCAGCCTTGCCAGGCCACAGAGGAGGACAATGCAGCCAGTCCTGATGAGACCTGATAAGCTAGGGACAGACAGAATGGGAGGAGGACCTCCCCTATCAGTGGACTTGGGGAGGGGCATGGGAGGAGATGAGGGAGGGTACGATTGGGAAGGAATGAGGAAGGGGTCTACAGCTGGTATACAAAATGAATAAACTTTAACTAATATAAAAAATAAAAAGTTAATTAAAAAATATTTGCTGTGAGTCTCTGCATCTGCTTCGATCCCCTGTTGGGTCGAGTCTTTCAGAGTTCCCCTGTGGTAGGATCCTGTCTTGTTCCTGTCTACTTCTTCAGGGGTCTATCCTTTTTTCCTTTCTGAATGAGAATTAAGCATCTTCCTTGGGTCCTCCTTGTGGTTTAGCTTCTTCAGGACTGTAGACCTTAGTGTGTTTATCCTATATTATATGCCTAATATCCTCTTATAACTGAGTAGATACCATGCGTGTCTTTCTGCTTCTGAAGCAAATGCAAAGACTCACAGTCAAGCTTTGGACAAAGTGCAGGGAGTCTTTTTCACTTTTATTGTTTTTCACAGTTTATTCATTATATATCCAGGTTGAATATATCTTTTCCAGTTCCATCTTTCCTCCCTTTTCCCTCTTATCCTCTTGCCCTCCCATCCTCTTCTCCTAGTCCACTGAAAGGGGGAGTTTTCCACCATTTCCAACTGCCCATAGCTTGTTAACTCTCATCAGGACTGCCTGGATCCTCTTCCTCCATGGCCTGGCAAGGCTGCATCACCAGGGAAGAGTGATCAATAACCAGGCAACTGAGTTCATGATAGAGAAAGTCCCTGCTCCCTCACTCAGAGTTCCACATGAAGACTGAGCTGCCAATTGGCCCCATCTGAGCAGGAGGTCTAGGTCCTCTCCATGCATGGTCTTCGGTTGGAGCTCCAGTGGGGCAGTCCATTAGTGCGCACAGTACTTATACAGCAGGGAGTCTATTGGAAGAAGGGGCAGATAGAAGGATCTAGAGGGGGACATGAGCCCCACAAGGAGACCAACAAAGCCAAAAAAAGCTGGACCGAGAGGGCACTGCAGAGACTGATGCATCAACCAAAGACCATGCTCAAATGTAGCCCACAGACACCTCAGTCTCTATGTGGGTTCCCTAGTAAAGGGAGAAGATACAGTCTCTGACATAAACTCAGTTGGCTGCTCCTTGATCACTTTTCCCTAGTGGGGCTACCTAGCCAGCCCACAAAGCAAGAGGATGCAAACAGTTCTGATGGAACCTGATAGGCCTCAGTCAGACAGTAGGGGAGGAGGACTTCTCCTATCAGTGGACTAAGGAAGGGCAATAGGGGAGGAAGAAGCATGGAGGGTCAGAACTGGAGGAGATGAGGGAGGGGCATTCAAACTTAGATACAAAGTGAATAAATTGTAAATAATAATAACATAGTAATAATAATAAACAACTATATGCCACTAAGCCCTGCATTGTAGAATTTTCACTGGCTGAGCACTACCACATAGCTGAAACAGCAAAGCTTGACAGAGGAAACAAAAATCTACCTTTGTACTCCAGACGATAAAGCGTGCAATTGGAAGGGAGATGGCATGCCCTTCTAATTTAGAATTTAAATAAATGATCAAAAGTAGTTCCCAATAACAAAAGTCTAGCTGGCTAAATTATATTACTATAATTGTATAGAGAAACAATGTCTATCTTCCCAATGTGTATTATTCTCCAGTCTTCTCATATAATACACTATATTAGTAATTTTGTTAACTTTTCCCTCTCACTATAATGTGAGTTACATAATGGCATTAACTTTTCTTTTTCACTTCAGTAATCCTCATACCCAAAAATCATATACTGTTTAAAATGACTTCAACGGAAAATATAAAGCTACTGTAATGCAAAAAATGTAATTTAATAAACACGGAAACCTATGAAACTAGAGTAATGGTATATGAAAAATATATATGTATATATTTCATAGACAAACATATGGAGAGAGAGAACTGTTTGGAGTTCTCATTTAGATTAATGTAATATACTATATATATATATATATATATATATATATATAAAACTTGTAAAGTGTGATTTCTTTACATTCAGATTTCTCCTGATAAAATTGACTCAAAAGTAACTATTGCTCCCTTTAATTTTCAGTAATTAATCTTGCTATGTTTTCAAACACAAGAGATAATAATTTTTTATTTTAATTAAAGCTAAGGCATTTCCAGAGTTAAAATTGGAAACATATTTAATGTACCTCTTAAGACATTTTAGATGGAAAATGTGCTTAGAATACTAAAATAAATGTGTTAAACATATTAAAAGCAACCTGCATTATTTGAAATGATATCTTCTCACTTTGATTTTATCATTTGTTATGAACTAAATACTTGTTTTGGTTATGACGACAAAATAAAAGATTGAAAGATCTTTGGTAGGTTTCAGCTAATAAACTAGTTTCCAGAGCTGTTTAGTCATCTGCCTGTTGTTTGAATTCGGGAGCATTTCCACTACCTACTGACCTCAAATTCAAAAGCCTATACTGTGCAACTAATAATGCTTATGTCTCAGGGTGTGACACTTTGAGCTAACACTGTAAGCTTCATAATCATGAGTCAGTTTTTCAGAGGGATCCTTGACTGAAAATTCATGCAAAAATTAATACTCTTCCTAGGAGCTAGAGCAATCAGGACCAAGGCATAATCATCTGTAACAGCTAAGCTCTACATCGCTAACCATGGCCAAATGTATCACATTTCCTTTACTTTGAAGGACCAGTGGAGCAAGCATAAGGTACATATGTGCATTGACCTAAACTCACACTGACATCCTCTTTCCAGAACTTTAAGAGGCACAGGGTTCACAGATGATGTGGTTGTTCTCCCTACATCTGCTTCCTGTCAGAACTCTGCGGTTTAGACCAATGCATACTTAGTAAAGTTCCTTTTCTCATTTCTGTGGGAAAAAAAAATATTTTCAAGAAGCAATTTAGGCAGGGAAAGGTTTATTGTGGCTTAGGACTGTGCAGGAAGGCGTTTCTGCCAAGGTGAAGAAGTTCAAATCCAGCGGCTCGAGAAGCAGAGAAAGTAGAATGCTTGTGCTCAGCTTGCTTTCTCCTCTTGAAGCTGTTTTTGTTTTGTTGATGTTCTTACTGTTTTCCAGTCTAGGACCCAAGCCAGTGCGACATTCTATTCATGTTCAAGAAGGGTCTTCCTCTCCTCACACAACACCCTGTAAACACCGGGAAAGACACACACAAGTTTATGTCTCCCATTACTTCTATGTCCAGTCAAGATGACAATGAAAGTTAGCTACTGCAATACTTTCTCCTTGAAAACGAATGACAGGACAATGAATACTAATCTAAAGAGCAAAGAAAACAAAACTGCAAGGAAATACGTCACATATTTCAGCAAGCCAAGAGGCAGGAAGAAGAACAGAACACTACCACAGAACTGATATATTCTTAAAAAAAAAAAAAAAAAAAAAAAGATGAGAAAACAACTTCGCATGTCATAATTACAAAACATTTTTGTTGTGGTAGTTACTGTTGCTGCTTTTCTTGAGAACCAGTAGGGAAGTTCTGAATGTCTGGAATGATGTCAAAAGGAGAGAACGTGTTTAACCTTTCTAAATGGTTGTCTCTCTTTCGGGACCAGTTTGACCTCTGTGATCAAATAATTTGCATGTTTGTTTGTTTTTTTTTTTTTCTGTTTCCTATGGCTAAATCAACTACAATACCATTACATATTAAAATTCCAACATGGAAATTCTCACTGAAATTCTGCATTTAATATAAAAGTCATGAAGAGACTGCAGGCAAGTTGAAAAACAATTGAGTTTAATAAGGAGATCAATATAGCTGAGCAGACATATGCAACCCTATTCTTGAAGGTTTTATACACACAAACACACACACACAGACACAAATAAAACAAAAAACTCATTCTTTCAAAGTGCTCTTGATGGAATAAATGTCCTTACAATGCAGTGAAAACATTATTATTTTAGCATCCATTTATTTTTGAATAACTTTAGTCTAATTTTGAAAATAGGTACTGCATCATATATAAATTAATAAGTGAAATTTTGTCAAAAAGTTCTTTTTATTCTTTTCTTTTTTTCCTCTTTATATGCCAAAGGTGGTTCCTCACTCCTCTCCTCTCAATCCCTCCTCCCCTCTCCCTTTTGCCCCTGAAAAGGGGAGTCCTCCTTTCTCTATACCAACCTTACCCAGCACATCAAGCCATTTATTTTTCCAGATGAAGTTAATGGTTGCTCTTTCGAAGTCTGTAAAGGATTGTATTGGAATTTAGATGGGAATTGCACTGAATCTGTAGATTGCTTTTGGCAGGATGGTAATTTTTACTATGTTAATCCTACTGATCCACAGCATGGGAGATCTTTCCATCTTCTACAATCTTCTTCAATCTCTTTCTTCAAAGACTTGAAGTTCTTGTCATACAGGTCTATCACAAACATTTCTAATAAAACATAATTTATTGTGCCTATATCTAAAAATTATATTTGAAAAAAATGATTATTTAGAAAATGTATTTTAGGAATAACAGTAGTGCCTAATATCTAAATATACTCACATTTAAAATGTTTTCTCTTAATTTAAAATGATACATGAAATTATTCTGTACAAAACCTATGTTAGAACTGATTGGCCTGCTCTTTAATTACCTCCCCCTGAGGGGGAAGCAACATTACCAGGCCACAGAAGAAGACATTGCAGCCACTCCTGATGAGACCTAATTGACTAGGATCAGAGGAAGGAAAAGAAGTCCTCCCCTATCAGTGGACTTGGGAAGGGGCATGCATGAAGAGGGTGGAGGAAAGGAGGGATTGGGACGGGAGGAGGGAGGGAACCACAGGGGAGATACAAAGTGAATAAAGTGTAATTAATAAAGAATCAGGCAAATGGTGGGATCGAGAAAAGATCATTCTGAGTGAAGTATCCCAGAAGGAGAAAGACACACATAGTATATACTCGCTTATATAGACCTACAAGATATGATAAACATAATGAAATATACACACCTAAAGAAGATAATCAAGAAAGTAGACAAGGGCGAAGATGATCAATCCTCATTTAGAAAGACAAATGGGATGTGCATTGAACGTATGACAGGAGTCTACTGCAAAAGGCATCTGAAAGACTCTACCAAGCAGTGTTTCAAAGCAGATACTAAGACTCATAACCAAACCCTTGCAGAGTGCAGGGAATCATATAAAAGAAGGGGAGTTAGTATGATATGGAAAGGATAGGAGCTCTACAAAGACCAAATATATCTGGACACAGGGTCTTTTCTGAGACTGACACTCAACCAAGGACCATCTATGGATATAACCTAGAACTTCTGCTCAGATGTGGCCCATGGTAGCTCAGTAAGCAAGTAGTTTTCCGAAATAAGGGGAACAGGGACTATTTCTAACAGGATCTCAATGGCAGGCTCTTTGACCTCCCCCCCCCCAACCTTCCAGGGGAGGAGCTGTCCTGTTAGGCCACAGAGGAGGACTTTGCAGCCAGTCCTGAAGATACCTGATAAAACAGGATCAGATGAAAGGGGAGGAGGTCCTCCCCTATCAGTGGACTTGGAAAGGGGCAGGGAGGAGACCAGGAAGGGAATGTGGGGTTGGGGAGGGAATGAGGGAGCAGGATACAGCTGGGACACAGAGTTAACAAAATGTAACTAAAAGAAAAATAAAATTAAAAACAAAAAAACCTATGTTAGCTCAACTTTTATTCATGCATATGTGAAATATTCTCTTTCACATATGTGAGTACGGTAGGCATCGATATAACAAAGGGAAAATTGATTATTTGTTCAGGACGTTAATGAACTGCTGTGTGATTACACTGTAACCCTGATCCAACATTATTGAACTACAGTTTTTCTCGTGTTCTGTTTCCCAGAATGAGACTAAATCTTTCCAGACAGTGTCCTAACACCGTCAGTGCATGGAGATCTAGATGGGAAACAACTAAGTATTCCATGAGGCTGGGCAAGGGGAAGAAGGAATATTTCTGCTAATACATAAATGATAGGATAAATTGTTAAACCCAGGACAATGGAAATTTCCAGAAATCTATGAGAGTGACCCTAGCTAAGACTCCTAGCAATGGAAGACATGGAGCCTGAAACATCCATAGGATTGATTTATTTATTTTTTTAAATGGTGAATTTTTTATTTTATTTTATTTTTCTTATTAGTTACATTTTGTTAACTCTGTATTCTAGCTGTATCCCACTCCCTCTTTCCCCAATCCCACCCTTCCTCCCTCAATTCCTCCCTGGCCCTTTCCCCTGATTGGGGAGGACCTCCTCCCCTTTCATCTGACCCTGTTTTATCAGGTATCTTCAGGACTGGCTGCAAAGTCCTCCTCTGTGGCCTAACAGGACTGCTCCTTCCTTTGGGGGGTAGGGAGGTCACAGAGCCTGCCATTGAGTTCCTGTTAGAAATAGTCCTTGTTCCCCTTACTATGGGAAACCAATTGGTTACTGAGCTACCACGGGCCACATCCGAGCAGAGGTTCTAGGTTATATCCATTCATGGTCTTTGGTTGAGTGTCAGTCTCAAAAAAGACCCCTGTGCCTAGATATATTTGGTCCTTGTGGAGCTCCTATCCTTTCCACATCATTCTAACTCCCCTTCTTTCATATGATTCCCTGTACTCTGCCTAAGGTTTGGTTATGAGTCTTAGTATCTGCTTTGAAACACTGCTAGATAGAGTCTTTCAGATGCCTTCTGCGGTAGACTCCTGTAATACATTCAAAGCACATCCCATCTGTCTTTCTAAATGAAGATTGATCATCTTACTCTGTGTTTGCTTTCTTGATTATCTTCTTTAGGTGTATAGACTTCATTATGTTTATCATATCTTATAGTCTATATAAGCGAGTATATATTTTTGTCTATATGTTTGTCTTTCTCCTTCTGGGATACTTCACTCAGAATGATCTTTTCTAGATCCCATTTGCCTGCAAATTTCATGATTTCCTTGGTTTTGATTGCTGAGTAGTATTCCAATGTGTAAAAATACCACAATTTCTGTATCCATTCCTCCATTGATGGACATCTGGGTTGTTTCCAGGTTCTGGCCATTACAAATAAAGTTGCTACAAACATGATTGAGCAAATGTCCTTGTTGTGTACTTGAGCAAATTTTGGGTATATACCTAGCTGTGGTATAGCTGGGTCTTGAGGAAACACTATTCCTAATTGTCTGAGAAAGCGCCAGATTGACTTCCAAAGTGGTTGTACCAATTTACATTCCCACCAGCAATGGAGGAGAGTTCCCCTTTCTCCACAACCTCTCCAGCATGTGTTATCACTTGAGTTTTTCATCTTGGCCATTCTGATGGTTATAAGGTGAAATCTCAGGGTCGCTTTGATTTGCATTTTCCTAATGGCTAATGGAGTTGAGCATTTTTTTAAGTGTTTCTCTGCCATTCGATATTCCTCTACAGAGAATTCTCTCTTTAGCTCTGTTCCCCATTTTTTAATTGGATTACTTGGTTTGTTGCTTTTCAGCTTCTTTAGTTCTTCATATACACTGGATATTAGCCCTCTGTCAGATAAAGGGTTGGTGAAGATTCTTTCCCAATCTGTAGGCAGTCGTTTTGTTTTGATTATAGTGTCCTTTGTTGTTGTTGTTGTTTGGTTGCTTGGTTTATTGAGACATGGTTTCTCTTTGTAGCCTTGGCTGTCCTGGAACTCGATCTGTGGACCATTCTGGCCTCGAACACACAGAGATCTGTCTGCCTCTTCAGTGCTGGGATTAAAGGCATGTGCCACCACATCCGGCTAGGATTTATTCTTAATCCAATAATGTTCACATCGAAAGAGGCAAGTCCTGCTGGTACGGGGGAAGAAAAAATGTTCCTTCTCAGAGGGTAAAATATCTATAACTGATTTAGAGAATTATGTTTAGGAAACTACATTGTTTGAAATGAATGACTCTTTGGAATTCTCAAAACTGGCAGTAATTTTATATTGACCACCATTAATATCTTAGATTCTATTAAATAAATCATTATGAAATGAGTCCTTTAGAAATATTGAACCTCAAAGTATACATTTACCAACCTTATTTTACACAACATTGAATTGCAAATCTACAGATCACACAAGAGTTTGACAAGAACATTACATCTTTTTCTCTGTATACTTTATTTTTAAAGTTATGCTCTAAATGCGAATTTAAGATTTTTGAAGTTCTATACCTTTGATTTCCATAAAATACCTGCACATTTGCTTACATTAACTGTTAGAAAGAATTGCTTAAACAATGAGGGAAAAACATAGTCTCATTGTGTGAAGTAGAAAAATAATATTGAAATACATGTATACCCGATTGGACCCCTTATAACCATTTACATTTTCCAGAAATGCAGAATTTAGAACATGCAAAATATGTCTCCTAAATGGCCAGATGTCTGTAGCAATTTGGAATAATATCTAGGACTTTCATTTCATTATATGATTTTTCACTTGCATGAATTATGTAGATAATTGAAGTCAAAGGTCGTTTTGGGTTTCAATGTCCAATTTATTCATGGCTTCAGCTGTGTTAATTTATAGTAGAGAAATAAAGTGTGTTTCTCAAAATGTATAATGACATTGAGATTTAATCTGAGGCTGAACATGGATCTTAGTGTGTTTCCCAGGAAAAAAGTGACCCTTGATCGTAATTAGTGAAAGCCTCTATCCCTGCCACATATGCACATTTGCCAGATATGGTAGAAAGAGCTTTTTCAATAGGAAACAATATCATATATATGTAATAATTATGTACACACAAAAATATGTTTGCGTGAATTTATATCTGAATGTCTTATTTCTTACAATGTCTTATTTCCGTTCTTCAAAGCTTAGTTATATGAAGATGATTTGTTATATTTTAAAAGCCTCACATTTTGGTTTTTTTTAGTTTAAAATACACTGAAAAGGCATTCAACATAGCTTTAATACCTAGAATACTAATTCTTTTTTACAATGCGTTCCTGTCAGCAGTAATATCAGAGCAGAGGAACAGAGCAAATGATTCAGCCTCCATGAGCTGCCAGTGTGAGGACCATACACCACACTCATAAATATGAAGAGTGAAAGTATCATTATTCAATGTCCTGGAGAAAATGAAAACACAAGGTTTTCCAGGATTCATCCTTTATGTGGAATAATTTAATTTAATTTTATCATATACATTATTCTCCCCCAGCAAAGACCCGTTTAAATTCCTCCAATCCAAAAAAAGAAACAGATTTTGAATCACCATGCAAGAAAATATTGTAGCATATGCTTCTCTTTGCACCCCATAAAAAAAATCACTTATGGTAAGGTGTGCAAAACAGAGAGCTTTGATTTCAGAGCCAATTATTATCATATGATAGTTTTAAGTTTTAAAATCATATGCAATGATTAAAGTTATTTTAAAAAATATATCATTGATCATGTGACGAACTAGGCAATAATTTTTCTATGAAGAAGTATTAAATGTGTGTATGGATTATAATAACACTTAGGACACCTAGAAGTCAAAAGGTCATTATTTTTCTGAAAATTACATATTCTCATGCAAAATCTGGTAGTCTTTATTGATGGACAATGTCATAAAGCCATCACTGTGTTTATAGACATTTAATTGAAGACAGCATAAAACGATAAACTAAGAAACATGCATGGTTGACTCCTCCAATTCAAACCATAAATCATACTGATGTTCAGACAAGTCGCCCAGACACAAATTCTGATGATAGATGAACCATTTAACTTTGATTTTTGAAAGCAATGAGCTTGCTAGCAATACCTCACACTGACTAATACCACATATGGTCATAGAAGAACTCATCAAAAATCCATTTTTCCCTTGTGTGGATGCTAAAATTATCTTCTAAATGATCATTATTAAAAGTATGCAGTGTGTAACATCGTTCTAATGTGTATAGCTGAATTCAATGTCTACCTGCTTCAGTAAGCAGTGATTTTATCACTATTCTCTCTTAAAAATCATAAAATACATAAAAAGAAAAGACAGAAGGTAAGATTAATAAGTGAAAAGTGGTATAATAAAAATTAAGCCAGAATCAACACAATAATTAAAATAAAGAAATACTTTATTTTGTTATCATGCTGCATAATTTTTTATTTTTCTGTTTTACATTAGTATGAACATCCAATAATTTTATTGCATATTACTTTACAAATTAATATTTCATGAGACAAATTAAACCTGACATTTTTTAGTCTTCCTAATTTTCAATTTCATGTGAAGGAAATACCAGTAGTGAGCTGTCATGTGATTACAGCAATATATACCTTGAAACAAATACACTAATTTTTGATGCAAAGTAAGTATATTGTTTCTTCAACACAAAGGTTTAAAATAATTTCTAGAAAACTGACTGTGTGCACATTTTTTTCTTTTTACATTTTGACAAATGTTTTGAATGACATTTCACAATCTTAGCATGCAGCTGAGGCAACTAAAATATGATCATTTTTACTATAGAAATAAAC
This sequence comes from Psammomys obesus, assembly GCF_907164565.1. Lineage (NCBI taxonomy): Eukaryota > Metazoa > Chordata > Mammalia > Rodentia > Muridae > Psammomys > Psammomys obesus. Next base: position 20,985,488 of record NW_026587216.1, read on the forward strand.
TTGCATCCTGTATATAAACTATGTGCTCTCTAAAGTGAAAGGTATAGTTATGTATTTGGAACAAAACAATAGTTCTACAGTAAAGCAAGTTAAAGTAGTAAAAGAAGGATATAATTGAAAATTTACAATAAAATATCCTTTGATAAAAAAGTCAGAAATTACCTCATTTAATCTGAACTGTACTTTGCAATCTACATGACACCTGGTTAAAAGCACAGGCTAAATGAATACCTCTTGAACACTGAATATTTATTTCTAACCTACATAAAATAGTTTTATTGTATTGTCAATGATATTAAGTGAAAAAAAATTTAAACTAGTCAAGACTTCTTTGAGGGTTATAACTCAGTATTAGAATGGTGGAGCAGCTTATGAATTACAAAAGAAACATAATATTCAGCATTTATGCTTTAAGCTCCAGTTGGTGGCTCTCTTCAACTAACCCAAGCTGGGGATTTGCTATTGAGTCAATGTGCTCATGCAAAGCCAAAGGACCAGGGATTTCCTCTGGGAATTGTTTAGCTACATAGCACACTGTCAGACATGGGGTCTTGTTAGTAAGCCATGTAGTGAAACAGAGTGGACAAGCCTACCCTGCGTTCTTTAAAATATGCTGTGTTTTATTTTTCTTCTCAGCTATCCAAATAGCTATGCTTGAAGGAATTAGTCTTCTCAACCTGACTAAACATTTTAAATTAAGTAAATGGACTTCAACTCTGAAAGTAAGGATTTTGAGAGTTCACATCTCAGAATGTAAACTAACGTCATTGCTTGTTTTCAGAGGCAATAGGGCATATCACAAAGCCACAGCAAGGTGTTTTCAAGTATGGCATTCTCTCACAGTGGAACACATTCAAATGATGCTCCAGGATGTTCTTCTCTTTAACCCCTCGCCAAATTACGTTTTTGAAAAACTAGTCAAAGATCAGAATGCACCCCCTTTATTTCTGTTTTTGTGGTACAACACCGCAGTAATAAATGAAACTGCAGTCGTATTTAGATGGATGAGTCATGTGCCAGGAAGAGAAAACTACCAAACAAGGACCTACGGCGATCCCCTGTCTTCACATGCTTGATTTCATTCCTTAATTAGAGCCATTAATCAATAGGTATGAGATATGAGGCTTTAGAAAGGCTTGGTGACACGACACCTTGCCACCTGTCAAAATTACAGCTTTCTGTTCATGCACCATCCCTCAAATAGTTATTTTCTGCAAGCCTGGCTGCATCCCACAATTCATTATTTACTGTATAGTTCTATCCCAGTGCGATGTCAGAAGATAACCCATTGATGATAAGTAATGTTTTACATTGAATGGTTAATACTCATGTGTATGTCTACGTGTGTGTGTTTCTCACACTCATATTTCTATACTTTTTATTTAACGTTTTAAAAGCATGATCATTGACTGTAGTTAGTACATTTGCACTATTTAAACATTTGAGATATTTAAGAGGCTATCTTGTTTGCATACAAGAGAAGGAGAAAACTTCTTATATAAGAAGAAAGCAAATAACAACATTTTTTATAGAAAATTCTGTTTCTTATTAGGTGATCTTATAACAAGATATCAAAATACTATAATAGGAAAACAGGAACAGTAATATATGGAACACCATTCTCAATCAAAGAACTTCTAAATAATAATAATACAGTGAAAACGATAATTACACAATTATTCTTGTCTTGTAAGCACATTTTTTAAAAAAACTTGCCAATGTAGAAAGCCTATGCTAGTTTGTTTTAAACAACAATCTCGATTAATTACATCTCTTTAGAAAAAAAAAATCTTTCCCCGACTTCTACCTTAAAACAGAAAGCTAGCTCTGCTCTGTACTCAGAATAGAATTGTGACCTTCAATTAATTTTTCCTAGAGAATAGAGACAACCATCAGATAACTCTCAAACACAAATGACCTTGGCATAATTTTCAACCATTCAATGAAGCATTATATATATATTTCAGTAGCTTTTACGTGGGTTACCTAATCTCATATATAGTTAATATAATTGCGTTTCATTTAATACTTTCACAGTTATACCTAGCTTCTTAATGTCATGGCAAGGGCTAGCTAATTGATGCTGTGTTTGAAACAGACACTACCTTCATCTTAGCAGACTAAATGCATTTGTTGGTTTGTTGGGAATATCTACGAAAGTTATTTCGTGTGCATCGATATGCAGGTGTGAATACACACGTGTGTGTGCGGTGCATATGTATGTGTGTACGTGTTCACTTGTACATGTGAACTTGGATGTCTATTCATTTAGGGGCCAGAGGTTAATGTTAAGAAGCTTCCCCTATCACTTGTCTCCTTTTGTGTTAAGAAAAGCTCCTTTGTTGAACCTGGGGCTCATCAATTGGCTACACTGGCTATCCAGACAACTTTTAGTACACATCTGTCTGTGATACTCTGCCACACACTTACCAGAGTGAAGGGTACAGACATACTGGGGTTTTTACCTTGGTGCTGAAGATTGAACTCACATCCTCATGCTTAGAAAATGCTTTACTGACTGACGCATCTTTCTACCACAACTGTTCATTTTAAACAGGCTTCTTCTAAGTATTTCGTTTTGGTTTGGTTTGGTTTTTGTTTGTTTCAAGACAGAGTTTCTCTGGGTAACGTTGGCTGTCTTGGACTCGCTTTGTAGATTAGGCGGACCTGGAACTCACAGAGATCCCCCTGCCTCTGCCTCCCTAATTACTGTGATTACTATTGTATAACACTGTACCCAGCCTCTTCTGAGGATGTTAAAAGAACCAATAATTGTTTCAAATGAACCAGTTTATGTCTCTTGTAAAGAAATTCATTTCTGTGTTTTAGGCCTGTTTTGTAACATATTCTACTGTGTTGCTGATGACTCCAGAGTCTTAAGAATTTTACAAATTGTTGAGGTGATTTACTTAGAATTATAACAAAAGCAATAGATTCAAAACATGAGAGTAAACTATAAAAGTACAAGATGGAAAAATGAATTAGGAGGACATGTGTTTGCATGAGCCATTGATGACAAGTGGTAATTTAAACATGTTTGTACTTTAGCCAGCTACTTGAACCATGCTTAATCATTGCAGACTTAAAGAGTTATTTTACTCCTTCTTCCCATTTTAATTTATCTTTAACCATATGACTATATCTGACATGTAAAACATTCTTATCAAACAATGTATACCTTATTAAATAATGGTTGGGGAAGAATCAAAGTGAACACTGAGAAAATTGTATCAGTGAAAAAGATGGTAGTGGTTACGAATAAGTTTGAAGATGAAATATATTCTCTTTACCTCCAGAGGCACTATACATATTTTAAAATGATTTTCACAAACTATTTAATGTCAAACAGACCCAGTTGGCATATAAAATATATATTGTGTATTAGCAATATATTTGCTGTGGATTTGCTCTTTGACTTTTTCTCTTTTGCATATAAACAATAATCTTGAGGTAAATATCAAGCAGTGATCAGTGGTGTAAGAGGCCACAAAATCTACCCTGAGCTTTAGCATTTGCTTATTTAGAAGATTAACAGGTTGTTATCACAATAGATTTGGCTGATTGGTATTATATGAATATAAAATTATATAAATAAAGTAATTATTTTTAAACTTTTGGTAAGTCAGGGCCCTAAGTAGAATAACAAATAGGGTGGTAATTAGTGGAAAGAAAAAGAAAATGGTGAATTTGCTTTCTTCTACAAATTGAAGATCACTGGCTTTCGTTCTTGCTGGTTGTACATTCAGGTAAACGAATGTTGAAAAGCATGTGACAGGAGGATGAAAATTCAAGTCCAGGAGCACTGCATCTTAAAAACCCTAATCTAACAGAATCAATATTGTGCTTCATAGTACATGACTCTCAAAAATATTCTATCAGTTATAGGTCAACATTCAGAAAAATGGTCCTCAATATTGATGGTATCTGTATCTTTGGTTGTTAGAATATATTTCTTATTTGTGTTCATATCCTTAATGCTCAGAGGTAACAAACAAAACTACTTTACTCCATACCTCTTAATCAAACCATTTACATGTTGTCTTAGTTAGGATTTCAATTGTTGTGAAGAGACACCATGACCATGGCAGCTCTTATAAAGAAAGCAATTTAATGGGGGATGGCTCATGGTTTTCAAGGTTTAGTCTATTTTTACAGTGGTGGGAAACAGGGTGACACACAGGCATGTATGGTGCTGAGAGATCTAAATCTTGGTTTACAGGCAGCAGGAAGAGACTGTCACACTAGGCCTGATTTGATGATTTGAGACATCAAAGCCCACCCCAAGTCATAAGCTTTCTCCATCAAGGCCAGACTTACTCTAATAAGGCCATATCTCCCAATAGTACCAGCCCATGAAACTTCATGGGTAAACATTATTCAAACTGCATTTGAAGTCTTTTTGCAAAGATGACACTCATGCTTGGCTATTATTAATTAGAACAAAAACTTGTCTGGCTATGTGATAGACTCAAGAGTAAAATGTTATAATATTATACAAATGGACAAAGTATTAAACTATCCCCTGATTTCTTATCTATACACACAGAGTACTGTGTGTTTTAACCCCCTTCGAGGATAATTCTTTTTATAATAGATAATGGTTACTATAGAGACATAAAATTTACCAACATGTAAAGAATAAAATATTGTATACTTCTCAGTTCCAAGTTAGGACATCTATAGCACCTACTTTCTTCCAAGGTTCAAGTATCATTGCAGAAAAAGTGGTAGAAAGAGTGTTAGAGCAAGAGGCAGTGGCCTACCTGGAGGGGACAGAAACTCTACAAGGAGACTAACAGAGACAAAAATCCTGGGCCCAGGGCATCAGGCAGAGACTGATACTCTAACCAAGGAACATGCACGGAGAGGACCTAGAACCCTTGCTCAGATGAAGCCCATAAGTTGCTCAGAAGGGGTACAGGGACTGTTTCTGACATGGACTCAGTAGCTAGCTCTTTAATCACCTCACCCTGGAAGGTGCAGCCTTGCCAGGCCACAGAGGAAAATGATGCAACTAGCCCTGATGAGACATGATAGGCTAGGGTCAGATAGAAGGGGAGGAGGTCCTCACTTATCAGTGGACTAAGGAAGGTGCATAGGGAGAGAAGAGGGACTGGGGGTGGGACTAGGAGGAGATGAGGGAGAGGGCTACAACCAGGATACAAAGTGAATAAATTGTAATAAATAAACAAACAAACAAACAAACAAACAAATAAATAAATAGATGAATAAATAAATAAGCAAATAAATAAATAAATAAATAAATAAATAAATAAATAAATAAATAAA